>NC_140505.1:91896988-92496988 GCF_964339955.1 Pipistrellus hanaki | reverse complement strand
GCAAGTTATCCAATAACTCTCTGCCTTAACTGCTCAATTTGTTGATGGGAAATAATATGTACTTCAACCAAATCAGAGACATCTACATGAACCTACTCGAGGAAAAGGTTGTCTATATGTTTGTTATTAATAAGCAAATTTCAAAGGACCCAGATATAGATCACTGACTAGAAGACACTTACCTGGGTTGGTCGGAGAAAGTTGATGTTAATATTGGGATATCTGGTGACAGGGTCTATGCTGTATTGGCTGAAGTTTTTACTCACATTCTCAGGGGTTGTCTGAGGCAGCAACCTATAAATGCTTTCCCTGCAATAACACAGCAATATACTCAGGGCATGACAAGCATCACGAACATCTCCTTCTCCTTTGAGACTATTTCTATTTTTTGACAATCCCCAAATTATCTGAAGGATGATAAATCTTCATCCTTGACTGGTTTCCTCCAATCCTACATCAGCTCTTGTTTCCCATTCCCACTCGCTCAGTGATTCCACATGCCTGGTTAAGGGCCAACGAGAACAGCTAAAACATTGCTGTAGGCAGAGATAAAAACGTTTGACCTTAATTTAAAAGGCAAATAATTTACTGTTTTGTTTTTGCAAGTTTGCCAATATTTAATATGTAAGAGAATCACAGATGAAAAAAGAACTTGTCAACTAATTACCCAGAGTGCCTTAAGTAACAGACTAAAAATGACATCAACCACCAATTTCATCCAGGAAATCTTGTTTCTCTAGTTTTTCAGGTTAAGGTATTTGTACTTTAATCAGCAAATCCCAGGATTCTTACCTTATTTTAAATAATCTGCTTCAAAATATCTGACATTTGAAAATATGAGAAATGTTTACAAGCAGTTTGGTATCTTCCTTTGAATTCAAAGTCACTTTTAATCTCAACTCTTATTTGAGTATGTCCCCTATTGAAACAGGAAATTTAGGGATAAAATATGAAAGATTTAGGAAATTTTAGAAATTTTGGAAATTAAGGGGACCATGGAGGAAAACACCAGGCTGCAGAGCAGCAGGAAGGTACATTTCCATAGAATGATAAAGCTGGGAACAGCAAAAGGTCTATATTTACAAAATAAAGAGAAGGAAGCCATTTATTCAGAGGGAGAAGAAGAAAGCCCAAAGGGAATGGAAAAACAATAAGGAAGAAGGGGAGGAGCACCTCACATGTCCCATGTGAGGTTTAACCTCTGAGCCCAGGAGTTACCATAGTAACTAATCTAAGGGAATAGTGACCAATCAGAGGGAATATCAAGGCACCAGGATCTGCAGTCTTTATAAGCCATAGGGAAAAGGAACTCAGTGGGAGTCCATTATGTGGGACTCTTTTCCTCTCCCCATGTGAGAGTCTGTACTTGTTCTTCAATAAATCTCCACCTTTGCTATACCACTTTCTGTCGGTGGATTCATTCTTTGATTCAGGCAGACAAAGTGTCTGGCTTCCAGTCCAAAAATTCTGTATCACTAGTACCACGCTGATTTCATTAGTTTACATCTTTCTAATTTAAAAAGAGGATTTAATGTACTATTTTTATGTATTTGTTTGTGTGATTGTCATAAAGGACACAGATACCATCCTTCGATGATATAAAAAGATTCAGATACCATTAGTCTGCAACAAATTTAGTTTGGACAGGGATAAGAGAAAAACACTTAAATAATCTTTACATTTTACAATTTCTTGAATAAATATCTTGCCTTTCCTCTCTTGAATAAGAAAACATCTTTAATTAAAACAGGAAGAGAGATAGAAAGAAGAATGAATTTATGTTCTGTCTTAAGAGCAAACCACTCATCACTCCCAGTTTTTTTTCTCACAAAAGGACCCTTGGTTACTTCCCATTACCTCTCTGCCAGGACTTCTAAGGGACTTGTTCCTAGAGACCAACTTCGTACCATCCAGGCGGAGTCCATGGCAGCTAGAAAGCCCCGGGCAATTCCTGTTCCCATTGGCCAGAAAGGCTACCAAGGAGATATAAAACAAATAATTAAAATAATTTATATTTTAAAAGAGAGAAACTAAACTAAGGAACTAAGAAAGAGATTGCTATTGAAAGTACCGTATTGTCCGGCATATAAAATGACCGGGCGTATAAGACAACCCCCTAATTTTACAGTTAAAACATAGGTTTAGGCCTATATTTGCTGTATAAGACTACCCCCCACTTCCGAGGCAACACCAGTTCTTTTTTTTAATAGACCGCCTCTCTAACTCAGCCAATCGAAGCAGGCTTTTTATGCATGCAAATTATACATGTTCTGTACCCAAAGCTACACTGTGTTCTAGTAAAAAGCCTACTTGGATTGGCTGAGTCAGAGAGGCGGTCTATTAAAAAAAGAACTGGTGTTGCCTCGGAAGTGGGGGGTAGTCTTATACAGCAAATATAGGCCTAAACCTATGTTTTAACTGTAAAATTAGGGGGTCGTCTTATACACTGGAAAATACGGTAGTCTTTGGCAACTGTTCAGATACTGGACTTCTCTGCTTCATAAATTTGTAGAAGGGCAAATCAAGGTTGTTGCATTGCTACTTAGCAAGTCTGGATTCTCTGTGGCCTGTGATGCTTCCCTATATATCAGAAAATATAACTCCTACAGGGAGTTCACCTACATGGTATAATGTTGTAGACACCCCACAATCAAAGCACCTAGATTTATTTCCAACTACTATTAAGTGCTGTTATCCTTAATACTCACCTCCAGGAGGCTGTCCCCAACCAGAGCCACTAGTAACTGGTGTCCATTCTGCTCTCGCACCAAGGCAGCATTCTCAGAGGCATACATACAAGTGAAGTCGAACATGGCCACATCAGGCTGTCCATAGTGATTGATGGCAAAATCCAGAGATGGTAGCTGCTGCTGGGTGGAGAAGTCTGCTGCTTCCCTGGCATAGTTCAGCAGAGCCTCTTGGTCCACATTCTCCCGGGAAAGCAAGAGCTCTGTGTCGGCATAATCCTAGCTCCAGAGAGGGAAGAGGCTCGGTGGAAAAGTCTAGGTACAAGTCTAGCTAGCTCAAGCCACACTACACATATCGGACATAACCAAGTTTTTCACCACTTTTCCCATTCCCCTAAAGTGATTTCATATTCCAAAACAAGTCTTTTACATATATCAAAAAAAAGGGGAAGGCTAAGTGGGAATACAGGGATCATACTTCAACATAATAAAAGCTTTATATGACAAACCTACAGCCAACATCATGCTCAATGGGCAAAAACTAAAACCATTTCCCCTAAGAACAAAAACAAGACAGAGATGCCCACTTTTCACAACTCCTGTTCGACATAGTACTGGAAGTGCTAGCCATAGTGATTAGACAAGAAGAAGAAATAAAAGGCATCCAAATTGGAAAAGAAGTAAAACTGTCATTATTTGCAGGTGAAAACCCTAAAGATTCCATTAAAAAACTATTAGACTTAATAAATGAATTAGGCAATGTAGCAGGATACAAAATTAATGCCCAGAAATCTATGACATTTTTATACACCAATAGTGAACTTACAGGAAGAGTGATTAAAATAACAATCCCATTTATTATTACAACAAAAATATACAGATACCTAGGAATAAACTCAATGAAGGTAAAAAATCTGTACTCAGAAAACTACAGGACACTGAAAAAAAAGAAGAACATACCGTGTTCATGGATTGGTAGAATCAACATCATTAAAATGTCCATACTACCCAAAGCAATCTACAGATTCAAAGCATTTCCCATTGAAATACCAATGGCAGATTTCACAGACCTAGAACAAACTTTCCAAAAATTCATCTGGATGGAATAAAAAAAAGACCCCAAATAGCTGCAGCAATCCTGAGAAAGAAGAACAAAGTAGGAGGTATCTCAATACCAGATATCAAGCTATATTACAAGTCACTGTTCTCAAAACTGCCTGGTATTGGCACAAGAACAGATATATAGACTAATGGAATAGAATAGAGAACCCAGAAATTCACCCAAACCACTTTGCTCAATTAATATTTGACAAAAGAGGTGAGAGCATACAATGAAATCAAGGCAGTGTCTTTAACAAATGATGCTGGGAAAATTAGAGAGATACATGCAAAAAAAAAAAAAAAAAAAAAAAAAAAAGAAACTCAAAATAGATACAGGACCTAAACATAAGACGTGAAACCATAAAAATCTTAGAGGAATCCACAGGCAGCAAAATCTCAGACATATGCCAAAGCAGTATCTTCGACGATATAGCTCTTAGGGCAATGGAAAGTGAAGGAAAAATAAACAAATGGGACTACATCAAAATAAGCTTCTGTACAGCAAAAGAAAAAAGAAAGCCCACAGCATGAGAGAACATATTTGACAATCTTATATCTGATAAGGGTTTAATCTTTAATGTTTACAGGGAACTCATACAACTTAACAAAAAGAAGATAAATGACCCAATCAAAAAATGGGCAACGGACTTAAATAGTTTTCGAAAGAGGACATACAGAAGGACGAGACATGAAAACATGCTCAAATTCACTAATCATCCAAGAGATGTAAATCAAAATGGTAATGAGGTACCATCTCACACCTGTCAAAATGGCCAACATCAACAAATCAACAAATGACAAGTGCTGGCAAGGATGCGGACAAAAAAAAGAACCCTCGTGCACTACTGGTGGTAATGCAGACTGGTGCAGCCACTGTGGAGAACAGTATGGAGTTTCCATAAAAAACTAAAAATGGAACTCCCATTTGACCCAGTGATCCCACTTCTAAGAATATATCCTAAGAAACTAGAAACATCAATCAGAAAGGATATATATGCACCCCTATGTTCATAGCAGCACAATTTACAATAGCTAATATTTGGAAACAGCCTAAGTACCCACCAGCAGATGAGTGGATTAAAAACAGTGGTACATGTACACAATGGAATATTATGCTGCCGTAAAAAGGAAGGATCTCCTACCATTTCCAACAGCATGGATGGAACTGGAGAGCATTCTGCTAAGCGAAATAAGTCAGTCAGAGAAAGATAAACTGATGAACAAAAACAGCTCCAGAGAAAGAGAAGCATCAATCAGACCATCAAACCTCAGAGGGAAGGTAGGGGAGGGTGAAGGTAAGGAGGAGAGATCAACCAAAGGATTTGTATGCATACGTATATAACCTTACATAATGGACACAGACACTGGGGGGGGGGGGGGGGGGGGTGAGGGCATGAGCAGGGGGGTGGGAATAGGGGTAAAGGGGGCATAAGGACCACAAGGTTGAGAAGCAGGATCAAATATTGACCTTAGTCAACAAAGAATTAAAAAAAAAAAGGGGGGGGGGGGGAATGGGGAAGGCTGTTTCTATAAGAGACCAGGCCTTGCTGCCTAGTGCTGGCTTTTCCATGTACTTAGAGCAAATTATTACTTCTTTGATAGTGTCCAATCCACTTCACAGCTATTCTGAATACTAAATAAGATAACTTAAGTGATAGTATGGTAAACTGAAAAAGCACTTTATAATTTATGTTACTATTAGCAATTATTACCTTCTGGATAGCAAATAGCTTTTGGCAACTGGGACCACATGAGACTCTTAACTTGCATAAATTCCACAAACACTAAAGAAGAGCTCAAAGCTTCAGTGCCAAAAGGTTTTGGAGGTGGAAGCAATAGCAATCCAGGGGACTGGGAAGAAATATATTCAAAATGGAAGAGAAGTTTAAAAATTAATAATAAGATTCTGAAAGGCTCTATAGAACCCCCAAAAAAGAAAAACAATAATGAGAGAAAAGGGATTTTTCCACATAAAGGGCTGAAAAAATTACTTTTCTATTTTGGAGGTTACTGGCATACTGAGCCAAATCTTTATTCTCCTAAAATGGGGCCTATGGTTTCTAAGTGCCCTTGATGGTACTTTCAGCTTCCACTACAAGATGTTAAAAGCCAAAACACATCAAGTTGGCCCTTGAAACTGTTCACCATTAAGTAAGTGGTCAGAATGAACTTAGTATTTGGCAACGCACACACAGGGATGGCTCTTGCCCTCTAAAAAAATAAAATAAAAAGGAAGAGTAAACAGAGTATTGGCATTCCAGATAGTTTCTACATAATTTCGACTAATACCAATGGGCACACTGCCTATTTCTTATTGATAAAACATTCAAATACATCTTGTTTATGCTCTTGGCAGAATGAGCTGCACACATTGCTTGGTCCTGTTTCTCCTTATAGACATAAAGGACCACAAAGTTGAGAAGCAGATACAAGGTAACAAGTGGAAAGAGGCTGTACTACAGGTACATGTTCATATGTTCACCCCTATTACTGCTCTCAGATAAAGCATACTTCAGATTAAAGTGACCAGAGTCATTAGTATCCTGCAGTCAGAGGATACTCTGAAATTCAGCCATGAGTCTGAGGTGGGAATTGCACATGTGGGGATAGTAATTCTCACATTGAGACCAAATCAGACTTAAGAAATTCTCCTTAAGGAATTCTCTACCCTGTGATTTTCTGATTTCTTATTCAGATCATCATCTCAGGGAATGTCATTCTCTAGAACCACAAGTCAAATCACCTAAAATTAAACTGAATATTTATTCCTGAATTATCTGAGATTTGTTTTGGAACAAACTAATTGCAGGAATGGGTTAATTCCTTCTAGGAATCCTCTATAATAAAAGCCTAGGTGGTCGCGCGATGTTGCCACAAAATAGCCACCACAAGATGGCTGGCAGGGGAGGGCAGTTGGGGCGACCAGGTCAGGGAGGGCAGTTGGGGGCCATCGGGCCAGCAGGGGAGAGTTGTTGGGGGCCATCAGGCCAGGAAGGGAGGGCAGTTGGGGGAAATCGGGCCATCAGGGGAACAGTTAAGCATCAATCAGGCCAGCAAGGGAGCAGTTAGGGGCAATCAGGCAGGCAGGCAGGTGAGCGGTTGGGAACCAGCAGTCCCGGATTCCGGATTGTGAGAGCGATGTCTAATTCCAGTTTGGGTAAGGTGACCAGACATCCCACTTTTGACGGGACAGTCCCGATTTTTAACAATTTGTCCTGTGTCCTGTAGTGTTTTAAAAAGTCCAAAAGATTTAAAAGATTCTTTCCAAAAATTGGGACTTTTTAAAAAACACCGTGAGACGCGGGACAAATTGTTAAAAATCAGGACTGTCCAGCCAAAAGCAGGACGTCTGGTCACCTTAGGTTTGGGCCCAAATCGGATCCCATAGGGATCAGGCCCAAATACAGGATTGGGCCCAAACCGGCAGTTGGACATCCCCCGAGGGGTCCCAGATTGGAGAGGGTGCAGGCTGAACTGAGGGACACCCCATCCAGTGCATGAATTTCATGCTGCAGGCCTCTAGTGAAACAATATTGGTTATGTGTTGATAATTCTGAAAGCCAGATAATGGGTACATGGGGGTTCATCAGATGATCTTCTGTACTTTTGTTTATATTAGAAAATTTACATAATAAACAGTATTTTTTTAAGTTTAACTAAAAAATATTAGAATACATGTTACCAGGAGATGAGTTAGGGCTAGTTTCCAATCCCTTGCAGGAAAATTCATCTGACAAAATTTTTTTGCTTGGTGATCATACTAACCAGTACAATATAAAAAGAGGTTTAAAAGAAATTTATCACTTACATGCAGTATCACCCCTTTGTCCAGTAAGCTCTGCTTTTTGGCCGTCATAACAAAATAGTGTGTGTCATCTTTGTAGTAGACGATGTTCTCCAAATCGATACCTGCAAAACAAAAATGTTGAAGGTATATTAGGGCAGCCAGAGAGATTGTATTGTACATGGGTCCACAGAGACCAGGGTTGTAAAACTCCAGGCAGGGAAAGAGAAAGTAAAAAAGATGTCTGAGCCTAGATTCTCACTTCCTGAAAAAAATAAAAAAAGGGGGAACTTTGTTTATCCTTGGACTGCTCTGTTAACTCGACATTCTAAGTTATCCTAAAAACAATGATCAATAGTAAGCAGAAATATATAAAGATTGAAAGAAAAAAAAAAATTAATCCTTAGTAAGATGGTTGGGTTAAGCCTCTTTTATAGTCATCAAGGCAACTGGGGGAATCTCAAGAACAGGACAGACAACTGGATACCTGGAAACACAGAGTGAACTATTGGCTTTTAATTTCAATTAATCTAAAAAAAAAAAATAGATGTAATGGAAAGAAATCATGTTCTAGAAAACAGAGAATTAGAATCTGCTGTACATTTTTGTTGCATCGAACATTTAAGTTAATGTATTCAAAAGCTATCATATAAAAATTTCATTCCTATCCCATGTGGTTTACTTCAAGATCAAAGTAGAACTTAGTAGACAAAGTAGTACACTCAGTGCCTAAAGTCAGGTTCTCAGTAAACCAGAGAACTACCAGCCAATAGGTTACTGCATTAAACACCATCACTTAGAGCCACAGTATAGAGGAAGGGGTAGGAGAAGAGTTGGTAAAAGACAGCATGAACACTTAAAAACAAACACACAAATATAGTAAAAACCCAATTCAGAGTATCCCAGTCTCTGTGATAAGGATAAACAACATTAGAATAGCAATCAGTGATATGGAAAGCATTACACACAGAAGAAAGCATGGAAGTGAGGAAACAGCAATGGGTTAATGACACAGTAACACCAATGACTAAACACCCCACCAAACTATCCAAGAGAAAGCCACAAGTAATTATTTAAACTTCTATTCTTATTGCTTTCAAGATACTGATACCAACCGGTAGCTTCCCTGAGCTCCTGGAAAAATTTTTGGTTAAATATGAAAGCCACTCCACTGATCTCTTCCACTTTGGCTTCTGCTGTTGTATTTCGGTTGATAAAATTTGCTGTAATGGCAATGGCCAGTTTGCCTCGAAATTCTTTCCGACGAAATCCTGGAGGGAAAGAAATTTTCAGATGTGGCAGCAGTTGGCTAGAGAGGAAGGAAGATCACTTCAAACAGGAAGGAGGTATTGATGATGACATTTGGGAACATAGGTGATAAAAATCAATGGAAAAATTTTAGGGCAGCTCTTCTCAATGTGAAAATAAGGTGTTTTCCCATCAAAGACTATAACAATCCAGAAAAGAAGTCAAAGTCTCCTACACACTAACAAAAATTTTGAAAACTGACTAACCAGAATGTTACTCAATACTAGGAATTCCTTTTTTTTTTTTTTTTTAAGGGAAGCCATCTCTTTATTAAACTGAGATTTAAATTCTGTAGTGCCAACTGCTCAAAGTATAGCTTGTCTCTTAGTATCCTAACAAGAGTACCCTGTAACAAGTAAACCAAGTACCAATTGGTTAGGGAAGGCTGGGGCTGCCATTAAATTAGAGTAGGTAGTACATATATGTAGATCCTCTAGACACAAATTCTCACCCCAGGGTTTGGAAAAAGTCACCCTTCACTCTGCAATAAACCAGGAAAAGGAACAACGATCAATACCTTCCAAGGTGTTCCTACGGCCATCCCCTCCAATGATCACTTCAAATTCATATTCTGACACAGGATGGGTTTTAGGGTGCACCAGTGCCCGCCAACCTATCCCTGTAGACCAAAGTAAAATTGAAGGTTGTCACTTAGATCATATTAATACATCTAAGACATTTCAAGACAGTCAGGTAGGCAGACATCAAACCAAAAACAGTAGATTTAAAAGCATGGGGTACAAACCACAGAAAAAAAGACCCCTCACAAAGGAACATTCCCACCATAAAATTTTCTATAATGAATATAAGTGCCTGCAACATCTAATCCTATTTCAAAGGCCTCCTCATTAAATCAAAAGTTCCTCAAAAGATACTAGCTATACAAACAGAAAAGCCCTTTTTAACTAGTTCCGAAAACAACCCACAGATTCCTATAGTTTTCTGCTTTGATCTCATCTTTTCTCACCCATTTGATGCCCTTTTATCCCTACTCCTCCCTTTTCCAATTCAACTCACGTTCATTTTCTTGGTCCTCAGGAGGGTGTACAAGTCCTTGGAATTCTACATTAACATGAATTTCAATGCCTAGGATCAATGCTACTTTCAAAAGTATTAGTTGAAGCTGACGGATACCTGGGTAAACAAAAAGATAATACAAGTTAGGACACATTGATAAAAGAATACCAGTTAGCAGTCACTGCTCAGGTTTCCACCTGTCCACCTAATGCAGAGTTTATCCAGATTCTCAATGCTTCCTATAACAGGAGACATTTTCCAAGTCATGTTCCATAGCTTCTTTCTTTACTAAGGGCAAGAAATGTTCCAGAGAGACACACAAACGCACTCCCACCTCTTGGATAAGATATTTAAAACAAGCAAAAGTCCTGAGATAACATGAAATTTTTGTGGCCAACAGGAGACTCATTTCCATGCTCTCCTGATTCAGTTAGAGCCACAATTATTTAGCAAAACCTACAATACTTACAGAACCTACAATAGTTACCAGAAGAGGCAGAAGATGTGCACCCACATGTATGCTTTCCAGTTAGATTCAAAGGGGCTGTACTACTTCCTGGGATTTCAGACAGTTCTCCTTCATCTTATTACCTTACTGATCTCCACAGATGCTCGCAAGGTGAGAAGGGGAACTTCAATGCAAGCTTAGTAGTCTCTTAACATTCTTCTGCCCACTACTGGTCTATAGTTGCAGAAATTAAGGTTCAAAATGAATGAAAATCTTGCTCATTATCCTAGTGAGATTTATTTATTTAACCAGTCAACTGCCATGATATTTTAAATTTAGTTAAAAAAGGTTCCCTGCTTGTGTCTATAGACGCTTACGGCATACAAATGGTTAACATTCAGCAAGTACCTGCCAGATGCCAGACACACGAGATAAAAATCTAGGACACAGCTCCAAGACATATCCTGCCACACATAAGGTAGACAAATCCACTGAATGAATGACCACTGGTCCTCTCTTAAAACCAGATCTACATGCAGATCCTCCTTTAGATCATTTGATTATTTTCCCCATGTTTTACAACCTGCCTCCTTCAGAGTCACACATGCAGCGACTCATTAAATCCTATGCTAGCACACATTTTATATTTGCAAACAACTGGGTTCCAAGATGCTTTAAACATTACAGCCCAAAAGAGTGCTTCTTCTGCCTAGAGAATGTGGCAGCTGTGGCCAGTGTTTGATAAACTGGCACAGCCACTTCAAACTTTAAAAGTTGACTGTATTTACAGGACACATCTGAAGGAGCTCAGAACAAAAGTTATTTGACAAGGTTTATCTGGAACAATGATCATACTTTAACCACATAATGTAGACACTATTTTCATGAACATATACACTCATGAAAACAAAATCACCATCTGCAATAACTTGTATTTACTTCAAAGCTTGAATATAAGAGTATAGCAAGAACTCCCTAGGCTGTAAACCTCATGAGAATCATCTAACCAAAGAACTCGCATTATCAACGTGCCATTCACCAAACTAGGAGTCTGTTTCTTCTACAACTGTGGTTTCCCCAGACCTGTGTCCCCACAGCATTTTGTTCTTATACCAGTATAGCATCTTTCATACCACATTCCAAAGAACAACATGCTTTGCTCTGCATCTACTGGACTAAGAACAACCAGAGTCTGGTCAAGGCCCATACTGGTCATCATATTTCCTAACCTGGCCCCAAGTCTATCCTACCAGTAGAAGTGCTAAATAAGAGTCCAAGACCTAACTTAGAAATCCCTAAGCTAAATTCCTTGTAGTTAAATCATTCTAGGTTACAGAACCACACATGGAAGGTATTTTGACTCCAAGCAGAGTGTGTTTCTATACAACAGATATTAAAAGAACTGGATTTACTTACTGATATGGTCAATGGCTCCAGCACAGAACTTGCCATAGAATTTCTTGGCACCCAAACCGCGCAGATCATGTATGGTGAATGGCCAGAGATGCAAGACATTGTTGCGGGAGAAGGCATCTCGTTTCTCAATAACAACTACCTTAGCTCCCAGTAAGGATAAGTCGATGGCTGTGCGGAGACCACAGGGGCCAGCTCCAATGATGAGACACTGAAAAACACAGCTGTTTTCAGGGCAAAGGCAACATCTCTTGAGAAAGCTCACATTTCTAGAAAAATTTCATGATCTCATAACCATCATTCCCTAAAGCCCCCAAATAGGGCTATTCTCTACTTCCAACCAATCTGGGTCACAGCAGAACATTTGCAATGGTTTGAAGAAAAGCTGGTGGTGGCTCTGAATAAAGAAGACATAATTGTCAATGCTGGATACAACTTAGCACATGTTCACCCTGCAGATCTGGAACATATTTAAATGGGTCATAGTTTAAACAAATAATTGAAAATCACATTTCATTTTTCATCAACAGAAAAGGATCTTTTACTTTTTGCTTTTAGATATATTTTTACTAGAAGCTCTGGTGCACAAATTCATGCACCAGTTGGGTCCCTAGGCCTGGCCTGTGGGATGGAGCCAAAACTGGCTCTCTGACATCCCCAAGGGTTCCCAGATTGTGAAAGGGTGCAGGCTAGGCAGAAGGACCCCACCAGTGCATAATTGGGACTAGGGAGAGACATGGGAGATTGGCCAGCAGGGGAGAGACCGCAGGAGGGCTCCAGGGCATGTGGCCCATCTCGCTCAGTCCCCATCAGCTGGACCCCAGCAGCAAGCTAATCTACCAGTTGGAGTGCCTGCCCCCTGATGGTCAGTGCATGTCATAGTGACTGGTCGATTGGTCAACTGTCTGTCCCCTGTGGTCAGTGCATATCAAAGCAACTGGTCGACTGGTTGACTGTTCGTCCCCTGTTGGTCAGTGCACATCATAGCAAGCGGTTGAGTGGCCTTAGTATATCATTAACATACTAGAGGCCCGGTGCACTAATTTCGTGCACAGAGGGGCTGTCCCTCAGCCCAGCCTGTACCCTCTCCAATCTGGGACCCCTCCAGGGATGTCAGGCGACCAGTCTGATCAAGAGAAGACACCAGCCCTATTATCCCATTGCTGCAGCCACTGCCAGCCAACAAGGTGTTTTCATCAACATAGACTCTAGTGCCTTTACTGTGAAAAATGACAACTTTCTTTAGGCATTTTCAAGATAGGATATGACATTTTTTTTTATCCTCACCTGAGGATATGTTTCCATTTATTTTTAGAGAGTGTGGAAGAGAAAGGGAGAGACAGAGAGAAACATCAATGTGAGAGAGACACTTTGATTGGCTGCCTCCTGCATGAACCCTGACCTGGTTCATGCAGGAGGCAACCAATCAAAGTGTCTTGCTGGGCTCCGACCAGGGAGGAGCCTGTAACCTAGGTACATGCCCTCGATCAGAATCCAACTTGGGCCTTGCGGTCAGCAGGCCGAGGCTCTATCCACTGAGCTAAACCAGCTAGGGTAGGATATGACATTTATTAGCTCCTCAACTAGTGGACTTTCCTTTTTATCTTCCAGGAGTATAGTGGGAAAACCCTAGATCACCTTCTTAGATTCTTATAACCTAAGTTATCAAGAACACTGCAAGTGGCAGCCTACAGGGATCTTAGCAAATGAGCTGTCAGAAAAGGTATTTACTCTCAAACTGGTTTGGCTCAGTGGATAGACTGTGGGCCTGCAGACTGAAGGGTCCCAGGTTTGATTCCTATTAAGGGCATGTACCTTGGTTGGAGGCACATCCCCAGTGGGGAGTGTGCAGGAGGCAGCTAATCGATGTCTCTCACTGATATTTCTGACTATCTATCCCTCTTCTCTCTTCTCTGTAAAAAATGTCAATAAAAATATATATATTTTTAAAAAGGTGTTTCCTCTGCAGCTCATGCAGCCCCTACATTGTGTCCACTGGGCTAGGGACGTGTTCCTGCCACCCGGTGGTGGCCACCAGGGTCTCCGCACACCCCAGAAGCCGGCAGCCATCCCCCATTGAGGGCACTGGCCTGGGGGTGTGATGCGAACCGCAGCTTGGTGCTGGAGCATGCACAAGCCACTGGGGGCAGCGGGGGCAGGGAACATCCCAGTCTCCGAACACCCAAGAGGCCAGCAGCCAGCCCCACCATGGGTGCCAGGCTGGGGGGCATACAGGGATCCTTGGGCCGTATGCAGTGATGGCTGCTAGGGTCTCTGCACACCCCAGAGGCCAGCAGCCAGTCCCGTCGTGGGTGCCGGACGGGGGGGCATGGACCCAAACCTCCACTTGGTGCCCGAGCATTCGCAAGAGGCTGCACCCATAGGCTTGGAGTGGCCAGCGGAGGTTCTGGGATCCCTGCCACTCAGGGTGAAAGTGCGGGCCTACAGGCTAGGAGCAGCCTGGGTCCTAAGGTTGTTCTCAGGACCCAGGCCACTCAGTGCCTGTGTATGCAAATTAACCACCATCTTTGTTGGGTTAATTTGCATATTTGCTCTGATTGGCTGGTGGGTGTGGCGGAGTGATGTTTAATTTGGATGTTTCTCTTTTACTAGGTAGGATTGCTCTTTGATTGGTTAAATGGCTGACCTGTCAACCAGACACTTAGCATATTAGGCTTTTCTTAGATAGAATTGATTTCAGAGAAGGGAGAGATAGAGATAGAAACATCAATGATGAGAGAGAATCACTGATCAGCTGCCTCCTGCATGCCCCCCACTGGGGATCAAGCCTGCAATCCAGGCATATGCCCTGACCAGGAATCAAACCATGACCTCCTGGTTGGTAGGTTGATGCTCAACCACTGACCCACACTGGCTGGGCAGGAGAGTATCTTTTGGAAAATTTCTAAGTCAAGCAGATTTCTGTCTAAGACATAGATTATTAAATACATAGTCCTTGCAAGCTTAGAGTCCTGGAATGGGTCTTTCATTCAAATGATTCCCAGGAGATAACATCCAAGAGCCAAAGTTTTATGTGCTGAAAAGTTTTTTTGTTTTGTTTTTTAATATATATTTATTGATTTCAGAGAGGAAGGAAGAGGAAGAGATAAAAACATCCATGAAAGAGAATCATGAATCAGCTGCCTCCTGAAAGTCCCCTACTGGAAATGGAGCCCACAACCTGGGCATGTGCCCTTAACCGGAATTGAACCTGGGACCTTTCAGTTCACAAGCCGATGCTCTATCCACTGAGCAAAACCAGCTAGGGCTGAAAAAGTTCTTAAATCATATCTTTAGACTGAAAGTCCAGGAAAATGATCTTGAAAATCCATTTTTTACAGAAGTACTCAGGGTGAGACTGGACACTTAACTAATTTGCATTGTATGTGCAGAAGAAAAAAACCAGAACATGCAATATTTTGACTTTGAATTCCTTTTATCCTTAATAAAACTCCAGGACTCACTCTTAAAGTCATGACTTTGAATTTCTTGAATTTTGCTGATCAATATCTAATTAAATAGCCTGGCCAATGTGGCCAGTGGTTGAGAATAAACCCATGGAGCAGAAGGTCATGGTTCTATTACCGGTCAGGGTACATGCCAAGGATGCAGGCTTGATCCACAGTGTGGGTGTGCAGGAGGCAACCAATCAATGCTTCTCTTTCATGGCTGATGTTTGTATCTCTCTCTCTCTCTCTCTCTCTTTCTCTCTCTCTCTCTCTCTCTCTCGCTCTCTCTGTCTCTCTCTGTCTCTCTCTCTCTCTCTCTCTCTCTGAAACCAATAAAAAACTACGTAAAAAAATTTAACCATATGCAAATCAACTGGGGATAGGTCTCTAAGCACCTATACTAGGCAAATTAAAGCTCATGAAAGAACATTAATAACATAATCATGAAGTCATTTACAACTTTATGTGTTAGCTTTCTCCCAGAAGATGTATTCTTATATAAGCAGGAAAGCAGGAAATACATTGTTCTTTCTCTACTTCCTCACACCTACCCTTCCTTGCACAGCTGATTGAATAGCTCAGGTCTTTGCTGAGGTCTACCTTTTTCATGAAAACACTGTTTCTGAATTTTGTGAAAAAGCCAAAGGAAATAATTTGGTTCATAAGGCCATTGCTTAAGAAAACATATACTTCTGAAATATGAATAAAAGAGGTCTGAAGCCTGTGGCAAATTCCCAAGTTGGCAGATGCTATCTATACCTTACCAGTTACTGAGTATAGAACAAGGACTTTGTAAAGTTAAATTGCCAAGCACCATGAAACCATGTTTGTACAGGATGCTAACAGGTCCTGGCTACTTTTTTGCTAAAAGACCTGCATCCACGATCCCGTGTGGGGCCAGGGTATGTATCCATGATCCCCAGTGAGGGGGAGGGGGCAGGGTATGTGTGTGTGCAGGAGGCAGCTGATCAATGTGAGATTCAAAACAAAGCCTCAGCAAAAAAAGTTGCTACATCATTAAAGTTATTCTGAAATAGTTAAAACCCTGAGTGTTCAATATATGAATACATGAAATAAGAATAAAGTTCGGCACATGGAGCAGTCAAATGAACATGAATAATGGTTCCATAAACCTTCACAAGGTATAAGGTTTGACTTCCTCTACTAGATCACAGCGGATTTGGCCTATTTTTTTTTTTTTTAACATATATTTTATTGATTTTTTACAGAGAGGAAGGGAGAGGTATAGAGAGTTAGAAACATTGATGAGAGAGAAACATCAATCAGCTGCCTTTTGCACACTCCTTACTGGGGATGTGCCCGCAACCAAGGTACATGCCCTTGACCGGAATCGAACTGGGACCCTTCAGTCCGCAGGCTGATGCTCTATCCACTAAGCCAAACCGGTTTTGGCCTATTTTCACCCAGTCAGCTTCTAATTGATCCTTTTTTCAAGGTCTACCCCTACTCAAAATCTTTTCTTTACTGGTTAAATCTTAAGGTCAATGACCCCAAGGCCTCAGAACAGCCAAAGCTTACCTTGGTGTTTGTACATGCTTTTCCCTTTTTGTAGTCTTTGTGGCTGCCCCGTTTGTCCAGCTTTGCCCAGAGGGCTTTGGCTTTCCAGTAGTTGAGCTTTGACTTGAGCTTGTGATAAAAGGAGCGATAGTCCTTAGGCTTCAGTTCCAGGTGATCACAGAGCTCTTGGAAGGCATTAAGAGTTCCCTTGCAGGTGGTAGCCTGCACAAACTTGTCAAAGAGGGTGTGTGCTTGATTCACTGTCTCATTCTTACTCTCCTCCATGCTTCCCCACTCTAAGCACACCAGACAAAGGGGGCAGTGGGATGGTGATTGGTCCACTTGACACTGTCAGATTAATCTAACAAAAATAAAGAAAAAGGAATGGTAAGCAAATCCAAATTTTATCTACAAATATTTTCTAGGAGACATAACTCTTTTTCAGTGGAAATCCTAAGCATTCTAGTCATTCATTCAACAAATGTATATTGCATACCTTCTCTACTCCAGGCACTGAGGTATTGGGGAAGGAAAGATTAATACAACAAAGGATTTGCAGTTTAGTGGGTGTGACAGATAAAATGTTAAATGTACTATGCTAAGTGTCATTAGTGAAGCACAAGAGATTTGGGAACATTAAGGGAGAGTACCTAAGTCATAGGGAGAGAGTCCTCATTGAAGATGAACCTGTGAGAAGTGACAGCTGAGTCTTTCAGGGTAAATAAGTGTTAGCAGGCATGGAAGAAGTGTAGGACCTGGGAAAAGAAGTGAAACAGGAAGGCTTGTGAGTGATTCTTGAAGTAAAAGAGTCAAAAATGATCCCCAGGTTTCCTGGTCACTGAGTGAAAGACATCAGGCCAGTGGATTAAAAATAGAAGAACTCATTTGTGAGTGTGGGGTGGTAAGTTACCTTTTAGACCTGATATGCTTGTGCTGCCTTTGTGGAGGTGCTCACTAGGTAGGTAGGTATGAATCTGCAGCTTGGGAGGTAACTAGGGACCCAACCCTAGATTTAGGCATCATTAGCATACAGGTGGTAGTTGAACCAATGATAGCTGAACACAAGGGGAGTCTGTGGTAAGAGGAGAGCCATGGGCTTTAAATAAGACCTGGGACTCATAAACTTGTAAGGAGCTGACAGAGATAGATGAGCTCTCTAGAAAAAGATTATGAGGCAAGAGAAAAGAGGTCTGAAGAGAACCAAAGGGTAGTGTCATAGCAGTTGAAAAAGCACAAAGTTCAGAAGTATCAAAGTCAGCAAGAATTTAAAGACCGAAAAAGCCCTGCCACTGCCTATAGTATATGGCAGGGTGGGAAGATCTTATAGCCATTCCACTTTCTCACAGATATATTTGACAATAATAATGATGATGTCTATATGTTCCACTTATCAAAAACATCTATCCATACATCCACTATCCTGTGTTTGCTGGGAAGAAGCTTTAAGATGAAAGATGGCACATTAGGTCCTACTTTATCCACTCACTCCCTTGGGTCTTTTTCATAATTTTTGTACCATGTTTTATTTATCATCACTCTTTATAAGTATAATTGGGCAGGAAAGAGGGAGGCAAAGGGCCAAAGACCAAAACTAATCCATAGGACAAACAGAAAGGGAGGGCAAGGCAGTAAGACTCTCTTCTAATTCTGAAGTTTTCAAAGTTTAATACCAAGAATACCTTCATGGTCACAGTACTCATTTCTGGTGCTGTAGTCATGATGGTCCACCACAGGAGCATCTCCAACTTGTTAGTGTGGCAAACAGGACTACACTGGAACTTTGCTTTAAAGAGGATTTACTGTTGGAGATGGAGGCAGGTGGAAGAAGTGAGTTGTTGATCCACTGTGTTCAAGTATAGAAGTAACCCACTGTTAATGAACCAACCCAAGGACAGTGGAAGCCACCAAACTGTATGTGCTAATGAAATCCATTCTCAGAAGACAGGCATCAAGTTCCAGACTGAGAACAAGGGAAGAGATCCATGTTTTTTTCCTGAAGCTCTTACATTGAGTAGGCCTCTGAGGAACGGAACCCCTTTTTGTGAAGTAGAAGTAACTTCGCTCCAAACTTCACCATGATATCATAAGGTTAACCAAATCAACTGAAAATGTATCTTAAGTTTCATGAGTGAAAGTTAATCACTGAATACAAGGAAAAGCCATTTCCCTTTGTTTTCTATGTCAACAGATGGAATCTCTTCATGTACTGTAGAGGTTAAGTCAAAGATGGTAATTCTTTACCCAAAATACATTGACTTGGCTTCTCCTCCTAAATATATCACTTACTCAACAACCCCTCCTAGCTTTGGATATAAAAACTACACTACTAAGAAACTTCCAATATCTACCTGTCCAAGAATCCAGTAAGGAGTGGAATTAACTGGAATTCACCTCCAGTTTCCCCTAAATAAAAGTTTATTCTAGGTAACCTAACAGAAAGAGAAATCTTTTAAATTTCCTATAAAGAGCCCATTCTTTTTCTTACAAATCAAGGCCTATCTTAGAAATGATAGTCAAAAGATGGCTGTAGGGGCAGGAAAAAAACAACAAGTGTTTATCTAAAGGCAGAAGGGTGACAGGTCATAACTAAGGACTAGAAACAATGGTCCTGGAGTGTTTGCTCTGCCAAGGGACCTCTCTGTGGATATTTCTGTAGCTTTATTTGCTGTTCTGGAAAACAGACAGCATTCTGCAAGCCACTTTGCATACCCTACCTGTGTTCATCATCAACCTTAACTCCACCAGTCACAATGTTTGGAAAGCTTTCGTACACCTGGTCAAATCTCTCTGCCTTATGTCAAGAAAGAAAATGATTTTTTGTTGTTGTTGTTCCTAAGCTGCTTCCTTCCACTCCTTCCCAGAATTGGAGCACTCAGTACTATAATTTTCTTGCTAAAACCAACACATTAAAGATCCTGCAATATGTGTTTCTAAAAGCCCTTCTCCCTGTCATAAAGCCCACTTTATGTTCACACTTCCCTAAAAGAGTCTCATGCTTTTGTTTTCAGAGAAGCCTTCTCCTAT
This sequence comes from Pipistrellus hanaki, assembly GCF_964339955.1. Classification (NCBI taxonomy): domain Eukaryota; kingdom Metazoa; phylum Chordata; class Mammalia; order Chiroptera; family Vespertilionidae; genus Pipistrellus; species Pipistrellus hanaki. The sequence continues at coordinate 92,477,239 of NC_140505.1, read as the reverse complement.
GTAGGCTAACATCTTTTAGTTGGCTATCGCCCACTCTGAAATAAATATTCATTTCCAAAGAGTTGCTAACCACCAAGAGTCGAAATCAAATGCCAGCTCAGATGAACAGGTCCACTAGTAACTGGCCCCAAACCCTTCTGTTGATATAACACACTTTGAAATTTACAGGTTTTGGCCACAGCTCCCAGACAGCTGAGCAAGGGCCTGCTTCCAAGTGGCAGGCAAGTATTAAGTGCCCAGCTGAAGGGATTTAGACCTACAGGTCACTAATGACAACAGATAAATAGAGGTAAGTTGGTTTCTGGAACAATGTGACAGGCACCCAAGGTAAGACTACACTAAAGTTATTCCCTTGGGCTGCCTCACTTTTCCTACTTTGCAAGCCAAATGGCAGCAGTGGAAAGACACTCAGGGTGGAACAGTTGTTCTGTAGACTCAGATGTCTCATTTATCAAAGGGACTCATCTGGCATTCTGATTCACTCTTAGAGCAGCTGAGGAAAATTGCAGAAGGGCCATTCCTGTTATCTCCCTCATTTCTGAAAGTCAAATCTTGATCATGCCCTTCATGAACCACCCCTGTGTACACTATATCCCAAATATCCTGGGGAAAATCAACATTCATAATCACAGGAACCTTACAGACCAGGAAACCTAGCTTGAAAGTACCAGAAATCCTGGGGACTGAAAAGCCAATGTGTGGAAGGAAGAGATAAGAGAAGTAAGGAGCCTGAATAGGCAAGAGGAAGAGGAGATTAATGCCAGGTTTGCAGGGCATCGGTGCAATTTCTACCAGTTGACAACATTCTGCATGCTGCTCTGTCCCGTGGTAGATGACTGCTGACTCAGAAGTCGTGCACATCCTTTGGCAGTGGAGGAAAGTGCTGGAGAGGCTGTGTCTATAAAGTACATGCAAGAGCAGTGTTTATGTTTCTATTTACAACAGAAGCAAAAAGTCGGGTTTCACTGGCTGGTTATGAGAACATTCAATCTCTAGCTCTTAGAATAGATGGGTGGTTATTTGAGGGACAGGGGAGAATTATATTTAAAAATAGAAAAAGAAAAGAGAAACAAAACAACAAAGTAAGAATTATACTTTAAGAGTATAAAATCAGAGTCGAGTTCAGTCAATTTTCTCCCTACTCACTGCACCAGGCAATGTGCAAAATCTTTGAATCTTATTTTAAATATTTATTAAGCACTTCTTTCCCAGCTCATTCAGTCAGAAGTCTGATTTGTCTAAATAGATCTTAGAAGTAGGCATATTGGAAGGATATTTTGGGATGTCACTGAGAGGGAATCCTCCTATCTAATAAAGAGGGAATATGCTAATTGACTATCATGCCCTCACAAAGACGGTGGCATCCACAGCCAATAAGGAGGGAATATGCTAATTGACTATCATGCCCTCACAAAGACGGTGGCACCCACAGCCAATAAGGAGGGAATATGCTAATTAACTGCCACACCCTCAACTATGGAGGTGCCCACAGCCACAAGATGGTGGTGCCCAGTTTCCTGATTATAGAGTTCCCTTCATGTTATGTCTCTGAAACAAGGGCTGTTCAGGCCACTGTCATCTGCGGATGGGGATACTGAGGTCCTCTGCTCAGGAGAGCAATGGGCTAGCTGAATTAGATCATCTAGGATCTAATTCAACAAAACAACAAAGTAAGAGTTATATTTTAAGAGTATAAAATCTCTTAAGGAATAAAGGAATAAAACTGCTTGTTGACTTCCCAGCTCCTGTACCAATCAATAGCTTCTCATCTCTCTCATAGCTCTTAAGTAAGGTTCACTAGGTACCTAGGAAGAAAGCCAAAATACAATAAGAAAAGCAGTCTTCCTCGTATATTCTTTTAAAAAAATATATATTTTATTGATTTTTTTATAGAGAGGAAGAGAGAGGGATAGAGAGTTAGAAACATCGATGAGAGAGAAATATTGACCAGCTGCCTCCTACGCACCCCCTACTGGGGATGTGCCCGCAACCAAGGTACCTGCCCTTGATCGGAATAGAACCTGAGATCCTTGAGTCCACAGGCCAATTCACTGAGCCAAACCAGTCAGGGCCCTCATATATTCTTAATCCTCTAGTTTCTGAGGTATTGCACCCTCAGCTCTTTCCTGATTTTCCATTCCACTTAACACCAAACTAACACTCAGTAGGATGACCAGGTAATGGGAAAACAGCCCCACTCTCACCTGCATGTCCCCTCCATTCCATTGAGCTGCTCTTTAGTCACCAAACCTCCTCAGCACCTGCATTTCTACAAGGACAGAGCTGCCTGGGGGACCAAGTCTCTGGAGCTATGACCTGACATATAGTGGAAATGTACTGTTTCTGTGAAGTTGATCAGGGGAATAGAACCCAATCTTAGGTTTCTATATGGGAACCCAGCAGCCCCATACTGGACCAACCCTGAGGTGATGCATTAGCTTTGACCTGTGTGGCTGGGGGAGTATGGGAGATATGTGACAGAGGAGATTTCCAACTGCTACCAAAAAGTTGTATTTGGCAATGTTATGGTCAGCCTGGGCAGGGAGTGATATTATTTCTTTTTAAATTTAACAGCAATAAAATTTTTAAGTCCTCCCTTTACCTCCCAAATATAAACCAGTAAAAAAACAAAACAAAATTTCAGGCCCAGAGTTGACAAAGTAGAGACAAATGCCTGACACAAAAATGGAAATGATCTATGGTGGGAAGACAGAGCTGAGTGCCATAAATACTGAGGAACACTTGAAGTCATAAGGTGACTTGATGGGAGCTGTTAGGGCAAGGCTGGGGTGGCATCAGTGGCTACATGGCTCTAGGCCTTGGCCTGGCCCTCCAGGTGCTTCACTTGGGGTCCTGGGTCTTGGATTCCTCCTCATGGTCTTCATATATCTCACCCTTTTTCTGGGCCATGGCATCCTTGTACTGCTGGTACTCAGATACCAGGTCATTCTTGTTGTTCTCAGCTTCAGTGCACTCCATTTCATCTATGCCCTCACCCATGTACCAGGAGGCCTTGTGCCAAAACATGTCTGTGAACTGTTATGAGATGCATGTGAATGGTTCCTAGATGCCTATGCTATTGCTGATGAAGGTAGAGGACATCTTGAGCCCATGGGCAGGATGTCACACATAGCCATCTTCACATTGTTGGTGATCCACTCCATGAAGTATTAGCTGTTCTTGCTCTGGACAGCCAGCATCTACTTGTCTACATCCTTCATGGACATGTGATGCAATCATGGAAGACGGTGGACACGGTTAGGTAGTAGCTGTGGCAGAGGTCACAGGCAGTAGGTAGCCATCATTTTCTTGGCATCGAGCATCTGCTGGTTGAGCTCAGGCACTGTCTGGGCCCAGTCCTGCTGGCTGCACTAGATGGTGAGCTGAGCAAAGCTGGGCAGGAAGAAATGTAGGTAGGGCCTGGCTGGCATGGCTTATGGTTGACCATTGACCTATGAACTAGGTCATGGTTCAATTCCTGGTAAGGGCATATGCCCAGTTTTCAAGCTTGATCCCCAGTAGAGGGCATGCAGGAGACAGGTGATCAATGATTCTCTCATCATTTATGTTCTATCTCCCTCTCCCTTCCTCTCTGAAATAATATTAAGAAAGTAAGTGCAGGTCGGGGAAGGGCACCATCTTCATGGCCAGCTTGCACAGGTGTGCGTTCAGCTGGCCAGGAAAGTTGAGGGAGCTGGTGAGTTTGTTCATGAGGTCCCTGTAGGTGGGCACAGTCAGCTTGAGGGTGCTGAAGCAAATGTCACAGAGGGCCTTGTTGTTGATGTAGGAGGTCGTATAGCTGTTCTTCACCAGCTGGTGGATGGACAGCATGGCATTGTAGGGCTTCACTACTACCGTGTTTCCCCGAAAATAAGACATCCTCCAAAAATAAGACCTAGCACATGGAAAGATAAGACATCCCCTGAAAATAAGACCTAGCGCAACTTTGGGAGAAAAAATTAATATAAGACACTGTCTTATTTTCGGGGAAACAGGGTATGTCTGATACTTTATGAGAGGGTGTTCATGATGTGGTTAGGTACTCCTTGTGCACCTTGCTGATGAGAAGTGTGCCAATCTAGACCCCGTGCCCTCATCCAGAGGAGTCATCTGGAAGCCCTGCAGGCATTCACAATTCTCACACCCATTCTGCACCATGTCCAAGACAGTTTACCAGTTCAGCACCCTTCATGGAGTAACCCTTGGCCCAACTATTGCTGGAGTCCACTCTGACAAAAAAAAAAGTTGTCAGGCCTGAAGAGGTGCTTGAGAGCCCCAGATCAGACACCATCCATGATTCCAGGCTCTAAGTCCATCAGGATGGCTCAAGGTACATACTTGTAAGAGGAGGCCTTATTGTAGTAGACATTGATGCACTCCAGCTGCAGGTCCAATCTCCCACATAGTTGCCACTGGGGTCTATACTCTACTCATTGCTGATGACCTCCCAGAACTTAGGGCTGAATCTTGTTGCCACACTGCCTGACCTGGATGTGCATAATCTCCCTCAAGCTCCATGCTGTGGTGGGCAGCTATGTGAAACAAGGCAGGGGTGTGTCTGATATTTGAATAGGAGCAACTAGCAAGAACACAGCACTTTTGTTATGAATTCTCATACAATCTTACTCTAGGCTGTGGAATGACCCTCTATAGAGGGCTCTGAGATGAACTGGTTCCTATAAACCTAGTTCTGCATTATTAGGTCTCCAGTTCCATTCTCACCTCTTACACTGTCAATACCTTTGCCTCTCACATGGCCCAGAGGAGAGGCAAGGGTGTCCTCACACTTATGATTCTAACCCTCCTTTACCCTAGAGAAGCCTCTGGCACCTGTCTGAGGCTATGCAGACTATCCCCTTTGTTTTTCTCTGAATCATGTTGCATTGACTATTATACTATGTAGTAAAGAGGGAATATGCTAATTGACCCTCAAGTTGTTGCAAAGATGGTGGCACCCACAGCCAATAAAAAGGGAATATGCTAATTGACTTCCCTGTCCTCAAAGATGGCAGCACCCACAGCCAATAAGGAGGGAATATGCTAATTATCTGCCCCACTCTCAAAAATGGTAGTACCCGCAGCCAATAAGAAGGGAATATGCTAATTGACTACCCTGTCCTCAAAGATGGTGGTACCCACAGCCAATAAGGAGGGAATATGCTAATTGACTGCCACACCCTCAAAGATGGTGGTGCCCATAGCCACAAGATGGCGGCACCAAGTCCCCTCAGCCTCTGCCTCTGGAGTCCCCTAGTCCCCTCAGCCCCCCAGCTGCCCAGGGCTGGCCCAAGGCACAGGCAAGCCTCAGATGTCGGCTGCCAAGCCACCCAGGGCCACCCAAGGCTCAGGTAACCAGGGCTGGCTAAGGCTTGTGCTGCCAGCAGTGGCAGCAACAGAGTTGTGATGGAGTGTCGCCTTTCCCTGATCATGGGGTCGCCTCCTGCGCCTGAGAGCTCCCGGACTGTGAGAGAGGGCAGGCCAGGCTGACGTACGCCCCCTCCAATGCATGAAAATTCATGCACCAGGTCTCTTGTACTATTATAAAATGGTTTCTATTTCAAATATTTTTTAAGTGTATAGTTCAGTGGCATTTAAATATATTCACCTGTTGTTTATCACCACCACCATCCATCCATCTGTCATATATCAATATTTTAAACTTCCTCCTCACTATAGTTTACTTCTCCTTTAGTCTATCAGTATGCTTGGATCTCTCTCTTTAAATTGTGTTCTCCAAGCTACTACTGGCTAACCCACTTGCTTTCCTGAAAGAGTAGTCTACTCTTGCTATCAGTACTTTAAGATCTCCTAATGACCTCACTCTGTTCATCTTTCATTCCCTCTACAATCAGGCTTCTGTCTCCATCACTCTACTAAGGTCAACATTAACATTTTAATTCTGAAAGGTTGAGACACTTAAAAAAAAAATATTTTCAATTGATTTCTGAGAGGTAGGGAAAGGGATAGATACCATCTGCCCTCTAACGAACTGGAGGACTTCTATGCCTGCAGTCATGACTCAGGACCATTCAATGCCAAGCATGACCAAACTGACCTGGGTGCATCCCACCCACTCAGGTTCCCCCTTTGGGTACAGCCTGAGTATACCCAACTTTTAGAAATATCACTCACTCAGGACAAGGAAAAGTGAATGTAAACAGATATTTGATCCAGACACTAAACATTATAAAAGACTTTGTTGAAGGGCCTTAATTGTGTTTCAGGAGACATCTGATCAGAAGCTCCAGAGCATCTGAAACTACATTATTAAGGTAATAGAAATTCAATAAAATCCTGCTAAATTAAAGAGGGCAGCCTCTGCCTGGCCAGTGTGGCTCAATGGTTGAGCGTCAACCTATGAACTAGGAGGTCATGGTTCGATTCCTGATCAGGGCACATGCCTGAGTTGCAAGCTCAATCCCCATAGGGGGTGTGCAGGAGACAGCCAATCAATGATTTCTCTCTCATCACTGATTTATCTCACTCTCCCTTTCCCCTCTTCTCTGAAATAAATAAAAATATATTGGAGAAAGAAATGGGCAGCCTCTGAATGGGGCAATTGAACTCACTTGTTCATATTAAAGCTTCAATCCCTATTAGTAATAATACCATTTTTAAAACAATATATTTTATTGATTTTTTACAGAGAGGAAGAGAGAGGGATAGAGAGTGAGAAACATCGATCAGCTGCCTCTTGCACACCCCCTACTGGGGATGTGCCCGCAACCAAGGTACATGCCCTTGACTGGAATCGAACCTGGAAGCCTTCAGTCCACAGACCGATGCTCTATCCACTGAGCCAAACCGGTTTCGGCTTTCCTTTTCTTGATGTTTCACCTTTTGTCCTCCTTTCCCCCCCCCCCGCCCCCTTTTATTCCTTTTCTGTTTCTAATCACTCTGTTTAGGGCAAGGGAAATTCCAAAGCTATAGGTGTGTGTGTGTGGGGGGGGGGGGGGGGATCACTCCATGAGGCTGCCCCAGAGAAGATAGTTCTTGGGGGCACTGCTGTCTCCCAGACCTATACCTTCCCCACCCCCTCCCCCGTGGATGGAAGCTAATCGATGGAGGGTGGGGAGGGTGGGGATAGGTGGTTGCAAGCGCCTCCCAGGCCCACAGCCCAGGCTGAGGCTAGGAGCAGATTGCACGTGGGGATGGGGGTAAAAGGGTGAGAGGGATGGGAGGGAAGGCTCAGCCACCTCCCAGGCCTATGGCCCAGGTTGCAGCTGGCTGCTGATCACGCCAGGGGTGCACGGCAAATCTCAGGGGGGTAGTGGGGGGAATGCACCGCCTTCCAGTCCACTGCCTGGATCCTGGCTGAGAGCTGATTGTGCCTGGGGTGCACGGCCGCCTCCCAGGCCACTGCCCAGGTCAAGGCTAGGAGCGAATGGCACTGGGGGTGCGAAGGCACCTCCCAGGCCTACAGCAGGGGCCTCATGCTGCCTGCTCTCAGTGGGAGCCCTACCTGGGCCTGAGAGGACTGGGTGCCGCCATTTTTGTCTCGGAGTGATGATTAATTTGCATATTACTCTTTTGTTAGATAGGATTGTACTCCATAAGCGTCTGTAGATGCAAGTGGTGAACCTCCCCTACAGGCCACGTGCATATATAAAAAAAAGTTTTCCCTAAGTGGCAGCCCTGATGAGCTTTAAAATCATTTTTCATGAGAATTTTCAGCTGAAAATATTCAAGAACACACAAATGAGAATATATTTATTTTTATAATATTCATTGCAAATTGATTTTTTAAATTAAATTCAAAATATCATTGCTTGTGGGGATAGCTTCCATTTTGGACACATGGCAGTTAACTGGTTAAATGAAGAATTATGCAAAAGAAGCAAGGAAAGGATAGTGGAATCAGAAAATTAGCAGAGATTAGATTAAAGGTCTAGAAATTCCCAATACACAGTTTAAATATTTGGAAACGAATACATTTTACTTCCCTTACCTCAGCACTCCAAGATGTCTGTGCCCAACTGGAACAGTCTGGCTTGGAGAGGGAACACCCCCAAAGAGATAGTCTGACTTCACTAGGAGCAAACAAAAAGTCAATCTGGCAAAGGCCAAAGGATTATGCAACTGAAGTCTCCTCCCCTGCTTTTTCTTTGGACACTCCTCTAACTTTCGCCACACTGATAAATAATGAGGATTCCAAGGGTTCTTCTATCTTTGGCCCACTTTTTAAAAATTTCATTTTGCACTATTCTGAAACTGTCTCCTGGACATCTCTATCTGAATATGTGAGGGCATCTCCAAGTTGGGTTACTTAAAACAGAACTCCTTATTTTCTCTACCAAACTTATCACTCCCCCTAGATTGCAACCCTAGTAAAACTGCCATCCACTCTAGTCAGAATTCCAGGTTTTGGCCTCCAACATTACTTCCAACCTTCTCATTGCCAAAAAAAAAAGGGAGGTCAGGGACTGCACTGTGTTAAGTACTGGAGGGAGTGAAGAACATACAGGATGCACTCCCCATTTGTTCTTCCCCCCATTCCTGGCCTTCCAGCCTCACTGCCTTGAACTTCTTATCTCTACCTGCATGCTTGCAATGGCCAAGATCTACATTTAGTTTTCCTTCACATGGATCCTGCCTCATGGTGGGGTTTTTTATTTTATTTTTATGGTAAGATGTACTGAGTGGCCAGATAATTATGATCTCTGAATGCATAATAATCTGGCCACTCAGTGTGTGTGTGTATCTCCTATATAATAAAAGACTAATATGCAAATTAACCACCACTCTGCTAGACCCACAAACCACATCCACCAGCCAATCAGAGCAACTATGCAAATTAACCGCAACCAAGATGGCTGCAGCCACAGAGAGCAGGAGGAAGGCTTGGGTTTCCCTGGCAATGGAGGAAGCCAAACTTTCCACATACCCTGGCGGGCCCAGGCCTCCACTCAAGGGTACAAAGTTTCAATTATAGAAGGTAAATAAGTTCCAACAGAAATGGTGGCAGGCACAGAGTTGGAAAGAGCAATAAGTAAGGGTTACCCCGGGCGATGGAGGAAACCAAGCTTCTGAAGCCTTGGCTAGCCAAGGCCTCCACTCCAGGCTACAAAGTTTCAATTGTAGAAGATAAATAAACACCAGATACCAGGGCCTCCACTTGGGTTGCTGGGGGGTGTGGCCAGCCTGCAAACCACCACAGGCCCCTCGCCCAGGCCACCCACACCCTAAAGGAATCCCCACCCTGATCTGGCTGGCTGGCCCTCACCCATGCACCAGGCCTCTATCCTATCTAATAAAAGAGTAATTTGCAGATTGACCATCACTCCAATACACCAGATGGCTGCTCCCATGTGGTCAAAGATCCTGCCCCCATGTGGACACAAGATGGCCACCACAAGATGGCCAGCAGGGGAGGGCAATTAGGAGGGACCAAGCCTGCAAGGGAAGGCAGTTGTGGGCAATCAGGCAAGTAGGGGAGGGCAGTTGGGAGGCACCAGGCCTGCAAGAGAGGGCATTGAGAGGGATTAACCCAGCAGGAGAGGGCAGTTAGAGGAGACCAGGCCAACAGAGGAGGAAAACTGGGGGCAAACAGGCTGGCAAGGGAGCAGTTAGACATCAATCAGGCTGGCATGGGAGCGGTTAGGGAGTGATCAGGCTGGCAGTCAGAAGTGGTTAGGGGCAATCAGGAAGGCAGGCAGGAGAGCAGTTGGGAGGCAGCAGTCCTGGATTGTAAGAGGGATGTCATATTGGAGAGGGTGCAGGCTGGGCTGAGGGACACCCCATCCCGTGCACAAATTTCATGTACACACACACATACACATACACACACACACACACACACACACACACACACACATTAGTGGCCTGGTGCATGAATTTGTTCATGGGTGGGGTCCAGCCAGCCTGATTGAGGAGACAATTTGCATATTAGTGTTTTATTATATAGGATATACACTGAGTAGCCAGATTATTATGCATTCAGAGATCATAATAATCTGGCCACTCAGTTTATATAATCACAAAATTTACTAATTAAGCCATTTTTAAGTATACAATTCAGTAGCATTAAGTACATTCACAATGTTGTGTAACAATCACCACTATCTCCAGAACATCTTCATCACAAACTCTGTCCCCATTAAACAATAAGTCCCCGAACTCCTTTCCCCTCTATCCTCTGATAACCACTATTCTTACTACCCCTATGAATTTGCCTAGACTAGGTACCTTATATAAGTGAAATCATATAATATTTATCCTTTTGTATCTAACTTGTTTCATTTAACACAATGTTTCCAATGTTTATTAGTAATGTAACATGTACCAGAACTTCATTCCTTTTTATTGAACAAGAGGCCCAGTGCACAAAAATTCATGCAATAGTAGGCTGGCTTTCCTCTGGGACCCGGGCTGCTTCCCTCCAGCCACTGGCAGGCACCCAAGACCTGGGTGCCTTCCCTTTGGCTGCCTGTAGGCACTGGGACCCAGGCTTCGCCTCTTCTCCCCGCCCCCCACCCCCCCCCCCCCCCCCGCCCAAGCTTCGTCTGGAAGGCTATCTGGTTTAATTAGCATATTACCCTTATATTATTATAGATAACATTCCATTTTATGTACATATTCACCCATTAATGGATATTTGGGTTATTTTCATCTTTTGGTTATGAGGAATGATGCTGATATTTTATTTATTCAGATTCTGTTTCACGTTTGAAATGCCAATTCATATGTCATGTTTCTTTCAAAATGTTCTTTCTAATCATGCCACTCCCCTATTTACACACTTAAAAGATACACACAACACAGGTTTTTATTTATTTATTTATTTTTGAGAGATGAAGGGAAAGAGGGAGAAACATCAATTAGTTGCCTCTTCTCATGGCCCATACTGGGGAACCAGGACACAACTCAGGTATGTGTCCTAACCAGGAATTGAATTGGTGACCTCTTGGTGCATAGACTGAAGCTCAACCATGGAGCCATACTAGCCAGGCTGTTTACACACTTTAAAAGACCATTTTGCTGACAAATTAAACTCCTTGGCTGCCAGCCTATACTGGCACACCCACATCACTCTCTATCTCTTACCACTCACCCCATGTTATGGCCATTCACACCAGTTTGCTGCTCCAGGACATGACATGCTTTTTTCTGCACATCTTGCCTTCAAAGCCCACAATGTGCTTCCCCACTTGTAAGAAACATGCCTCTGATTCATCTTCATAGAAAAGAAACAGCATATGGCCAGGCAATTACTGAATTTCCTCCAGAGCAAACAGGATGTGGGGATGGGGAGAAGGTATGAGAGTTATCACATGACTAACAGCACATTTTCTAGGAAGATTCCCCTAAACAAAGGAAAGTTGAGCAACTAGAAAGATCTCAGCCCATTTTTTTTTAATGGCCCAATAGGAGACAGAAAGACCTAAGACACATAGGAGAAAACAGGTGACCTCATAAGACTCAGCAATGAGGAACTGAAGGAAGGTCTAAATAAGTAGGCTATGCTCCCTGCCCCATGTACGTGCGTACAATAGACACCTGTTCTCAAGAGTGTTATTAAAAGTCTCACTTTTGCCATGCTTCTGTTTCCCAGCCCATCATTTGAATTCAGATGGGTGAGCCATTTCTCACACCACCTATGTACATACATTCAACCTCTTCAATCTTTTTTTTTTTTTTTAATATATTTTATTGATTTTTTACAGAGAGGAAGGGAGAGAGGGATAGGGAGCTAGAAACGTCGATGAGAGAGAAACATCGATCAGCCGCCTCTTGAACACCCTACAGGGGATGTGCCCGCAACCAAGGTAACATGCCATTGACTGGAATCGAACCTGGGACCTTTCAGTCCGCAGGCCGACGCTCTATCCACTGAGCCAAACCGGTCTCGGCTCTTCAATCTTTTCCATCAGGGCTTCAGTTTCATATTTTCTCTGAGCCCTTCTCAGATCAATTTTGTTCTTTCTTTCCTCTTAGGTACAGTTCTTTCTTCTGTCCCCCAAACACTGCCTAGTAGACTCTGTGCTCTTATAGGATAACAAGTGTCTCTTGGTCAGGTTTCTATCACCAGCATTTAGCAGAATGACAGACCTACAACAAACATTAAATCTTTATAAATAAACTAAAATTTTGGTTTATGAGCATATACTTTCAGTGTTCAAGTTAAACTGTATCTTTAAAAAGCAGTAGAAATACTTGTGGGTTCAATATTTTATTTGAAAAATCATATGTTAGTTAGGTTGCTAACTTCCAATCCTCCACTGTGTTAATTCCTTGAGAAAGAAGCAATAAATAACTACCTCATCTGTCCCCTGCCTGAGAAGGAACACACCTCCTTAAAACCAAAGGGCTACCTGTAACTAAGAAAAGTCTCATATCAGAATATGTAATAAATGTGTACAAACCAACTAGGAAGAAAAACAGACACTAAATGAAAAATGGGCAAAAGACTTGACTAAGTAATTTACAAAATAAGACATTCACATAGTCAAGAAGCATCTGATTCAATATCATTAATCATCAGGAAAATGCCAACCATTATTATACACCCATTAGAATGACAAAAATAAAGACAGATGATATCAAGAATAGGCAAGGACATGGAACAAGTGGAACTCTCAGACACCGAGTAGAAACTGGCACAACTACTTTGGAAAACTGTCTGGCAGTAGTTTAAAGCTGAATATAAATCTACCATAAAACTCAGCAATTTTATTCTTGGTGGTACATCCGAAAGAAATGAATGTCCATGTTGATCAAAAGACAAGAAGAAGAATGTTTAGAGAATCTTTATTCTCAATACTCCCAAACTGGAAACCACACAAAGATTTAAAAAAAAAAAAAAAAAAAAAAAAAAAAAAAAAGCAAAATGAGAAATAAGCTGCAGTTATAGGCAAACTGGAATATTATGCAGCAATAAAAAGGAGTGAACTACTGCAACATGGATGAAACTCACAGATCAATGTTGAACAAGAAAAGGCAGATACAGAAAAGAATATATTGCACAATCAAGAACAAACACAACTGAAATCTAAGGTGCAGAAATCAGTCAGAATAATGACTGGGGATTTTGGGTGGTACTACTGTCTGGGAAAAGGCAAGAGAGACCTTTGGGATCTTGATCTGGATGTTGGTTACACAATATGCCAGATAATGTTGTGTCAGCTTGGTTAAGTTCAGAAGTATGAATCCCAGAATCTCCAGTAAGAATTGGCTAATAAGAGAACTTGCATGGGATTTGGAAGATGGAATTAAAGCAACAAGCATTGCTTTCTGAAGGTATTAGCAGTTCAATGGAGTGAGGGACAAAGCCAGGGAAGCCTGGCAGGTTCCAGCCTGCCTTGCTCTCTTGCATACTACATCCAGCTCTTCTTTCTCACTGCTGACCTTGCAAACTGACAGCCCCAGGCCCACCACCAGAAATCTGGCAACACCTTCCCATAGAGCACTCTAGAAGCTCCCCTTTGTTGGTTCCATTTGGCAATGTACATGCCTGGCTTCTCAGATTTCCCTGTAAGTTCTGTCTTGCCCACCCATGCAAATTTGTCAACCAGAGTGGTTAGTACTCCTCTCTGAACTCCAGCCCACCCTCCTCACCCTTACCCTTTAATCTTCACTTCCCCAACTTCTCCCACAATTGTGTAAGGTCTAATTCTTATAATAAACCTGTTATCCCGCCCGGCCAGTGTGGCTCAATGGTTGAGAGTCAACCTATGATACCCCAGAAGTCACGGTTAAGTTCCTGGTCAGGGCACATGCCCACATTGTGGGTTCGATCCCCAGTGTGGGGTATGCAGAAGGCAGCCTATCAATGATTCTCTCTCATCATTGAAGTTTCTATTCCTCTCTTCCTCTCCTTTCCTCTCTAAAATCAATAAAAATATATTTTAAAAAATCCCTTATTCCTAAAGTTTCATAGTGGCTCGACTCCCAGTTGAACCCTGTCATACATATCGATGTTTATACATATAAAAATTCAAGTTGTATACTTAAAATTTGTATGTAGTCTTTTAAGAAAATACATCACACTAATATTTAAAACATAGTTTTAAAAAAAAAAAAAGAATAGAAAGAAATAACCCCAAAATGACATCTTTTCAGTATCCTGCGTCAACACTAATCTGAGGATCACCTAGCAAACACATGAATGAACCTACGCTACATCTCACATACCCTAACATAGAGCTGCTTGGCATAAGATCTGAACGCCCAATAAGTGTGGCTTCTGACCAGAGCCAGGGTGGTGCATTTTAAAAATAGCACATAGGACACATGCTCCCTGCCTGGCAAGCTATCAATTCCCTGGAACCAAGTTTCATAGTCCAGAGTGAGCTTTCCCTTTTGGTCAATTCACAAAATTAAATGTATACCTGAATGCAAGTGAGTTTAGGGTCTCTAAATGGGCAGAAAGGGTCATGTGGGGTTAGGAAGACATGAGTCACAAATCCAGCCTGTGATCTTGACCAGGTAGCTCAGTTGGTTGGAGCATCGTCCCATACACCAAAAGGTTACAGGTTTGATTCTCGGACAGGGCATATACCTAGGTTGCTGGTTAGATAGGTAGCCATTTAATGTCTTTCTCCCTCCCGCCCTTCCTCCCTTCCCTCCTCTCTTTCTAAAAAATTAATAAAAACATATCCTTGGGACAGGATTAAATAAAAAATCCAGTCTGTTGCTGGTCGCTGTCTGTGGGGTGATCAGGGCCCTGCTCTAACCCACCTTGACCTGGTGCCACCCACTCACCTGCTCCACCATCCCACCATGGTCCTGCTCTTGTCAGGGCCCCTCAGGGCCAGCAGCATCTCCACTGCCACCTGCTGCCAGCACCGCATTGCCAACGCTGGCCATGTTTCACTCTGCCTCCTGGTGATCAGCGCATGTCATAGCGAGCAACTGAATTCCTGGTCTCCAGGTCAAACTACCGAGGGGACACTTTGCATATAAGTCTTTTATATATATTAACTAGAGGCCCAGTGCACAAAATTCGTGCAGGAGGAGGGAGGACCCCTGCACCATCTCCAATCTGGAACCCCTTGAGGGATGTCCAACTACCTGATAAGGCCCAATCCTGGTGGGCAATCAGACATCCCTTTCACAATCCAGGACTGCTGGCTCCCAACTGCTCGCTTGCCTGTCTTCCTGATTGCCCCTAACCACTTCTGCCTGCCAGCCTGATAGATGCCTAACTGATCTCCTGCCAGCCTGTTTGCCCCTAACTGCCCTCCCCTGCAGGCCTGGTCCCCCCCAAATGCTCTCCTCTGCAGGCCTGGGTCCCTCCCAATTGCCTTTGCAGGCCTAGTCGCCCCCAACTTCCCTCCTCTGCTGACTTGGTCACCCCTAACTGCCCTCCCCTGTAGACTTGATCGCCCCCAACTGCCCTCCTTTGCAGGCCTGGTCCCTCCCAACTGCCCTCTCCTGCTGGCCATCTTGTGGTGGCCATCTTGTGTCCACATAGAGGCAGGATCTTTGACCACATGGGGGCAGCCAGCTTGTGTGTTGGAGTAATGGTCAATCTGCATATTATTCTTTTATTAGATAGGATAGAGGCCTGGTGCACAGGTGGGGGCCAGCTGGTTTGCACTGAAGGGTATCCCGGATTAGGGTGGGAGTTCCCTTGGGGCGTGGGTGGCGTGGGCAGCAACCCAAGAGGAGGCCCTGGTATCTGGTGTTTATTTATCTTCTACAATTGAAACTTTATAGCTTGAAGTGGAGCCAAACTTCCTACTTGCTCAGTGGCATCAACCATTTCTGTTGGGATTTGTGTATCTTCTATAATTGAAACTTTGTAATCTTAAGTGGAGGCCTGGGCCAGCCAGGGTGTGCAGAAAGCTTGACTTCCTCTATGGCCAGGGGCAACCCTAGCCTCCTGCTCTTTTCAGCTCTGTGGCTACTGCCATTTCTATAATATTTGGATTTATGTATCTTCTATCATTGAAACTTTGTAGCCTTGAGTGGAGGCATAGGCTGGCACGGGCAGGCAGAAAGCTTGGCTTCCTCCATTGCCGGTAAACCCAACCCCCCCTCCTGCTCTCTGTGGTTGCAGCCATCTTGGTAGGGTTTATTTGCATATTTGCTCCTGATTGGCTTATGGGCATAGTGGAGTGATAATTAACTTGCATATTACTCTTTTATTAGATAGGCTATCTAAGACAGCCCAGTGACTATATGTTTGCAGAACAGCACAGAATTAAACAGAATCCAAGTGGGTGAAGGAAGATGAATACGAATGACTGTGGCTGCCAGTATTTTTTTGTCCAATAAATCAAAATCCTGAACACTCTAAGAAAGGTATATAAATATTGCTTCACCCCACCAAGGATAGTTCTATAGATTGGGAGAGAAGCCTGTGTAGTCCTGCCTTGCCAATGATGTCTCCTGTCAGACATATTCATCTTCTCCTCTTTCCAGAGTGGTATGACTTTTTTTGATCAAGCTTTTGGAAATAGTCATTATGGTCAGTGTTCATTCAGGTATGATAATGAGTACGAAGAAAGAAAGGTGGGTTGAAAAAATGTGTCCTGAGGTAACTTTTTGGACCTTACCTAGTCTAACGATAGCCACCAGTGGACCTTGACAAAAAGAAAGCTCCATTTAGGAGCTTCATTCACTGATGCAGAAGCCCCTTAAAAAGGAGCCTGAATTCTTGATTAGGCTTCTAAATAGTCCGAGTAGTTACAGACGACAAGTGTCCAGTAATTCTGCTGGTCAATTCAAGGCAAGTCCAACTCATGATACCATCAAAGGCAGCCCTGAAGGGTTTAAGTCTCATGGGCACTACAAAATTCAGCTTGGGTCTGTTCTGCTGAATAATCAGCAGATTATCTATACCACAGTAGGCCCAGTATGGTCCCAGGTGAAATCAAATCTCATAAAGCCCACTCAAAAATAAATAAACCATGGGAGGACATATTTGCCAATGATATCAATGGTAAGGGTTTAATCTCTAAGATTTACAGAAAACTCATACAACTTAACAAAAAGAAGATAAACAACCCAATCAAAAAATGGGCAACTGATCTAAATAGACACTTTTCAAAAGAAGACAGAAGAATGGCCAAGAGACATATGAAAACCTGTTCAAAATCACTAATCATCAGAGAGATGCAAATCAAAACAACAATGCGGTACCATCTTACACCAGTCAGAATGGCTATCATCAACAAATCAGCACACGACAAGTATTGGTGAGGATGCGGAGAAAAAGGAACTCTTTTACACTGCTGGTGGGAATGCAAACTGGTGCAGCCACTGTGGAGAACAGTATGGAGTTCCCTTAAAAATCTAAAAATGGAACCCCCATTTGACCCAGTGATCCCACTTCTAGGAATATATCCCAAGAAACTAACAACATGAATCAGAAAGGATATATGCAACCCCATTATTCGTAGCAGCACAATTCACCATAGCTAACATTTGGAAATAGCCTAAATGCCCATCAGCAGATGAACGGATTAAAAAACTATGGTATATCTACACCATGGAATACTATGCTGTGGTTAAAAAAAAACGTTTCTACCATTTGCAACAACATGGATGGAGATGGAGAGCATTATGCTAAGTGAAATAAGCCAAGCAGAGAAAGATAAACATCACATGATCTCACTCATTTGTGGAATATAATGAACGGCACAGATTGATGAACAAGAACAGAACTAGAGACTGAGTAACTTCAATCAGAACCTCAAAGTTCAGGGAAGGAAAGGGTGGGGGGAATAAGGGGGAGAAATCAACCAAGGAACTTGTGTGCATATATATGAGCCTAATCAATGGACACAGGTAACAGGGGGGTGGGGCATAAGTGGGGGGTAAGGGGTAAGAGGGGGATAAGAAGACATATGTAAAACAATAATCATAATCATAATCATAAAAAGAAAGAAAGTGTGAGGTAACCGGAACCCAAAGAACACCCAAGCACGTCTTTCCTGCCATGCTAGCTAGTCATCAGCTGTACGGTAAGATAACCTGGGGCTATTAGGGAAGTATTTCTGGACATATGTTTTTGATCCTTTATGGATGGGAGTCCTTACGTGGGCTGATCTCCCTGCCTAATGTAGCACTGATGATAATAAACACCCTGGTCATGCAGGAGGACCATGGGTGGGGCAAGGAAGTATAATTACACAGGGGTCACCACCCAGCTTCCCTTCTGTATGACACAAAATCAAACCACTGCTTCTCTGTGTGTAAAACTAAAGAAAGGTTTCTGACTTGCGTGGACACCAAAGGAAGGACCATCATTACTTCCTCCTGGGAGAGGTGCAGAAAATGTAACAAAGACCTTGTCTATATAAAAAGAAATTGGCAGCCAGTTTGAAATGGAATTGCATGGCCTAGAGCAAAGAATATCCTTTGATATTATTCTACAATGTCATAAGTTTTCCCAGAGTTGGGTTATCCCCTATTACCTATAATAGTACCTCGCATCTTTGGGGATCAATAAAAAATCATCTTTTTGGTGCTTGGAGACAAAGATAACACATCTCTAGATATTTTAGAATTACAACAGCATAATGTACAACTATCACAAACAAACTTACAAACCAATTCGTTGAATGTGTGGCAGCAATTTAAAAATGACATAAAAGGATTAATCCCTTCCACAGTGTAGAGAGCTCCCTGGGAAGGCACCTGAGCATTCTATATTGGCCCCTCTGGTCCTTTTGGCCAAGAGTGACCCTTTTCTTGTGGTCTATTTCCCTCAGCTGTTGCCTGAGCTTTCAGTTCATGTCGAAGGCTGAAGCATCATGGTGGCTGGTACCATGGATCTGTCTCTCACCCAGTGGGATGAGCTGGGCCCTCTCTGGAGAAGAAACCTGGGTTTCCCAAAATATGTGAGAAGTGCCCGGGCCTTGCCAGCAGGTGAAGGGATCCCAAGACAGGTGCTGGGGGTGGAGGCCATGGGGGCGTAGGCTACCAAGGAGACAGAACTAAACCTCACATCACCCTGCTTGGCCCCAAAGGATGGTTGGTTAGCCAGAGACGGGTAAGATTCCTCAGGGAAGGAACAACCTAAGACAGGCACAGTCGCACAGGGGCCATCAGGAGAGAACTTGGGGGTCAATAGAGGTGGGCACAGACCCTTACCACCCCTCCAACTCGTCAGACGCCTGAACCTTCAACCCTTCTAAGGGATGTCTCCTGCCCCCATGTCTGATTTGCTTCCCATGCCCAGCTCAAATTGGGACCCAGGTAACAGACAGAGACTTGGCTGACAGCAGGAGCCCTCTCACTGCAACAAGACTCTGTTTGAGATGTCTTATACCCATGGTGTGGGGAAGTAGGTTTTTGATATCCAAATCCAGCATAGTATCAGGAATGCTCAGGGCCTACTCAAGAATGCAAATAATCCTTTCCACTAATACACAAAGGGTAAAATAAGGTTGTTGATAGAGTGTTGAGTTTGACAGTTGAATAGTCAATTCTCAGAGATAATTAAATTGGCTAATTGAAATAAGAGAATATTCTAGAAAAAATAATTGCACTATACAAAAAACTGTTCCTAAAATGTTAACAAAATGCTTATTGGCAGTTCATCTCATGGTAAAATTTCACAACATATAATGAACCTAAAGCAGTAATATTTTAGAGCAAGTAATTAAAATGTAAAAGCTATCAAGACTACATTATAAAATTTCCAAAAGCCTCATAATATTTAAATTAAAAAAGGGGGTGACAGTGGAAAAATATCATATAAGGAAAAGTATCCAGCAAGTAAATTACATCTAGAAAATTTGTACTTTAGAAAATTAACTTTCATTTGAAATGCTAACAACAAGATACCCATAAAAACATACATGGTGTCAAAACAAGCCAGAGGAAAATCATTTGGGGGGGAGGTGGGGGGGGGGGGGAAAGAAAGAAAGAAAAGGAATCCCAAGTCAAATTCATAGAAAATATCCCTTTATTAACTTTTGGTCTAGAATATGTTTGTATATTTTCAGAAAACAACTCCAAGACCGTGTGGATTCCTGCAATAGAGAGGAATTGACAGGAGTGCCCCAGCCATGAAGACAGAAAAGAATCAATCCAGAGATGGAAGATGCTGACAACACCTTGCCATACTAGCAGACAGGAGCTGTGTGTCACTGAAGGATGCCCAGGACCAAACCAGAGATTGTCAGAACTGTATAAACACCATTTGTCAACCAACCAGATCTGAAATACCATGGCTGACACATAAGGAACTGTTTGACATTGAAATTGGGACTCAAAAGAAATGTTGACCCAGAAAGGAACTCTCTACAGGCTGATTCATTTGCCTCTCAGCATAATCATTATGACTTGTCTCAGTTTCGGTCCTTATAAGGGAATTCCTTGTATCACATGATCTAACGCATCTAGTGGAAATAATGAACAACATAAATTGATTAACAGAAACAGACCTGGAGACAGAGAAGCAGCGATCAGACTGTCGGGCCTCAGAGGGAAGGTAGGGGCACAGGGGAGATATCAACCAAAGGACTTGTGTGCATGCATATAAGCCTAACCAGAGGCCATGGACAACAGGGGGTGGGCATACATGGGATGGGAATGGGGGGATAAGGGCAATTATGTGACACCATAATCAATAAAGAAATTTTAAAATAAACACATAAATAAATAAATAAACAAACCGGTAAATTTTTTACATTTCTTTTTTCCTAAGTAAAATTTTTCAATTACAGTTTACAGTCATTATTTTGTATTAGTTTCAGGTGTATAGCATAGTGATTAGATAATCACGTACTTTACAGTGTTCCCTCCAATATTTCCAGTAGCTACCTGGCACCAGATACTCTTATTACAATACTGTTGATTATATTTCCTATGCTGTACTTTATGTCCCCAAGACTATAACTACTAGTCTGTACTTCATGATCCTTTCATCTTTTTTACCCAGTCCTTCAACCTCCTCACCTCTGGCAATCATCAGTCTATTCTTTGTATTTATGAGTCTGTTTATTTCATTTAGCATAATACCCTCTAGGTCCATCCATGTTGTCACAAATAGTAATGTTTCATTCTCTTTCATAGCCAAGTAATATTCCATGTATAGATGTATCTCTACTTTTTAAAAATCTACTTGTTTACTGATGGGCATTTGGGTTGCTTCCATAGCTTCGCTACTGTAAATAATGCTGCAATGAACATACGGGTGCATATATTCTTTTGAATTAGTGTTTTTGGGTTTCTTTGAATATATACACCCAGGACTGAAATCACTAGGCCATAAGGAAGTTCCATTTTTAATTTTTTGAGAATCCTCCGTAATGTTTTCCATAGTAGCTGTACCAATCTATATTCCCACCAACAGTGCACAAGGTTTCCCTTTGCACCATATTTTTGCCAACACTTGTTTGTTGATTTATTGATGATAGTCATTCTGAAAGGTGTGAGGTGATATCTCATTATGGTTTGAATTTGCATATCTCTGATGATATTGACATTGAGCATATTTTCATATGTTTATTGGCCATCTGCATGTCTGCCTTGGAGAAGTGTCTGTTCAGGTCCTTTGCCCATTTTTTAATTGTATTGTTTGTTTTTGGTGTCCAGTTATATGAGTTCTTCATACATTTTGGATATTATACCCTTATCAGATGTATCACTAGCAAATAATGTTCTCCTATTCAGTGGGTTGTTTTTTTCATTTTGTTGATTGTTCCCTTTGTTGTGTCTGGGGCACAAAATTCATTCATTGGGGGAGGTGGAGGCAGTGTTTCTCCCAGCCTATACCCTCTCCAATCTGGGACATCCCTCTCACAATCTGGGACTGTTGGCTCCCAACGGCTCGCCTGCCTGACAGCATGATCACCCCCTAACCACTCCCCTGCTAGCCTTATCAACACCTAACTGCTCCCCTGCCAGCCCAGTCACCCTAACCTCCCTTGCAGGCCATCTTGTGGTGGCCATTTATGACCACATGGGGGTAGCCATCTTGTGCAAGGGCATTTGCATATTACTTCTTTATTATATAGGATTTCAGGTATACAGCACAGTGGTTAGACACTTATATAACTTACAAAGTGATCCCCCCCCCCCCCCCAACAGTCTTAGTATCCACCTGGTACCACACATCTATACTAATAAAACAGTAAAATGTTAATTAGATCGGGAGACCTTTCAGAGACCTTCTGGACATCCTTCCAGAAAAAGGCCGGGGCTTGGCCAGCCTGCAAACCACCCCCAAATAGCCCTCAGCCCCTCGCCCAGCCGGCACCACCCCCAGTGAGGACCCCTACCTCAATGGGGATGTGGCAAGCCTGCAAACTGCCCAGGCCCCTCACCCAGGCCGGCCCACCCCCCAACAGGACCCCTACCCTGACCCAGAACCCCCTTCAGGGAAGACCAGTTGGCCTCCACCCATGCACCAGGCCTCTTAACTTTACTAATAAAAGGGTAATATGCTAGTTAGACTGGGAGACCTTCCAGACAAAGCCATGGTGACGGGGTCAAGGCAGAGGTGCTTAAGGGCGATCAGGTCAGCAGGGGAGGGCAATTGGGGGCAAGCAGGCTGGCAAGGGGGGGCAATCAAGCCAGCAGGGAAGGACAGTTACGGGCAATCAGGCGGGCAGGCAGAGAGGTTAGGGGCAATCAGGCAAGCAGGCAGAGGCAGTTAGGCAGGCAGACAGGTGAGCAGTTAGGAGCCAGTGGTCCCAGATTGCAAGAGGGATGTCTAACTCCAGGTTTAGGCCCGATCCCACAGGGTGCAGGCCAGGCTGAGGGACATTTCTTCCCTGTGCATGAATTTCACAGGCCAGGCCACTAGTAATTATAATAATACTAGAGTCTCAGTGCACAAAATTCATGTATGTGGGGGAGAGGGGTCCCTCAGCCTGGCTTGCACCCTCTTGAAATCCAGGGTCCCTCCCACAATCTGGGACTGCTGGCTCCTAACTGCTCTCCTGTCTGCCTGTCTGATCACCCCTATGGACTCATCTGCCTGCTTGATTGCCCCAAACCACCTCTGCCTGCCTGCCTGATTGCCCCTAACCACTCTACCTGCCTGATTCCACCTAACCACTCTGCCTGCTTGATCACCCCTAACCACTTACCTGCCTACCTGATCGCCACCAACCACCTCTGCCTTAGCCCCCACAGCTTCATCCAGAAGGACGTCTGGAAGGTCTTTCGGCTGTCTGGTCTAATTAGCATATTATGCTCTTATTATTATATAATTATTATGGACTATAATCCCTATTGCTGTACTTTACATTCCTGTGACTATTCTATAACTACCAATCTGTACTTCTTTTTTTTTTTTTTTAAATATATTTTATTGATATTTCACAGAGAGGAGGAAGGGAGAGAGATAGAGAGCTAGAAACGTCGATGAGAGAGAAACATCGACCAGCTGCCTCCTGCACACCCCACACTGGGGATGTGCCCGCAACCAATGTACATGCCCTTGACCAGAATCGAACCTGGGACCCTACAGTCTGCAGACCAATGCTCTACCGCTGAGCCAAACCGGCTTCGGCCCAATCTATACTTCTTAATCACTTCACTTTTCATCCAGTCCCCCCAACACCTTTCTCATCTGGTGACCCTAGTTTGTTCTCAGTATCTAAAGACTGTTTCCGTTGTTTATTTTGTTCTTTAGAATTTGCATATAAGTGAACTTATATGGTATTTGTCTTTCTCTGTCTGATTATATTCACTTAGCATAATATCCTTTAAGGTCCATCCATGTTGTCTCAAATGGTAAGATTTCACTCTTTTTTTATACCTGAGCAATATTCCATTGTGTATATGTACTACATCTTCTTTAGCCAATCATCCTTTGATTGAAACATTTAGTTCATTCACATTCATAATAATTACTGATAAGTATGAAGTTACTGTCATTTTATTGTTTATGGATTGTTTTTGTAGTTCTTTTCTTATTCTTTTGTATGTTGATGACTTTCTATAATTTTATGTTTAAATTCCTTACTTTTTATTTCTTATATATCTCTCTTATAGATTTTTGGTTTATAGTTACCATGTGTTTCAGATATATCAAGTTATGTTTATAGCAGTCTATAATATTTTAAGTTGATGGTCACTTGAGTTCAAATACATTCTAAAATCACTACCATTTTTACTTAACCCCTCCACATTTATGTTTTTGTTATTATTTTTTACTTCTTTTGTGTGTGTTTGTATGCATCACTTAATTTACTGTAATTATTTTTTAAAATATATTTTATTGATTTTTTACAGAGAGGAGAGAGGGATAGAGAGTTAGGAACATCAATGAGAGAATCATCGATCAGCTGCCTCTTGCACACCCCCTACTGGGGATGTGCCCGCAACCAAGGTACATGCCCTTGACCGGAATCGAACCCGGGACCTTTCAGTCCACAGGCCGACGCTCTATCCACTGAACCAAACCGGTTTTGGCAATTTACTGTAATTATATATATCTTCCTACTTTTGACTTTTAACCTATACACTAGCTTCAGTGTTGGTTAATCCACTGCTTTTATTATGTATTTGTCTTCGTCAGTTATTTTTTTCTTTGCAATAAGATATTTTTTTCTCCTCCTTTTCTCCTCCTCCTCCTCATAATACTGGTTTGGTGGTAATGAACTCCTTCAGCTTTTTCTTATCTGGGAACTCACTTGTAATTTAAGCTCCTTAGAGCAGAGGCAACACTCTGAGGCTGTAGCATCCTCTTCATTCACATATTAGAGTTGCCATTATATAGCTAAAATTTACCTCTATGATGGATCTCTCTCTTTCTCCCCCCACTTCCTCCTTTTTTCCCTATCTCTACTCCCTCTCTCCCTTCCTTGTCTTCTCTTTAAAAATCAATAGAAAAATATCCCATTTTTATCTAAAAATAGTAACAAGAACTCCCAAGCTCTGCAAGAAACCAAGTGAAATTTTTTCAATTACTCGTTTTCCTGCAATTAACCCTTCTGCTTAACCTTTCTTAGGTCAGTAGAATACAGTTTCTTTGAAAATGTCTGTTTTTGTCTTATTAGAGAAAATTAAGTCAGAAAAGCCAAATTCTCTTCAGTCTATAGAGTACTAGGTGCTTTCATAAAAATCAAAGATTCTTTTTATATGTGAGAAGCCCTCCTCCCTCTTCTAGGTATCTGAGACTGAGTTTTATGAATAAATCAAAAAGACCTGTAGTTATGGCTCTGTTCTGTTCCTACCTTTTTCTATCTTGCTCGATAACATGAACTGGAGAAGACAGAAGAGCAAGAGCTTTGCTGGCTGCTTTTTGAGGCCTGTCCCATAGAGAAAACAATCAGGTTTGAGGTTTATGCCATAACATCATTAGCCAGCTATCAACATAGAGACAGCAGAGTAGGTTTTGTCTATGAAACTAGCCACTGCAACTCAAATTGCAAGGGGCAGTGCAGGTGTAAGGTAGGGTTCTTTTACCCTGTTTTTGCATTCAACTATAGAAATGAGAAGCAGGGGGGTGGGAAAGAACCCAGAAGTTCCTAGGTGTGAGCAACAGACCATCCAGGTCCTTATACCTGTGCCCCTACCACTCCTGCCACGACTGACAGCAGAAGCATTTGTTCTATGAGGCATGGTGAGAAATCTTCTCCATGCTCACCACCAAGGAAATAGAATTTTAGGAAAGTTGTTTTTTGTTACTTGAGCATGTATGTGATATTCTTTTTTAACTTTTTATATTGTTGTTAATCTTCAACTGAGGATATTTTTTCTATTGATTTTTAAAAAGAGAAGGAAGGGAGAGAGGGAGTA
This sequence comes from Pipistrellus hanaki, assembly GCF_964339955.1. NCBI lineage: Eukaryota > Metazoa > Chordata > Mammalia > Chiroptera > Vespertilionidae > Pipistrellus > Pipistrellus hanaki. The sequence goes on along the minus strand of NC_140505.1, from coordinate 92,451,589 downwards.
GAGATAGGGAAAGAAGGAGAGAGGGAGGGAGAAAGAGAGAGATCAATTTGAGAGAGACACATCGATTGGCTGCCTCCTGCACACTCCACGACCAACCAAGGTCCAACTGAGGCCTGGAGATCAAACCTGCAACCCAGGGATGTGCCTTTGACCAGAAATCATATTCATGAGCTTTTGATGCATGGACTGACACTCTAATCACTGAACAACACTGGCCAGGGCTGTGTTTTCAAATAGGGTTTCAAAGCAGTGAAGGGAATGGGGATTAAAAGGAAAACACTTTGGTTTTCCCATCTAATAAAGAGGGAATATGCTAATTGACCATCACTTTGTGACAAAGATGGTTACACCCACAGCTGATGCCAAGTTCCCATAAGGAACCTTAATGAGCAATCAGTAGGGACCTGAGGCTACGCCCTCCCCTGCCCCCATGGGGCTTGACATGGGACCTCAGGCCATGTCTCCCACCCCGCAGGGCTTGCCAGGGGACTTAGGCTGTGCTCTCCACCCTGGCATCAGGCTGGGGGACCTCAGGCTGCACCCCCCACCCCAGTGCCAGGCCAGGGGACCTGAGGCCATGCCCCCCGCCTGGCAGGGCTTGATGGAAGACCTCAAGGTGAGCTTCCCGTCTTAGTGCTGGGCTAGGGGACTTCAGGCTATGCCAGGGGACCTGAGGCTGTGCCCCTCTGCCTGGCTGGACTTGACAGGGGACCTCAGGCTGTACCCCCCACCCAGTGGGGCTTGACGAGGGACCTCAAGGTGCACTCCCAGTGCTGGGTTGGGGGAACTCAGGCCATGCCCCCTACCTGGAAGGGCTTGATGGACCTCAGGCCATGCCCTCCATCCTGGCGCCAGGGGACCTGAGGCTATGCCCCTGCCTGGCAGGGCTTGATAAGGGTGGGACTGGCCGGGTCTTGATCTAGCCCAATGAGGGGGGTGGCCAGGTCTGGGTCTTGGGCAATTTTGAGGTGCATGTGGGTGGGCAGGGACTGAACTCTGGGCCCCGTGGTGTGCCCCAGACTCTGACAGGAGGAAGGTTTTCATATATATTTTACTAATTTTCTTTCATCTCTGACACTTCTATTATAAAGGGCAAATAGCAATATTAAATTATTTCCTCTAATTAATCCCCTTTTAATGTGCATGAATTTCATGCACCAGGTCACTAATATAGACATAAGCTAAAATCTCTACACAGAAATTACTTGTGCACCACAGCTTGTTATTCCCTCCCACCACCCCCCCCCCACCCCCGAAAATATGGACCATATTATGAATGAAGCGGTTTGGATAAAGTTAGAATATGGCAGTGACAGAGGGCACAAGACTCCTGGTTGTAGGGGGTAAAGAAGAAAACTCACAGAACAAATATTGTTTATAATCACAGAGCTAAGTTTAATGTGATCTCTCTGCCAATTCAAGCATATTATTACATTAGGTCTTGAACAATAAAGTTAGAGGCAGGGAGGGCATGACTGACCTGGCCCCTGCTTTGCTAATGGCACAAAGGCAACAAACATTCCATGCAAAGTTCACCCTGAATAGAATAAACTGGTGATTATAATAGAATAGGAGTGGATTGATAATTCTCAGGGGGAAAGAGGTGTGGAGGTTACGAGAAGAAACTGGACAAAAACCGTACACCTATGGATGAGGACAGTGTGTGTGTGGGGGTGTGAGGGCATGGGGGGATAGGAACTGGGTGGAGGGGAGCTATGGGAAGAAAAAGGAGAAACAATTGTAATAATCTAAACAATAAAGACTTATTAAATAAAAGAGAGAGAAAGGGGGGGGGGGAGAGATGGGCACTACACAGCTCACCTACAGCTATGTAAGAAAAAACTGCATTTGTAAATGAAAATAGTGCATCTGAAAGTGTTACGAGATGCCTAGATTTCTGATAGTCTGATGCTAGGTCTTCACATAGTTATCTGAGGATGGAATGGGGCACACCATGCTTATAAATCACTGTGCTATTTACTTCTGATATCACTGCACTCCTCTAAGCTTTTAAAGCTTACTATAAATGATAAATACCCTATCAAATTAAATGTGAATTAAATAATGAGTATGAATTAAATACAAATGTCTCAATCATGAGCAGTGATACTTTGGGTTCTATTTTTTAAAGGTATGACTAGATGTAAAAGTAAGATTAAGCCAATAAATATGTTATCTAATTATTAATTTCAGACAATCTAGCCATTAGATCCATTTCCCCTGGTTCTGCTTGGCCTGTAGTGAAGTGAGAAGACTGCCAGCTGATAGTCTTTATTTAATTTTTTCCCCATTAACATTTATCCCTCCTACACCACAACACCCTCCCCCCACCCATAACCTAAATCTTAAAGCCACCCAAAGGCTGTATTCCCTTTCTCTTATCAACTGATATACATGAAAGTATAAATTTCAGATGACACCTTGAACATGGTTCATCCTGGCTCATCTGATAGCAAGGTCTTTCTTGACTGGCTCACCTTAAGCATGAGTGCCAACATCTGCTGTATGCCTTGTGAGCACCCGATCCACACTGAATCGTGGGAACAGGACAGTCACTTGTTATGGGAAAAAGAAGAGCCAGATCAAAGGCACCAACTAAGATTCTCAATTATTTATGTCCCTGAGTTTCCCTAAATAAAACAATAGCAAGATCCACATGAGGAAGTGCTTTCTTCTATCAGAGAAGTGACACTTGAGACTCGGCTATTAATGGGGAAAGTGGATCCTCCATTTAGGAGATACAGGGGTTCTGTGAAAGAAGTGGTGCCCTCCACATGCGTGCCAACAGCACCAGTGTGCCCCACCTCCACCATGTTCTCTCCACCCACCCAAGAATGCCTTTCTAGGCCAGCCTACCACATCAAACACCACAGACAAGGCTTCTCTTCTTCCCAGAAATCAGAGAAAGAGAGGTGGGAGATATAATTACCTCCCAGATCAAGACAAAAGAAATAAAATGAGGCATAAAGGCTTAAACACCACATGATCACTTCACTATTGATCAGTATGATGGAAGGTCAGGCCACGTGTTGTCAGAGCAAAGATAGAGGGCAGTTTGCTGAGAGCACAGCTACTTTCTCAGGTGATGGGAAAGTCAGAAATAAATCCAAAAGAATACAAAAGCAATAACCTTAGTAAGTTGTTAAAAATCTGATCTGAAGGTTGTATTTGACAGGACATCCTCCTTGACAAAAACAGGGTATTAAGCATTAGGAGAGAATGTGGCATGCAGACATATTTGAGTTGGTCACATCTCAAGCACTTGAGGTTATTTTCCTTGGAGTCCCCTCTGTCTGCCCCAAGAGTTTAGGGACTTGCACCAACTTTACTCAGAGCAGTTCATTTTGCATCTGCTTTATAGTCTGGGAGGCCAAGGAAGATTTCATTTTCCATGATTTTGGAAATATTTCTTTCTTTAAAAAATTTTTTTTTAATTGAATTCAGAAAGAAGAAGAGAGGGAGAGAGAGAGAAACATCAATAATGAGAATTATTGATTGGCTGCCTCCTGCACAACCCCTAATGGGGAGCGAACCTTGACCTCTGGTTCATGGATCAACGCTCAACCACTGAGCAACACCAGTCGGACTGGGATCCCTACTTTTTTTAAAACAGAAAAAGGGCAAATGGGACAGCTTGCAGATCATATTAGAATAGCTGGCACAGCTTACTTTTTGACCCTCTTCTCTGCAGCTGGTATGCCTCCTGTGTGAAAGTGACCCAGGCTGTGCATTTACTGTACAAAGATGACCTGTGGGAGTTTCTTCCATTAAGTATGAGGAGAGTTACTTTGTCAGTGGGACACATCTCTGCATATATATATACAAAAGATCTCTCATGAAAAACCTCTGTGAGAAGACCTACCACCACCCCAGAATGTCATACGTACCACCTCACAGTGAATATTTTCAATGTCATATAGCTATGCACACTTGCACACACACACACATATCCCCTAAATTACCAGGGAACATATATCCAAAATCAACAAGTTCCTTTTATCTATATTAAAAGCTTTTATCTATAGTAAAAGGCTGTATTTTGCAGTAATATTTGTTTCTTCCTTTTAACGAGGGTTGACATATTTTCTCTTCCTTGTTCCAAAAGCGCATACTATTCTGCGCTTGGTAATCACAGGAGGACCATATCTGACTGAGAGAGCAGGTTCTCCTAAGCTGCCTATATTTAGCAGCTGGTTCTTCCTGTCCTGTTCTTCAGGAATGCTCCTCCCTCTGTTCTCCAGCAAACTATGCTAGTGAGGACACAGAACCCTACCACCAAGCCCTGAGATTGCCTCTCTACTCTTTAGACTTCAGAGCTTGGACTGAAGAGCTTGGAGTAAAAGTGGGAGGGAATAATTTTTTTAAATTTCAAAGAAAGCAGGAGTGTGACTTTAGAAGAGAAATACTATACGTAAATTGTTATCTATCTAAGTTCAATGCAAAGCTGCTGTGCCACAAGACGGGACTGGCGGCATACCCTCTCCCCTTTGTTCTCTCAGGCAAACCCATGGCTAACGGTGCAATTTTATTTTGCAGCCTATATCCCTGCAGTGAAGGCTGAACCAGCCAAGACAGTCACTCAACCTAAGGAACCAAAGTGGCCCACCAGCAAAACCATGACTCCAATGAGTTGGGCCAGCGTTCTCTTTTTACTTAGCAAGTAAGTCAGAGAAAAGAGATCCTTTTAAGAAAACAGAAAACATTAGGACACATGCCTTACTCTAAACTCCAAGATGTGGCCCTCCTTTCATTAAACCTCACAGTATTATATACAGGCAGGTGTTATAGAATTTGAACTGAACTCTTCAGTGTACTGAAAAGTAGATTGTTAAATCTGATTTTTTATTGACTTGGCATTGTAAAATTTTAAGTATTGAATTTTAAAATGTTAACATGATTTATAACAAGCTTCAGGTACAGAGGGAGGGTGAAATAGATGCAACAGAAGGCATTCCCTCTCTATTTTATTTAAAATCAAGAGTACAGAAAATGGCCGGGACCGGTTTGGCTCAATGGATAGAGCGTCGGCTTGGGGACTGAAGGGCCCCGGGTTCGATTCTGGTCAAGGGCATGTACCTTGGTTGCGGGCATATCCCCAGTAGGGGGTGTGCAAGAGGCAACTGATCGATGACTCTCTCTCATTGATGTTTCTAACTCTCTATCTCTCTCCCTTCCTCTCTGTACAAAAATCAATAAAATATATTAAAAAAAAAAAAAGAGTACAGAAAATGATGGTCCAGCTGGTGAACATAATGATTTTCATCTTCAAAGAGCTTGACATTAATTTTTTAATTCATCCACAGATTCCATGCCTCCCACACAATACATCATGACGTCAATAGCAACAGGTAAAATACAACCTGTCAGTCCTGATACAGGACACTCATGCTAAGGTCTCGGGTGCTCAAGTAAATATACAACAGCTTAACAGGTCCCCAGCTGACCTACCAAATGTTTGTACCACCCATCTTCCCTTCTGCTGCCTGCCATTAAAGAAAAAAACATTTTTACAATTTGGCAAGAACCTTCACCCCTTCCCTATCTAGAGGAAGTGCAAGAGCTTGGGGAAGGACACAAAATTTATTGTGTCCTTTGATACTTTTTCTTATCCTTTTAGCAGGACACTTATATAGTTCAGATTTTGTCTTTCAATAGTCTGTTTTATACATTTATTTGTAGAAGCATAAATACGTAGGATGGGTAGAGATAGAATCAGCGCAGTGCTCCAAGGCAGGGCATAGCAAGGCAGTGTTTTCCCTCCATCAAGCTCCTGCTCCATGCACATCCTCACATGTCCATCAAACACCATTTTGATAGCAGGCACTCCTCCTCCATGAGATGGGTATTCTTGAGAAAACAGACACAGATAGTAACTTTGCTTATGGTCCATCCTGGAAATCTTAAAACAATACAGGGGGAGGAGAGGAGCAGATGTAACATGACTCTTCTTAACTGCTCCCTGCCATGGCACCAAAGGACCAGGACTTAAACAGAACCCACAGCAAACACTGAAACTTTTAGAAGCAAAGGGTCCACTGCCAAAAGATCTGGTGTTAAAACCCTTAAATCTCGCCCTGAGCTCTGGGCAGAAGAGACAGACTTGGGCTTTGCCTCCTCTTTCCTTGCTATTGTAGTTGACCTAACAATAAAACCTCTTTTCATTTCTCAAAGGCCAGTGCAATAGTATTCGCTTCTACACATGTCAAACAGTAAACCCTGGCTCAGTAACATTATGTTACCCAATTTTAGAGATCAGATAAATTAATTAAGGTTAGGAGAGGATAATCAAATCTTCTCAGGACCCACACAGATAGTAAGTGATGGAGCTGGGAAAATTTATCTAAGGGTTGGCTAGCTCCAATGACTATGCCTCTTACATCATACATTGCCTCACTTGGTGAATTAAAATTTATTGTGTCCTTTCATACTTTATCTTGTCCTTTCAGCAGTAAATTTTTATGAGCATGAATGTCACACTTCTCATACAATTCCCTACATGCTCTAACAAATTTTTTAATAAATGGTGAGTCTCAATCTACAAATATCAATTATTGCCTATTCTGTATCAAAGATGGGTCAGGTACTACAATGAGATTAAAATAGAAGAATTTGGTCTGGCCAGTGTTGCTCAGTGGTTGAGTGTCAACCCAGGAACTAAGAGGTCACTGGTTTGATACCCAGTCAGGGCACATGGCTAGGTTACAGGATCTATCCCCAGAAGGGGGCATGCAGGAGGGGTAAGAGTTTCTCTCTCATTGATGTTTCTATCTCTCTATTCCTCTCTCTTCCTCTCTCTCTAAAAATCAATAAAATAAAGAAACATATTTTTAAAAAAAGAAAAATTTGTGAAGGGGTGGAAGAAATAATGAAACAGTTAATCCTATATAATAAGGAGGTAATATGCAAATTGATCATCACTCCAACACAAGATGGCCAGTAAGGCAGAGTAGCTGGGGGCAATCAGGCTGGCAGAGGAGGGCAGTTGGGGGTGGGGACCAGGACTGCAGGGGAGGGCAGTTAGAGGTGACCAGGCTGGCAAGGGAGGGCAGTTAGGGGTGACCAAGCTGGCACAGTAGGGCAGTTGAGGGGGAACCAGGCCTGCAGGGGAAGACAGTTTAGGGGCAAACAGGCCGGCAGGAGAGGGCAGTTAGGGATGACCAAGCCTGCAGGGGAGGGCAGTTAGGGTTGACCCTGCAGGGGAGGACAGTTAGGGGCAATCAGGCCGGCAGGGGAGCAGTCAGGTGTCGATCAGGCTGGCAGGGAGTGGTTAGGGGGTGATCAGGTTGGCAGACAAAAGCAGCGGTAAGGGCAATCAGGCAGGTAGGCAGGTGAGTGGTTGGGAGCCAGCAGTCCTAGATTGTGAGAGGATGTCCAAATGCCCTTGAGAGGTCCCAGATTGGAGAGGGTGCAGGCTGGGCTAAGGAACACAAACACACACACACACACACCAGGCACAAATTTCATGCACCAGGTCTCTAGTTAATAATAAAAGGTGATAAATAAATACAACATGAGACCTATAAGCAAATGCTTCTTCTTGTGCACAAATCACCAAATCACTGTGGTATCCTGTTCTCGTGTGGATTCAGTTTGTCTGGATGGTGCCTGAGAAGCTACATTTCTAACAAGCTCTTAGGCAATGCCCATGCTGATCAACAAGGAGCTAAAGTCAGTCAAAGGGTTGCCTGGCCAGGGTGTTCTAGAAAAGGTAAAGAAGTGAATCAGAAACAAAGCCCTAGAGAACTGAGTAGATAAGAGAAGTTTGGGTGAAGTGTCAGGAAGGAAAAAAATATTTTAGAAAGAGGGGGGAAATTTCAGGCAAAGATGAAACACAAACACATAGATCATTCAGGATATAAAGAGGTGGAGATGTTAACTAGGATGGTCTGAGAAGCCCTAAGGAAAGTGAAAGCAGAACAAAAAAAAAGGGACCCAGCCGGGGTTACTGGGAGCCTCTAAGGCACATGTGTCAAACACAAGGCCCGCGGGCCAAATCCAGCCCGCCAGGCCTTGCAATGTGGCCCGCACCGCGCTGTCATCACTGCTCTCCGCTGTCAGTTTATGACATTGTCAGTTTATGACTGTTCAGTAAACCATTCGGCCCGCGATTTAGGCTGGATTTTAGATTTTGGCCCCTTCTCTGATTGAGTTCGACACCCCTACTAAGGCAAGGGGACAGCATGTGCAAAACAAGATGGGCTTTAGTTTTCATCAGAGTGGGATGGGGGCATTAGGAAACCACTGCAGAAGTTTAAGCAAGAAAAAAGAGACTGCAACCTGGGTTTTAATAGGACTACGTTGGCTGTTATGTTGACAATCTAAGGCTACAAGGGCAGGGGTACAGGAAAGTGGTTTGAAGGTTACTGAAAAAACAAACAAACAAAAAAACAGGGGATGGGTGATAGTGGCATGGACTATAGAAGTATTAATATAGGTTGTAGTCAGATTCTGGATCAAAATATGAAAATGAAATTTAAAAAATTTGTTAATGAATAAAATAGTAGGTGTGAGAGTAAGAGAGGATAATTCAAAGATTTTTGACTTGAAGAACTGAGAAGATAAATGAACAAACTAACAAGAGAACAACTAAGAAACCTCCTTCCTAAATAACCCCATGGACAGTCTCACTGTATAAGAATTGTCAGTCTCTGGGGAAGAGGGCCACCTGGCAGAGGTCTGCTCCTATCTGTACTCAAGATCTGACCATGAGAACACCTATCTCCAGATCAACCTCTCAGCCTCCACTTTACTTCTATACTCTCGACTCCATGATCCTTCCCTAAGGGGATGGGCACATGGCCTCAGACTCATAGGAAATGATCTTGGAGCCCCTTATCAATCCTCTACAGGTCCAAATCAGCTTAAGAGGACTTGTGATAAAGTAAAAGCCCACATTCTCAATACATACACCAACTCCTAGAGTTTGCTACTCACATTTGTGCTACTTGAAGAGGCAATAATATCTCCAACATGGCAAGAGTTGTCCAGACTTGGGGGTGGAGGTGAGAACACAGGAGATAAGAAAGGGAAAGACAAAGGGGCTGAAGGGGTTGCACGCCATACCCACCCCCAGACTGTGCCTACCCTCAGAGAAGTGTGATGCAGTAGTGGATGGCAGCAAGTGTGATATAGGGCTCCTGTTGAGAGGAAAGTCTCTGAGCCCCATGCCACATTTGCTGCCAACAACAACCACATCACACCTATCTATAGCTATTCCTCCCCTTTACCACCCACCATCTTACCTTCCAAAAAGGAGAACGGTCCTTTGCAATACAAGATTCAGCTTTTTACACATATATATATTAATTACTTATTTGAGAGAGGAAGAGAGAGGGAGAGAGAGATACAAACATCAATGAGAGAGAATCATTGCTCGGCTGTCATCTGCACACCCCCTACTGGAGATCAAGCCGGCAACCTGGGCATGTGCCCTTGACCTTTTGTCCACAAGCCAACACTCTAAAACCGGTTAGGGCACAGATTCAACTTTCAAAATGTTTGAGGTTTCTTTTCCTATATCCTGAACATTTAGCCCCAAATAGAAAGTAAGACCTACAGAAAAATAATTCAAAATGGAGTAATGGCAGGAAAATGCTTCTTTTTTAAAAAAACTTTTTAAAAATCTTTATTATTCATATTATTATAATTGTTCCTCTTTTTCCCCCCTCATAGCTCCCTTCCACCTGTTTCCCACCACTCCCCAAGAAATGCCCTCCCCCCTCCCCAAAACTGTCGTCATCAATAGGTGGATGATTTTTGTCCAGTCTCTTTCCACACTCCCCACACCCCTTTCCCCTCAAGGATTGTCAGTCCACTCCCTTTCTATGCCCCTGATTCTATTATATTCACATGTTAATTCTGTTCATCAGATTTTTTTATTCACTTGATTTTTAGATTCACTTGTTGATAGATATGTATTTGTTGTCATAATTTGTATCTTTACCTTTTTCTTCTTCCTCTTCTTAAATAATACCTTTCAGCATCTTACCTAATAAAAAAGTAATATGCAAATTAACCATCACTTTGCTACACCCACCAGCCATTCAGAGCGAGTATGCAAATAAACCCCAACCAAGATGGATACAGTCACAGAGAGCAGGAGGGAGGCTTGGGTTTCCCAGGCAATGGAGAAAGCCAAGCTTTCCGCCTGCCCTTGACAGCCTAGGCCTCCGATCAAGGTTACAAAATTTCAATGATAGAAGGTAAACAAATCCAATCAGAAATGACTACAGTCACGAAGCTGGAAAGAGCAGGAGCTAGGGTTGCCCCCAGCAATGGAAGAAGCAAAGCTTTCAGCACAGCCTGGCCGGCCCAGGCCTCCACTTAAGGCTACAAAGTTTCAATTATAGAAGATACAAAATCCCAAAAGAAATGGCTGCCAGCCACGGAGCAAGCAGGAGGCTTGGCTCTGCTCCAGGCTTCAGTTTCAATTGTAGAAAATAAATAAAACCCAGATACCAGGGCCTCCACTTGGGTTGCCAGGGTGCATGGCTGTCTTACAAACCATCACAGGTCCCTCACTCAGGCCGCCCCACGTCCCAAGGAAACCCCCACCCTGATCCGAGACACCCTTCAGGGCAAACCAGCTGGCCCCCACCTGTACACCAGGCCTCTACCCTATCTAATAAAAGAGTAATATGAAGACTGACCATCACTTCAACACACAATATGTCTGTCCCCATGTGGTCAAAGATCCTGCCCTCATGTGGACACAAGATGGCCATCACAAGATGGCCAGCAGGGGAGGGCAGTTGAGAGGGACCTGGCCTGCAGGAGAGGGCAGTTAGGGGTGGCCAGGCCAGGAGAGGATGGAAGTTGGGGGCAAACAGGTGGGCAGGGGAGCAGTTAGCCATCAATCAGGCTGGCATGGAGTGGTTAGGGAGTGATCAGGCTGGCAGGCAGAAGCGGTTAGGGGCAATCAGGAAGGCAGGTAGGCAAGCAGTAGAGAGCTAGCAGTCCTAGATTGTGAGAGAGATGTCCGATTGCCCAGTGGGATTGGGCTTATATGGGCAGTTGGACATCCCTGAAGGGGTCTCAGATTGGAGAGTGCAGGCTGGACTGAGGGACACCCCACCTCCGCCCCCTTGCATGAATTTTGTGCACTAGGCCCCTAGTTTCATATAATACTGGTATTGTGATGATGAACTCCTTTATTTTTATTTTATTTTTTTATTTTTTATTTTTTATTTTTTTTATTAAATTATTATCTGTGTACATATACCATTATCCCCCCTCCCATTCATGCCCTCCCTCCCTAGAGTTTTGTGACCATTGGTTGTACTTATATGCATGTATAAAAGTCCTTCGGTTGATCTCTTATCTTCCCCAGATCTCCCTACCCTCCCCGCTGTAATTTGACAGTCTGCTTGTTGCTTTACTGTCTCTATATCTATCCTTTGGTTCATGAGTTTATAATGTTCTTTATTATCCATAAATGTGTGAGATCATGTGGTGTTTCTCTTTCATTGACTGGCTTATGATGAACTCCTTTAGCTTTTTCTTGTCTGTGAAGCTCTTTATCTGACCTTCAATTCTGAATGATAGCTTTGCTGGGTAGAGTAATCTTGGTTGTAGGTTCTTGCTGTTCATCACTTTAAATATTTCTTGCCACTCCTGTCTGGCCTGCACAGTTTCTGTTGAAAAACAGGTGACAATCTTATGGGTGTTCCCTTGTAGGTAACTAACTGTTTTTCTCTTGCTGCCTTTAAGATTCTCTCTTTGTCTTTTGTTCTTGGCATTTTAATTATGATGTGTCTTGGTGAGGTCCTCTTTGGATTGCTTTTATTTGGGGTTCTCTGTGTTTTCTGGACTTGTAAGTCTATTTCTTTCACCAGGTGGAGGAAGTTTTCTGTCATTATTTTTTCAAATAGGTTTCAGTATCTTGCTCTCTCTTCTTCTGGCACCCACATAATTCTGATATTGTATGCTTGAAGCTGTCTCAGAGGCTTCTTACACTATCTTCATATTTATGGATTATTTTTTCTTTTTGCTTTTCTGGTTGGGTTTTTTGTTTGTTTGTTGTTGTTGTTTTTGCTTTTCTGTTTTTTGCTTCTTTGTATTTCAAATCTTTGACTTGATTCTTGCGATCCTGAAGTGTGCTGTTGGATCTCTGTATATTGTTCCTTATTTCAGTCAGTATATGCTTAATTTCTAGTTGGTCTTTTTTCATATCCTGAAGGCTCTCACTGAATTTATCTGCCTTTTCTCAAAAATTCTTGAAAAACCTTATAACCGTGGCTTTAAACTCTATATCCAGTAGTTTGCTTTCCTCCATTCCTCTCATTTGTGACCTGTTCCTTTGTCTCCACATTTTGGCTGCTTCCCTGAGTTGATAGAGTGGCTTTGTGTCCTAGGTGTCCTATGTGGCCGAGTGGCTCAGCTTCTCCAGTTATGTGAGGTGGACATTCTTAGTGTACCCCTTTGTGGGCTGTGTGTTCAGTCTTGTTGTAGTTAAGCATTGATTGTTGTTGGTATCACTGGGAGGAATTGACCTGCAGGCCCATTAGCTGTGAGAATCAGCTGTGTCTACGCTGGTAGAACTTCTGTGCTGTAGACACCCTTATGAGACAAGACTTGCTTCCGTAGGGCTTTGGTGCTTATTGGGTCTCCCCTCTGAGTGTGTCCCTTATGGATCTGAGGAGTTGTAATCTGCATGGTCCCACTCTGACCCTTGGGTACACTGGCTTTGGATCTCCAATGCGGTGCGAAATTAGCCTCTGTCTGAGGCCACCCAGCAGGAGCTACAGAGAGATCTGAAGATTCCTCTTCTTTGTTTGGGTTTTGGAAGTGCCCAGATGAGGCCCAACTGTGAAGCAATACAAACTGCTGTGGGGCCTTAAGCCTTCTTTTGGATGTTCTGGGTCTCTCTTAACTCAGCTTCAGTTTGTTAGGTAAGTTTAGAATTCAAAGGACTTGGCCATTCATATACAAAAGTTTCTGTGCTCAGTTTGGATGGGGCGGGATCTCATGGCAGAGCAAATAGCTATGGCTTCCTGTCAGCCCTGCCCTAAGAGCCGCCCCCGTTCTCAGTCTGCCATGGTAATCTAGTAATCGCTGCAAGCACCTCTGAGAGAAACCCACCCTCGAGTACTGCCCACTACCAGACAGTCTATTTTCTCCCCATATGAGTCTGGGTGCCCAGAGTTTTGCCAGAACTGGAGTACAAATAAGTCAGGAGCTTTTGTCTACTTCCTGCTTGACAAAGCCAGCTGTGCACTCAGTTTCCAGCCCTCTTCGCGGGCGAGCCTCCGTACCTCTGCCTTCTGTAGCTCCTGTGAGTCTCAGTGTGCTTTTATCTTTCCTTCTAGTTGTAGAATTTCCACTCAGCCAGCCTTCCTGTGGTTCTAGATGATGTCCATTTTGTCTTTTAGTTGTAGTTTTGAAATTGTTGTGCGAGGTAGCAATTTAGGTGTTTACCTATGCTGCCATCTTAGTTTGTCTCCACAGTCCAGTCAGAAAAATGCTTCTTACTGAATATTTTCTAGGCCTTTGATTCAAATTGTGAATCAAGGGTTTGCTAATTGTTTTTTTCTTGTTGTTTTTTGTTTTAATTAATTTATTTTTAAGTATATATTTTATTGATTTTTCACAGAGAGGAAGGGAGAGGGAGAGTTAGGAACATCGATGAGAAAGGAACATCAATCAGCTGCCTCCTGCACACCCCTCACTGCGTATGTGCCTTCAACCAAGGCACATGCCCTTGACCAGAACTGAACCTGGGACTCTTGAGTCCGCAGGCTGATGCTCCATCCACTGAGCCAAACTGGTTAGGGCTTAATTTATTTTTTAATAACTTCATTGGTGACAGCAGAGAAAGTTTGCAATGACATGCTACAATTTTCTATGTTAGGTAACTACAGTGTATATAGAATACGTAAAAATCTCTAAAATAACATACCTAAGCTCAGAAAATGTATAAACACTGTTTCTGCTCAATACATGACCTATGTTTGTTTGTTTTTAAAATAATTTTAACATGGCATTATCTTCTTTTACTGCCCCCCTCCCCCACCCATAAAAGGCTACAAAGTGCATTCACAGGGTCACTCTTAAGGTAAAGACACTCCACAAATGTACAGTTCATGTGTACTGAAATGAGTACCACCACACTGGAGATTAACTGTATATGTTTTCATATAACAGTACAACAACAACCATAAGCTAAAGTCTCTTAATAGAATTACAGCCAACATCTTCCTAAGGGCCATACATTATAATAACATTTACAGTATTAAAAGGTGCAGCTGAACTCAACAGCAAAATGTAAATGCTATATCCTGAAGGGTTTGCTAATTGTTCACAAAGTGTATGATGACCACTGAATGAGGCAAGCAGAAAAAAAGATAATATGCCACCTGCAAGAAGCTTACAATCTAATCAAGGAAAAAAACTAACCCGGGCACTATAACAAACAAGCAAACATTTTCTAAACTGTATGACCAAGCTGTCAGAGTAGGGATGCTTAGGATTTAATAAGCAGAAAAGAGAGGCCAGGTCCTTTGGGTACAGAAAAGGCATAGAAAGCTAGAGCAAAACTTAGCAGAGCACATGCAGGGGACTGGGAGGAGGGTGAAAGTGGTGCTGTTCAGGCAGGAAAGCTCACTGGAGACATGATTAGGAACATCCAGCCTTCAAGGCACAATGGTCTGTCGGTAGCCAGGAAGGAAGAACTGCAGATAGGTGTATACAGGAGGCCTGGGCAACCCCTTAGACATGAGATGAAGGGGGACCAGATTAGAGCTGTGGCAACAGGAATAGGTATTTTAAAAGGAAAAGTAATTTAACAAACACTGAGCAGCAATTTTGGAAACAGTAGTTTTAGATGCCAGGATAACCAATTTCCAAAGACATTTTGAAGAAGGAAATAATAAAGCAGATTAGATACAGAGGGTATACAAACCAAATATTGACTTTACTTATTATCTGCATCCTGTTCAGGGGTAGGAAGGCTGAAAAATTCTTCTAATCACTGGTTTAACTTTATCCACAACTTTCCTAAACAAGGGATGTTTAAAGGAAGGCTCTGTTAGAAACACATATGGGTGAGATTAAATGACAGCCATCTCTGTTCATTCATTGCAATTATTTTGCTCCTGTCTGTTTTACAGGAGGGAAAGATCTGAAAATTCCTATCTCCCCAAAAAGTAAGGTAAGAAGTTGTTATCTCATTATATGCCCACTTCTCTGTTCCTTACCCTAACATGGCCATGTGATGGGAAAATGGGTGGGGCTTGAAGAATACCTCTGACACCCCTTGGCACTAAGGAAGATTTTTCACTCATCTGAGACCACTTCTAACCTCAAGTACTCTATATCCTCAGGAGTCCCCACAAACCTGACAAGTCAGGCTCCAATGAAGACAATGGTCACAGGCACTGAAGGAACTATCTCCCTCCCTTGCTGGCCATCTTGTGGCGACCATCTTGTGTCCACATGGGGGCAGCCATCTTGTGCGTTGGAGTGACAGTCAATTTGCATAGTACTCTTTTATTAGATAGGATAATACATGACAAAATCTGAGCCCCTCACAGATTTTTTTTTTTTTTTGCTTTAAAAAAAATTTTTTTTAATATATCAAAAGGCCTGCTTTAGTGACATGCTAGTCCCCCAGAAAATAACCCAATACCCCCTTTGTCAGTAACATACATGCTCAAGTTGACCAGCCAACTCATATTTCTCAACCCTGTGCATACGTGTCTTTCTAAACTAAAGCCATGGGGCTCGGGTGTCTGCTGTTATTTGCTCCTGTTAGCCAACCTGTGTCCCGAAGGGCAGGCAGGGCACTGAGAAACCCTCACATGGTAGTGAAGGTTTAATGGCCCCTAACAGCCAACTTTTCAACACTCCTCAAAAGGAGAGCCTTATTTCTAACAAGACTTCTCGCCTCAAATCTGGCTCCCGGTGACCAGAATGGTTTTTCTCCTTTAGAAAAAGCACACGTATCTGCACACCCATATATATATAATTTTTTTGTTTTTGCATTTAAATATAAAAATACTACTCTGATTTGTGTTGCAAACGGGAGGACCAAGCAATGAGAACTTGTTCTTTGAAGGTAGGGCTACTAACCCATCCCATCCCTTTATGCTGGGCTTGCCTTCCAGTGAGGGCCCTCAGCCCCAGGCCAGGGAAGCAGGTCCCTGTGAAGGAAGGGGTCACAGTTGGCAAGTTAAGAGGGCTTCCTGCCTGCTGCCCCCCAACTTTCCTAATTATCACGTTCATTAGGAAGCTGCTTATCAACTTTTATGGAACTTCCCAACCAAAGGGAGTATCTAACCAAGTCCCAGAGCAAGCCCAGCACTCCTATCCCCTTCAGCTACCTCAAAGAAGAAAAAGGTCCTCCCCCTCCCTTCACAAATACTATGCTCACTGTCCAGATAGCTACGCCCGTTGGACAAACACCTGATTAAGTGAAGCAGTGGTTATGTTTCCCCACTCCCCCCTCCCCACTAACACACTAGAAAGCTTCAGTGATAGGGGAAAAAAAGGATGTGTGTGTGTAAGAGACTAAGAACTTGACCACTCTAACCCGGCCAAAGAAAGCAAGAGATATTAACGGGGCACGGGGAATAAAAAAGGACCTTGATATTCTGCCCTTTTGAGTTACATGTTATGACAACGGAGGGGCGAGAGTGGGAGCGGGATGGAGAAGTAGTTAGAAGGAGCTAGATGGCTGCGAGTCTAGTCCGCTTAGTTCTTGTACTGGAAGGGCTCTTCGCCAGTTTCGTTGAGAAGACACGTGCGGATGAGGGCTTCCGTCACCGCGAAGGGGTCACAGTTGGCAGAGGGGCGCCGGTCTTCAAAGTACCGCTTCTTCTCCTGGCCCACAGCCCGGGGAATGCGGATGCTGGCGCTGCGGTTGGCCACGCCGGTGGAGAAGTCATTGATGTTGGAGGTTTCGTGGAATCCGGTGAGGCGCCGGGCATTGTCCCGGCCCCCCTTGGGGTCGTAGGCTCGGATGTGGTACTGGTGCCGCTTGCTCAGCCTCTCGATGGACTCCTCAATGTACTTCAGACCGTTCTCCTCTCGCATGGCCTTGGTGCTGAAGTTGGTGTGGCAGCCTGCGCCATTCCAGTTCCCGGGAATGGGCTTGGGGTCAAAGGTTGCTATCACTCCAAAGTCTTCACACACTCGGTGCAAGATGAAACGGGCCACCCAGAGATGATCTCCCATTTCGATACCTTCGCAGGGTCCTATTTGGAATTCCCACTGGGCGGGCATGACCTCGGCATTTGTCCCTCCGATCTTGATGCCAGCGTACAAGCAGGCCCGGTAGTGAGCCTCCACAATATCCCTGCCGTAGGCTCTGTCTGCTCCCACGCCGCAGTAGTATGGACCTTGGGGTCCAGGGAAGCCGTTGGAAGGCCAACCAAAGGGGTGTCCATCTGTGCCCATGAGAGTATATTCCTGCTCCATTCCAAACCAGGGGTGCTGATTGCTCACCATGTCCATTATCCGTTTGCAGGTATATCTTAAATTGGTCTCTGCGGGTTTGTGGTTGTACTTGAAGACTTCACAGAATATCAGCTTGTTGGGGTCCTTGCGGAAAGGGTCCCGAAACATGGCAACAGGAATGAGATACATGTCACTGTTGGAGCCTTCCGACTGCATAGTACTGGAGCCATCAAAATTCCACTCGGGCAACTCGTCTATACTCTTGGGCTCACTGTCCAGGGTCCGGGTCTTGCATCGCAATCCTTCCCCAGTTCCGTCAATCCAGATATACATAGCTAGGACTTTATCCCCCTGAGGCAGGGACATGTACATCTGCTTGATGCCTTTGTTCAACTGGGAACTCGCCGAGGTGGACATGGTGGAAGTTGTTCTGGGGTGCGAGCAGGCAGCGGGGGCAGGGGGCCGGGCGGGCAGGCCGTGAGAGCGAGGTGCAGAGAGGAGAAGAGAGGACGCGGGGAGTGCTGCTCAGACACTGGGCTCTTCTCCCATCCTCGGCTCTCCCCTCACAGATTTTTTAAAAATGCAATGACAATAACAAGCAAGGTACTAATAGAGAAACTAACTTCTAGTCTTTCCCAAAGGAAGATGGAGGTCTGATTTATCTAACCCTGAATTTTAGGGCTTTATAAATGGAGTATTCAACATGGTATTACTACTGGAGTTGGGATTCTGTATTCTAACAAGAAGGCAGAGAGGAGCCAGTCATTACCCCAAAACTTAGCCCCTCCTCCTTAGCATTAGTGCAAAATCCAAGAGACAAAGCTGGAAGAGGGCCAACTTGAGGCTACCGTTCTTTCACTCTGTGTTCTGCAGGACATAGTCCTTCCTCCAACAGGCTGTCTTCCATCACATCCTTCTGACTACATTTTTATCTTGTATCGCAGAGGCCAAATATGCACAGCCTAATCTTTTGGTCTTTTACAAAGTAACTGCTAACTGAGGATACTCTCCACATGGGACACACTGCCAATGCCAGAAGCCTCAAATGATGAGGTTTTACTTCTGTTTGATCATCAGCAAGTATGGCTAATGTGTGTTTGGGTTTTGTTCACCGTCTCTGCACACGGCACACATACTGCCAACTGTGTGTGTGTGTGTGTGTGTGTGTGTGTGTGTGTGAGACACACACACACACACACACACACACACACACACAGAGACAGAGAGAAAGGGATTAACTCTACCAGACTTTGACCCAATGGGAGATAAAGCCTTAAAACCAAACTCATGCACCTCTGCCAGGTGTCACCTACCTCAGCACTGTCATAATCTACACTAGAATCCTACTGACAACAAGGTTCTGTGGGTAGGAAATTTGGTCCACAACTAAATTGTCTCATTAAAGACCTACAGCAATTTAAAAGCAGCTGGTATGATCCAGTCCTCAGAAAACAACTCTCACTTCATCTACAAAAGACAAAGTCCAATGATTGAGTTTTGTTTAAAAGGAAAAAAAAAAAAAAAAGGAATTGCTCCAAACAGATAAATTTAAGACTCAGACACAACTGCTGGGGAAGAACAGAGGTTGGGGGTTTTTAGAAGGAGTGGCCACAAGACACTGGCCTTGGCTGCTGAATATAGTTGCACCACTGAAGCTAATCGTGGATGGTCTAGGCCTGGGGTTAGGAAAAGAAAACATTTCTAAACAGAAATGCTATAGTAGCTAAAAAGGCATAGAGCAGACAGAACTCACAGTGGGGACCTCAGGTCACTCAGTCTCAGGGCAGATCCAGAAGGGCTGACCTTGGCCCATGCAGGCAGGTGGCTCCAGCTCACAGAAGTAAGAAGTCTTTGGACAGAGACAGAAAACTGTGGCTGAAGGAAATCCAGGCATTCTTCTCTTTTCCCTCCATCCCCTTTTTACTTAAAAAAGAAATATTTCTGTAAGATAAGTTGTGTTGCAAGAGTCTTCTATCAGAAAACAATGACTTTTTATAAGGATTTCAGTAATACCTGTAATCTCAAAAAGATCATGAAATTGATCATTTGGATATTTAAGAGAAGTAACAAAGGTATGTCATTTCTACACTGCGATCAAAGGCAGTTTCTTACCATGTATTTGGAAGACTTTTTTCCCTTGGTCTCCTACCTTAAAAGAAAATACCAACTCATCCCAATTACTACACCCTGGGGGAGCTGGAGAAGAAAAGTGAGACTGCCCTAATAAGAGAAGGTTGGGCAGAGAGATCTAATTCATTGAGATAAAAAATTAAATGCCAAGAAGGATACTGGCAGGGTCATCCAGATAACTGTATATGATATCACTATTGTGATAGTGAGGAGGGGACACCCTTATCTCCCAACCTGGGAGATAAGGCTGTGGGTACCTATCTGCCTATGGGTAGAAGAGAGACCACTAGGTCCTGGCTTAAAAAGAGGTGATTATAGGTCTTTTTAAAACACAAGACCCCGGAAGTCTTCCTGGATGCTGTTCAATCATCACAACTGAAAATACTCACCCCAAAAGGGTTGATGTCCTAGATATCCTGTCTCCCTTTGGGCCAGGGATTTATGTGAATAACTGAAATGACAGGCCCAGGGCAAAGAATAACTTTTATGGTTTTTGTTATTCTTTTTAAATATGGAACACTTGGGAGAAACCAAGATGACAGCATAGGTAAAAACCTGAAATTGCTGCCTCACACAACAACTTCAAAACTACAACTAAAAGACAAAATGGACATCATCCAGAACCACATGAAGACTGGCTAACTGAAAATTCTACAACTAGAAGGGAAGAGAAAAGCACACTGAGACTCACAGAAGCTGTAGAAGTAAAGTGAGAGATACAGAGCCGTGTGTGCGGAAAGGGCTGGCAACTGAGTATGCAGCTGTCTTTTTCCAGTGGGAGGAAGACAAAAGCTCCTGACTGCTCTGAACTCCAGTTCCGGGCAAGATCTGGGGACTCAGACTCATATGGGGAGAAAATAGACTGGCAGTGGGCAGAACTCGAGGGCAGCTTTCTCTCAGAGGTGCTTGCAGTGAGTACCTCAGGACACTAAAACCTAGGGGCCTCTTAGGGCAAGGATGATGGGAAGCCATTGCTATTTGCTCGGCCCTGAGACTCCACCCCATCCAAACTGTGCACAGAGGCTTTTGCATATGAATGGCCAGGTCCTTTGAAATCTAAACTTACCTAACAAACTGAAGCTGAGTTAGAGAGATCCAGAACTTCCAAAAGAAGGCCCAAGGCCTGACAGCAGCTTGCACTGCTTCATAGCTGGCCCTCATATGGATATCTCCAAAACCCAAACAAAGAAGAGGAATCTTCAGATCTCTCTGTAGCTCCTGATGGGTGGACTTAGGCAGAGGCTAAATTAGCACCTCCTTGGAGATCTAAAAGCCAGTGTACTCAAGGGTCAGAGTGAGACCATGCAGATTACGACTCCTCAGATCCATAAGGGACACACTCAGAGGGGAGACCCGATAAGCACCAAAGCCCCACAGAAGCAAGTCTTGTCTCATAAGGGTGTCTACAGCACAGAAGTTCTACCAGCGTAGACACAGCTGATTCCCACAGCTAATGGGCCTGCAGGTCAATTCCTCCCAATGATACCAACAACAATCAATGCTTAACTTCAACAAGACTGAACACACAGCCCACAAAGGGGTACACTAAGAATTTCCACCTCACATAACTGGAGAAGCTGAGCCACTCGGCCACATAGGACACCTAGGACACAAAGCCACTCTATCAACTCAGGGAAGCAGCCAAAATGTGGAGACAAAGGAACAGGTCACAAATGAGAGGAATGGAGGAAAGCAAACTACTGGATATAGAGTTTAAAGCCACGGTTATAAGGTTTTTCAAGAATTTTTGAGAAAAGGCAGATAAATTCAGTGAGAGCCTTCAGGATATGAAAAAGGATTAACTAGAAATTAAGCATACACTGACTGAAATAAAGAACAATATACAGAGATCTAACAGCAGACTAGAGGACCACAAGAATCAAATCAAAGATTTGAAATACAAAGGAGCAAAAAACACCCCACTGAAAAAGCAAAAAGAAAAAATAATCCATAATTATGAAGATAGTGTAAAAAGCCTCTGGGACAACTTCAAGCATACCAACATCAGAATTATGGGGTGCTAGGGATGCCAGAAGAAGAGAGAGCAAGATACTGAAAACCTATTGAAATAATAACTGAAAACTTCCCCCATCTGGTGAAAGAAATAGACTTACAAGTCCAGGAAACACAGAGAACCCCAAACAAAAGCAATCCAAAGAGAACCACACCAAGACACATCATAATTAAAATGCCAAGGGCAAAAGACAAAGAGAGAATCTTAAAAGCAGCAAGAGAAAAACAGCTAGTTACCTACAAGGGAACACCCATAAGATTGTCACCTGTTTTTCAACAGAAACTATGCAGGCCAGATGGGAGTGGCAAGAAATATTCAAAGTGATGAATAGCAAGAACCTATAACCAAGATTACTCTACCCAGCAAAGTTTCATTCAGAATTGAAGGGCAGATAAAGAATTTCACAGACAAGAAAAAGCTAAAAGGAGTTCATCACCACCAAACCAGTATTACATAAATTGCTGAAAGACATTCTTTAAGAAGAGGAAGAAGTAAAGACAAAAATTATGAACAACAAATACATATCTATCAACAAGTGAATAAAAAAATCAAGTGAATAAAAAATCTGATGAACAGAATAAACTGGTGAATATAATAGAATAAGGGGCATAGAAAGGGAGTGGACTGACAATTCTCGAGGGGAAAGGAGTATGGGGGGTGTGGAAAGAGACTGGGACAAAAATCTAACACCTATGGATGAGTAAAGTGGGGGGAGGTTTAAGGGCAAAGGGTTGGGTGGGAACTGGGTGGAGGGGAGCTATGAGGGGGGGAAAAAGATGAACAATAGTAATAATCTGAACAATAAAGATTTATTTTTTTTAAAGTGCAAAAAAAAAAAAAAAAAAAGGAACACTTCACAAGTTTGGGAGTCATCCTTTTGCAAGGGCCAGTCTAATCTTCTCTGTATCATTCCAATCTATGTATATAAAAGTCTAAGCAACAGTTGCAACCGAAACAATGGAACTGACAATCAATCAGGCTGTGTGAGGCAACCAGGCCAGGAGGGGTGTTAGTTAGGGGCAACCAACAGCAGGCTGTGTGGGGCAATCAGGATGGCAGAAGGGGGCAGCTGGGGGCAACTAGGTCGGTGTGTGTGTGTGTGTGGGGGGGGGGGGGTAGGGGGGTTGGAAGCAACCAGGCCAGCAGGCAGAGGCAATTAGGTGTGATCAGGCTGGGGGGGGGGGGGTGGTGGTGGTGGTGGTGGTGGTGGTGGTGGTGGTGGTGGAATTAGGGGCAATTAGGCAGGCAGGCAGGTGGGCAGTTAGGAGCCAGCGGTTCAGGATTGTGAGAGGGGTGTCCAACTGTTGGTTTCAGCCCTATCCAATTGGGCCTAAACCAACAGTCGAACATCCCTGAGGGGTCCTGGATTGGAGAGGGTGAAAGCTGGGCTGAGGGGACCCTCCCCCACCCCATTCACTGGCCTCCAGTTTTAGTATGTATGCTGCCGAAGTAAGCACTGATTGTTTTGTATTTTAATCCTCACCTGAGGATATGTTTTTATCAATTTTTAGAGAGAGCAAGCGAGTGAGAGAAACATAGACCAGTTGCTGTCCATAGGCTCCTTGACCATGGATCAAACCTGAGTATGTACCCTGACTAGGAATTGAATCCAAAACCTTTTGGTGTACAGGACCATGCTCCAACCAACTGAGCCACCTGGCCAGGGACAAAATGACATTCTTGTTACTCTGGCTCACAAGATACAGATAGATAAGACAAAGCCCAGTTCCTGAGAGATGTGTAACTAAGATTAGGTCTACTGAACAACTACATACCTGACCATAAGCATGGCCCTCAGTGATGCTCATAGAAGCACCTTGCATGATTGTTATGAGGATTAAATTCTGCCATTTATTTATTTATTTATTTATTTATTTATTTATTTATATTTATCTTATCTAATAAAAGAATAATATGCAAAATGACCATACCTCTGCTACACTCACAAGCCATGCCCACCAGCCACACCCACCATTCAATCAGAGACAGTATGCAAATTAACCCCAATCAAGATGGCTGCAGCCACAGAAAGCAGAAGGGAGGCTTGGGTTTCCCAGGCAATGGAAGAAGCCAAGCTTTCCACCTGCCCTAGCCGGCCTAAGCCTCCACTTCAGGCCACAAAGTTTCAATTATAGAAGGTAAACAAATCCAAACAGAAATGGAGGCAGCCACATAGCAAGCAGAGACTTGGCTCCGCTCCAGGCTACAAAGTTTCGAATGTAGAAGGTAAATAAACTCCAGATATCAGGGCCTCTGCTTGGGTCGCCAGGGGGTATGGCCGGCCTGCGAACCACCACAGGCTCATCGCCCAGGCCACCCCACTCCCCAAGGGAACCCCCACCCTGATCCGGGATACCCTTAAGGGCAAACCAGCTGGCTCTCACCCATGCACCAGGCCTCTATCCTATCTAATAAAAGATTAATAAGCAGATTGACCATCACTCCAACACACAAGATCAAGATAGCTGCCCCCATGTGGTCAAAGATCCTGCCCCCATGTCGACACAAGATGACCACTACAAGATGGCCAGCAGGGGAGGGCAGTTGGGAGGGACCAGGCCTGCAAGGGAGGGCAGTTGGAGGTGATCAACCCTCCAGGGGAGGACAGTTAGGGGTAACCAGGCTGGCAGAGGAGGGAAGTTGGGGTCAAACAGGCTGGGAGGGGAGTTGTTACGGGGTGATCAGGCTGGCAGGCAGAAGCAGTTAGGGGCAATCTGGAAGGCAGGCAGGAGAGCAGTTGGGAATCAGCAGTCCTGGATTATGAGAGGGATCCCTGATTGGAGAGGGTGCAGGCTAGTTGAGGGACACCACCACCCCTCCCTCACCCTCCCACTCCCCCTGTGCATGAATTTTGTGCACCAGGCCTCTAGTCTATACATATAAAAGCCAAGCAACAGGAACATGGAGTGACCAGAACAGCTGGAATGACCGGTCACTATAACGCACACTGAGGTGGCCAACTGACCCGATTGGGCCCCATTCGCCCCCCAACCTCCCATGGCCCTCCCCCAACCACCGGCCCTACCTCTGATCGGCCACCTCCACCCTGATCAGAGGTGGGTCAACCAGCCAACCTCTCACATCCTCTCCCCAAACTGGCCTGGCTCAATCGGCCCCCATTGGGGCAGGCCGGCCTGACCCCACCTGAGCATGAATTTGTGCAATGGGCCTCTAATGTTTATATATATATGTACTCCCCTGCAGGCCTGGTCCCCCCACAACTACCCTCCCTGCAGGCCTGATCACCCTGCAACTACCCACCCCTGCAGGCCTGATCACCACAACTGCATCTTCTGTTGGCCCAGTCACTCCTAACTGCCCTCCCTGCTGGCCTGATCACCTACAACTGCCCTCCCCTGGAGGCCTGGGCCCCCCCAACTGTCCTCCTCTGCAAGCCTGCCCCCCAACTGCCCTTCCCTGCAGTCCTGGTACCCTCCAACTGCCCTCCCCTGTTGATCTGGTCTCCTCCAACTGCCTTCCTCTGCTGGCCCATTCACCCCTAAATGCCCTTTCAGCTTGCCTGATCGCCCACACCGCCCTCCCCTGCAGGTCTGGTCCCCCCGAACTGCATTCCCCTGCAGTCCTGGTCTCTCCCAACTGCCCTCCTCTGCTGGCCTGGTCACCCCTAGCTGCCCACAACTGCCTTCCCCTGCTGGCCATCTTGTGGTGGCCATCTTGTGTCCACTTGGAGGCAACCATCTTTGACCATATGGGAGTGCCATCTTGTATCTTGGAGTGATGGTCAACTTGTATATTACTCTATTATTAGGTAGGATATACACACACTACAAGGCCTAACACAGGAGATAATAAGATAATAAATGGGAATAGTATTGTATTTATTTCTTTTCATACTTTGTTTTACTAAAAATACTGCTGCCCAATTTGATCATGTACTTCATTTACAAGAGCTGGGTGGCTGTGAAAAAATGACCAGATGATCCGCCTTCACCGGTCTCGTTGTCATTACCACTGGCCCTGGCGGTTTTCATAAAATTTTTTATGTGGGCCAGTTATAATTCTTATATCTTATATGCTTCAAAGCAGCAACCTGCTTCAAAAAAGCCAGTTTATTTCACCAGATATATTCAGAAACTGTGCCTGCAACTTATTGGTAGAAACAGGACATCAGCCCACCATCACCAACAAAAGGAACCCTGTCCTCAATGGATGACCCCAGCCAATCATTTTCCAGAGATTCCTCCTGAGACATCATCTAATCTTATCTGTGTTATGTGCATGGAAAAGCACTCCAGGTACAACAAGCAAAATCCTGGAGTGTCTTACAAAGACAATCCAAGAAAGAAGGTGAAGAGCAACATCTGGTGCTCACTTTGCAAGAAGTACCTCTGTGTGAAACAAGGCTCATCCTGCTGGGTGGATTGGCACAGAAAGGTGGAATATTGGGCTAGATGAAAGGTAGACCTATTTTCTACAATGTCTCCAAGTTCCATCTTATTCTAACCACTTGTTTGCATGTAACTACCGTGTTTCTCCAAAAATAAGACCTACTTACAGGTTTCCTTCTGAGTGAAATTTAAGGCATCCCCCCCCTGAAAATAAGGCCCCCGGTACAACATTGTTTAGGTTGGAAGATACTCAAGTTATTAAGCGAGCACTTGTATTCAAGTCCTTTATTAATGATGCTGACTTCTCTAAATACAATCTTTCCAAAATGATTGCTATGGATGAAACTGCAGTGTTTATGGGCCAATCATCTCAAACAACAATTGAACAGCGGGGTGCCTCCTTAAGTGTACATTCCCTCCACTGCTTACGAAAGTGCAGGTGTTTCCTGTATTTTGGCAATTTGTCTGGATGACACTAAAATCCCACCTTTAATCATTTCTAAGGGCAAGAAGGAAAAGATTGAACGTGTTTTGGGCGTTTCTATTCTTGAAACTGAAAAAGCCTGGGCCACACAAGCAGTTATAAGGAAGTGGGTCGATTTAATGCTGACACTTGTTATGCGAGGGAGCCAAAGAGGTCTGCTAGCCTGGGATGCAGCCAGCTCTCACCGTGCTAAAGACATGAAGACATTTCTTCATGAAAGAAAAATAGATCAGATAATGATTCCCGCAGGAATGACGGCCTATCTCCAGACTCTTGATATTGCAATAAGCAAGCCATTCAAAGACAATTTGCGCATGGAAATTAATGACTACATTGAAAATAGAATGGAGAGAAATCAGTGTGGAAACTTTGTGAAACCTAAACTGCAAGAAGTTGTGACTTGGGTGAAGAATTCATGGGAGAAAATCACTGACAATTGCATTGCAAATGCACTGTGAGCAGGCTACCTTGACAAGAAGTACTCATTTAAAGACAGTGCTATTGCTAAACATGAGAGATTTGGTCCACTGATTCTGAAAGAAATGGAGTCACAAGAAGTTCACCAGGAAATTCAGGAATTAAATTGTTATGATGATGTTTCAGAAGATGATGCCATGATTGTCATTGAATAAATGAGTAAATTCTTGATACTGTAGGATTCACAGTTTGTCTGGTTTGTGTTGACAACTACCGTACTACCGTACCATATACAGGTAATAAATTTCCTTTATTTTCATTTAACAATAAATGTGTACCGTATTCTTCTTCATGGAAAAATAAGACATCTCCTGAAAATAAGACCTAGCGCATCTTTGGGAGAAAAAATTAATATAAGATACTGTCTTATTTTCGGGAAAACAGGGTAACATTTTTCTATATAATGTTGATTTTTTTTTCTCTTTAATGCTCAGGAGCCCAGGTATAGGGTACAGTTAGGAGGGACAGAGACTTGGAAGGAGTTGGTCCCATATCCACATGTGGGGGATAAAAACTGGGAGGGATACCTTGTCTATGGAGGTTCCCACTGAGGAGCAAGGGTCCCCGTCCCACACCAGACACCCAAGCTCAGGGTTCCACTCAACTTCTAGCTGTAAAAACCAGTGGGAATTGAGGCTAAGGAAGGCTGAGGCTGCTGGAGTCCCAGGCAGTTCCTCTTAAAGAGCCTGCACATGGACTTACTAAGACTTATACACTTTGAGCACAAGCACAGGGAAGGCAGCTTAAAGGAACCAGAGACATATGGGAAGAACTAAATTGTTTAGCATCAAGGCGAAAGCTAGAGGAGCAGCTTTTTCCCAGACAGAAGTGCTGGCAGAAGCCATTGTTCCTTTAATGAGCCCTGCCCCACAGAACCAGCAGACGGGCACCTTATTTGAGACTCCATCAACTTGGCTCACACTGTTTATCACACTGATAATTCCCTGAGACCCTGCCCCACCTCACTTTTAGGCTACCCAACCAGTCTTCACTGGCTTTACCATAGGAATGGCCTGTCTTGGCTCATGCTTCAGATTTTCCTAGTATCTCTCAATTAAAAGGTACTCGGCATGCCCAGTACCTCTCACTAAATGGCCTCAGGTCCAGCATTAGCAAACCTACAGCCAGCAAAAATACTCAAAACAGCATCCTGCCTTGGTTCATAGCTTAGCCTCATCTGAGCACCTCTAAGCCCAGTACAAGAAGCAGCCATCTGCAGATTATTTTGTAGCTTATGCCTGGTGGCCCAGGGCAGAACACAGGTAGTAGCTGACCTTGACCTATACCTCCCAGAAGGCCCTAAAACTAGTGCACTCAATGGACAGCTTCAGATCATGTCAAAGCACCACCACCCAGCCACCTCCATAGGCAACATATTCAAGGGCAAACTCAGTGAGTACCAGAGCCCTACTAAAGTCAGTCCTGCTCTGTCCAGTGGGTCTCCACTCAGCTGATCCTCCAAGGTGGTTAGAGGTTGGTGGTCAGTGATCACAGCCAGTCCTAATAGCTGGATGGCCTAGATCAGTGGTCAGCATACTCATTAGTCAACAGAGGCAAATATCAACAGTACAATGACTTAAATTTCTTTTGAGAGCCAATTTTTTTAAACTTAAACTTCTTCTAACACCACTTCTTCAAAATAGACTCACCCAGGCCATGGTATTTTCTGGAAGAGCCACACTCAAGGGGCCAAAGAGTAGCATGTGGCTCGCAAGCCGCAGTTTGCCAACCACAGGCCTAGGTAAATCCCTCCCATTGATGTGCTAACAGCAATCAAGACTCAACTACAACAGGAGGGTATATAGCCCATGGGGGGTGAAGGGGCACACCCAGAGTGCCCAGCTGGAGTGATCGGTGAGGCTGGGAGATGTAGCAGCTCTACCTAATATGTAGAAACAAACAGCGGGAAACTGCCAAAATGAGGAGAGAATGAAACATGGCCCATATGCAACAACAGAACAAAGCCCCAGAAAAAGAACTAAACAAAATGGAGATAAACAAGCTACTAGATGCAGAGTTCAAAACACTGGTTATAAGATGCTCAAGGAACTTACTTACTAAGATAAGTCTGTTAACTGATTTCAACAGCATAAAAAAGAACCAGTTAGAAATGAAAGCTACTACACTAACTGCAATAAATAATAGTTTACAGGAAATTAACAGTAGAGAAGATGAAGCTGAGAATCAAACCAGTGATTTGAAATATAAGGAAGTAAAAAATACCCAATCAGAACAGCAAAAAGAACCCTACCCCTGTTCCCCCCAAAAAAGAGGATAAAAGAGG
This sequence comes from Pipistrellus hanaki, assembly GCF_964339955.1. NCBI lineage: Eukaryota > Metazoa > Chordata > Mammalia > Chiroptera > Vespertilionidae > Pipistrellus > Pipistrellus hanaki. The sequence goes on along the minus strand of NC_140505.1, from coordinate 92,422,457 downwards.
ATAGTATAAGAAGCCTCTGGGACAACTTCGAGCATAACAACATTTGCATCATGAGGGTGCCGGAAGGAGAAGTAAGAAAGCATGAAATTGACAACTTCCCTAACTTGGTAAAGGAAACAGATTTACAAGTCCAGTTATTGCAGAGAATCTCAAACAATAGGAAATCGAAGAGGCCCACACCAAGACACATTATAATTAAAATGCCAAAAGACAAAGAGAAAATCTTAAAAGCAGCAAAAGAACTAACTACAAGTTGAGGTCCGATAAGTCTGTCAACTGATTTCTCAACACAAACTTTGCAGCCCAGAAGGGAATGGTAAGAAATATTCAAAGTGATGAAAAACAAGGACCTACTAGTACAACCAAGATTACTCTACCCTGCAAAGCCTCTCATTTAGAATCAAAGGACAAATAAAGAGCTTCCCAGACAAGAAAAAGCTAAATGAGTTCATCACCACCAAATCAGTATTATATGAAATGTTAAAGGGTCTTATTTAAGAAGAAGGAAAGAGGATCAAAATATGAACAGTAAAATGGCAATAAATACATATCTATTAACAACTGTATCTATAAGCAAGTTAAACTAGCATAACAGAAACAGACTTACAGATACAGAGAACTTTTTGTTGGCTGCCAGATGGGAGCGGCATTCGGAGGGATGGGTGAAAAGGGTGAAGGGATACAAATTGGTTGTTACTGAATAGTCATGGGAATGTAAAGTACAGTCAATAATATTCTCACCCGGCCAGCATGACTCAGTGGTAAAGCGTTGACTTATGAACCAGGAGATCATGGTTCTATTCCCGGTCAGGACACATGCCTGAGTTGTGGACTCAATCCCCAGTGTGCAGCATGCAGAAGGCAGCCAATCAATGATTCTTTCTCATCATTGATGCTTTTATCTCTCCCATCCTGTCTCTTCCTCTCTGAAATCAATAAAAATCATTTTTAAAATAATAATAATAATATTCTAATAACTAGGCATGATACTGGATAGGTGTAGGATTTAATGGGATAATCACATATTAAGTTATGTAAGGTTAATGGGACATACAAAAAAAAAAAAAAACCACACCCACAGAAACCATGAGATAACACTTCACATCCACTAGGATGGCTATCATAAAAAAAAACAAATAATAATAAATGTTGCTAAGGAGGTGGAAAAATTGGAACACTCAGACGATGCTGGTGGAAATAGAAAATAGTGCAACCGCTTTGGAAAACAGTCATCAGGTTCCTTAAAATGTTAGAGTTACTATGTGACCAAGCAATTTTACTCCCAGGTATGTACCAGGTATATACACAAGAGAAATGAAAACATACGTCTACACAAAAACCTGTACATGAATGTCCATATCAACATTATTCAAAATACCAAAAGTGAAATGTCTATCAACTGATGAATGAAAGTGTAATATAACCAAAAAATGAGATATTACTTGGCCATAAGAAAGAAGTTCTCATGGAGGCTACAAAATGAACATCATGCCAAGTAAAAGAATCCAGTCACAAAATCGATTATATTGTGTGACTTTATTCTTTGTCTAATGTCTCTTCTATTCTATGATGCTTTTCTGGTGGATAAAAAACAACACATAGTTTTGAAAGCATGTAAGGTGCCATGAGGACCAGGAGGGAAATATAAGATGTGGCCCTCTTTAGGAGTCTGATAGAGGCAGAATTAGTATTCATGAAATAATCAGACTCCAGGGCAGTAATGATGGGGATAAATCAAATAAAGACGGTAAGGGCTCTGGTCAAAAGTGGAATATTCTTCTGGGGTCTCCCAAGTAAATTATTATAAGGTATTTTTGAGGAGACAGAGGAAAGTTAGGCAGTCAGGAACCAAGAATATGGCTGGGAGGAGGAAATAAAATCAGAAAAGCCAGGTAGGTGGAGTTACTAAGGCAGGGAAGGAAGGACACACACACACAGGAGACATAAACTTTAAAATGTATGAATGTTGTTAAGACAGACCAGCTTGCAGATAATCAATCAGAAGGAAGTAATACATATAAACCAACCCCAAGGATGTTGCTAAGGCAGAATTCTTTGAAAAGAACCAATCAGGAGCTAGCAAGGCTGTATCTACCCCCTAGATTAAAAATCTTGTGCTTCCTCTGGCTTCCTCCTTCTTCCCAGCATGTAATTGATTCTTGACATTCCTGCGGTGGGGGAGCACATCCCTGCACCCACATGGCTTATGGCCAAGTGGGACTCCACAAATGGACTAATAGACATGGCTCACCTGTCCTAATTTCAAATGACGGACTATAAAAACATGGAGAAAATTAGACTTTTAATAAACACTCTTGAGAGTGGACATCCATTGTACAAGATTACAAGTAGGGCAAGAAACATAGCGTATTTACTTAGACCCTCCTCCAGTTTCTCATTGGCTGAATACTATTTGATCACTTATTTCTTTTTTTCTTTTTTATTAATAAACCTTTATTGTTCATATTACTACAAAAGTTCCTCATTTTTCCCTCTCCACTAGGTTCCTACCCCACCCTCTGCACTTTCCCCTCCCTCCATTGTCCTCATTCATAGGTGCACAGTTTATGTTCAGTCTCTTCCCGCCCCCCCTGCCACTCCTCTTTTCCCTGAAAATCATCAGTCCACTATCCTTCCATACCTCTGATTCTATTATATTCAACAGTTAATATTGTTCATCAGGTTTTTTAATTCCCTTGGTGTTCTTTTTGTTTTTGTTTTTTTAATTGGCTTCCAAAGGATAGTTTAAGGTCAAAAGGAGTTTCAGGTGCGCCCAGATTCTATTCATCAAAATCTGGGTAAGCTCCTTATTTTTTGGTACAAGATTTAGCATATCGAGACCTGGGTCCTATTTGTTCCTCATTCCAAGCACATGGATTAAGAAATCAGTACTGATAAGAGGATTCTGCCAGTGCCCTCGGGCTCAGCTGATAAGAATTAAAAGAATGGAAGGAGAATCCAAGATGGCTGCTCGGGTAGACACCTAACCGCAGCAGCACACAACAATTTCAATGGAATACAACTAAAATGTAGAGTGGACATTGCCTAGAGCTACAGGTAGTCGACTGAATGAAAATTCTACAACAAGAAGGAAAGAGAAAACCAGAAGAAAAATCAGAGGAGCTGAAAAAAAGCCTAAGGTACGGAGACATGCTGCACGCCCCCATGTGCGCATGCGCGCAAAGAGGACGCAGCCGGAGAGGAGGAGAAGGCTGGAGGCCCACCTGGCATTCCCTAGCAGGAAGGAAATAAAACCCCCGGCCTGGGCTGAACCCCCGAACCAGCAGCGCTGAGCCCCAGTTATGGGCCAGACCCTGGGGACCCAGGCTCTGGCAGGGGGAGACGGGGCTGTGAGACGGAATCCCAGGGGAGCGGCGAAAAGCAGGGCCCCCGGAGTCGCGCGCATATTGCGTGCAGAGGATTGAATGTTGACTCTGATGCTGGATTACCCTAGCGGGAAGAAACAAAGCCTCCGGCGGTCCTGAGCCCCACTCCCAACCGCCCCCGAACTCCAGTTCTGGGCCAATCCCTGGGGACCCAAGCTCAAGCAGAGGGAAACGGGGCTGTGAGGTGGAGTCCTGGGAGAGCGGCGAAAGGCCGAGCCCCCGGAGTCGCGCACATTGCTCGCAAGGGAAGGAATGTTGACTCTGATGCGGGATTGCCCTGGAGGGAAGGAAACAGGAGCCCCGGCCGTGTTGGGCCCCCGTTTCGACTGCTCTGAAGCCCAGTCCTAGGCCAGACCCTGGGGACCCAGGCTCAGGCAGGGGGAGACGGGGCTGTGAGGCGAAATCCCAGGGGAGCGGCAAAAAGCAGAGCCCCCAGAGTCGCGCACATTGCGCGCAGAGGACAGTCTGTTGACTCTGATCATAGACTCCCCTAGCGGGAAGGAGAAAAAAAGCTCCAGACTGGAGGAATGTGACAAGGAGCAGGAGCCCCTGCCGGACACCGGCCAGCCGGGCACCAGCAAGGAGCCGGGCGACGGTGCCCTCAGGGAGAAGGGTGCCCCTGAGCCTTCGACTTCTGAGCACGGGCAACGGAGCCGAGGCCGGGGGCTGCTTCCTGGGCGGTGCCGACCCCGGCAACAGGCTGGAGCAGCGCAGGAGCCCGCGGAGAACAAAGGGGTGCCACAGGCCAACCTGCTGAGCTTCCAGGACAAGGAGGAAGAAACCAAAGAAGTTCTCAATGTGAAGAAATCAAGTGAGAGCAAAAGATAGTAAAATTACTTAAGAAAGAATACAAAGAAGATCTTGAAAAATCAAAGACTAAGTCAGAACTCAACTCACCAGCCAACATTGCAACATAAATGCGTTTTGTTTTTTTTTTTTAAAAAAAAGGACAGAATGTTGGAACAGCGGCGGGCAGGCCTGGAGTGGCCAGGCACAAGGCAGTGGCAGCCGGGCCCGGAGCAGCAACGGCCAGGCCCCAAAGCAGCAGCAGCCAGAACCAGAGCATCAACAGCCAGCACTGGAGCAGCCAGACCTGGGGCAGTGGCAGCCAGGCCTGAGGCGGAGGCGGCCAAGCCCAGGGTGGCCAGTTCAGGAACACCCGGACCCGGAGTGGCTGGGCCCGTTGAAGCCGGGCCCAGAGCAGCCGGGTCGGGAGCAGCCAGGCCCAGAACAGCAGTAGCCAAGCCCAGAGCCTCCAGGCCAGGAGCGGCCAGGCTCGGAGTGGCCGTGGCTGGGGCAGCCGGACCCAGAGCAGCCGGATCGGGTGCGGTCAGGCCCGGAGCAGCAGCTGCCAGGCTGGGAGCAGCCAGGCCCGGAGCAGCCAGGCCCAGAGCAGCCGGGTCTGGTGCGGCCAGGCCCGGAGCAGCAGCTACCAGGTTGGGAGCGGCCAGGCCCGGAGCAGCCAGGCCCAGAGCAGCTGGGTCGGGTGCGGCCAGGCCCGGAGCAGCAGCAACCAAATCCAGAGCAACTAGGTCGGGAGCGGCAGTGGCCAGACCCGGAGCAGCTGGTTGTGGAACGAACCAGAGCAACAGAGGCCAGGCCCGGAGCAGCCAGGCCCGGAACAGCTCGCTCCTCGCCTGCCCCTGCCCCAAGGCTGCCTCTCAGACATGGCTGGAAACTTTTGCGGAAACTTGAGCATCTGCTGAATCAAGTGATGAAGGCTTAGATCTGGATGTGTTGAGTTAGTATAGCGCTGGGGTGTTGATCTGAGTGCCTTGGGTGGGGCCTGGATGAGGCTGGTTGACCTATTTGGAAATGTCTTTTGTGTGAAGTGTATCATTGGCCATGTGGAGGTATTATTGATTTGAGAAAATGCTAAGTAACTGATTTACTATCTGAAAAGGGATTTACTATCGGGGAAAGGGAGGGAGGAAGAGACTGAACATAAACTGTGCACCTATGGATGAGGACAATGGGGGATGGGGAGGGGGCGGAGGTTGGGGTGGGAACCTGGTGGAGGGGGGAAGAAATGAGGAACCTTTGTAATAATATGAACAATAAAGATTGATAAAAAAAAATAAATAAATAAAAACAAGTAAATAAAAATAAATAAATAAAAAAGAATTAAAAGAATGTCCATGTGCCTTCTCAGGCGGCTCTCTACATCTCACCGTTTTTAACTAATTAAAATAAAATTTAAACATCAATAATAGGGCTCTAAAATTAAAAATAATTGCAAACAATGCCAATGCAAAAACTAAACCACATACATGTTATTTTCAAAACTTGAATGTCAAGAGCAAAACTCTGGCTATTAAATAATAACAACAATGCCAATGCAAAACAACAAAATGAGAAATCAGAATTATGGACATATTCATATTTTTAGCTACTAAATGAGTCTCTTTTGTTGCTGGTGTAGATTTACTCAGAGTCCCTGGATTTGCTGCACAAGACTTTGCAGAAGACTGAAAGCTAACAGATGCTAGCATGAGCAGGAACATGATTAAAGAAGTAGCTTCCACTTCAGTCTTTAATTTCTTCAGATGACTCCATGTTGGCACCTCAGTCCCTTGCATAGCCTTCAGTTTTCTTCTCCCACTTTGCTGTCATCTGGCAACTCTCCGTCCTTTTGGGTGAAGGGACACAGGAGCTTCTCTGAGTCCATTGTGATGACGGACATAACACTCTGGTACCCGAATTGGCTGCATTGCTCCTTCTTTCCTTTCATTTTGAACCCAGGGTTCGACCCCACAACACTCCGGGCTTGGATGCTCCAGGCCTGGATGCTGCTCCGGGCCTGGCTGCTTCAGGCCTGGTTGCTGCTGCTCCAGGCCTGGTTGCTGCTGCTCCAGGCCTGGCTGTTCCAGGCCTGGCTACTGCTGCTCCAGGCCCAGCTGATGCTGCTCCAGATCTGGCTGCTGCTGCTCCGGGCCTGCCATTCTTCCATTATCCAGCTAGTCACATTCTAAGAGCCCCATCGGTCCCCCATCGCTCCCACCATCATGTTAACCATTGACCACTAACTACCCAGTACCTCCTTCCCGTGGTCCCGGATGACAGATGTCCTTCATATTAGTTTCAATCCTCAAATTGTTGTGGGAGCGGTAGACCATCTTGGTTTCTCCTCCCTATTTGATAACCTATTTCTTAATAGGTCTTGCTGTCTCCCATTGGTTTATTTTTAAAAATGTGCTGGGCTTTCTCTAGTTGCCTCCACCGCCTTTGTCTACGGCAGTGGTCAGCAAACTCATTAATCAACAGAGCCAAATATCAACAGTACAATGATTGAAATTTCTTTTGAGAGCCTAATTTTTTAAACGTAAACTTCTTCTAACACCACTTCTTAAAAATAGACTAGCCCAGGCCGTGGTATTTTGTGGAAGAGCCACACTCAAGGGGCCAAAGAACTGCATGTGGCTCGAGAGCCAGTTTGCTGACCACGGGTCTAGGATAATCTTCTTAGGACAGGTGCTGTCAGCTTCGTGTACAGTTCTCATCCTTTCTCCCCACCCCCACATCCTGTTTACTCTGGGGAAATTAAGTAATGGCCTGGACACATGCTATTTCTTTTCTATGAAGATAAATCATAAGCATGTTTCTTACAGCATGGATGCTCTCAGTAAACTTTGGTTCCACTAACCATTTTTGTCCACAACTTCAATTCTTCAATTTCATGAAACAATGAACTCGGACTCAAACACCCACATTTTGGTTTCACTGTCATGCTTATCCATGTGGCCTTCCCCATCCCACAGTCAGAATTAGTTGCTTCCTCCATAGCATTTTATTCACAGTCACCTTATATTATAGTTCACTTTACATATATCTGGTTGCTCCCCCATGTAATACATTCCCAGTAGACAAAGACAATGTTTATAATTTCTGTGTCCTTGAAAACCATTAGCACAAAGTCCTGCACACAGTTAGATGATAATTCACATTTGTCCAATTTAAATATTTACTTCACAAAAAAATATTAACACATCTTTATTGAAGCCACATCTAGTCAGCCAAATGGAGAACAGTATTTGTAGTAACTGAGTAGTCAACCTGCCTAAAAGCAGAATCCTTAGATTGTTAACACGACCTTCACATGACCTACAGTTAGCACTCACACAATCTGGTCCACACCCACCTTTCTTTTTATAATCCTCAAGTCACAGGAACTGCTCCTTTTGCTCTTCAAGCCTGCACACTTCCTCACCAGAAGCTGTTCTCTCTGCCCCAGGTGCTCCTTCATTCCCCAGTCACCTGGAGTCTGTGCTTAATATAAATAGTACTAGAGGCCTGGTACACAAAATTCGTGCACTTGGTGGAGGGGGTCCCTCAGCCTGGCCTGCGCCCTCTCGCAGTCTGGGAGCCCTTGGGGGGTGTCCGACTGACGGCTTAGCAACCGCCGCTGCACTCATCAGTCATGAGCCAGGCTTCTGGCTGAGCAGCTCTATGAGAGCGCATCTTCCCCCTGGTGGTCAGTGTATGTCATAGCAACCAGCCATTCTGCTGTTCAGTCAATTTGCATATTAGTCTTTTATTATATAGGATCATTTCCCTGAGGCCTTCCTGAACTCCTCCTCTAGCCCAGATTAAGTACCTTGTCATATACTTCCTCCAGTGCCCTTCACACACTTAGGTATTCTGTGATTATATATCTATCTCCTCCACTAAGGAACTTCCTGAAGCACTGATTATTTAACTCCGATGATGTGCTGGTAAGTGCTTAACAATTTAGTCTCCAAAATTATGTTCATACAAGATGACTGGTGCATGAATTTGTGTACAGATGGGGTCCCTCTGGGTGGCCTGCAGGGATTGGGCTGAAACCTGTAGTCTAAAGCTGCCTGAAGCTCCCACTAATCCCAGCCCCATTGTGACTGCCACAGGCTTGCACTGCCACAGCAGCGCTCGCCAGCCATGAGCCCTGAATCTGGTGCCCTCCCAAGGGGAGTGGCCTGCAGGATTGAGCTGAAACAGGCTCCCTGACATCCCCTGAGGGGTCCCAGATTGCAAGAAGGCACAGCCAGGCTGAGGGACCCCACCAATGCATAATCAGGCCGGAGAGGGACCGTAGGAGGGCTCCACGGCGTGTCCAGCCCATCTCACTCAGACCAAATCAGCAGGACCTCAGCAGCAAGCTAACATACCGATCAGAGCATCTGTCCCTTGGTGGTCAGTGCATGTCATAGTGACTGGGCAACCAGTTGATTGTCTGCCTCCTGGTGGTCAGTGCATGTCATAGCAAGTGGTTGAGCAGCCTTAGCATATTACGCTTTGATTGGTTGTTCAGCTGTTCTGCCATTCAGTCTTTTTGCATAGTACCCTTTTACTATCTACAGTAATAAAAGAAAAGCATGCAAATTGACCATAACTCTACTATGCCCACAAACCATGCCCACCATCCAATCAGGAGTACGTATGCAAATTAACCCAACAAAAATGGCTGTGGCCACGGAGCAAGCAGGAGGCTTGGGTTTCCCTGGCGATGGAGGAAGCCAAGCTTCCTGGTCAGTCCTGGCCTCTGCTCAAGGCTATAAAGTTTCAATTATAGAAGATAAATAAATCCCTACAAAAATGGCGACAGCCATAGTGTGAGCAGGAGGCTTGAGTTGCCCCCAGTGATGGAGGAAGCTAAGCTTCCCACAGTTCTGGTCTGCCCTGGCCTCTGCTCAAGGCTATAAAGTTTCAATTATAGAAGATAAATAAATCCCAGATACCAGAGCCTCCGCTTGGGTCGCCAGGGAGCGTGGCCAGCCTACAAACCACCACAGGCCCCTCACCCAGGCCACCCCACACCCCAAGGGAACCCCTAACCTGATCCGGGACACCTTTCAGGGCAAACCAGCTGGACCCCACTAGACCTTTAACCTATCTAATAAGAGTAATATGCAAATAAACTATCACTCCAACACACAAGATGGCTGCCCCGATGTGGTCAAAGGTGGCTGCCCCCATATGGACACAAGATGGCCGCCACAAGATGGCCAGAAGGGGAGGGCAGTTGGGAGGGTACAGGCTTGCAAGGGAGGGCAGTTGTGGGCAATCAGGCCTGCAGGGGAGGGCAGTTAGGGGCAATTGGGCTGGCAGGGGAGCAGTCAGGCACCAATTAGGCTGGCAGGGGAGTGGTTAGGGGGTGATCAGGCTGGCAGGCAGAAGCAGTTAGGGGCAATCAGGAAGACAGGCGAGCAGTCCTGGATTGTGAGAGGGATGTCCGATTGCCCGTTTAAGCCTAATCCCATGGGACATCCTTCGAGGGGTCCCAAATTGGAGAGGGTTCAGACTGGGCTGAGAGACATACACCCCTGTGCAGGAATTTCATACACCCGGCCTCTAGTATAGGAGATTGCATTTATTATAAGTTTTACTGACATAAAAGATGCATTGCATACAACAGTAAAAAGTACACAATATAGCCGAAGCCGGTTTGGCTCAGTGGTAGAGCGTCGGTCTGCGGACTGAAAGGTCCCAGGTTCGATTCTGGTCAAGGGCATGTACATTGGTTGCGGGCACATCCCCGGTAGGGGGTGTGCAAGAGGCAGCTGGTCGATGTCTCTCTCTCATCTAGCTCTCTATCTCTCTCCCCCTTCCTCTCTGTAAAAAATCAATAAAATATATTTTAAAAAAAGTATACAATATAGTAATAAATATATAGTAATATATAATAAAGTATATAGCAATTAAATATATGATACTCTTTACTGCTAATTCCATATAGCCAACTGATTCTCACAGAATGCTGTCATAGACTTTTGTCTCATCTCTGCAGCCAAACTATGGATAAAATTGATAAGTGAATGGTAATTGATATTTTCATTTACTTTAAGAAACAGAACAAAACTGGAACAAGGAAGATGTATATCAAACATGATCTGAACAAATTATTTGCTGAATTGGACCCTAGTTTTCAACTACAAGAAAAATATTTCCTCAATTTTTAGGGTGCTATTCACTTTAAATTTAAACTACAAATGTTAACATTTCTCCATTACTTTCTGAGACAATGAAAAAAACAACAAATTAAGCCATGATTTGTAGTGTCTGTTGGTTTCATGGTGTAAATATTCCCACCACAGCCAATTTCAAACCACTAATTTGACGTCTCTGAACACAGACACATAGCTGGGAAGAGGTGTGCCATCATTCATAATTACATAATATTTCCACCATGTGTCTACAAGAGATATAAGAGCATAGTCATTGCTAAAATAATGAGGAAGTAATAAGATCTGAGAATTTACTACCCTTGTTTTTAATATAATCTATTTAATTATAAGTTTATAGAATTCATTTTTAATAATGGCTGCAGAATTCCTGAAAATGTTACCACAAGGTCTGACTGAGCATGCTCTAGCCCTCATGGTTCACAGCTAACATATTCCCAGTGTTTACTACTCAGAAAGTGCTCAATGCATATGTAAAGGAACAAAATATACTATAACCCTGTAGTGACTTCACTCCTAAGAATCTATTCCAGAGGCAATCTAGACTTTCCTGTAAAAAGATTTTCCTACAGATGGAAATTTCAAAAGCTACAGAAAATATCACCATCTTCCATATAACATATTATTTTTTAAAAGGGGGGTGGGCCGAAACAGGTTTGGCTCAGTGGTAGAGTGTCGGTCTGCGGACTGAAAGGTCCCAGGTTCGATTCCGGCCAAGGGCATGTACCTTGGTTGCGGGCACATTCCCGGTAGGGGGTGTGCAAGAGGCAGCTGGTCGATGTTTCTCTCTCATTGATGTTTCTAGCTCTCTATCTCTTTCCCATCCTATCTGTATAATATCAATAAAATATATCAAAAATAAATAAATAAATAAATAAATAAATAAATAAATAAATAAATAAAGGGGGGTGGGCTTTTAATTCTTAGTATAAGCTCAAATGTAAGAAACAGTCTGTGATACATTCTCTCTGAGGTATTTCTTCCACAAAAACTCTTAGGCCCTGGGAAGTTAATTTGAAATCCTTCAACAGTCTGATTTGGTTTAGCACCCTGTGCGGCATTATTTCCCAGGGTGTTCCTTAGTTCTGGCTACAGCTCTGGAAAAACAGAGCTCAACCCATACCTCCAGGCCCCAGAGGGCACTGTGCTAGTACTGAGAACGGCTGGTAGCTCACTCACTGGGTTTATTCGGGGCTCAGCTTGGGTCCTCTTTCTTTCTTTTTCTTTTTTGTTTGTTAATCCTCACCAGAGCATATTTTTTCCCATTGATTTTGAGAGACAATAGAAGGCAAGAAGGGAAGGGGAAGAGAGAGGGAGGGAGGGAGGGAGGGAGGGAGGGAGGGAGGGAGGGAGGGAGGGAGGGAGGGAGGGAGAGAGAGAGAGAGAGACAGAGAGAAGGGAAAACATTGATATGAGGGAGGCAAATAGATTGGTTGCCTCCCACATGTACCCCAACTGGGGCTAGGGATTGAACCTGCAACCCAGGTATGTGCCCTTGACTAGGAATCAAATCCATGACCCTTCAGTGTGTGGGCAGACACTAACCACTGAGCTCACCGGCCAGGATTGGGTCATCTTCTTTAATTCTATCTTTTTTTTTTTACATTGCTATTGCTACCCTCCCTTTGAGCTTCTTCCTCTAGACTTTACTCCTCCTTGGTTCCCTATAGATTCCCCTTCCTAAAGCTGCTTTTGGTCCTTGGCTTTCCACCATCCACCCCACCTAAGCACTAATGATCCCTATCTAGATCTATGGCAGACTACCTGAATGTTCATCTCTACTTACTATCCTTATGACAAAGCATAAAGTAATCAGCAACTGCACTGTCCTTCAGACCATACTAGATCTCTATGCCTTTGATAAACACCAGCATGTCCCAGCTGCTCCTTTAAGAATACAGATTTTTATCTTCACAGACTCTAATAATAAAAGGGAAGAATGAAGTTTCATATTCCCAAATCTATATATATATAAAGGCTAATATGCAAAGTGTCCCCTCAGGAATTCAACCAGGAGACAGGGAGTTGGACCGCTCACTATGATGTACGCTGACTGCCAGGAAGCAGCACAGAATGAAGGAAGGCCCCAGCCAGCAGCCAGAAGACCCCAATCAGCCCTGATTGTCAGTCAGGCCTAAGGAACCTACCATGCCCAAATTTCGTGCACTGGACTTCTAATCCTATATAATAAAAGGGTAATATGCAAATTGACCCTAATGGTGGAACGACTGGTCGCTATGATGCATACTGAATACCAGGGGACAGACGCTCAATGCAGGAGCTGCCCCCTGGTGGTCAATGCACTTCCACAGGGGAGCACCGCTCAGCCAGAAGCCTGCTTATGGCTGGCCAGCGCACTGGCAGTGGCAGGAGCTTCTCCAACCTCCATGGCATTGCTAAGGATGTCCGACTAACAGCTTAGGCCCTCGCAGGGAGCGAGCCTAAGCCATTAGTTGGACATCCCCTGAGGGCTCCCAGGCTGCCAAAGGGATCTCTGACTGCCAGCTTAGTCCCCCAGAAGCAGGCCTAATCTGTCAGTCGGACATCTCATGAGGGGTCCCAGACTGTAAGAGGGCACAGGCTGGGCTGAGGGACAACCCCGCCCCCCCAGTGCATGAATTTTCATGCACCAAGCCTTTAGTATAAAGTTAAATTTGCTTTTTCAGATTATGCACATGGCTCTTCTCCCCAGAAAGCATTGTTGCTTTTAACAGCATTATGAGCTCCCTCTCCCTTCCACTCGTCCTATTCCTCCACCTGTTCCAAGCAGTACACACCCAAGGATCCACTACACCTATCCTGGGTTTCTAACCCTTTTTCCTTTTCTAGTCACCAATGTCCTCATAACCCTCCATTGGAAATTATTTCAAACTGCCTGCCCACAGGCAGTGCTGTCTTACCCAAGTACTTTTCACATCGTGCCACATTCTTATTTAAGAACCTAAGGGTCCCTATCAAAATCTAAGAGAATATTCCAGCTCCTAGGAAAAACACAAATATCTAGGGATCCAATGGGTGCAATGTCTCTACTTCATACAGAGGGGAGAAAAATATGAAAAAGCAAATAGATAAAAAGAAAACAACTGGCGGTTCTTGTAAAGGGTAAACAAGAGTTCCTTGTACTATTCATATACTTTTCTATAGTTATATAAAGTAACAAAAAAATAATCTAAATTCCTCATCTTAGCATCATGTTTGACAATAAAGAGTTCCTTCTTACTAACCACCCCAGTCAAGCTGGCCTGTGATGGTCACACCTCTACCTACCATCTTGATTTTGTCCTTCTCTTTATACCTCGATTCAGGATTTCCCCCACCCCTCCTGACCAACAACCGCTTCCTTTACTTCTTCCAGTCGTGCTGAAGAAGGAAAATAATTAACATTTATCATCTGCTACCAGCCAGGCTGATATCATGCTTGGTACCCATTGTATATTATTTTATCTAATTCTGCTAACAACTCTAAAATGGGAGTCATTAGCATGAAACTTGGTGAAATTAAGACACTGGTCCAGAGCAAGCAAGTAAGAGATTAATCAAAATAAAGAAGCCAAAAATGGAAAAGCCAGAATAAAAAAATCAGAAATTACCATTGAATCCTATGGGATTTATGCTAGTGAATGGAAGTATCTGACAAGATAAAATTAATATAATCAAAATTAGAAGGGGAGTTGGAAACAAACTATGAATGAATACTAGGAAGTCAAAATATCTTGTCTAAAAATGCAAGTTGTTTAAAAACATTCTAAACTATTACATTTTGTTTTGTTTTGCAATTTTAAGAAAGACCCTGACCTAATTACATAGTCATTAAGTAGAGAGCTGGAATGGGAACCCAGGTAGGCCTCTGCTATCCATAGCTGACCACACCTCACTGTTTCCATTTCCTGACCAACTCACCTACAACTACTCATTCACTCAATGCATGCGAGGCCCTGTTCATAATGCTAGGGATACATAAGAGCAGTGTCACCAATCTTTTGGACCTCACAGACTACCGGTTGGTGACCACTGCATTAGAGAACGAAACAGATAAAGCTCTTCAACTTCACGAAGCTTCCATTTTAGTGGGAGAAAACACAATAAGAACAGTAGTTATCAAACACGTATATAGCTCTTATTCTATTAACTCATTTAATCTTCATAAAAAACCTGAGTTAGGTATCATTCTTACAAATGAAGAAACCAAGCTAAAGGGGCTAATCTACCCAAGGTGACTAAAGAAGTACATTAGTGAAGACAAGACTTAAACCTGGGCAGTCTGGATTCAGTGCCCAAGCTACTTACTATGCCTCTCCATAAACTTTAAATAAAGTATGCTGGAGGGTGGAAAGTACCCTGGAGAAAAGAAAAATATAAAGCAGAATAAAAGGAATGAGGAGTACTAAGGAAAGGGGGACATTTTGAAATTTTTACTGGATGGCATGAGAGGTTTTCATGGAGAAAGTAACATCTAAAAAAAGGAATTCAATGGCTAAGGGAATTAACCAACTTGGGGAATAGTATTTCAGGGAGAGGAAATACTGTGCAAAGGTCCTAAGGCAGGGGCATATCTGGAGTGTTGGGGGAAACTGTAAGGTGCCAGAGAAGCTTGAGTAGAGGGAGTGAGAATATAACTACTGCATTTATTTATATATTATATATATATATGTGTGTGTGTGTGTGTGTGTGTGTGTGTGTGTGTGTATTTTTTTTTAATTGGTTTCAAAGAAGGAGTGTGAGAGATAGAAACATCAACAATGAAGAACCAAGATGGCAGTAAGTAAATGCAGGTACTTGCAGCCTCCCACAACCACATCAAAATTACTACCAAAATACAGAACAACCATCATTCAGAACCTCCTAACAGACTGAATGGAGGTCCTATAACTAGAGAATTAAAAAAAGAAAGCACATCTAGACTGGTAGGAGGAGCGGAGGCACTGAATGGGCTCGTCTGACACCCATATGTGTCTTTGGGGGAGAGATAGTTACTGTGTAGGCTGCCCAAAATGTAAAAACCAGTGGAGATTGTGGCTGAGTGACAAGGAGTCTGCTGGAGTCCCACATGTCTCTCTTAAAGGGCCGGCCCACAAATTGACTCAAACGCAACCCCTATGAGCTCTAGTGCCAAGAGGCACTGGGGGACCCAGACACATACAGGGAAGACTAGACTGTCTGACATCAGGACAGAAACTCAGGATCGCTTTCTCCTAGACTGGAGTGTTCACAGGGATCACTGTTCCTGTGCTGGGACCTACTCTGTCCCAGAGCTGACTGGCAGCCATATCTGAGTCTCCATCAGCCTGGCTCAAACTGTTTTCTCAGCCCTCAAGATTTCCTGAGACCCCACTCCATCAATTTACAGCTCCGCCCATGCTGTTTGCAGCAGCTTTTTCATATGAATGGCCTGTAATGGCTCAGGCTTCAGACTTTGCTAAAATCACTCAAACAAGCTGCAGCTGGTGTCAGCGTGCCCCAAACCTATCAATAAAAGGCTGAAGATCTGGTACTAGCACCAACCTGCCTTGCTTCACAGTTGGGCCTCACCTGGGCACCTCTAAGCCCAATAAAAATAGCAAATAGGGGTCATCTACAGATCCCTCTGTAGTTTCTTCCAGGTGGCCCCAGGAAGTGGCTGACATTGCAAGTCCCTGGAGATCCTAGAGCCAGTGCACTCAGTAGACAGCTTCAAACAATAGCAGATTACAACTCTACACATCCACAAGTGACACAGTCCAGGTGCAGACTCAACAAACAGCAAAGCCCTACTGAATCAAGTCCTGCTCCATAGGAGTGTTTTCTGCACAGCAGCTCTCCCCCTGTAGCCACAGCTGGTTCTCACAGTGACACCATCAGCAATTGGCCTGGAGGTCAATTCCTCACAGTGACACCATCTGCAACCAAGCTCAACTACAACAAGTCTGTGCACACAGCCCACACAGGGGTGCAACTAGAGTGCTCATATCAGGTGACACAGGGAACTGAATCACTGGGCCCTACAAAACACCTACTATACAAGGCCACTCGACCAACTCCAGGGGACATAGCAGTTCTACCTAATACATAAAAACAAACAGAGAAGCAGCCAAAATGTGGAGACAAAGAAATATGACACAAATGAAAGAAAGCAAACTACTGGATACAGAGCTCAAAACCACAGTTGTAAGGTTAATCAAGGATCTTCAGGAGAGCTTCAAGGGACTTAGTGAGACTTTCAAGGATCTTAGTTAGAATTTCAAAGACGTAAAAAAGGGCCAGTCAGAAATCAGGCATACACTAACTGAAATAAAAAATAATTTACAGAGATTCAACAGTAAAGGATTCTAAGAATCAAATCAACAATATGAGGAAGCAAAAAACACTCAAGCAGAAGAACAGAGAGAAAAAAGAATCCAAAAATATGAAGATAGCGTAAGAAGCCTCTGGGACAACTTCAAGTATACCAACATTAGCATTATGGGAGTGCCAGAAGGAGCAGAAAGCGAGATATTGAAAACCTATTTGAAGAAATAATAACAGAAAATTTCCTCTACCTGGTGAAAGAAATACACTTCTTAAGTCCAGGAAGTGCAGAGAGTCCCAAACAAGAGGAACCCAAAGAGGCCCACAGCAAGACACATCAATTATTAAAATGCCAAAAGTTAAAGACAAAGAATCTTAAAATCTGCAAGAGAAAAGCAGTAGTTACCTACAAATGAGCACCCATACAACTGTCAGCTGATTTCTCAACACAAACTTTGCAGCCCAGAAGGGAGTGGCAAGAAATAATGAAAGTGATGAAAAGCAAGGACCTATAACCAAGATTACTCTACTCAGCAAAACTCTCATTTAGAATTGAGGGTCAGAAAGAGAAGCTTCACAGACAAGAAAAATCTAAAGGAGTTCATCACCACAAAACCAGCATTACAGGAAATGTTGAAGGGTATTCTTTAGAAGGAGAAGGAAGAGGAGGAGAAGGAGGAGGAGGAGGAGGAAGAAAAAAAGGAGGAGGAAGAAGAAGAAGAGGAGGAGAAGGAAAGGAGTATGAACAATGAAATGGCAGAAAATACATACCTATCAACAATTAAATATAAAAGTAATCAAACAAGATAGCTAATCAACGAAATAACAGGGTGAATAAAATAGAACCAGAGGCATGGAAACACAGAACAGACGAAGGAACCTCAAAGGGAAGGAGGAAGAGGGCAGGAAGAGATTAAGCAAATATCTTATATGCATACTAGAGGCCTGGTGCATGAAATTCGTGCACGGGGGGGGAAGGGGTGGTGGTGTCCCTCAGCCCAGCCTGCACCCTCTCCAATCTGGGACCCCTCGAGGGATGTCCGATGGGCAGTCGGACATCCCTCTCACAATCCAAAACTGCTGGCTCCCAACTACTCGCCTGCCTGCCTTCCTGATTGCCCCTAACCACTTCTGCCTACCAGCCTGATCACCCCCTAAGCACTCACCTGCCAGCCTGACTAATGCCTAACTGCTCCCCTCCCAGCCCGTTTGCCCCCAACTTTCCTTCTCTGCCAGCCTGGTCACCCCTAACTGCCCTCACCTGCAGGGTTGATCGCTTCCAACTTTTCCTCTCTTGCAGGCCTGGTGCCTCCCAACACCCCCTCCCAACCCACTGGCCATCTTGTGTCCACATGGTGGCAGCTATATTGTGTATTGGAGTGATAGTCAATCTGCATATTACTCTTTTATTAGATAGGATAGAGACCTGGTGCATGGGTGGGGGCCAGCTGGTTATCCTGAAAGGTGTCCCAAATCAAGGTGGGTGTTCCCTTGGGGCATGGGGTAGCCTGAGCCAGGGGCCTGTGGTGGTTTGCAGGCTAGCTATGCCCCCTGGCAACCCATGCGGAGGCCCTGGTATCTGAAATTTATTTACCTTCTACAATTGAAACTTTGAAGCCTGGAGCGGAGCCAAGCCTCCTACTTGCTCTGTGGCTGGCAGCCATTTCTGTTTGGATTTGTTTACCTTCTATAATTGAAATTTTGTAGCCTTGAGTGGAGGCCTAGGCCTCCCAGGGTGTGTGGAAAGCTTGGCTTCCTCCATCGTCTGGGAAACCCAAGCCTCCCTTCTGCTCTCTGTGGCCGCAGCCATCTTGGTTTGGGTTAATTTGCATACTCACTCTGATTGGCTGGTGGTCGTGACTGGTTGGTGTAGCTGAGGTATGGTCAATTTGCATATTACTCTTTTATTAGGTAGGATCAGCAAAGGCTAGCTCTGACTGACAGCACCTGGTTCTATCTGCCACACCAACAAGTGAGGATGACAGGCCTGGAGGCCTATAAAGGCAGAACCCAGTAGCATCCATGGCTCTAAGGTTGCATGTGTGGTGGGCAACAGAGAGGGCAAGGCAATGGTGGAAGATCAGACCTCCTAAAATAGTTATATCTAGAGAAGTAAAATTTTAAATTCCTAGAGAAGAAATTCTGCTGCAAAATTCTTATACTGTGAAGAATTAAATTTAAAATTAAATTTAGGATGTATAGACACACACTGTATTTTGGAAGTTAATCTACATTTCTATACATCAAGCTTTTTTAAAGCAAGGGAAACCTTTAAGCTGATGATCCCTTCTCTGGGGTCACTGTCATGGACAGAGAGAACTTTTCCTTAGAGCATGTAAATAGGTCTAAATGTTATTACCACACTGAGTCAACTCAATATAGCAGAGCAATTGTCAGAAGTTGCTTACCTCATTTCTAGAAAATGTAAGTAATTTCTATTTGAATGAACTTAAGGAAGATGGAGGAGTGGGAGGCTACCAGCAGGTTCCAAGGTCCCTACAATATTGTGGTTCTAGGGTGAGAAAAGAACCTTGGAGATAACATGGTCACCTCTAATTTCCAAAACAGCAGTTAAGTAACTCCATACCCAGGACTACTCCCACCCATGCTGAAACACCTGGGAAAGAGCACAACCTGACAGCAGGCTCCTCTAGCAAGGGCTGCCAATCCACTGGAGCAGTGACTCCAGGAAAGCAGTGACTGCAAAGACTGCCTGCCAAGTCCAACAGATCCACAGTGATGATGGGCCTAAAGGCAGGCTGCAGGAAGAGGTGGTGGCCCCAGCCTTTCCTGGGAGCCAGCAGTCCTGGGTTGTGAGATGGATGTCCGACTGCCCATTAAACAGGCAGTCGGACATCCTTCGAGGGGTCCCAGATTGGAGAGTGTGCAGGCTGGGCTAAGGGACACACACCCTTGTACCTCAGTTGCAGACTCCATCCCGGAATTTGTGCACCAGGTCTCTAGCTACTATATAATGGTCCATAGGAACCATTTATCTAAATGGTGTTTATAATGCTAAAAGGCAGATTGATTTTTCCCTTATCTCTGTATGTCTGCTTTTGAGAAAAACCTATTTTGAAAACAAACTAACCCATGTCACTAGTTAAAATCTTCCCTTTTTCTTTTTCACAGGGAAATAAATGAGTGATCAGTAATGATCAAACTGGGTAAAAGGTTCTGTTCCAATCAGTGGTTAGGATCCCAGACTATTTTGGTTAAAAAAATAAATACATGAAATAAAAATCATAAAGTAGCTGAGCTTGGGCAATAAGAGGTTTTAGGTCTTCAAACTAGAAACCCACACTGAGCAAAAGGCAGAGTAAATAATGTTACCTCCATTTGTTCACCTATAAAATGGATATAATATACTGTACTAAACTTTGATGACCTCACAAAAGTAAGAATCAATGAGATAATAGGTTTTGAAAAAGCTTTCACTCTTCAAAGGAAAAGCATTAAGTAAATTCAGAGCATGATTATTATTAAAATGTAACACCCAATAATATGACGTAAATAAGCCAGTGATCTTTCTTACTCTTTTAAGAACACTTTGATAACTTTTAAAATATTATTTTTTTAATTTCAGAGAAGAAGGGAGAGGGAGAGATAGAAGCATCAATGATGAGAGGGAATCATTGATAAGCTGCCTCTTCCACGCCCCACACTGAGGATCAAGCCCACAACCCAGGCATATGCCTGACAGAATCTAACCGTGATCTCCTGGTTCATAGGTCACTCTCAACCACTGAGCCACTCTGGCTGGCCTTGATAGCCTTTTAATCTGTTCACATGGAGCCTGCTAGAAGCAACAGGAGGTAAACAGCAACTCTTCACAAAGCCCAGGTCAGAGGCAGAGCCCATCAAACTTAAGACTGCCCTTATTTGCCAGCCAGGCCTCTCCCATCCGGCCCAGCTCTGATGCCAGTGCCAGAAATTAGGAAAGGTTTATGGTTCCACTTGGACATGTCAAAGCAACAACCAAAATCCTCACCCACACACTATGCACCAGACCCACAGAGTTGTCCTTAAGTGTGTACCATCATTTCTGAAAAATTGCAATACAAGCTAGGAGGAAGTGCTCAATTTTTCCTTGTTTGATTTTCATTTCTAGGTCCAGAGGTTTGAGTTTCATTTTATTTATTTATTTATTTATTTATTTATTTATTTAAAATATATTTTACTGACTTTCCACAGAGAGAAAGGGATAGGGATAGGGATAAGAGCTAGAAACATCGAGCAGAGAGAAACATCGACCTACTGGGGATGTGCCCGCAACCAATGTACATGCCCTTGACCAGAATCGAACCTGGGACCTTTCAGTCCGCAGACCAACGGTCTATCCACTGAGCCAAACCGGTTTCGGCTGAGTTTCATTTTTAACCTAACATAAAAATTATAATGTGAGAGCTAGAGATTAGGGTGATAAGAAGACTGAAAGGGATAATTTTCCTAACTTAAGAGGGGAGTATGCAATCAAACTGCATCCAATTTCATCATCCACAAATGTTCAGAGAGAAAAAAGATTACTTACATTTATTAAACATCTACTATGTACTCTAGAGCCTATTTTCTCTCCTACACTTAGAAACACCACAAACAGCCATCACCAGGGAGGGAACTATACCAAGAAGATGGGGGTGGAGGGATCACAATCTGGTAATCAAGTCCTAGGTATTTCAATGGTTAGTGTTGTGAACACAAAGAGTATTGGCTAGAAACCAAGTTCAAGTTCCTAAAGATCCTTTGCAAGAGGAACTCCCAAACTACGTTTTCCCTAAAATTCTGGAATTAACTCGTGCTATTTAATGTTCTATTTTAAAAGTTTAAAAAAAAATTTTAAGCCTGGATCACAAGAATTCAATGTAGGGATAAAACAACATAAGCCAGATTTCTAACTCGAGCACATCTGACAAATATGGAATTCATAAGATCTTCTTAAAGGCCTTTTACAGATGTGCTCACAGGGAAAGGCAACCACAACAATGAAATGGCATATGTGTAGCCAGGTAATGAGAGCAAAGCCTTCCTGCTGGCAGCAACAATTCCAAGTACGAAGACTTTCTCACTTTTCTCACTAAAAAATCCAACTCATTCTCACTCCTGGGTTACAAACTTTTATCCTAAATGATTGTCTATGTTGAAAACTGTCAGATGGGACCAAATACACATTGGTGTTCTGATGTTTAAATGCCATTCCCACATCCCACTAAGAAAAAAAGTGATAAGCCTTAAAAAAAAAAAAAAAAGACACTATTTACAATTCACCTCTGCACTTCATGTAAACCATTAACATTCCTCTGCATTAACGCATTTCATGTAAACTATAATTAAAGCTTGCGTGTTCACCAACATTAAAAGAACATAAATGTGGTTTGTATTCAATGGAAACGCTTTCCCTGAATTATGACTGTGGAGAAAAATCGGCCAAGATATAAGGCCAGTCCATGCCCCTGGACAGGATGAGGTAAGAGGTCCTGCCTGAGGGCCCAACAAACTGCCATGGCTAGCTTACCATCCTCCCAGAACCCCACAGCTCATGCTGCCACAGCGTCTGCTTCCGGTTAACACCCGGTGAGCCTCTGATCTGAGTACAGGGTTCCTTGAGGTGATTTGTAAAGTAGGAATTTCCAATGTGCCACGCAGACCTCCAACAGCGAGGTCTGGTGAGACAGGGAAGTGGGAGAGGGTGGCTCATAGATAAGTGCTGTATGTGGCCCTGTCCGGGAAAATAAAAGGAAAAAGAACTTGAGGGTCCTTTCCTGGACATCTTCCACACAGACCTCAACAGCCCACTCAATCTCCGCCAGGCCTGCAGGCCAAGGCTCTCAGGACAGGACCGACCCGGGGAGGCTGACGATCCGCCTGGCCACAGGCGACTGAGGAGGATCCAGTCCCCAGCTCCCGAGGAGGCCGGAGGCCCAGCAGCGGGGAGGCCCCACCCACCACCAGCCTCCAGAACCTGCACCAAATGCATCCCACTCTCCAACCAAGTCCCACTTCCACAAAGCGCTGAAACCTCCCTGGGACTCGGGACCCGCATGTCTGCGCCGCACCCAATTCCAGGGACCCCGAGGCCGGCCCCGCCGGAAAAGGGCTTGGGAAGTCCGCCAGAGGAGGCGCCAGCCACACGGTGGCCCCGCGCCCTCGGACCGCCAGGGCGGCAGCGCCTCGGCCACATATAGGGTAGTTGTGATCACCTGCTCCAGGCCGCCCGCCGTCGTCCGCGGAAACCCCGAGCTCGGGGTGCAGCCCAGTCCTCACATCCGCCTCATGCTGCTGTGTTCACCTGGCGCCAGCGACCCCTGGCCGGCCCTGGCCACTACCTAGCAGCCCGGCAGCATCCGCGAAGGCCACTACACGGAGCGGGCAGCCCAGGCAGCGATGAGGCTGCCGGCTGGGAGGGCACTTGGAAGGGCAAGGGCTGCAGCCCTCCAGCGCGACCAAAGGACCCCAGCCTTGGGGGTGACAGATCTAAGTGCACTTCGGGAAGTGCCACGTAGCTCTCATATTCCGAGACGCTGTTGCTACCTGCAGACTCCAACAGTGTCAGAATCTCACGATTACAGGCAAAAGGTAAATAAATAAGCAGTCTCCTCCCAATTCCCCTTTTCTACTCCCCCCCTGCACTGTTCACATGGTACATTCCTCAAAGCCTGGTCCTGGCGACAGAGAGCAGTGGATTGGTTGGGAATCTTGGAAAGGGACTAGGAGACACCAATGGGAAAACGTGGTGGGCTGCCAGATGAGGAAAAGAGAGGATGCACTTAAAGGCGACTCGTTTGTTGTTCTCAGTACCCGCCTCACAGCAAAACTAGAATGTTCTTCCTTATCCTATCCAGATGGAAAACAAAGAAATTAGGAGAATCCTCAAATTTTGGGGGTAGAGAGCTAAAAGAAAATGTGGACAGAACTGAACCAGATATAAGTGTGTGACTTTCGGTAGGCTATTCCATTCTCTCAGCCTCAGTTTCCTCATCTAATACAATGAAGACATTAAGCAAGAAGTAATCTCTATTGGTCCTCATATTTTGTGATCCTATGATCCTTTGTAGGGGATTGACAATATTTACTCTTCAATATTCTTCCATGTGGGTATGCTCCACCATCCTAAAGAACTTTGGTTGGAAGTTGGTAGACTTTCTGACACCAAATCCTTTACAAAGACAGTATCAACCACATCTTTTGTAAAGACAAATTAAATATTATTTCTGAGTCCCTGCTCTCTTAAAATAGAGCATTTTTCTTATTCTTTCTTATACGTGGAGAGTCCACCCTCCCTGTATAAGAAAAATCTCATAATTTCTACTTTTCCAAGAGTCTCCTCTTCCTCTTCTCTCCTCACCCACATAATTAGACAAAACTTTAATTAATACTCATTTGCCTGTTAAACTGTCCAGAATCCCTGTCTTTAACAACAAATCTCACTGGTCAGTCCTCATTACAATTAATAAAGTGCTCCTCTCTATCTGAAGTCTGTGAAGGCCAGTCAGCTATGCATAGCCAAATATGCTTTCAGTCATACTACTTGTCAAATTTAAGACTTTGAAAACACCCTCTTGAAACCTAGTCTGCTCTATTTTAGAGCAAGTGGTCAGGCCTCATTTCGGCTATAAAGCTTCTTTTTTCAGAATTTTTAAACCTCCCATCATCTGGTCACCCCTACACCCACTCAACCTTCTTCCAAATTTTATAAGTTGTTTGGATATCATTTCTACTCCCAGACAGACAACTAATCTATTATTCAGAGAGCTCTGGAAAGTCCAGTTCCTCCATGAAGTCTTCTTAGGTTGATTAGCAGAAGCTGCTAGTTTACAGAGCTCCCATTACTATTCTGAGCCCCCATAACACTGATTTTCTGCCCCAATATGCAATTTTTATTGACATATTTACTTCTTTCATTCATTTAAAACAGCAGTTTACATTTATTAAATGCTAGGCACTGTTTGGAAGTGCTTTTCATGCACTATTTCACTTTACCTTGTGTCAACTCTATGAAATGTTGTTATTCTTACTGTTTATATAAATAAAACTAGAAGGCCCGGTGCACAGATTCATACACTGGTGGGGTCCCTAGGCCTGGCCTGCATCCTCTCACAATACTGGACCCTTTGGGGGATGTCAGAGTGCTGGTTTTGTCCTGATCTCCACAGGCCTGATCTCCACTGAATGCACAGGATCAGGCTCCCTCCCAGACAGGAGGGAGCCTGATCCTGTGCATTCAGTGATCAGTGCATATCATAGTGACCAATGGACTGGTGGAACAGTCAAACATTGAACAGTCACTTAGGCTTTTATATATATAAACTAGAGGCACGGTGCACAAAATTCATGCAGGGGGCGGGTGTCCCTCAGCCCAGTCTGAACCCTCTCTAATCTGGGACCCCTTGAGGGCAGTCAGACATCCCTCTCACAATCCAGGATTGCTGACTCTCAACTGTTTGCCTTCCTGCTTTCCTGATTGCCCCTAATCACATCTGCCTGTCAGCCTGATCACCTCCTAGCCACTCCCCTGCCAGCCTGATTGATGCCTAACTGCTCCTCTGCCAGCCCTATTGCCTCTAACTGCCCTCACCTGCAGGTCTGGTCACCCCTAACTGCTCTCCCCTGCAGGCCCGGTTGCCCCCAACTTCCCTTCTCTGCTGGCCTGGTCACCTCTAACTGCCCTCCGTTGCAGGCTTGACTGCCCCCAACTGCCCTCCCCTGCAGGCCTGGTCCCTCCCAAATGTCCTCCCTTGCTGGCCTGATTGCCTACAACTGCCCTCCCTTGCAGACCTGGTCCTTCTCAACTGCCCTCCCCTGCTGGCCATTTTGTGGTGGCCATCTTTGTGTCCACATGGGGGCAGCCATTTTGTATGTTGGAGTGATGATCAATTTGCATATTACTCTTTTATTAGATAGGAGGAGGCATAGAGAAGCTGATTTTCCCAAGTGTACATAGTGAGGGTCTAACTCTTCATAACAAAACAATAAATACTGTCTCCAATATCTTAAGAACCTAATGCATTCCATACAAAAGATAATGTCGTATGTTTATAACATGTTTTACATTTATTTATATACCTATTATATAATTTTAGTTTCAAAATAATCATGTGGTGAGGGTTAGGAGCAGTTTGTTTACAGGCAAGGAAGAAAGCTACATCTCAGAATGGCTGGCCAGTTGGCTAAGGTAATAAGCCTGGTGAATAATGAGTCTGTTTTTCCAAGTTGCATATTTTTCTCACTGAAATCCTTTAGTTAGCACAACTTTTTCTTTGTATCAAGTAGAAAATGATGGTAGCAACAAGGGAACAAATACAACATAGTAAAACTCACACCACGGGATCCAGGGAGTTTGATACAAATTCTTACTGTGGGAACAACACTAGTCAAGGAAGGCTTCCGTAGAAGGAGAAGCACTGTGTATTTCTTTTTATAGCCACTTGTTTTTATTCTATCAATAAGGCCAGGCCTTTGATGCATCTGGCAAATTTAATAGCAAAGGGCAACAAAAACTATCCACTGCCTATAGTGACTGGAAATAGAATCTGCCCCATGCCTTTGAGGAAGAGATTGCTATGTGCAGCAACGCTACCCATCAATTCAGGTAAGTTTCCAACTTGCTGTTTAGTAAAATATCCTACTCCATTTACAGTTGTAATACTGAAATATAAGCTGAGCTAATGGTTTCAACTGATTTTTTAAAAAACTGTCGAAATTCTCACAGGAGTGGACACACTAGCAAAATACGAAGTGTGAGAGCCAGTAAGATTTTAATATCTATTAAGAAGACTCAGCATGGTAATTCTGAAACCAGTACTTCTGAGTTACTCTTTGCCTGGCTCAGCCCTAGTCAGTTCAGTTAATTTTCTACTCCCATAGCTCTCTTGTCTTCTCAACCTCAGAGAGCTCTAAAATATCTCTGTTTATCTGAGTGTTTTACTTATGCATTCTAACATTTATTGGGCACCTACTATGAATAAAGAATTCTCAGGTTGTGTGGGGTTATCCTGAGAGATCACATGCATGGCTGATAGTTACTAAGTGAATGAGGGTGATAAGCATCAAATCCATTTGGTGAGGAACAGTTAAACATACCTTAGAGTAGGAGAAAGAGCACTAGGCTGAGTTCTGGGGGAGGAGAAGGGAAGAGGAGATGGGCATGTGTGATGAGGAGAGAGGTTGAGACATACATGCCCATCTCCTCTTCTTATATTTTATTTGTATACAATATGTGTATGTATCATTTTTTTAATCTCACTTTTAAACAAAATTTGATCAAACTACCTTGCAATCTACTTTTCCCTTTAGACTAGGAATTTTGCTATAGCAACATAGTCTAAAACATGATTTTATTTATTGTTTTAAAATTTAATAAATCTTTATTGTTCAGATTATTACACTTTTTCCTCTTTTCCCCCATAGATCCCCTCCACCTGGTTCCCACCCTTCCCTCTGCCCTTACTTCCCCCCTGCCTCATCCATAGGTGTACAATTTTTGTCCAGTTTATTAACGCACCCACCACTCCCCTTTCCCCCCAAGAATTGTCAGTCTACTCTATTTGAGTTCAAAATCTTCAGTCTAAATTTTTGTGCAAGATTGTTTTTCAAGAAGATGTTCCTATTTTTAAATAATCAGATGGAATAATTAGATTAAAAATGAAGTGTAATATGAATATTACAGAAAAGAAGCAATGGACATATACTAAAAATGTTGCATGTTTTGTTCACAAATTTGTTTTAAAGTATCTGTTTATTAGTCCTAGCAAGTTATTCTAATCTTCATATGCCTATTCTCTATTAGATAATAATTTTACTTTGACACTATGAGATTTAATAACTATCTTCATATATTTTAAATAGGAAAGTATAAAATTTGTTGTGGTGGTTTTTATTCTGCTTAGAATATGCGAGCTAGGAAAATAATATTTGTTGATCAGGGCATGTCACCGTCATAATAGACATTCAAATATAAACTTATTTAAATATTTTATCATATTAGGTCAACTAATGAATGAGCAAATATTTTCCCTTCATTAAAGAAAAGGTTAAGAAAAGTGATATCCACTTTGATAGAACATACTATTTTGGGGAAAGGATATTGCTTGGTTGAAGTTGTAATTATGTTTGATTATTTGAGTCAGTGTCATAAACAGTTTTACTTTTTTGTTATTAAAGGAAGTGGCCCACTTCCTGTTACAACTGTATAATATTTGATATTCAGTCATAAAAATGTTTATTTTGGTTTAAATTTTAATGTTTAATTCACATTTGATTAATCTGTACAAAAACATCTTGAGAGTGAGAGGTTTGTGATGCAGAAGCAAGACACAGAGTCCAGGTGATTAAAGAGGGGGGATGTCTCCGTCCTTGTCCATGCATCACTGGAAGGAAGGGAGGGAGACGCCGGCTGAGAGTAGAGAGAGGAGGGGGAAAAGTGGGAGAAGCAGGGTGAGAAAGGGGTGCGGGAGAAAGGAGGAGATGAGCACCAGAAGAGAGGAGCGTTAGGGGTGTCGGCGAGCCCAGAGCCCCAGCGCGCCCGCCCATCCATCTGCCCATGCCTGGGACCCACCGGGCGCGACGTCTGAGTCCCCCATTGCATGGCCAGGGCCTGCCACCCTCCACTCTCCACCCTCCACCCGCCTGTACTGGCGCCCCGCCGCCTGTGACCGTCCCCCACCCTGATCCGGGCCGCCTTTCCCCTCTGGATCCGCGAAGTGGCATTGGCGATCAATACTAAAAAGAAAGCATCATCTCATTTTATAGACGGGGAAGCTGTTGCCAGTTACACATGGATGATCTGAACTTATCACCAGAGAGACATTGAAGGTATTTGACCAAGGAGGAGAAGGAATACCACATAACCGGACATCCTGAAAAGAGAGACCATGGGGAGACAAAGAAATAGCCCCCACATGAAAGAAAAGCAGGCATCACCAGAAAAGGAAAAAAAACGAGTTAGAGGCAAGCAACCTACCAGAGCAAGAATTCAGAGTAATGATCATAGGATGGCTAAAAAGAATGGAAGAGAAATTTGATGATATGAATAAGAAAAAAGAGGAAATGAAGAAGAACCAAGAGGAATTGAAGAAGAACCAAGAGGAAGTGAAGAACAACCAAGAGGAAATGAAAAATGACATCGCTACTATGATGGTATATGCACCCAATACAGGAAAGCACCAAGAGTAGACTAGAAGAAGCAGAGGACCACATCAGTGAGCTAGAAGATAAGATGGAAAAAAAATACCCAATTAGAGCAGCTTCTGGAAAAAAATTAAAAAGCAGGAGGAGAGCCTAAGGGAACTTTGGGACAATACAAAACAAAACAATATTGGAATAATAGGGGTTCCAGAAGGAAAGGAAACTGAGGAAGACATGGAAAAAGTATTTCCAGAAATAATGACAGAAAATTTTCCTGAGATAGAGAAGAAAAAACCCACACAAATCCAAGATGCTCGCAGAGTCCCAAGCAAAATGAATCCCAGAAGACGGACGCCAAGGCACATTATAATTAAATTGGCAAACACCAACGACAAAGTAAGAATTTTAAAAGCAGCCAGAGAGAGACAGAAAAGAACCCCCATCAGACTAGCAACTGATTTCTCAACAGAAACTCATCAGGCCAGAAGGGAATGGGATGAAATATACAAAGTCATGCAAAGGAAGGGTCTGAATCCAAGAATACTGTACCCAGCAAGGCTATCAATCAAAATTGAAGGTGTAATAAGGAACTTCACAGACAAAAAAAGACTAAAGGAATTTATCTCCACCAAACCAGCAATGCAAGAAATGCTAAAGGGTCTACTGTAAAAAATAAAGAAATAGGAAGTGAAGAAGGAACACAGGGGTATAGAATAAAAATGGCATCAAATGAGTACCCATCAATAATATCTTTAAATGTAAATAGATTAAATGCTCCAATCAAAAGACATAGGGTAACAGATTGGATAAGAAAACAAGACCCATATATCTGTTGTCTACAAGAAACCCACCTCAGAAAAAAAGATGCACACAGACTGAGGGTGAAGGGATGGAAAAATGTATTCTAGGCGAATATAAATGAAAAAAAAGCTGAGGTAGCAATACTTATATCTGACAAATTAGATCTCAGAGTGAAGGACATAACAAGAGATAACGAAAGCCACTTCATAATACTAAAGGGAGCAATCCAACAAGAAGAAATAACCCTGGTAAACATATATGCACCCAATACGGGAGCACCCAAATACATTAAAAAAAAAACCAAAAAACTGCTGGAGGACATTAAGGAATCGATTAATAGCAAAACAAACATAGTAGGAGATTTTAATACCCCACTGTCACCCTTGGACAAATCATCTAAACAAAAAATCAGCAAAGAAATATCAATCCTAAATGACTCACTAGACCAGATGGAATTAATTGACATCTTCAGAACATTCCACCCCAAAGCCACAGAATATACATTCTTCTCAAGTGCAAATAGGACATTCTCAAAGATAGACCACATTTTGGGACATAGGCAAAGTCTCTTAAAGTTCAAGAAGACGGAAATCATATCAAGCATCTTCTCAGATCATAGTGGCATAAAACTGGAAATTAACTAAAATAAAAATAATCCAAAGAAATCAAACACATGGAGACTAAACAGCACGTTATTAAACAAGGACTGGGTTACCAGAGAAATCAAGGAAGAAATTAAAAACATCCTGAAAACAAATGACAATGAAAACACAACAATACAAAATCTATGGGACACAGCAAAAGCAGTTTTCAGAGGGAAGTTTATATCCCTACAAGCCTATTGCAAAAAAACAAGAAAAAATGGTAACAAATTATCTAACTCGACAATTCAAAGAGTTAGAAAAAGAGCAACAAGAAAAGCCCAGTGTAAGCAGAAGGAAGGAAATAACAAAAATCAGAGTGGAGATAAATGACACAGAGACCAAAGAAACAATACATAACATCAATAAAACCAAGAGCTGTTTCTTTGAAAAGATAAAGAAGATTGATGAACCCCTAGCCAGGCTAACCAAGAAACAAAGAGAGAGGACCCAAATAAACAAAATCAGAAATGAAAGAGGTGAAATAACAATAGACCCCGCCAAAATACAAAGTATTGTTACAAAATACTGCAAACAATTCTATTCCAACAAACTGGACAACCTGGAGGAAAGGGACATATTCCCAGAAAAATACAACCTTCCAAAACTCAATCAGGAAGAATCTAAAAATCTCAATAGAACAGTGACTTTGGAAGAAATTAAAACAGTCATCAAAAAGCTTCCAGCAAACAAAAGCCCAGGGCCTGATGGCTTCACAGGAGAGTTTTACCAAACATTCAAGGAAGAACTAAAACCTGCCCTCCTCAGACTATTCCAAAAATTTCAAGAGGAAGGAACACTTCCAAACTCCTTCTATGAAGCCAGCATCACCCTAATACCAAAACCAGATAAAGACAACTCAATGAATGAGAATTAGAGGCCAATATCCCTCATGAACATAGATGCCAAAATCCTCAAAAAAATTCTAGCAAATTGGCTCCAGCATAACATCACAAAGATCATACACCTGACTAAGTAGGATTTATTCCAGGAATGCAAGGATGGTACAATATCCGCAAATCAATAAACGTGATATATCACATAAACAAAATGAAAGATAAAAATCATATAGTCATATCAATTGATGCAGAAAAAGCATTTGATAAAATCCAACACCCTTTCCTGATAAAAACTCTCAACAAGGTGGGAGTACAAGGATCATACCTCAACATAATAAAAGCTATATATGATAAACCAACAGCCAACATCATACTCAATGGGCAAAAACTAAAACCATTCCCTCTAATAACAGGAACAGGACAGGGATGCCCACTCTCACCACTCCTGTTTGACATAGTACTGGAAGTACTAGCCATTGCAATTAGACAAGAGGAGGAAATAAAAGGCATCCAAATTGGAAAAGAAGAAGTAAAGTTATCCTTATTTGCAGATGACATGATATTGTACATTAAAAACCCAAAAGACTCCATTAAAAAACTAATTGACTTAATAAATGAATTTGACAATGTAGAAGGATACAAAATTAATGCCAAGAAATCCATGGCATTTCTATACATCAACAGTGAAATTACAGAAACAGAGACTTTAAAAGCATTTCCATTTACCATCACACCAAAAAAATTAAGATACCTAGGAATAAATTTAACTAAGGAAGTAAAGGACCTATATGCGGAAAACTACACAACACTGAAAAAAGAGATAGAGGAAGATATAAACAGATGGAAGAGCATACCATGTTCATGGATTGGTAGAATCAACATCATCAAAATGTCCATACTTTCTAAAGCAATCTATAGGTTCAATGCACTCCCCATTAAAACACCAAAGGCATATTTCACTGACCTAGAAAGAACTCTCCAAAAGTTCATTTGGAACAATAAAAGACCCCGAATAGCCACAGCAATCCTGAGAAAGAAGAGTAAAGTAGGAGGGATCTCAATACCAGACTTCAAGCTGTATCACAAAGCCACTGTTCTCAAAACAGCCTGGTACTGGCACAAGAACAGACCTATAGATCAATGGAATCAAATCGAGATCCCAGATATCAACCCAAATCACTATGCTCAATTAATATTTGACAAAGGAGGCACGAATATACAGTGGAGTCAAGGCAGTCTCTTCAATTAATGGTGTTGGGAAAATTGGACAGATACATGTAAAAGAATGAAACTAGATCACCAATTTACACCATACACAAAAATAAACTCAAAATGGATACAGGACTTAAACATCAGATGGGAAACCATAAAAATACTAGAAGCATCCACGGGTAGCAAAATCTCAGACATATGCCAAAAAAACTTCTTCACTGATACTGATCCTAGGTCAAAGGAAGGTAAAGAGAAAATAAACAAATGGGACTACATCAAAATAAAAAGCTTTTTTACAGCAAAAGAAACCATCAACAAAACAAGAAAGCCCACTGTGTGGGAGAACATATTTGCAAATGATACCATTGATAAAGGTTTAATCTCCAACATCTACAGACAGCTTATACAACTAAATAAAAGGAAGATGAATGATCCAATTAAAAAATGGGCAATGGACCTAAATAGAATATTTTCAAAAGAAGACAGAAAGAAGGCCAAAAGGCACATGAAAACATGCTCAAAGTCACTAATTATCCAAGAGATGCAATTCAAAACAACAATGCGGTACCATCTCACACCTGTCAAAATGGCCAACATCAAGAAATCAACAAACGACAAGTGTTGGCGAGGTTGCAGAGAAAAAGGAACCCTCGTGTGCTGCTGGTGGGAATGCAGACTGGTGCAACCACTGTGGAGAACAGTGTGGAGTTTCCTTAAAAAACTGAAAATGGAACTCCCATTTGACCCAGTAATCCCACTCTTAGGAATATATCCCAAGAAACTAGAAACATCAATCAGAAAGGATATATGCACCCCTATGTTCATAGCAGCACAATCTACAATAGCCAGGATTTGGAAACAGCCTAGGTGCCCGTCAGCAGATGACTGGATCCAAAAACCATGGTACATCTACACAATGGAATATTATGCTGCCATAAAAAAGAAGGAATTCTCATCATTTGCAGGAACCTGGATGGAATTGGAGAACATCATGCTGAGTGAAATCAGCCAGAAATACCACATGAAATCAGCCAAATATCCTCACTCATTTATGGATAATAAAGAACATTATAAACTGATGAACCAAAAGATAGATATAGAGACAGTAAAGCAACAAGCAGACTGTCAAATTACAGCAGGGAAGGTAGGGAGATCTGGGGGAGATAATAGATCAACCAAAGGATTCGTATACATGCATATAAGTACAACCAATGGACACAAAACTCTGGGGAGGGAGGGTATGTATGGGAGGGGTGGGAATGTTAAAATATGTACACAGATAATAATTTAATTTTTTTTAAAAGTAAAAAAAGAAAAGGAAATAGCGGGAGGTTTTAATCTTGCGCCGCTCCAGGGTGAAACTGGCTGGTCGGAGGTTGGGCCAGGAAAGTTCGCACCAAAAAAGCAGCATAGGTACCTCTTTTATACAGCTGTTTAGTGAGGGAGGGCGGAGGGCGGAGGGCCAGGGGTCTAGTAAGGAGCCAATTATCTTTGTCACCATCTACCTTGCAGATGCTTGCATCAGCTCTGGGTTTCCCCCCTGCCTCGACCTAACAGAGAATTTTTATTATTAATATTAATTTCCAGATTATCTAAGACCACTTATTTTTATATTTTATTACACTTAAATGTATTCTATTTAAAGTTAAGATTATAGATTTATCCAACAGCTACCTTAGATAAAACCCTAATTCATACACACAATGGGTTTAGAGCCTTTTCTAACACTGTGATCAATATGTGTCTTGGAATTGGTTTTGTACTTGATATCAGAGTTGGAATTTCACATAGGAACTTTAATATTATAGAATTCACAATATTTTATACTATATGTTGGATATGTGAGAAAACCGAAGAATATTTATTTTAAAGTAGAAGCTGGTGATGAATAACTATTTAAAGTTCTGACCCAGGAAGTCAGTTATCATCTTATTTGTTTTTCTTTTGCCATTTTTACTTTCCAAGTGTGAGCATTAGAAGAATAAAATAAGTTTCTCAAAACCTGGACAAGAGGTTGCATTGGCTTTTTTTTTTTGGGGGGGGGGGGGGTTCAGTTATATTGAAAGAGAAGCTTGCATTTGTTATCTCAGCCAAAAAAATTATTCCAAGTCACCCTAGATTAGTACATTTTAGAGTTTTTAAAGAGCAAGGCCATTTGATGGAAGGGAAATGATAGTTGAGATTTTTTTTTTTCTTAGTGTGATTTCAATATATAGGCTATTTACTGAATGCATAGTTGGGATATAAGATTGAAGAAATAAGAGAAAGGAATCATTTTGGTAATGATCAATATTAGTTACTTATATGTTTTCATACTTAATAAAGTATAGTTTTTCTCAAAAAATGTTAAATCATCGTTTTTCATTGAAGGTCAAAAGATGTTTGCATTATCAAGTGAATGTTTTATAGCAATTAGGTATATTGTGAGCTTATGAAAGCAACGGAAACAATAATATATGAGTGGCTTCGTTAGGTCAGTGCTGCGACTATCAAATGTAGTAAACATGCAGGATTTCGGTTGCCTATTAACCTGTACAGTGCTCTTTATTAACAGGGGGATTATCGCACAGAGAGGAGGCAATGATAGTTGCTGTTGGACTTTGTGACAATGGATTTATGCACCATGGTAGGAATTTTTATTCTGGAAGCTTACAGATATATTTCACTGTTGTTTTGTGGTTTTTTTTTTTGTTTGTTTGTTTTTTTTTAGTATGCTGGGAGCATCCCAGTGTTCCAGTCAAGTAATTTAGAAATGAACCAGCAAGACTGTCTAGGCCTTGCCATGTGTCCAACATTGGGTCACCACACCTGCATTATCTCCCAGTTGCCATGACTAGTCTTCTATTTTTCTAGACACTAATTCAAAGGCCGGCAAACTCATTAGTCAACAGAGCCAAATATCAACAGTACAATAATTGAAATTTCTTTTGAGAGCCAATTTTTTTAAACTTAAACTTCTAACACCACTTCTTCAAATTAGACTCACCCAGGCCGTGGTACTTTGTGGAAGAGCCACACTCAAGGGGCCAAAGAGTCGCATGTGGCTCATGAGCCATGGTTTGTCGACCACTGACCTAACTGATTTCAGAAGAGCAAGGAATTGAGTTTAGAAGTTTGGGGGGGTTGGGGGGGGGGGAGATCATATGCCTCTTTGAAACTATTTCAGATCAAATTTATGGTGTTTTTAATGCTAGTATATATTAAAATGATTAAATGAGAGTATATATTATTAAGTATTTCTTGTTCATTTTTCTTGTTCTTTTTATAAAAATACTTTCAAACTTATCTCAGAGAAAAAAATTATAAATATCTTGAAGAAATCTAATTTTTTGGCAACTAATTAAAGATTTTCTTTCTTGTTTGATGATTCATTTCCCTTAAATTTATTAAAATAATGAGACTTAGTTTTTCCTCTCTATTCATACTATCTTAGAAATTCCATAACCCCAAATGATCTTTTTTAATTGTTATATATATGTACATATATATGTTTATAAAAATGTATTTGATAGTACTTGTCAAATGTTTGTTAATAGATGTGCTTATATACATTATTTAATAGCACTTGTCAAATATTTGATACCCATTTGTCAATTACTTTCAGGAGTTCATTACCTTTTTATAAAAAAAGAAAGCAAAAGTTAGCAATTTTGAGAGCATCCTTGGATATTATATATCCTTTGAGAATTCCATTACATTCCACTATCTCTAGAGCACTGTGTCAATTGTGATAATAGACTTATCAATCCTTGAAGAGCAAACCATTGAATGGAAAAAATGGCATCATTATAGGGAATTAAAACTATAATATCAACCTAGAAACAAGCAGTAATTGGATCTCAACACTAATTTTTAAATGCTGAGTTACAACAAACATTTTTCCTACAAAAAAAATCTGTCAGTAAAACACAATCAACTCAATGCATGTGTGGCCTTCCTGATGTTTTCTTCTCTCACTTCTTTTAGACAGACTATTTTGGGGAGGAAGACAGTAGCAAAACACCATGTGTGTTTTGGGAAACTGCTTATGTCATGTAGACAAGACCTAACTCGATCTCACTTATATTCTCATTTCTATTGACAGCTGTGACTGTGTTACTTTTTAATCTGTAGTCAATAGTTTCACTTGTTAACTCACATTGCCAGCCAGTCTCTCATCCAAAGATCAATATATGCATATTTCCAGTCAATAATTATTATTAGGAACTCTGTAAAATTAATAAAATAGCTATCATTTTTTATTTCTTGCTATATGTCAAGTTATTTACATTTATTACCTCATTTTAGTTTTATATAATATCATGAAGGTTTAATGAAGAAATTGAAGTTCAAAGAGTGTAAGTAACTTGTCCAATGTTACATGTAGGTTCAACCTTAGACCTGAAATTTAAATCATGTCTGTCTCATCATAAAGCCTTAAATTTCTACTATGCTGTGGAGACACTTCCTCCTCTTTAGCTCCCTGGCTCAATGAATCAAACTGTCCCAAGGAAGAACTCTTCAAGGTACCAAAAGATTAATGGAAATTAAAAAGATTTATCTTTTAACACATTTGACTGTTGTCAGAATCTTGCTGAATACAACTTCTTTCTATTGATAGTAAGCCTTATTTTGTAAAAAACTTATAAAACATAATTCTTGTATCCAGAAATCTTGGGGATTTGGAGGAATATATTAATGTTCAGGAAAGAAAAAACCTGGACTTTGCATAAATAAGAGTAATGCTTTGAAACAGAAATGAGCAAAGAATTAATGGAAACTAAAATCACATTTCACCCAGAAGACATATTTCTGGTTTTAAGTTTAGAACAGTGAGCACAATGGGAATTGCTCACAACATAAAAGCAACACTTAATCCATTTGAATTTTCCCAGAATTGTGCAGGATATTAAAATCATACTTAAAATGTTTACTATAAATTCAAAACACTATAGTTTTCTATGTTTGGATTGTATATATTTTTTATTCAAGATAATTTTAAAAAATATATATTTTATTGATTTTTTTACTGAGAGGAAGGGAGAGAGATAGAGAGCTAGAAACGTCGATGAAAGAGAAACATCGACCAGCTACCTCTTGCACACCCCCTACCGGCAATGTGCCCGCAACCAAGGTACATGCCCTTGGCCGGAATCGAACCCGGGACCCTTCAGTCCGCAGACCGACGCTCTACCACTGAGCCAAACCGGTTTCGGCCAAGATAATCTTTTATTTAAATTTAGGTTTTAATCTGGAAAGTGAAAGACTTAACCAATAAGTTTAAAAAAGTTAACATTGACAAAATATTAAAAATTCTAAACCTTTAGGTAACAGAAATTTAAAAGAAACATTTGCTCGCCAAAACCGGTTTGGCTCAATGGATAGAGCGTCGGCCTGGGGACTGAAGGGTCCCGGGTTCGATTCCAGTCAAGGGCACGTACTCTGGTTGTGGGCACATCCCCAATGGGTATGTGCAGGAGGCAGCTGATCGATGTTTCTCTCTCATCAATGTTTCTAGCTCTCTATCTCCCTCCCTTCCTCTCTGTAAAAAAATCAATAAAAATATATTAAAAAAAAAAAGAAACATTGACTTGAAATTGTAGAAAAAAAGGAAAAATATTATGAATTTTATAAAAAGGTAATGAACTCCTAACAAGCATGTTCTAGGAGTATACAATTGAGGTCATGGTACAGCTATTACATTACTGAATGTCTGTCACTTTGGACAAAGAATTTGATTTTGGGATTAATTGAAACAATTTGAGTCTCTGTTTCATCAGTCCTTGAAAAAAGTGAACTCAAAGATGAACCTCTACTTTTCTGTTTTTTTTGTTTTTTTTTTTGTTTTTTTTTTGCGGAAATGGAAGGATCCAATATGAAACATCAACTTATGAAACATGAATTAAAAGTTGTAGAAAATGTTATAGCTAAATCATTATTGGTAAATTTATTAATATGTTATATAAGTTTTCTTCTTGATTAGATATTAGCAGGAGATTACATAAACATGTTTGATACATATTATTTAATTCTGTTTAACTTAAAAATTCTTTCCTACTTGCTTTATTAATAATGTTATTATTTTACATTTCAGATTAAATCCAATGAAGGCAGTTATGGTTTTGGGTTAGAAGACAAAAATAAAGTTCCAATAATTAAGTTGGTAGAAAAGTTCCAATAATTAAGCTGAGGTAATGTAAATTAGCATTATTATTTTAAGTTGTTGCTCATGACATACTATAAATATAAAATTTCTAAACTATTTGAAATCAGTGTTTTAGTATCCTATTGAAAATAATGTTTCTGGATACCCTTATTCTGAGGTTCTATCGAATACTCTAGGGATCTGTGAGGGGTCACATCTGGGTACTCAGGTGTAGTTGCGGAGAGGTATTGGAAATATCTACAGCTGTGAACCTGAGCTCCTGGAAGGCCAAATGGCTCATTCCATGCCCCTGGGTCTTCTCTGTTCCAGATTCTAGCCCAGAACCCTATGGGAACTGTGTAGGGTGGGACTATTATGCATGTCAGATAGTTCTTCCATTAATTCAAGGGCTGTGTCTTCTATCTTCCTGTCTCTGTTGACTGTAATATAAATACAACTTCCTTCAGTAAAGCACACTCTTTGACCTATTTTCTCATTGGGTTATGCTAACTGATGTTCTCTCACCTCACTAGTCTTTTAAACCAAGAAATCTCCTGATCATTCATTCTGTCATTCATTCACAAATATCCATTTGGTACCTACTGAATGCTAGGCAGTGTACTGGGTTCTGGGAATACAGCAATGAACAAAATAGACAACATTTCCTATCTACTTTCCAGTGTTATATACCAAGTTTATCAAAGTTAATATATGCTCACCTTGCTGCCTAGCTTATAAAATGGTTAATCCCCCAGCAAACATCTCAATATTTAAATCTTTAATATAGAATGTGATGATGAATGAAACATGGCTTTTAACTTAGAATCTGTTTAAAGTTAGTAATAGACTGTCACCCATCCTCTCATCTGATAATGCCCAAGGTGTCTCATGTAAGACAAAGCTTAATGTACAGCACATTACTGTCAAATCAAATAACTTTGGTCAATTCATATTCTTAGTCGGCCCAGCCAGCAAATAATTTTTTTAGTAATTTCCTGTGAGAAGCAAATGTTTCTCCCAGACTCTTTCAGAGGATGTTTCTAGCATTTCATCTGCCTATGCCTTTGATAAAATGTCTTCTCCAGGGTTTTTAGTTATCTGATAACTAAAAGAGCATATAATTTATAGGCAATAGATTTGGTTAAGAAGAGCAGCCTTGTTGGCATGGAGAGATAATGGCTATATATTTGTTGTTTTTTTTAATGTATTTTATTGACTTTTTACAGAGAGGAAGGGAGAGTTAGAAACATCGATCAGCTGCCTCCTGCACACCCCCTATTGAGGATGTGCCTGCAACCAAGATACATGCCCTTGACCGGAATTGAACCCGGGACACTTGAGTCCGCAGGCCACTGAGCCAAAAACCGGTTTTGGAGGAGAAGCCAAGATGGCTGCTCGGGTAGACACCTAACCGCAGCAGCACACAACAATTTCAATGGAATACAACTAAAATGTAGAGTGGACATCGCCCAGAGCTACAGGTAGTCGACTGACTGAAAATTCTGCAACAAGAAGGAAAGAGAAAACCAAAAGGTAAATCAGAGGAGCTGAAAAAAAGCCTAAGGTACGGAGACATGCTGCGCATTCGCACGCACGCGCGCGGAGAGGTCGCAGCCGGAGAGGAGAAGAGGGCTGGGTGCTGCCCGGCGTTCCCTAGCAGGAAGGAAATAAAACCCCCAGCCTGGGCTGAACCCCCGAACCGGCAGCGCTGAGCCCCAAGTTAAGGGCCAGACCCTGGGGACCCAGGCTCCGGCAGGGGGAGACGGGACTGTGAGGCGGAATCCCAAGCGAGCAGCGAAAAGCAGGGCCCCCGGAGTCGCGCGCACATTGCGTGCAGAAGACAGTCTGTTGACTCTGATCCTAGACTTCCCTAGCGGGAAAGAGAAAAAAAAGCTCCAGACTGGAGGAATGTGACAGGGAGCAGGAGCCCCTGCCGGACACCGGCCAACCGGGCACCGGCAGGGAGCCGGGTGACGGGGCCCCCAGGGGGGGGGGTGCCCCTGAGCCTTCGACCTCTGAGCATGGGCAACGGAGTCAAGGCCTTGGGCTGCTTCCTGGGCGGTGCCGACCCCTGCAACAGGCTGGAGCAGCGCGGGAGCCTGCGGAGAACAAAGGGGTGCCACAGGCCAACCTGCTGAGCTCCCAGGACAAGGAGGAAGAAACC
This sequence comes from Pipistrellus hanaki, assembly GCF_964339955.1. Taxonomy (NCBI): domain Eukaryota; kingdom Metazoa; phylum Chordata; class Mammalia; order Chiroptera; family Vespertilionidae; genus Pipistrellus; species Pipistrellus hanaki. Next base: position 92,381,968 of record NC_140505.1, on the reverse strand, counting down.
AAAGAAGTTCTCAATGTGAAGAAATCAAGTGAGAGCAAAAGATAGTAAAATTACTTAAGAAAGAATACAAAGAAGATCTTGAAAAATCAAAGACTAAGTCAGAACTCAACTCACCAGCCAACATTGCAACATAAATGCGTTTAAAAAAAAAAAAAAAAAAAAAAAAAAAGGACAGAATGTTGGAACAGCGGCAGGCAGGCCTGGAGTGGCCAGGCACAAGGCAGTGGCAACTGGACCCGGAGCAGCAACGGCCAGGCCCCAGAACAGCAGCAGCCAGAACCAGAGCAACAACAGCCAGCACTGGAGCAGCTAGACCTGGGGCAGTGGCAGCCAGGCCTGAGGCAGAGGCAGCCAAGCCCAGGGTGGCCAGTCCAGGAACACCGAGACCCGGAGTGGCCGGGCCCAGAGCTGCTGGGTTGGGAGCAGCCAGGCCCAGAACAGCAGTAACCAAGCCCGGAGCATCCAGGCTGGGAGCGGCCAGACTCGGAGCGGCCGGGTCCGGGGCAGCCGGGCCTAGAGCAGCCGGGTCGGGTGTGGCCAGGCCCGGAGCAGCAGCTGCCAGGCTGGGAGCGGCCAGGCCCGGAGCAGCCGGGTCGGGTGCGGCCAGGCCCTGCGCAGCGGCTGCCAGGCTGGGAGCGGCCAGGCCCGGAGCAGCCGGGTCGGGTGTGGCCAGGCCCGGAGCAGTGGCTGCCAGGCTGGGAGCGGCCAGGCCCGGAACAGCCGGGTCGGGTGCGGCCAGGCCCGGAGCAGCAGCTGCCAGGCTGGGAGCGGCCAGGCTCGAAGCAGCCGGGTCTGGTGCGGCCAGGCCTGAAGCAGCGGTTACCAGGCTGGGAGCGGCCAGGCCCGGAGCAGCGGCTGCCAGGCTGGGAGTGGCCAGGCCCGGAGCAGCTGCGTTGGGTGCGGCCAGGCCCATAGCAGCTGCTGCCAGGCTGGGAGCGGCCAGGCTCGAAGCAGCCGGGTCTGGTGCAGCCAGGCCTGAAGCAGCGGCTGCCAGGTAGGGAGAGGCCAGGCTCGAAGCAGCCGGGTCTGGTGCGGCCAGGCCCGGAGCAGCAGCAACCAAATCCAGAGCAACTAGGTCGGGAGCGGCAGTGGCCAGACCCGGAGCAGCTGGTTGTGGAACGAACCAGAGCAACAGAGGCCAGGCCCGGAGCAGCCAGGCCCGGAACAGCTCGCTCCTCGCCTGCCCCTGCCCCACAGCTGCCTCTCAGACATGGCTGGAAACTTTTGTGGGAACTTGAGCATCTGCTGAATCAAGTGATGAAGGCTTAGATCTGGATGTGTTGAGTTAGTATAGGGCTAGGATGTTGATCTGTGAGTGCCTTGGGTGGGGCCTGGATGAGGCTGGTTGACCTATTTGGAAATGTCTTTTGTGTGAAATGTATCATTGGCCATGTGGAGGTATTATTGATTTGAGAAAATGCTAAGTAACTGATTTACTATCTGAAAAGGGATTTACTATAGGGGAAAGGGAGGGAGGAAGAGACTGAACATAAACTGCACCTATGGATGAGGATAATGGGGGATGGGGAGGGGGCGGAGGGTGGCGTGGGAACCCGGTGGAGGGGGGAAGAAATGAGGAACCTTTGTAATAATATGAACAATAAAGATTGATTTAAAAAAAAAAAAGAAATTCAAACAAACAAACAAACAAAAAAACACCGGTTTTGGCTGGTGTTTTATATTGTTGACAGTATTACAAATGTCCCCCAATTTCCCCTTAACTCCCCTCCCCCCCACCCCAGGCCTTCACCACACTATTATCTGTATCCACTGGCTATGCATATATGTATATTAGTTTTTTGGTTAATTTTTTCCCATCTCCCGCCTGCCCTCCACTCTGAGATATATCAGCCTATTCCATGCATTCATGCTTCTGAGCCTATTTTGTTTTCCAGTCAATTTATTAGGTTCATTTGATTCCACATATAAGTTAGATCATGTGATATTTGTCTTTCTATAACTCGCTTATTTCACTCAGCCTAATATTATAATATTCTCTAGGTCCATTCACGTTGTCACAAAGGTAACACATTCTTATTTTTTTACAGCTGCACAGTAATCTACTGTAAAAACATTCCACATGTTTTTTGTCTACTCATCTGCTGATGGGCACTTGGGCTGTTTCCAGATCTTGGCTATTGTAAAATAATGCTGCTATGAATATAGGGGTGCATATATTCTTTCTGATTTGTGTTTAGGGAATCTTAGGATATATTTCCAGAAGTGGGATTCATTAATCAAATGGCAGTTCCATTTTTGATTTTTTGAGGAAACTCCATACTGTTTTCCACAGTGGCTGCACCAGGAAGTTTGATATTATGTCTTCTTTGTCATCTTTTCAGCATCTTATAATCTGTGCTTGTTGAAGCACACTTCCTTGGATTCTAGGCCATTTCTCTCCTATACTTTCTCAGGCTAATGATGCATATTTGGTTGTCATTGATGTCTATGTTGAGATTGAAACTCTGAGTTAAATGGATATCCATGGAAAATGCAATAAAAAAAATTAACCTGGAGTTTGACTATAGTTAAAATGGTGAAATTAAAAAAGGGACTACAAAATAAAGCAGAAGAAAGGATCACAGGAAGCGTACAATGTTGTCATGGAGGGAGGTAAGGATGGGTGATCAAATTTAAAACTAGGTCAGAAAGAATAATTCTGTCACTGCTCTCACAGTTTTATTTTGTGAAATGGTATAAAAACATTGCAGATGTGTTAAAACGTCAAAATCTATAAGTTCTAGACCCTTTCGGATTCTAATTCTGGGAAATAAATAGTTCCCTTATTAAAATATAATTTGACTCTTTTTTTTTCTATTTCTCTTGTAGATGGCTGGCATGGAAGTTGGAAAAAAGATTTTTGCTATTAACAGTGACCTAGTTTTTATGAGACCTTTCAGTGAACTGGATTGCTTCCTGAAATCCTGCTTAAACAGCAGATAATCTCTAAGAGTTCTAATGAGCATAAAGCCAAGGGAGTAAGTTGTATGATTTGTGTGGGATTTAAAAAAAAAATTATGCATAGATGAATAAAGTAGAAAATTTAACTAAGCAAAGATCTAGAATTAAGCTTCTCATTGCTTGAAATATTGAAACTTCACCAAACATCACTAAGATTGGTCTTTAAATTATGGGGAAAACTACATTGCTTATGATGACAAAATTCATTCTACTTGAATCATGTAGTTTCAGCAGAAATAATTTCCTTTTAATGACTAAATTTTCCGGGTCTAGTTTGGGTTGAGTCTGACTGTGAGTGAAAAAGATGAATAGAACACTTGATAATAAAGAATTGCATTCCTCCATGGTGAGCCCTAAGAATTTCAGGGGCTGTGGGTTAATTAAATACCATTTATAATCAAACGCTGTTAAAATATGGTATCAAAACTAAGAGAAAGACAATCCTATGCTCATGTGTACTTAGAAATAGGTCCTATCTATCTGCCTATGATTAGAAAAAACTCATGTTTGTAGTAGGAAATTTAGAGTACAGACTTCCCAAAGGATTTTTCTTATAATCATACCACCTATAAATAACCATTATTATTCTTTTGAAATTTAGTGTTAGTTGAATTTTACAGGTCCTGACAGACATATGTATAATCACATATTTATAAAATGGGATATGCTTTACGATGTTTTTTTTTTTTTTCTTTTTACAGAAGTTAACAAAATATTATGAATATACTTGGAAGACATTGGCTTTTCTGCCAAAACTGGTTTGGCTCAGTGGATAGAGCGTCGGGCTGTGGAGTGGGGGGTTCCGGGTTCGATTCCGGTCAAGGGCATGTACATTGGTTGTGGGCTCATCCCTGGTAGGGGGTGTGCAGGAGGCAGCTGATCGATGTTTCTCTCTCATTGACATTTCTAGCTCTCTATCCCTCTCCCTTCCTCTCTGTGGAAGATCAATAAAATATATTTAAAAAAAAAACACAAAAAACATAGTTTGTTAACTGATCTCTGTTTAAAAAAAAAAAAAAAAAGACATTGGCTTTTCTTCTCTAAATCATTAATGATCTTGCTTTCCCTTATCAGATTTTCACTTGTTTACCCAATGAAGTAACAGAAACCATGCATATAAAGCGCTTACCACAATGTGTTAGTATACATATATGGTTTTGTCAAAATTACTGTTTAGTATACACTTATATTATTTATCATGAGCGTCGGCCTGTGGACTGAAAGGTCCCGGGTTCGATTCTGGTCAAGGGCATGTACCTTGGTTGCGGGCACATCCCCAGTAGGGGGTGTGCAAGAGGCAGCTGGTCGATAATTCTCTCCCATTGACGTTTCTAACTCTCTATCCCTCTCTCTTCCTCTCTGTGAAAAATCAATAAAATAAAATATATTTATATTATTTATCAATAGTGATAGCAACTTCATGAATTTTAAGATAAATCATTTCAAAAACAAAATGATTTGTTCTAACTACTTATAGAAAGATTCTAAATATATATAATGGAGCATTCTTTCCTGCCTTAATATATATTCAGCAAAATTGGATGCACTATTTATCTTAAGAGTTTTAGTGCAGCTAAAACCGGTTTGGCTCAGTGGATAGAGCGTCAGTCTGCGGACTGAATCAATTCTGGTCAAGGGCATGTACCTTGGTTGTGGGCACCAATCTATGTTTCTCTCTCATTGATGTTTCTAACTCTTTATCCCTCTCCCTTCCTCTCTGTAAAAAATCAATAATAATAATAATAATTATATATATATATATATATATATATATATATATATATATATATAGTAGTGCAGTGTCATGGGCTACATTCTGTAGTGCTAAGTCATCAAGGTGGATGTTTCTACCAACAGCTTACTAAGGGGTCCGAAAGATTGGGCCTCATTAAAGTTACTAATTTAGAGGGACTTTGTGCTATAGAGCAGCAGATAACATCACAATGTCATCTTTCTCTAAAACTAGTTATGATCTAGTGCTCCCCCTTTATCCAACCCACCTAGGATAAGGTTAACCTACCCTGTTTTCCAGAAAATAAGACAGTGTCTTATATTAATTTTTTCTCCCAAAGTTGCGCTAGGTCTTATTTTCAGGGGATATCTTATCTTTCCATGCGCTAGATCTTATTTTCGGAGGATGTCTTATTTTCGGGAGAACACGAGTAGTTGCCTACCTCTGGACATTGTGAGGACATTTAACAGGAAAGAAATAAGGGAGTAGCATTCCTAAGCTTTACTCATGGACCCTTGATCCCTAATTTAACCCTACAAATACTGGTCCACTGATCACAAACATTTCAAACATTTCAAGCTGGTCACTGGAGTGACCAGGTTGAAAACTAAATAGATAGGGCAAATCCGCAGTCTTAGAAGAAGTTGCTAGATGAGCAGGGTTGGAATGTGAATCTTCTGATTCTTCTTCCCAAGGTATTTGTTGCACAGTAACTGGAACCATGATATTTCTGGTCCAAGATCAAGCCTCTCATCCACCACTTGTTTGCTAATTGTGTTGCTTCAACATCCTGATCCATAAAAAAGTGGTGATGATAAGAGTGACTATGTTGCATAGCTGCTAAGAACACTTAAATAAATCTAGATTTGTAAGAACTTAGTGACATGGTAATTCCATAATATATTCTCCAGTTATCTGATCTGTGATGCTTTTTTTGTTCTCTAATTTCATTTTTCCATTGCTTCTTTATTACATCAAGAACATATATTACCTTGTATTTTAAAACTGTTTTGAGGATGGAGCACTCATTTTTTCAATTTAATAAATCTTTATTGTTCAGATTATTACAATTGTTCCTCTTCTCCCCCCCCCCATAGCTCCCCTCCACCCAGTTCCCACCCCACCCTCTGCCCTTACTTCCCCTCCACTGTCCTCATCCATAGGTATATGATTTTTGTCCTGTCTCTTCCTGCAATCCCACACCTCTTTCCCCCTGAGAATTGTCAGTCCACTCCCTTTCTATGCCTCTGATTCTAGTATGTAAGAATCTCTGTCTCGGCCCACATGGAAAGAGTTTCAATTCAGGGTTTGGGTTCTGGAGAAGGGCCGCACACAAATGAAGAGACTTGAGACTTGAAGAAATTCAACTTAGCGATATGGGGGGCCAGGTAGTAGTCCAACTCTAGTGGGAAAACTACTCCTGCTCTGGCCCTGCCATCCCTTTTTATTGAGGCTTTGGGGAAAACATCTTAGGCAACATAAATAGAAATTTACATGTAGCCCTTAGGCAGGAAATAACAGAAACTTACATGGGACATACAAGGTGGAGGCTGCTTCAGCTATCAATGTCTGAGTGGCTATAGCAATTTAGGTTGTTGACCAGCCTTCCTGACTTCCTGTCAACATTTCTTTTAGTGAAACTGATTTGTTTTCCAGCATCTCCCCCGTTTTCTTTCCTTAAAAAATTTTGCATATGCAGACTAGAGATAAACAAAAAATGAAACAAGCAACAATGGCTATGCTGAGAGTCAAATGAAATCAGTCTGCAGTAAGTTTCTTTGTGGGCCAACAGTTTTTGAATCCCAGATTCAATGTCCAACAGTTTTTTTTTTTTGAGTACATGTCAACAATGGTATCCGGATGGTGGACAAATGGTGACAATGCAGGTCTGACTTCTGGTTTGGTCCTGGGCAACCTGCAGCGACGCACATCTGCTGACTGCTAGTATGGCAAGGCGTCGTCAGCATCTTCCACCTCTGGATTGTTTTTCCTCTTGTCTTTATGGCTGGAGTATTCCTGTCAATTCTTCTCTGTTGCAGGAATCCACATGGTCTTGAAGTTATTTTCTGAAAATATACAAACATATTCTCAACCAAAAGTTAATAATGGAATCTTTTCTATAAATTTTACTTGAGATCCTTTTTATTTTTGCCCAAATGATTTACCTTTGGCTTATTCTGACATAATATGTATTTTTCATCCTGCTGTTAGCATTACAAATGAAAATTAGTTTTATAAAGAAAAAATTTTCTGGATATGTTTCCTTACATAATATTTTTCCACTATCCTCCCTTTTTTTATTTAATTATTAGGATGCTTTTGGAAAATTTTTATAATGCAGTCTTCAAATTTTATTTTTTTGCACAAAAATATGACTGCTATTAGGTTCATTATATGTTAAGCAATTTTTTCCATGAAATGAACTACCAATAGAAATTTTAGTAATACTTTAGAAACAGCTTTTTGTACAATGAAATTTTCTTGAATATTTACTTATTTCAATTAGCCAATTTAAACTAATCTGAAAACTTGACTACTATTTTACTGTAAAACTTAATATTCTAACAATAATTTTAGTTTACCCTGTAAATATTAATGCAAAGGATTATTTGCATCCTTGAGAAGGCTCTAAGAATTCCTAGTATTAGACTAGATTTAGATATAGGGCAGAGACAAGATGGCGACCGAACAGACGGACTTGTTCTGACTCCGGTCCCAGAACAGATAAAAGCAGCATCTGAGTTGCTCAGGGAAGGTTGATCGGCAGCTAAGGGGCAGCGGAACTCTCAAGGAAGGTAAGGAAGGGTCCGCTGCACAGGATTTTCTGACCAAGCGGCCAGCACTGCCGCAGCGGCTCTCCCGGAGCTACGGGCTCGGAGGGAAAGCTGAGCCATCTTACCAGGAAAGGAGGAGCTTCTCTGAGGCCTGCAAAACCCACAGCGGAGGAGTCCATCGAGCAGCTGTGACACCCCAATCGGTGCAAATACGTGGATTCAAGGGAGTTCTTCAATCACCCATGGAAAGGTCAGAGTTTGCGGGGATAGCCTGAGGGTTCTAGCAGCGCAGGCAGCGGTGGCCGTGGAGCTCCGGCGAGGCCCGCCTCCACGGTAGCCGGGAGCGCCCAAGCAGCTTCCCGTGACTAGCTGTGCCCAAAGAAGGCTGCAGCGAGAATCCTGCCCGGCGACAGCCAGTGCTGGGTTTGGCGTAATCTTTTCCAGAAGCTGGACTTTTTAAAACACCAGGGGACACGGGACAGATTGTTAAGAATCGCGGCTGTCCCGCCAAGGGCAGAACATCTGGACACCTTGGCGCCTGATCCCCTTCACCCCCTTGCGTCTGAATACTAGGGAAGGACTGCCCAGTTGAGCATATCAGGGGAAATTGCAGGGGGAAATTGCCTTCCTGGAAACAAGGAATCAGAGCAAGAAAAGATAGTCTGGAACCCAGTTAGCACTCTGCCAGCTAGAGCCATAGAGAAAGAAGGCCATAGCAACCAAAAAGACTGGGAGGTCAAACCGGAAACACTGACACCTAAGAGCTGAATTACAAACTGCCTTTTCTTTTTTTTCTTTTTTTTCCCCTCTTTTTTCTTTTAATAAAAAAATAAATGGACACAAATAACTAAGATATAGCCTACTTAAAATTAAGGATTACCTTACAAAACTGAGGTGCAGTGGAATGCTGGGAACTGCAAGACTGTCTGGACTGAGAATCAGGAGTGCCAAATACAATAACAGAGGAAGTGAATGACCACCACTGGTAATTTTTATGCTAATTTTATTATTCTTTATTTTATTTTCATTTTTTACATCTTTTATTTAATTTTCATTTTTTACATCTTTTACTTAAGAAACTAATTTTTTCTTTTTTCCTTACTTGATTTTACCTTTTCAATTATTACATTTTTTAATCTCTATCATCACTATTACTACTGCTATTTTGCAATTTTTGTTTCTTTTTTTTTCCCTCTCCAGTAGCATTTTATTTTTTCTTTATTTTACATTGGGAGTAACCTTCATTCTATTTTAATCTCTAGTATAGCATCATTCAACCCTATCTCAACTCGACCTTTACACCATCACTCTCTTATAATACTAAACTTTACCCTTTTAGTCTCCAGTTTATCCTCTCCCTTTCCGGCTTTAGTTTTTCCTCTATTCTTTCTGTATACCCCCTGCTAAAGCTCTCACTATACTTATAGACCTAAGTTCCAACCCCTGATCCAAGTGTATAAATACCACTCTCTGCACTATATTAATTAGTTAAAAACAAAAAACAAAACAAACAAACAAAAAAAAACTGTTCTCCCCTCTATCCTTTTCTCATTGTTCGTTTGAAGGTGGATTATTGTGAATTTTTATGCTTTTTAGTGAAATTGTTATGCTTATTCCTGTGTTGTTATTGTTGCTTTGTATTTTTAAAAATATCCTGTTTTTGTTTGTTTCTTTTACTTCTGTATATCATAGCCTTACTTAATAATAGTGGATATTGTAGTTTGTATTAATCTCCAAGTATTGTTACTGGTATTGGCTGGGTTCAGTGGTTGTTTTATGGCAATTTTCTCCATATATATGTATGTGTATATATATATATATATATATATATATATATATATATATATATATATATATAGTTTGTTTCCCATTTCTCTTTTAGTTTTCTTCTTCTTCTTCTTCTTCTTCTTCTTCTTCTTCTTCTTCTCTCTCTCTCTCTCTCTCTCTCTCTCTCTCTCTCTCTCTCTCTCTCTCTTCATTTTTTCCCCTGTTTTCCAACTTCATTTTGTCATTACTTTTTTTTCTTCTTTTTCTATCTCTTTATCCCTCTTTTTTTTATTTTATTTACTTATTTATTTTTTTTAAATTTTTCTTTATTTTACTTTTACCTTTCTTCCTTCTCTCCTATCCCCTAATTTGCCTTTCTCTAGTGGTCACCTTTATTAGAGGTTATTAATATTGAAAATACATTTCTGTTAAGTGCCTCTTGTGTTGTACCTGGTAGGGTTGTATTTTGTACCTTTAAATCAATGCAGGAGAAGGAACACCACATAACCAGACATCCTGAAAAGAGAGGCCATGGAGAGACCAAAAAATAGCCCGCACATAAAGAAAAGCAGGCATCACCAGAAAAGGAAGTAAACGAATCAGAGGCAAGCAGCCTACCAGAGCAAGAATTCAGAATAATGATCATAGGATGGCTAAAAAGAATGGAAGAGAAATTTGACAATAACCAAGAAGAAATGAGGAAGAACCATGAGGAATTGAAGAAGAACCAAGAGGAATTGAAGAAGAATCAAGAGGAATTGAAGAAGAACGAAGAAGAAATGAAAAATGACATCGCTACCATGAAGAACTCAATAGAAAGCATCAAGAGTAGACTAGATGAAGCAGAGGACCGCATCAGTGAGCTAGAAGACAAGATGGAAAAAAATACCCAAGTAGAGCAGCTTCTAGAAAAAAAGATTAAAAAGCAGGAGGAGAGTGTACGGGAGCTTTGGGACAATACAAAACAAAATAATATTCGAATAATAGGGGTTCCAGAAGGATAGGAAACTGAGGTAGACATGGAAAAAGTATTTCAAGAAATAATGACAGAAAACTTTCCTGAGATAGAGAAGAAAAAACCCACATAAATCCAAGATGCTAGCAGAGTCCCAAGCAAAATGAATCCCAGAAGACAGACTCCAAGGCACATTATAATCAAATTGGCAAACAACAATGACAAAGTAAGAATCTTAAAAGCAGCCAGAGAGAGACAGAAAGTTACATACAAAGGAACCCCCATCAGACTAGCAACTGATTTCTCAACAGAAACTTATCAGGCCAGAAGGGAATGGGATGAAATATACAAAGTCATGCAAAGGAAGGATCTAAATCCAAGAATACTGTACCCAGCAAGGCTATCAATCAAAATTGAAGGGGAAATCAGGAGCTTCATAGACAAAAAAAGACTGAAGGAATTTATCTCCACCAAACCAGCAATGCAAGAAATGCTAAAGGGTCTACTGTAAAAAATAAAGAAATAAGAAGTGAAGAAGGAACACGTGTATAGAATAAAAATGGCGTCAAATGAGTACCTATCAATAATAACCTTAAATGTAAATGGATTAAATGCTCCAATCAAAAGACATAGGGTAACAGATTGGATAAGAAAACAAGGCCCATACAGCTGTTGTCTACAAGAAACCCACCTCAGAAAAAAAGATGCACACAGACTGAGGGTGAAGGGATGGAAAAAAGTTTTCCAGGCAAATGGAAATGAAAAAAAAAAAGCTGGGGTAGCAATACTTTTATCTGACAAATTAGATCTCAGAGTGAAGGACATAACAAGAGATAATGAAGGCCACTTCATAATACTAAAGGGAACAATCCAACAAGAAGAAATAACCCTGGTAAATATATATGCACCCAATACAGGAGCACCCAAATACATAAAAAAAAAAAACTGCTGGAGGACATTAAGGAATCGATTAATAGCAATACAATCTTAGTAGGAGATTTTAATACCCCACTGTCACCCGTCGACAAATCATCTAAACAAAAAATCAGCAAAGAAATATCAATCCTAAATGACTCACTAGACCAGATGGAATTAATTGACATCTTCAGAACACTCCACCCCAAAGCCACAGAATATACATTCTTCTCAAGTGCACATGGGACATTCTCAAAGATAGACCACATTTTGGGACATAGGCAAAGTCTCTTCAAATTCAAAAAGATAGAAATCATATCAAGCATCTTCTCAGATCATAATGGCATAAAACTGGAAATTAACTAGATATAGGGCAGATGTTTTCAGCCAAGTCTCTGTTGCCTGGGTCCTGATCTGAGCTGGGCATGGGAAGCACGAAGCAGCGATGGGGCAGGAAACCTCCCTCAGAAGGGGCGAAGTTTCAAGCCCCTGCAATGTTGGGGGGAAAGGTGGGAGGATCTGTGCCCCACCTCTGTTGACTCCCAAGTTCTCTCCTGATGGCCCCCTGTGGCTGTGCCTGTTTTAGGTTGTTCTTCCCCTGAGGAATCTTACCCGTCATTGGCTAACCAGGCATCACCAAGAAGGGTGATGTGAGGTTTAGTTCTGTCTCCTTGGTAGCTTATGGCCCTATAGCCTCCATGCCCAGCACCTGCCTTGGGATCCCCTTGCCTGATGGTGAGGCCCTGGCATTGATCACATATCTTGGGGAACCCAGGTTTCTTCTCCAGGGAGGGCCCAGCTCACACCATTGTGCAAGAGACAGATCCATGGTACCAGCCACCATGAGGCTTCAACCTCAGCATAAATTGAAAACTCAGGCAACATCTGTGAGTCATTGGATTGTGAGAAAAGGGTCCCTCTTTATAATTATCTTAAGATATTAGATTTAAACTTTTAGAGCTGGACAGTCAAATATTTAGCATTTTGTCATTTCAAAATTTCTAAACTTTTGCCGAAACCGGTTTGGCTCAATGGATAGAGAGTCGGCTTGGGGACTGAAAGGACCCGAGTTCGATTCCAGTCAAGGGCATGGCATATCCCCAATGGGGGGTGTGCAGGAGGCAGCTGATCGATGACTCTCTCTCATCAATGTTTCTAGCTCTCTATCTCTCTCCCTTCCTCTCTGTACAAAATCAATAAAATATATTAAATTTTTTTTTTCTTAACTTTTAACTTTATTATTTATATAATTAAGCAAACTTCCTCCAAAAAAAATATTTTGCTGCCAAATGAGTTTGGAGGAAGTTTGTAGCCATTCAAATGCAAATTGCCACATTCCTTAGCTTACTAGGAGAGTGGGCTTCCTTATTGGATTGCCACATGTCTCTTCCTTCTCCCAAATCCTGCTTGCTCTGGGGGAGGTTTCAACAAATCTGGCCACACATTTTTTTTTCATGCTTAAAAGATAAAGACAGATCTCAAATTTTTTCTTTCTTTTTAGCTTTCTGAAGTAATAACTAGCACCCAATTTGGCCAAGATCAGCATTTCCCTGTGAATTTTTTTATAATTTTTAAAGAAAACTTAAAGTAGGTAATCTCATTGCAGAAGATCAGATAACTTTGCCCTCTCCTGCCACCTTTGAATTTCTCCACATCAGAGGCGGTTTCAGCTGTGGAGTCTCATTTCTTATTACAGATTTTAAATTCCAAATACAAACTAAGATTTTAATTTGAACAAGAAACCACATTCTTTAAGCATACAAACAAAAAGTTCTAATAATAAAGTTTACTTTATATTTATAACCTAATTCTTCCCCATTAGCTTGGCTGAAAAAGACATTCCCACCCTACTTACTGAAATATGGTAGCAAACATACATGGGTAAAAACTGCTGTTTGAATTTTAACCCTGCTATTTTGGCTTTGACCTTCACTTACTTGCTTAAACAATAGGGTAGTTACAGGAGATTGATTCCCACTGACTCAGTAGCTTCAGGGGTAGAAACTATAGATAACCTTTAGAGATTAATCTCTGAGTTCTGCTTCTGTATTATCGGCAAGATAGGGCCACATTCCAATGTTCCCAGCCTTTAGAATTTAGAACAAAGGAAAATTTCTGTGGTTTGAACCTTTAAAAAGACTTGCCTACACCTGGAACAGTGGACTCCACCTATGTGTGGTGCTCTCTCGGCCATCCTGGCCAGTTTTCCAATAAATCCTTGCCTGCTTTTTTAAATCAATCATCAGCCTCCAGTGGTCTTATTTTGAACCCAGGGTTCAACCCCACAACACTTACATTTCGCGACTCTGCAGCTGGTCGTGGGCTTTTGTGTGCGGTGAATTTCCCTCACCTTTTTCAGGTGAATTTTTGACACCTTTTCTCGGTGTAATTTTTTTCCTTCCTTCACTCTTAGGCAAAAAATACCTTCTCCTCCGAAAGTCCTGTGTTGAAGGTGCCAGATATAGGAATCTCTTTCACAGCCCACTTGGAAAGAGTTTCAATTCAGGGTTTGGGTTCTGGAGAAGGGCCGCACACAAATGAAGAGACTTGAGACTTGAAGAAATTCAACTTAGCAATATGGGGGGCCAGGCAGCAGTCCAACTCTAGTGGGAAAACTACGCCTGCTCTGGCCTTGCCATCCCTTTTTATTGAGGCTTTGGGGAAAACATCTTAGGCAACATAAATAGAAATTTACATGTAGTCCTTAGGCAGGAAATAACAGAAACTTACATGGGACATACAAGGTGGAGGCTGCTTCAGCTATCAATGTCTGAGTGGCTAGAGCAATTAAGGTTGTTGACCAGCCTTCCTGGCTTCCTGTCAACATCTCTTTTAGTGAAACTGATTTGTTTTCCAGCACTATTATATTCACTAGTTTATTCTGTTTATCAGACTTTTTTATTCACTTGATTTTTAGATTCAGTTGTTGATAGATATGTATTTGTTGTTCATAATCTTTATCTTTACCTTTTTCTTCTTCCTCCTCTTCTTAAAGAATGCCCTTCAGTATTTCATATAATACTGATTTGGTGGTGATGGAATCCTTTAGCTTTTCTTATCTATGAAGCTCTTTATCTGCCCTCAATTCTGAATGATGGCTTTGTGGGTAGAGTAATCTTGGTTGTAGTTTCTTGCTATTCATCACTTTGAATATTTCTTGCCACTCCTATCTGGCCTACATAGTTTCTGTTGAGAAATCAGCTGAAGTCGTATGGGTGTTCCCTTGTAGGTAATTAACTGTTTTCTCTTGCTGCTTTTAAGATTTTCTCTTTGTCTTTTGCTCAATTTTAATTATGATGTGTCTTGGTGTGGTTCTCTTTGGATTCCTTTTGTTTGGGGTTCTGTGGACTTCCTAGACCTGTAAGTCTATTTCTTTCACCAGGTGGGGGAAGTTTTAGGTCATTATTTCTTCAAATAGCTTCTCAATATCTTGCTCTCTCTCTTCTTCTGGCACCCCCATAATTCTGATGTTGGTACACTTGAAGTTGTCCCAGAGGTTTCTTACACTATCTTGATATTTTTGGCTTCTTTTTTCTTTTTTCTTTTCTGGTAGGTGTTTTTTGCTTCTTTGTATTTCAAATCTTTGACTTGATTCTCATGATCCTCTATCTAGTGTTCTGTTGGATATCTTTATAATATTTTTATTTCAGTCAGTATATGCTTAATTTCTAGCTGGTCCTTTTACATATTTTTGAGGTTTCGCTAAATTTATCGGCCTTTTCTAGAAAATTCTTGAAAAACTTTATAACCATGGTTTTGAACTCTATATCCAGTAGTTTGCTCTCCTCCATTTCTTTCATTTGTGACCTGTTCCTTTGTCTCCACATTTTGGTTGCTTCCCTGAGTTGATAGAGTGGCTTTGTGTGCTAGGTAGCCTATAGGGCCCAGTGGCTCAGCCTCCCCAGTTAGCTGATGTGGAAATCTTGGTGCACCCTTTTGTGGGCTGTGTGCACAGTCTTGTTGTAGTTAAGCCTTGATTGTTATTGGTATCACTGGGAGGAATTGACCTCCAGACCAATTGGCTATGAGGATTAGTTGTGTCTACGCTGGGAGAACTTCTGTGCTCGAGACACCCTTATGAGACACGACATGCAATACTCTTTGTGCTCAGCTTGGATGGGGCGGAGTCTCAGTGTGGAGCAGATAGCATTGGTTTCCTATTTGCCCTCCTCTAATAGGCCCCTGTGTTTCAGTGTCCCATGGTAATTGCTGCATGCAAGCACCTCTGAGAGAAAGCCACCCTCAAGTTTTGCCCACTGCCAGACAGTCCAGTTTCTCTCTGAATGAGTCTGGGTCCACAAAGTCTTGCCCCAAACTGGAGTTCAGTGCAGTTGGGAACTTTTGTCTTTCTTCCTCTTGAGATAGCCCTCCGCATACTCAGTTGCCCGCCCTCTCCTCGTGCGCACATCGGTACCTTTGCCTTAGGCAGTTCCTGTGAGTCTCAGTGTGTTTCCTCATAGTCCAGTTTCACCACTTATGAGTCTGGGCCCCCAGAGTCTCACCCGGAATGGAGTTCAGTGCAGTTGGGAGCTTTTATCTCTCTCCCACTTGAGAAAGCCAGCTGCATATTTAGTTCCAATCCTCTCTGCACACACATCTCAGTATTTCTCACTCCTGCAGCTCCTCTGAATCTCAGTGTGCTTTTCTCTTTACTTCTAGTTGTAGAATTTCCACTAAGCTGGCCTTCCTGTCATTCTGGACGATGTGTATTTTCTCTTTTAGTTGTAGTTTTGAAATTGTTGTGCGAGGTAGTAGTTTAGGTGTTCACCTATGCCACCATTTTGGTTTCTCCCTGATTTTATTTTATTTTTTATAGTTTAAACTATTACATCTCCCCCCCCCCCCCATTTTTTTAAATAGTTTATTTTATGTTTATGGCATATGATCTTTTTTTTTTCACGTTTAAGTTTATTTTATTTATTTAATTTTTGTAAATTTTGAGTTCTACTCTACATCTTTTTATTTTATTTATTTTTATTATTAAATTATTATCTGTGTACATATTTATATTTTAACATTGCCCCCCCTCCCATACATACCCTCTTTCCCCAGAGTTTTGTGTCCATTGGTTATACTTATATGCATGTATACAAGTCCTTTGGTTGATCTCTTATCTCCCCCAGATCTCCCTACCCTCCCTGCTGTAATTTGACAGTCTGCTTGTTGCTTTACTGTCTTTATATCTGTCTTTTGGTTCATCAGTTTATAATGTTCTTTAATATCCATAAATGAGTGAGGTCATGTGGTATTTCTCTTTCATTGACTGGCTTATTTCACTCAGCATGATGTTCTCTAATCATATGATCTTTTTTTAAAAAATATTTATTTTATTGATTTTTTACAGAGAGGAAGGGAGAGAGAGAGAGTTAGAAACATCGATGAGAGAGATTCATGGATCAGCTGCCCCTTGCATGCCCTCAACTGGGAATGTGCCTGCAACCAAGGTACATGCCCTTGAACAGAATTGAACCTGGGACCCTTCAGTCATCAGGCCAATGCTATAGCCACCGAGCCAAACTGGTTTCGGCTCCCCCCTTCCCTCTCCCCCCTCACATTGAACTCTCCCGGCCACTCCCATCCCCCAGCACATGCCCTTACCCCCATAGTGTCCGTGTCCATTGTTATGCTTATATGCATGCATACCAGTCCTTTGGTTGATCTTTAACTCCCCTTCAACCCTCCCCTGCCTTCACTCTGAGGATTGACTGGCTGTTCCATAAGTCCCTGTGTCTGGATCTATTTTTCGTCATTAGTTTATATTGTTCATTATATTCCACAAATGAGTGAGATCATGTGCTATTTAGCTTTCTCCAACTGACTTATTAGCTAAACATAATTCTCTCCATGTCAATCTATGTTTTTGTTAATGCTAAGAATTCTTTCTTTATTACAGCAGCATAATATTTCATTGTATAAATATACCACCATTTTTTAATCCACTTATCTGTTGATGGCCACTTAGACTGTTTCCAAATCTTAGCTATTGTAAACTATGTTATATGAACATAGGGGTGCATATAACCTTACTGATTAGTGTTTCTTGGGATACAGTCCTAGAAGTGGGATTACTGGGTCAAATGGGAGTTCCTTTTTAAAATTTTTTAGGAGATTCCATACTGTTTTTCACAGTGGCTGCACCAGTCTTCATTCTCACCAATAATGCATGAGGGTTCCTTTTTGTCTGCTTCTCACCAGCAGTTGTCTTGTTTTGTTGATAGCAATTCTGACAGGTGTGAGATGGCATCTCATTGTTATTTTGATTTGTATCTCTCAGATGATTAGTGACTTTGGGCATGTTTTATATCTCTTAGCCTTTTGTATGTGCACTTTCAAAAAGTATCTATTTAGGTCCTTTTCCCATTTTTTGACTGGATTATTTATCTTCCTTTTGTTAATTTTGAGATTTCCCTGTAAATTTTGGAGATTAAACCCATATTGGAGATAACATTGGCAAATATTTTCACCCATACTTGTTTTGTTGATGGTTTCTTCTGCTGTGAAGAAACTTTTATTTGATGCAGTCCTATTTGTTTCTCTTCTCTTTAGATTCCATTACCTTAGGAGCTGTATCAGTAAAGATATTGCTATAACATATGTCTGATGTTTTGATGCCTATGCCTTTTTCTAAGATTTTTATGATTTCCCATCTTACATTTAAGTCCTTTATCCATTTTGAGTTTATTTTTGTATATGGTGTAAGATGGTGGTCTAGTTTCAACTTTTTTTTTTTTTTTTTTTTTTTCAGTATTTGCCCAATTTTCCCAGCATCATTTATTGAAAAGACTGTCTTGACTCCATTATATGCTCTTGCCTCTTTTGTCAAATATTAATTGAACATAATGGCTTGGGTCAATTTCTGGGGTCTCTTTTCTGTCCCATTGGTCTATATGTCTGTTCTTGTGCCAGTACCAGCAATTTTGAGAACAGTGGCTTTGTAATATAGCTTGATATCTGGTATTGTGATTCATCGAATTTTGTTCTTCTTTCTCAGGACTGTTGCAGCTATTTGGGGTCTTTTTTTTACTCCAGATGAATTTTTGGAGAGTTTTTTCTAGGTCTGTGGAATATGCTGTGGGTATTTTGATGAGGATTGCATTGAATCTATAGATTGCTTTGGGTAGTGTGGACATTTTATTTATTATTTATTTATTTATTTATTTATTTATTTATTTATTTTAAATATATTTTATTATTTTATTTTTTTTCCAGACATTCAAGATTTTTATTTTTTTATTTTTTTAATTTTTTTTAAATTTATTTATTTATTTATTTACATATTTTATTGATTTTGATTTTCTTTCTTTTTGCCCCCCTCCCTCCCTCCCACACATCCCCTCCCCCCCCAGAGTTTTATGTCCATTGGTTGTACTTATATGCATGTATACAAGTCCTTCGGTTGATCGATTATCTCCCCCAGATTCTCCTCCCCTCCCCGCTGTAATTTGACAAACTGCTTGTTGCTTTACTGTCTCTATATCTATCTTATGGTTCATCAGTTTATATTGATCTTTATTATCCACAAATGAGTGAGGTCATGTGGTGTTTCTCTTTCATTGATTGGCTTATTTCACTCAGCATGATGTTCTCCAATTCCATCCAGGTTGCTGCAAATGATGAGAAATCCTTCTTTTTTATGGCAGCATAGTATTCCATTGTATAGATGTACCATCGTTTTTTGATCCAGTCATCTGCTGACGGGCACCCAAGCTGTTTCCAAATCCTAGCTATTGTAGATTGTGCTGCTATGAACATAGGGGTGCATATATCCTTTCTGATTGGTGTTTCTAGTTTCTTGGGATATATTCCTAGGAGTGGGATTACTGGGTCAAATGGGAGTTCCATTTTCAGTTTTTTGAGGAAACTCCACACTGTTCTCCACAGTGGTTGCACCAGTCTGCATTCCCACCAGCAGTGCACGAGGGTTCCTTTTTCTCCACATCCATGCCAACACTTGTCGTTTGTTGATTTGTTGATGTTGGCCATTCTGACAGGTGTGAGATGGTACCGCATTGTTGTTTTGATTTGCATCTCTCGGACAATTAGTGACTTTGAGCATGTTTTCATGTGCCTTTTGGCCTTCCTTCTGTCTTCTTTTGAAAATGTTCTATTTAGGTCCATTGCCCATTTTTTAATTGGATTATTCATCTTCCTTTTATTTAGTTGTATAAGCTGTTTGTAGATGTTGGAGATTAAACCTTTATCAGTGGTATCATTTGCAAATATGTTCTCCCACACTGTGGGCTTTCTTGTTGTTTTGTTGATGGTTTCTTTTGCTGTAAAAAAGCTTTTTATTTTGATGTAGTCCCATTTGTTTATTTTCTCTTTAGCTTCCATTGCCCTAGGTGTAGTATTAGTGAAGAAGTTCTTTTGGCATATGTCTGAGATTTTGCTGCCTGTGGATGCTTCTAGTATTTTTATGGTTTCCCATCTGATATTTAAGTCCTGTAACCATTTTGAGTTTATTTTTGTGAATGGTGTAAGTTGGTGATCTAGTTTCATTCTTTTGCATGAGTCTGTCCAATTTTCCCAACACCATTTATTGAAGAGACTGTCTTGACTCCATTGTATATTCGTGCCTCCTTTGTCAAATATTAATTGAGCATAGTGATTTGGGTTGATATCTGGGTTCTCGATTAGATTTCATTGATCTATATGTCTGTTCTTGTGCCAGTACCAGGCTGTTTTAAGAACAGTGGCTTTGTAATATAGTTTGAAGTCTGGTATTGAGATCCCTCCTACTTTACTTTTCTTTCTCAGGATTGCTGTGGCTATTCGGGGTCTTTTATTGTTCCAAATGAACTTTTGGAGAGTTCTTTCTAGGTCGGTGAAATATGTCTTTGGTATTTTAATGGGGAGTGCATTGAACCTATAGATTGCTTTTGGAAGTATGGACATTTTGATGATGTTGATCCTACCAATCCATGAACATGGTATGTTCTTCCATTTCCTTACATCTTCCTCTATCTCTTTTTTCAGTGTTGTGTAGTTTTCCGCATATAGGTCCTTTACTTCCTTAGTTAAATTTATTCCTAGGTATCTTAATTTTTTTGGTGCGATGGTAAATGTAATTGCTTTTTTAGTCTCTGTTTCTGCAGTTTCACTATTGGTGTATAGAAATGCCATGGATATTTTGGCATTAATTTTGTATTCTGCTACATTGCCAAATTCATTTATTAAGTCAATCAGTTTTTTAATGGAGTCTTTTGGGTTTTTTATGTACAATATCATGTCATCTGCAAATAAGGATAGCTTTACTTCTTCTTTTCCAATTTGGATGCATTTTATTTCCTCCTCTTGTCTAATTGCAAGGGCTAGTACTTCCAGAACTATGACAAACAGGAGTGGCGAGAGTGGGCATCCCTGTCTTGTTCCTGTTCTTAGAGGGAATGGTTTTAGTTTTTGCCCATTGAGTATAATGTTGGCTGTGGGTTTATCATATATAGCTTTTATTATGTTGAGGTATGATCCTTGTACTCCCACCTTGTTAAGAGTTTTTATCAGAAAAGGGTGTTGGATTTTATCGAATGCTTTTTCTGCATCAATTGATATGACTATATGATTTTTATTTTTCAATTTGTTTATGTGATGTATCACGTTTATTGATTTGCGGATATTGTACCATCCTTGCATTCCTGGAATAAATCCTACTTGGTCGTGGTGTATGATCTTTGTGATGTTCTTCTGGAGTCGATTTGCTAGAATTTTTTTGAGGATTTTGGCATCTATGTTCATGAGGGATATTGGCCTGTAATTCTCTTTCATTCTGTTGTCTGTATCTGGTTTTGGTATTAGGGTGATGCTGGCTTCATAGAAGGAGTTTGGAAGTGTTCCTTCCTCTTGAATTTTTTGGAATAGTCTGAGGAGGGCAGGTGTTAGTTCTTCCTTGAATGTTTGGTAAAACTCTCCTATGAAGCCATCTGGTCCCCAACTTTTGTGTGCTGGAAGCTTTTTGATGACTGTTTCAATTTCTTCCAAAGTCACTGGTCTATTGAGATTTTTAGAATCTTCCTGATTAAGTTTTGGAAGGTTGTATTTTTTTGGGAATTTGCCCTTTTCCACCAGGTTGTCCAGTTTGTTGGAATAGAGTTGTTTGTAGTATTTTGTAACAAAGCTTTGTATTTTGGCGGGTCTATTGTTATTTCACCTCTTTCATTTCTGATTTTGTTTTTTTGGGTCCTCTCTCTTTGTTTCTTGGTTAGCCTGGCTAGGGGTTCATCAATCTTGTTTAACCTTTCAAAGAACAAGCTCTTGGTTTTGTTGATCTTATGTATTGTCTCTTTGGTCTCTATGTCGTTTATCTGTGCTCTGATTTTTGTTATTTCCTTCCTTCTGCTTACACTGGGCTTTTCTTGTTGCTCCTTTTCTAACTCTTTGAGTTGTAGAGTTAGATCATCTGTTACCCTTTTTTCTAGTTTTTTTGCAATAGGCTTGTAAGGATATGAACTTCCCTCTCAAAACTGCTTTTGCTGTGTCCCATAGATTTTTGATTGTTGTGTTTTCATTGTCATTTGTTTCCAGGATGTTTTTAATTTCTTCCTTGATTTCTCTGGCAACCCAGTCCTTATTTAATAGCATGCTGTTTAGTCTCCATGTATTTGATTTCTTTGGATTATTTTAATTTTAGTTAATTTCCAGTTTTATGCCATTATGGTCTGAGAAGATGCTTGATATGATTTCCGTCTTCTTGAACTTTAAGAGACTTTGCCTATGTCCCAAAATGTGGTCTATCTTTGAAAATGTCCCATGTGCATTTGAGAAGAATGTATATTCTGTCGCTTTGGGGTGGAATGCTCTGAAGATGTCAATTAATTCCATCTGGTGTAGTGAGTCATTTAGGATTGATATTTCTTTGCTGATTTTTTGTTTAGATGATTTGTCAAAGGGTGACAGAGGGGTATTAAAATCTCCTACTATGATTGTATTGCTGTTAATCTCTCCCTTAATGTCCTCCAGCAGTTTTTTTTTTTATGTATTTGGGTGCTCCTGTATTGGGTGCATATATATTTACCAGGGTTATTTCTTCTTGTTGGATTGCTCCCTTTAGTATTATGAAGTGGCCTTCATTATCTCTTGTTATGTCCTTCGCTCTATGATCTAATTTGTCAGATATAAGTATTGCTACCCCAGCTTTTTTTTCATTTCCATTTGCCTGGAAAACTTTTTTCCATCCCTTCACCCTCAGTCTGTGTGCATCTTTTTTTTTGAGGTGGGTTTCTTGTAGACAACAGATATATGGGTCTTGTTTTCTTATCCAATCTGTTACCCTATGTCTTTTGATTGGAGCATTTAATCTATTTACATTTAAAGATATTATTGATGGGTACTCATTTGATGCCATTTTTATTCTATACCCCTGTGTTCCTTCTTCACTTCCTATTTCTTTATTTTTTACAGTAGACCCTTTAGCATTTCTTGCATTGCTGGTTTGGTGGAGATAAATTCCTTCAGTCTTTTTTTGTCTGTGAAGCTCCTGATTTCCCCTTCAATTTTGATTGATAGCCTTGCTGGGTACAGTATTCGTGGATTCTGACCCTTCCTTTGCATGACTTTGTATATTTCATCCCATTCCCTTCTGGCCTGATAAGTTTCTGTTGAGAAATCAGTTGCTAGTCTGATGGGGGTTCCTTTGTATGTAACTTTCTGTCTCTCTCTGGCTGCTTTTAAGATTCTTACTTTGTCGTTGTTGTTTGCCAATTTGATTATAATGTGCCTTGGAGTCTGTCTTCTGGGATTCATTTTGCTTGGGACTCTGCGAGCATCTTTGATTTGTGTGGGTTTTTTCTTCTCTATTTCAGGAAAGTTTTCTGTCATTATTTCTTGAAATACTTTTTCCATGTCTACCTCAGTTTCCTTTTTTTCTGGAACCCCTATTATTCGAATATTATTTTGTTTTGTATTTTCCCAAAGCTCCCGTAGGCTCTCCTCCTGCTTTTTAATCTTTTTTTCTAGAAGCTGCTCTACTTGGGTATTTTTTTCCCTAGTACCTTCTAGCTCACTGATGCGGTCCTCTGCTTCATCTAGTCTACTCTTGATGCTTTCTATTGAGTTCTTCACGGTAGCGATGTCATTTTTCATTTCTTCTTGGTTCTTCTTCAATTCCTCATGGTTCTTCTTCAATTCCTCATGGTTCTTCCTCATTTCTTCTTGGTTATTGTCAAATTTCTCTTCCATTCTTTTTAGCCATTCTGTGATCATTATTCTGAATTCTTGCTCTGGTAGGCTGCTTGCTTCTGACTCGTTTACTTCCTTTTCTGGTGATGCCTGCTTTTCTTTCACGTGCGAACTATGTTTTTGTCTCCCCATGGCCTCTCTTTTCAGGATGTCTGGTTATGTGGTGTTCCTTCTCCTGCGTTGATTTAAAGGTACAAAATACAACACTACCAGGTACAACACAAGAGGCACTTAACAGGAATGTATTTACAATATTAATAACCTCTAATAAAGGTGACCACTAGAGAAAGGCAACTTAGGGGATAGGAGAGAAGGAAGAAAGGTAAAAATAAAATAAAGAAAAATTAAAAAAAATTAAAATTAAAATTAAAAACAATTAAGTAAATAAAATAAAATAAGAGGGACAAAGATATAGAAAAAGAAGAAAAAAAGTTATGGCAAAATGAAGTTGGAAAACAGGGAAAAAATGAAAAGAGAGGGGGAGAGAGAGAGAGAGAGAGAGAGAGAGAGAGAGAGAGAGAGAGAAGAAGAAGAAGAAGAAGAAGAAGAAGAAGAAGAAGAAGAAGAAGCAAACTAAAAGAGAAATGGGAAACAAACTATATATATGTGGAGAAAATTGCCATAGAACAACCACTGAACCCAACCGATGCCAGTAACAATACTTGGAGATTAATACAAACTACAATATCCACTATTATTAAGTAAGGCTATGATATACAGAAGGAAAAGAAACAAACAAAAACAGTGGATTTAAAAAAAATACAAAGCAACAATAACAACACAGGAATAAGCATAACAATTTCACTAACAAGCATAAAAATTCACAGTAATCAACCTTCACACAAACAATGCGAAAAAGATAGAGGGGAGAACAGTTTTTTTTTTTGTTTTTTTTAACTAGTGAATATAGTGCAGAGATTGGTATTTATACACTTGGATCAGGGGTTGGAACTTAGGTCTATAAGTATAGTGAGAGCTTTAGCAGGGGGGTATACAGAAAGAATAGAGGAAAAACTAAAGCCGGAAAGGGATAGGATATACTGTAGACTAAATGGGTAAAGTTTAGTAAGAGAGTGATGGTGTAAACGTCGAGTTGAGATGAGATAGGGTTGAATGATGCTATACTAGAGATTAAAATAGAATGAAGGTTACTCCCAGTGTAAAATATAGAAAAAATAAAATGGTACTGGAGCGGGAGAAAAAAAAAAATTTCAAAATAGCAGTAGTAATAGTGATGATAGAGATTGAAAAATGTAGTAATTAAAAAGGTAAAATCAAGTAAGGAAAAAAGAAAAAAATCGTTTCTTAAGTAAAAGATATAAAAAATGAAAATTAAATAAAAGTTATAAAAAATGAAAATAAAATAAAGAATAGTAAAATTAGCATAAAAATGTCCAGTAGTGGTCGTTCACTTCGTCTGTTAATGTATTTGGCACTCCTGATTCTCGGACCAGACAGTCTTGCAGTTCCCAGCATTCCACTGCACCTCAGATTTGTAAGGCAATCCTTAATTTTAAGTAGGCTATATCTTAGTTATTTGTGTCCATTTATTTTTGATTAATTAAAATATAAAAGAAACGAAAGAAAAAAAAAGAAAAAGAAAAAAAAAAGAAAGAAAGAAAAAAAAAGGCAGTTTGTAATTCAGCTCTCAGTTGTCAGTGTTTCCGGTTTGACCTCCCAGTCTTTTTGGTTGCTCTGGCCTTCTTTCTCTATGGCTCTAGCTGGCAGAGTGCCAGCTGGCTCCCAGACTATCTCTTCTGGCTCCGATCCCTAGTTTCCAGGAAGGCAATTTCCACCTGCAATTTCCCAGGATATGCCCAAACTGGGCAGACCTTCCCTAGTATTCCAAAGCAAGGGGGTGAGGGGGATCAGGCGACAAGGTGTCCAGATGTTCCGCCCTTGGCGAGACAGCCGTGATTCTTAACACTCTGGCCCGTATCCCCTGGCGTTTTAAAAAAGTCTCGCTTCTGGGGAGGATTACGTCAAACCCAGCACTAGGTGTCGCTGCAGCCTTCTTTTGGCTCAGCTCTGCGGGCGGTAGCGCGGAGCTCCGTGGAGGCGGGGCCGGAGCTCCCCGGCTTCCGTAGCTGCCTGCGCCGCAGGACCCAGATCCCTCAGGCTGACCCCGCAAACTCTGACCTTCCCGTGGGTGACCAACGAACTCCTTTGAATCCACGTGCCTGCGCCAATTCAGGCGTCTCAGCTGCTAGATGGACTTCTCCGCTGTGGGTTTTCCAGGCCTCAGGGATGCTCCTCCTTTCCTGGTAAGATGGCGCTCGCAGGGAGAGCTCGCCAGGAGAGCTCTCCGCGGCCGCTGGAGTGCTGGCCACCCCGTCAGGAAATCCTGTCCAGCGGACTCTTCCTTACCTTCCTTGATAATTCCGCTGCCCCTTAGCTGCCAATCAACATTCCCTGAGCGACTCAGACGCTACTTTTATATGTTCTGGGACCAGAGTCAGAACAAGTCCGACTGTTCGGTCGCCATCTTCAAGCTCCGCCCCTATTTTAAATATATTTTATTGATTTTTTACAGAGAGGAAGGGAGAGAGAGATAGAGAGCTAGAAATGTTGATGAGAGAGAAACATTGACCAGCTGCCTCCTGCACACCCCCCACCGGGGATGTGCCTGCAACCAATGTACATGCCCTTGACCAGAATCGAACCTGGGACCTTTCAGTCTGCAGACCAACGCTCTACCACTGAGCCAAACCAGCTTTGGCATAGTGTGGACATTTTAATAATGCTGGTTCCACCAATTCGTGAACCTAGTATATGTTTCCATTTGTTTGTCTTCCTCTACGTCTTTCAATGTCCTATAGTTTGCTGAGTACAGCTCTTTTACCTCCTAGTTAAGTTTATTCCTAAGTATTTTAATTTTTTGTTGCAAATATAAATTGAATTTTTTTTTTTTACTTTCTCTTTCTGTGAGTTCCTTATCTGTATATAAAAAAGCCATAGTTGCCGTAGCCAGTTTGGCTCAATGGATCGAGCGTCGGCCTGGGGACCAAATGGTCTCAGCTTTGATATTGGTCAAGGGCACATGCTTGGGTTTCTGGATCAGACCAACATGCAGGAGGCAGCCAATCAATGATTCCCTCTCACTATTAATATTCTATCTCTCTCTTCCTCTCCTTTCCTCTCTGAAATCAATAAAAATATTTTTAAATACCCATAGATTTCTGGGTATTGATTTTGTATCCTGCTACACTGCCAAATTCATTTTTTAAGTCTAATAGTCTTTTGATGGAGTGTTTAGGATTTTCTATGTACAATATCATGTCATCAGGGACTAATTACAGTTTTACGTCTTCTTTTCCAATTTTGATACCTTATATTTCTTCTTGTCTGATTGGCATGGCTAGCACTTCCAGTACTATGTCAAATAGGAGTGGTGAAAGTGGGTATCCCTGTCTTGTTCCTGTTCCCAGGGAAAATCGTTTTAGTTTTTGCCTGTTGAGTATGACATTGTCTATAGGTTTATCATTTAAAGCTTTTATTATGTTGAGGGATGGTCCCTCTATTCCCTCTATTTGCTGAGAGTTTTTATCAAGAAAGTGTGTTGAATTTTGTCAAATGCTTTTTCTGCATCGATTGATATGAATTTGTGATTATTGTCTCTCAATTTCTTTATATGATGTATCATATTTATTGATTTGTGGATATTGTATCATTCTTGCATCCCAGAATAAATCCCACTTGGTTATGATATATTATCTTTCTAATGCAATGCTGGATCTGATTTCGTTGAGGATTTTAGCATCTATGTTCATCAGGGATATTCGCAGGTAATTCTCTTTCTTTGTAAAATCTTTATCTGGTTTTGGGATTAAGGTAATGCATAGAAAGAGCTTGGAAGCATTCCTTCCTCTTGAGTTTTTGGAATAGTCTGAAGAGGATAGGTTTTAGTTCTTTGAATGCTTGGTAAAACTACCCTATCTGGCCCATGGCTTGTGTTTATTGGAAGTTTTTTTTTTTTAAATTTTTATTACTGCTTTAATTTCCTCCATAACTATCAGCCTATTCAGATTTTTTTTACTGAACCTAGGTGACCGAATTATGCTCCAATGTTGAGTCTCCAGATTGGGAATAGGTCAGTTGGTATAACCTGCCAACTCAGCTCTGTTTGGACAGAAAGGCTGCTTGTGACCCTCAGGTATTCTCCAGTCAGGAGTCAGCCTCTCCTGGGTATGCCCTCACAGTGGATGACCACTGACCCATGTCCTTAGAGACTAGTTTGTTTTTGGTTGGTGCCAGATTAATCCCCTTTACACTCAGTGGTTGTTTCCTTAATACTCCGACTGAAACCTGAGTGTTTTTGCCAAGCTATATATATAAAAGGCTAATATGCTATATGTCAGACCATCCAACTGATCTCTATGACATGCACTGAAACTCAACACAGGAGCTGCTAAACTGCAGTGACTTGGCAGTGGTGGTTCTCGGGTGACACACCCTGGAACCAGAGAGGAGAGAGCCCAATTCCTGGTGGGGCTGTGTGTTTCTACCTTTGGCCATGGGTTATGTAGTTGCTGGGGCACTATTGACTCCGAATCTGGTTTACTGCACACTGTGTTTGCATTCCACACTCTGTATGATGGCAACTTCACAGAGTGCCCTCTTGTACTCTGGGAGCCCTCAGGGGATGTCAGAGTGATGGTTTTGGCCTGATCACCACAGGCCATGTGGAGGGGCCCTACCTGCTGAAGGAACCCCACTCACTTTGCAGATGCTAGGGAGGGACTGTTGGAAATTGGCTCCATTGTGTGTTCAGCCTGGCTCATCTAATTCCATCCCACCAGCCACCTTCTAATTAATTTCCTTTCAATGTGCATGAATCCATGCACCGGGTCACTAGTTTTAAATAATTATCCACCTGCGCTGTGGAGAAATTTGTTTTGGAATCCTGCTGACTATGCCAATTGTCCCAATTATGCCCCAATTAATTAATTATTTCTCTAGACTTGGTGGGACAAATGCAGGTGACCAAAAGTCAGCAATAATGGCCTATCCCCTGGTACTTCAATGTCCAGACAGCTGAAGCAAACCGGAACACATGAACACACAAGAGAGAATTAGTATGCAATCACACAGGGTTTATTTACTTATTCCTAGTGGGTCCTAGGCTCCAGCAAAAGCCATTCAGCGATGCACACCAAAATATGGATGATGAAGATGGAGACAAACAGGTGGCCGCAGTTGGTTCAGACTCACATAGCAGATCAGTGAGGAGCTTGTCTCACTGAGCGACGTGGAGTCCTTCTCTATCAGGCAGGACATATCGACTGAAGAAAGGTCTGTTACTTATATAGCCAGGAGTAAACAACTTGTATCGTTATCAGTGTGGACCAGATGGTGTGCCTTATGCTAGGAGCAGGGCGTTTACACTTTAAGGGCTCATGGCTTTTACATCAAGATAGTGGGGTGTTCACTAATTTGGAAGTTACAGAGTATTGGGGTCTCACACAGCAAATATTTCACACAATAATTACTTCATACATTAGTGGGGTTTCCTTATGACCATAACATTATTATAACAACATACCCTTGAAGTGTCTGGGTAACTTGTAACTTCACTTTTTCTAGACCCCCTGGGGCACAACCAAATGTGCTGGTTGCCAGGACAGATATAACAAATTCCTTCATGTTAATTGTTCCTGCACCCACCTAACTATGTGTCCATCATTTTACTTTTTATCCGATCCTAGGGATTCCCGCTTTGCTTTCTCCCGCCTCTCTAATCTATCACCAATAAATTTCATGTAAACCACCTAAGTCCCTTCCTTTGATTGCAATGTATAAATACAGATGTAACCCGCCATTTTTCTGGAGCGTTATCTCAATTCATTGAGGTTCTGCTGCCAAGCATATGTCAACAGTTTGGCTCAAATAAACTCAAAAATTCTTTGCAGATTTCAATTTCTTTCTTTTTTTAAATTTATTTTTCTTTCTTTCTTTTTTCTTTTTCTTTTTTTTTTTCATTAACAAAACTAAGGTGTGAAATAAGAAACTAGATAATAGATAATTAAAAAAATTTCCTCCTGAACCATATAGCCTTTCACCCCAAAGCCACAGAATATACATTCTTCTCAATTACACATGGGTCATTTTCAAAGATAGACCATAGGCTGGGACATAGGCAAAATATCTTCAAATTCAAGAAGATAGAAATCATGCCAAGCATCTTTTCAGATCACAATGGCATAAAACTGGAAATCAACTACAGTAAAAACAATCCCCCCAAAATCTAACACATGGAGACTAAATGTCATGTTATTAAACAATGACTGGTTTACCAGAGAGATCAAGGAAGAAATAAAAAAAACATAATGGCAACAAATGACAATGAAAATACAACAATCCAAAATCTATGGGGCACAGCAAAAGCAGTCTTGAGAGGAAAGTTCATAGGTCTACAAGCCTACTTCAAAAAACAAGAAACAATGGTAATAAATTACTTAGTCCTACAGCTCAAAGAGTTAGAAAGAAAGCAACAAGAAAAGCCCAGTGTAAGCAGATGGAAGGAAATAATAAAAATCAGAGCACAGATAAAAGGCATAGAGACCAACACCCCCCAAAACAAACAAACAAACAAACAAACAAATAAAAACAACACACAAAAACAAAAACAAAACAAACAAAAAAACCAATAAAGAAGATCAACAAAACCAAGAGCTGGATCGTTGATAGGATAAACAAGATTTATGTGCCTCTAGCCAGGCTCACCAAGAAGCAAAGAGAGAGGACACAAATAAACAAAATCAGAATGAAACAGGTGAAATAACAACAGACTCCACTGAAATACAAAGGTTTGTTAAAAAATATGACAAACTACTTTATTGCAACAAACTGGAAAACCTGGAAGAAATGGAAATGTTCCTACAAAAATATAATGTTCCAAAACTCAATCAGGAAGAATCTAAACAGCTCAATAGGCCAATAACTATGGAAGAACTTGAAGCAATCATAAAAATTTTTCCAACAAACAAATGCCAGGCCAGACAGCTTCACAGGGGAATTTTACCAAAAATTCAAGGAAGAACTAAAACCTGTCCTCAGACTTTTCAAAAAAATTCTAGAGGAAGGAACACTTCCAAACTCCTATGAAGCCTACATCACCCTAATACCAAAACTAGATAAAGACAGAACAATGAAAGAGAATTACAGGCTAATATCCCTCATGAACATAGATGCCAAAATCCTCAACAAAATTCTAGCAAATCGGCTCCAGCAGCACATCAGAAAGATCATACACCGTGATCACGTAGGATTTATTCCAGGAATGCAAGGACGGTACAATATCTGCAAATCAATAAATGTGATACATCACATAAACAAACTGAGAGAAAAAAATCACATAGTTATATCAATTGATGCAGAAAAAGCATTTGAAAAAATAGAAGTCTTTTTAAAAATATATATATATTTTATTGATTTTTTACAGAGAGGAAGGGAGAGATAGAGAGCTAGAAACATCGACGAGAGAGAAACATCGACCAGCTGCCTCTTGCACACCCCTACCGGGGATGTGCTGCAACCAACGTACATTCCCCTGACTGGAATACAACCTGGGACCTTTCAGTCCGCAGACCGATGCTCTACCATTGAGCCAAACCGGTTTTGGCTCCAACACTCTTTTTGATAAAAATTCTCAACAAGGTGGGAATAGAAGGATCATACCTCTACATAATAAAAGCTATATGTGATAAACCCACAGCTAACATCATACTCAATAGGCAAAAACTAAAACCATTTACCCTAAGAACAGGAAAAAGACAGGTATGCCCACTCTCACATTTACTTATTCGACACAGTACTGGAAGTACTAGCCATTGCAATTAGACAAGAAGAGGAAATAAAAGGCATCCAAATTGGAAAAGAAGAAGTAAGGCTGTCCTTATTTGCAGATGACATGATATTGTACATAAAAAAACCCAAAGGACTCCATAAAAAAAACTAACAGACCTAATAAATGTATTCGGCAATATAGCAGGATACAAAATTAACACCAAGAAATCCAAGGCATTTCTATATACCAATAGTGAACTTACAGAGAGACTAAAAAAGCAATCCCATTTAACATTGCACCAAAAAAATTAAGATACCTTGGAATAAACTTAACTAGGGAGGTAAAAGACCTATATGCGGAAAACTACATGACACTGAAAAAAAGTGATAGAGGAAAACGTAAAAAGATGGAAGAACATACCATGTTCCTGGATTGGTAGAATCAATATCATCAAAATGTCCATACTACGCAAAGCAATTTATAGGTTCAGTGCACTCCCCATTAAAATACCAATGGCATATTTCACAGACCTAGAAAGAACTCTCCAAAAATTCATCTGGAATAAAAAAAGACCCCAAATAGCCACAGTAGGAGGTATCTCAATACCAGATTTCAAGCTGTATTACAAAGTCACTGTTCTCAAAACAGCCTGGTACTGGCACAAGAACAGACATATAGATCAATGGAATAGAATAGAGAATTCAGATATCGATCCAATCCACTATGTTCAATTAATATTTGACAAAGGAGGCATGAACATACAATGGAGTCTCTTCAATAAATGGTGTTGTGGAAATTGGATAGATCCATGCAAAAGAATGAAATTAAATCACCAACTTACACCGTACACAAAAATAAACTCAAAATGGATACAGAACTTAAACATAACACAGGAAATCAAAAAATACTAGAGCAATCCACAGGCAGCAAAATCTCAGACATATGCTGAAAGAACTTCACTGATACTGCCCCTAGGGCAATGGAAGCTAAAAAGAAAATAAACAAATGGGACTACATCAAAATAAAAAGCTTTTTTACAGCAAAAGAAACCATCAACAAAACAACAAGAAAGCCCACTGTATGGGAGAACATATTTGCAAATGTTATCACTGATAAAGGCTTAATCTCCAACATCTACAGACAGCTTATACAACTTAATAAAAAGAAAATGAATGATCCAATTAAAAAATGGGCAATGGACCTAAATAGAATCTTTTCAAAAGAAGACAAAAGGAACTCCAAGAGGCACAAGAAAACCTGCTTAAAGTCACTAGTTAAGATGCAAATCAAAACAACAATGCGGTACCATCTCAAACCTGTCAGAATGGCTATCATCAACAAATCAACAAACGACAAGTGCTGGAGAATATGTGGAGAAAAAGGAACCCTTGTGCACTGCTGGTGGGAATGCAGACTGGTGCAACTACGATGGAAAACAGTATGGAGTTTCCTCAAAAAACTGAAAATGGAATTCCCATTTGACCCAGTAATCCCACTCCTAGAAATACAATATATCCTAAGAAACTAGAAAAACCAATCACAAAGGATATATACATCCCTATATTCATAGCAGCACAATTTACAATAGCTAGGATTTGGAAACAGCCTAGGTGCCCGTCAGCTAATGACTGAATCAGAAAACTATGGTCCATCTACATAATGGAATACTACACTGCCATAAAAAGAAGGAACTCTTACCATTTGCTACAACCTGGATGGAACTGGAGAACATTATGTAAGTGAAATTACCCAGTCAATGAAAGAAAAATACCACATTATCTTACTCATTTATGGATAATAAAGAACATTATAAACTGATGAACAGAAAGGTAGATATAGAGTAAGTAAAGCATTAAACAGACTGTTAAATTACATAGGGAAGGATAGATAGAGGTGGGGGAGATAAGAGATCAACGAACGACTTGTATGCATACATATAAGCATAACCAATGGATACAAAACACTGGGGGGTGAGAGCATGTATGGGAGTGGGGTGGGGGGGCAATGGTAAGATATGTATACATATAATACCTTAATGAAAAAAAATGAATATATATATATATATATATATATATATATATATATATATATATATATATATAATGATTTTTTATGGAGAGGAAAGGAGAGGATAGACTCTTAGAAACATCAACGAAAGAGAAACATCAATCATCTGCTTCCTGAACACCCCCCACTTGGGATGTGCCATTTACTGGAATGTAACCTGGGACCCTTGCGTCTGAAGGCCGATGCCCCATCCACTGAGCTAAACTGGTTCAGGAGGGCTTTTGATTGGCATGGCAGGAGCGGTGGGCAGAGGAGAAGGTGGTGCAGAAGGAGGGTAGTGTTTTCAGATTTGCACCCCTCCACTGCAGGCTGTAAAGCCGTGGCCACACCCTGCTTACATATTCTTAAACTCTTCTGTGCAATCATGAATTACAGACAATAGTGTGAATGTAGGAATAGGAATTTTCTCTGGACCTTCTGCTGTGTATCGGTCATCAACTGCTTTCGAACCTTTTCCCAGATTTGAAAGTTGAGGGTTTCCTCTTCAGGAAACCAAGGACAAGTTTAATTAACAAAACTTAAGAAATCAAGAATATGACTAGTTTTAAGCATTTGAGAATAGATATCTCTTTCCTGAGACCCTGAATAGCCCATGTTCTTACAACAATCTGCTCCTTACCTTACTTCTTTAATTTGTTTTGCAGCACACTTCTCGGAGCACCCCCTCCTAAGCTGATTTTAAAAGTTCCCTATACTCAAGTCCATGGATCCAGGCATCAAATATTAAGTATTTCTCTCTCGGACTGTGACCAACATTTCTAGAGAGTGGTCCATGAATCCTGTGTAGGGGCAGCTGGGGATTGAGAAAATAAAAGAAAGAGATAAATGCAGAGACAGAAGGGAGAATCTGGGACCGGGTAGAACAGATGTCCTCTGATGGAGAGTTAGTGACTGAGAGCCTATGCAGCGCATTTATTATGTACAGAATAATTCCAGGAAGCTTTATTAGAGTTTAAAACAAGGGAATTCTGTGAAATAATGGTTAAAGATCAAGTTTAATTTTTCATTCTTTGTAGGCTTCTTTGTAATCGTCACTGCTGGCTAAGCACAGATAATTGGGTCTGTTCCTTGCACCTCACTGAATTTAGATAATGAAACAGCCCCTGGCACCTGAGCTAAGGCAATTAAAGGAGAGACTGACAGCAATACAGTTATAGTGGGGGACTTTAATACCACACTATCACCATTGGACAAATCCCCTAAACAAAAATCAGCAAAGAAACATCAATCTTAAATGACTCACTAGATTAAATTGAATTAATTGACATCTTCAGAACATTTCACCCCAAAACCAAAGAATATCCATTCGTTGCAAGTGCCCAGGGGCCATTTTAAAAGATAGACAATATATTGGGTCACAGGCAAAGTCTCTTCAAATTCAAGAAGATAGAAATCATATTAAGCATCTTCTCAGATCACAATGGCATAAAACTAGAAATCAACTACAATAAAACAATTAAAAAATCAAACTCCTGATGGCTAAACAGCATGCTATTAAACTATGAGTGGGTTACCAGAGAGATCAAAGAATAAAAACACAACAATCCAAAAAGTATTAAACACAGTGAAAGGAGTCTGGAGAGGGAAGTTTGTAGCTCTACAGGCCTATCAAAAAGAAAAGAAGAAGAAGAAGGAGAAGGAGAAGGAGAAGGAGAAGGAGAAGGAGAAGGAGAAGGAGAAGGAGAAGGAGAAGGAGAAGGAGAAGGAGAAGGAGAAGGAGAAGGAGAAGGAGAAGGAGAAGGAGAAGGAGAAGGAGAAGAAGAAGAAGAAGAAGAAGAAAAGAAACAATGGTAATAAATTACCTAACCCTACACTTCAAAGAATTAGAAAGAGAACAACAAAAAAGCCCATCATAAACAGAAGGAAGGAAATAATAGAGATCAGAGTGGAGATAAACAACATTGAGACAAAAAAAACCAAAACAAAACAAAAAACAAAAACAAAAAAGATCAACAAAACCAAGAGCTGGTTCTTTGAAAGGATAAACAAGATTGGTGAACCTCTAGTCAGGCTCACGAATAAGTAGAGAGAGGACCCATATAAACAAAATAAAAAATGAAAGAGTTGAAATAACAACTGATTCCACTGAAATACAAAGGATTATGAAAAAAACAAAACAAAAAACTATGAATAACTATATTCTATCAAAATGGTCAACCTAGATGAAATGGACATATTCCTAGAAAAATACAAGCTCCCAAAACTCAATCAAGAAGGAAAAAAAAAACAAAAAAAAAACCTGAATAGGCAATAACTACCAAAGAAATTGAAACAGTGATAAAAAAAATTTACCAGAAAACAACATCCTTGATTTGAACGGCTTTCCAGGGGAGTTCTACAAAGCATTCAAAGAGAGCTAAAACCTATTGTACTCAGACTATTACAAAAAATTCAAGAGGAAGGCACACTTCCAAACCCTTTCTATGAATCCAGCATTACCCTAATCCCAAAACCAGAAAAAGACACTACAAAAAATATAAGTAAAGGCCAATATTCTTGATGAACAAAGATGCTAAAATTCTGAACAACATTGTAGCAAATTGAATTCAACAATACATTAGAAAGATCATACATATCATAAACCATGACCAACTGGGATTTATTCCAGGGATGCAGGGATGGTACAATATCCACAAATCAATAAGTATGATACATCACTAAAATTCAGAGACAAAAATCACATAAGCATATCAATTGATGCAGAAAAAGCATTTGGCAAAATGCAATACCCTTGATGAAAATTCTCAGCAAAGTGGAAATAGAGGGATCATATCACAAAATAATAAAATCCCTTTCTGACAAGCCTTCAGCCAACATCATACTCATTGGGAAAAATTAAACACATTTCCCATAAGAACAGAATCAAGACAAGGATGCCCACTTTCACAACACTGTTTGACACAGTACTAGAATTACTAGCCATAGTGATCAGATAAGAAGAAATAAAAGGCATTCAAATTAGAAAAGAAGAAGTAAAACTGTCTTTATTTGTAAATGACATGATACTCTACATAGAAAACACCAAAGACTCCATCAAAAAAACTACCAGCCTTAATAAACAAATTTGGAAATGTAGCAGGATACAAAATCAACACCCAGAAATCTATAATCTTTTTGTATACCAATAGTGAAGTCACAGAAAGAGAAATGAAAAAAAATAATCCCATTTATAATTGCACCAAAAAAATTAAGATACCTAGGAATAAACCTAATCAAGGATGTAAAAGACCTGTACTCGGAAAACTATAAGACATTACAAAAAGAGATAGAGGAAGACATAAACAAATGGAAGAACCTCCATGTTCATGGATTGGTAGAATCAACATCATTAAAATGTATATACTACCTAAAGCAAACTATATATTCAATGCAATACCTTTTAAAATACCAATGGCATATTTCAAAGGTCTAGAACAAACTCTCCAAAAATTCATTTGGAATAGAAAAATACCTCAATAGCTACAGCTGCCCTGAGTAAGAACAAAGTTGGAGGGATCACAATAACAGACATCAAACTATATTACAAAGCCACAGTTCTCAAAACTACCTGGTACTGACACAAGAAAGGACATATAGACCAATGTAACAGAATAGAGGACCCAGAAATTGACCAAAGCCATTATACTAAATTATTATTTGACAAAGGAAAAGGAGGCAAGAGCATACAATGGAGTCAAAACAGCTTCTTTAATAAATGGTGCTGGAAAATTTGGTCACATACATGAAAAAAAAAGAAAAAAGAAAGAAACTAGATCACCAACTTACACTATACACAAAAACAAAGTCAAAATGTCTAAAGGACTTGAATATAAAATGGGAAGCCATAACAATCCTACAAGTCTCTATAGGCAGCAAAATTGCAGATATATGTTGTAGCAATATCTTTAACGACACAACTCCTAGGACAATGGATACTAAGAAGAAAATAAACAAATGGGACTACATCAAAATGAAAAGCTTCTTCACAGCAAAAGAATCCATCAACAAAACAACAAGAAAGCCCACTGCATGGGAGAAAATATTTGCCAATGTTATCTCCAATAAGGGATTAATTTCCAGCATTTACATGGAACTCATACAACTTAACAAAAGAAGATTAACAACCCAATCAAAAGATGGACAAAGAACTTAATAGACACTTTTTGAAAGAGGACATTCAGAAAGCCAAGAGACATATGAAAACATGCTCAATGTCACTAATCATTCGAGAGATGCAAATCAAAACAACAATGTGGTACCACCTCACACCTGCCAAAATGGCTATCATCAACAAATCAATAAAGTGACAAGTGCTGGAGAGGATGTGAAGAAAAAGGAACTGTCCTTCATTTCTGGTGGGATGAAGACTGGTGTAGCTACTGTTTATGGCATCTCCTAAAAAATTTAAAAATGGAACTGCCATTTCACCTAGTAATACCACTTCTAGGAATATATCCCAAGAAAACTGAAACACCAATTTGAAAGGATATATGCACCCTTATGTTCATAGCAGCACAATTTACAATAGCTAAATTATGGAAACAGCCTAAATGCCCATCAGATTAGAAAACTGTGATGCATCTACCCAATGGAATACTACACTGCTATAAAAAATAAGGCATTCTTACCATTTGCAGCAGCATGGATGGAAATGGAGAGCATTATGCTAAGTGAAATAAATCAGGGGGTAAAAGAAAAATACCACATGATCTCACTCATTTATGGATAATAAAGAACATTATAACCTGATAAAGAAAAAGATAGTTATGGAGGCAGAGAAGCATGGAATAGACTGTCAAATTACAGTGGAAATGCTGGGAAGTGTTTTTTTTTTTTTTTGGGGGGGGAGGGATAAGATATTAACTGAAGGACTTGTATGCATGCATATAAGCATAATCTATGGACACAAGACACTGTGTGAGGGGGGTGGTGAGGGCATGTGCTGGGATGTAGGAGAGGCTGGGTGAAGGTCAATTTTGGGGAAAAGAGATATATGTACTACTATTTGTAATACTTTAAACAATAAAATAAAATAAAATAAAAT
Organism: Pipistrellus hanaki; assembly: GCF_964339955.1. Classification (NCBI taxonomy): domain Eukaryota; kingdom Metazoa; phylum Chordata; class Mammalia; order Chiroptera; family Vespertilionidae; genus Pipistrellus; species Pipistrellus hanaki. Next base: position 92,343,817 of record NC_140505.1, on the reverse strand, counting down.
AAAATAAAATAAAATAAAATAAAATAAAATAAAATAAAAACATTCACCAGAACTGCAGGGGGAATTTGTTGTGAAAAATGGGAATCAATAAGGAGAGATCAGCAGAAAACCAGTTCTGGGTCCCTCCGTCCCTATAATCTAGTATTAAGTCCAGCAGTAAAAAAACAAATCTAGACACTGGGTAGAGGGGCCATTTAGTCCCAAAAATTAATACAGAAACAGCATCACACAGGGGTTGTGTCAGAAATAGATGCTTGTATAAATACAACTGAAGACAGGCAGAGAAAAAAAAACTGAGCAGAGCAATCCCACCTGCTTGAAAACAAGATTGTAGCTTATGACACAGAGGAGCGGTGGATCACAAAGAACTTCAACACTGTGCTGACTACTTGACAAGAAACAGATATGCCAGACAGAATAGTAGAGTAAGTGAATGACCTTCACTACTTCACTTTTTTATTTATTTTTATTTATTTTAAAAAATATATATTTTATTGATTTTTTTTACAGAGAGGAAGAGAGAGGAATAGATAGTTATAAACATTGATGAGAGAATCATCAATCAGCTGCCTCTTGCACACCCCCTACTGGGGATGTGCCTGCAACCCAGGTACATGCCCTTGACCGGAATTGAACCCCGGACCTTTCAGTCCGCAGACCTACGCTCTTCCACTGAGCCAAACAGGTTTCGGCCACTTTTTTATTTTTTATCTTTTACCTAAGAAACTAATTTTTTTTTTCTCACTTGATTTTACTTTATTATTATACTTATATCTTTAATTGTTATTATTATTACTATTATTATTTTACCTTTTGTAAAGTTTTATTTTTTTTCTTTATTTTATTTTGGGGTTAGTTTTTCTACATTCTATTTTTAATTTTATTTTTATTTTAGCATTAGTTTACTCTATCTCAATTTTTCCTATATGCCAAGACTCTCTTCCTCACTTTCCCCTTTTTTGTCCTATTTCTTGTACCCTGTTCCTGCTTTAGTTTTTCTTTATCCTCTTTTTACTCCCTGTTAAAAATTGATCATATTCATATATCTAATTTCCTCTCCCATACTCCAAGGCCATGCACACTTCTCTATTCTCTTTCTTCACAAGCCAAATTTTTCCTCTTTTTATTTTTTTTCTGTTTTTTCCTTTTTCTTCCTTTCTGTCTTCTTGTTATTTGTGTTATTTTTTTCTGTTTTTGCTTTTGTTTTTCCTCTCTTTACTTGTTCTCTTCTTTTACTAATACCTTAATTAATTCCAATCACAATCTCAAACCTATCTACTCTCTATTCTTTTTTCCCAATAATAGATGAATACAGAGATAGATTAAAGAAAGGGAAAATTATATATATAATTTCCTTTTATATACACTGAGTGGCCAGATTTATTATGATCTCTGAACATATAATAATCTGACCACTCAGTATGTGTATAAATATATTAGAGGCTGGGTGCATGAATTCGTGCATGGGTGGGTTCTGGTCTGCCTGGTCAGGGGGAGGGGACATAGGTTGGTTGGCCTGCCTGCTGGTCGAAGTCCTGGTTGAGGGGACAATTTGCATATTAGCTTTTTATTATGTAGGATACACACTGAGTGGCCAGATTATTATGCATTCAGAGATCAAAATAATCTGGCCACTCAATGTATATTTAAAATATATATATAATTTCCTCTCTCATACTCCAATATGGGAGTCAATATATGACATACTCCAATATGTCAAATATATATATATTTGACAAAATGATGGCAGAATAGACGAAGTGTCCTGAGCCTTATCACAGAGCAAATACAGTGAGCTGCTGAAATAAATAGAATTCACCCTGAATTGGTGAAGGAGACTCAGCTGGTGAGACAGTTTGTAGCCAGGAAGGGCAGAGGTCCCCTGGAGGTAAAAACAAGGATCTAGGCAGGAGAGTCTGCCAGACCTCTGTACCTAGAGGGTCAGGGGGAAACCACATGGTGCCAAGCCACAGTCCAGGGGACAGGCAAAGCATCTTACTATGAATAAAGGGTCCAAGGGACTGTGGGATGCAGGGAAATTTGGACTTTGGATTTTGTATCTGAGCTCAGAGGTAGCCCTGAAGGGCTGGCCAGACCAAGCAGTCCCAGAAGGAGAGGAGCTTGTAGAGACGCAGCCCTTCCCCACTCTGGTGCCTGTGCCTTTCTTCACTGAACCTAGTTCATAGGACCCTTCAGATACAGACACTTACCTGTGGCAGAGGTGCGGGAGAGAGTGTGGACTTGTGGAGTCTGGGGAGGGGAGGTAGTCCAGGAGAGGTGGTAGCAAGTCTAGTGCTGAGTCATAGCTGAGCATGGGGCCGCCATTTCCGCTGAGAGATAGTCCCTCCCTCCAGTCTCCAGGCTACCCATACAGCCACACCCAGATTCAACCCTGAATGACACAAAGGAATCTAAATAGTCTCTAAGAGTCCATAGGAACTGGCCTAAAGAGACACCTTAAGCCCCAGCAAAGGGAAACTGAGAAATAGTACAGTACAGACAACTGGGATCATAAGCCAGCCAAAGGAACAACACTTCACTTTTTTCACTTTTATTTTTTTATTATTTTGTTATCCCTTTTCTTTTCCTTTCTGTTATTTTTATTTCAGTTCTTTCCTTTTTTTCTTTCTCTATTTTTTTCTTCTTTTCATCTTTGTTTTCCTATTTTTGTTTTTTGCTTTATTTTCTATTTCTTTTTGCATTATTTTCCCATCACTATATTTTATTTTATTTTTACTTGCTATTTTTCATTTTTATACCATTGTGAAATTATTTTTTTTGTAAATTTATTATTATTTTCTTCTCAATCTCTTTCTTTTTATCCACTCACTCCCTTCCTACTTCCTGAATAATGAATTGAGGCCCTCTCAATATTCATCGACTTCTTTAAAAAAAAAAAAAATTTATTGATTTTTCACAGAGAGGAAGAGAGAGGGATAGAGAGTTAGAAACGTCGATGAGAGAGAATCATCGACCAGCTGCCTCTTGCACACCCCCCACTGGGGATGTGCCCGCAACCAAGGTACATGCCCTTGACCGGAATCGAACCCGGGACCTTTCAGTCCGCAGGCCGACGCTCTATCCACTGAGCCAAACCAGTGCTGGCAATATTCATCGACTTCTTAATCTTATTTTCGGTATATAAGATCAGCCTCTATAGATTCTGCCCCAACCCCAACCCTCTTTGCTTGGTGTTTGGTGTTTGTGTTTTTTGTTTTGTTTTGTTTTGTTTTGTTTTGTTTGTTTGTTTATCTATTGGTTCTGTGGTGTCTTACTCTTTTCTCTTTTCAATATCATTTGTGCTCTCTTTTCTCACCCCTAATTCTCTTTATTCAGGTGGTCACTTATAATGGGGTTATTGGTGTCATGAGTACATTTGTGCTTAGTTCCCTTTGTGTTCTGTCTTGTCAAGACGAATTTTATCCTGTCTGGCCAAGGTCTTAGAGAACAATCTACATAACTAGACACCTCTAGAGGAAACTCCATCCATGAACATGTCAATAACACCCCAGACCCAACTATAGAAGCATGAAGAATGCGGCAGTGAGGGATTGAGCATGAGTGAGTGAGGGAGGGAGCAGAAGAGATCATGTGGGGTGTTTGTGTATGTGTGTGCATGCGCGAGTGAGTGAGGTACAGTTAGATCCACAGGACCTTCAGGGGCAGGCTAATCAGGCTCGCCTAGCTAGGCAGCTTCTGTTACCACTGCAAAGAGTAATGGAAGGCCAGCTCGTTCTCAAAGGCCTAGCCTTTTTGAAGGCAAGAGCTGCTGTAACTGGGTTCCCAGCCTTAACTCTACCCAGAGTGCCCTCAAATAACAGCTATGACTCTACAACCACCCATTCCAAGCAGCTGGCACCTATCCAAGGAGTAGCAGCTGTACACAGCCTGCACCCTGCATTTGTCTGAAGAGCAGCAGCTGTGCAAGCAACCTGCCCCTACCCAAGGAGAGGCAGCTGCACAAGCAGCCAGCTACCTTTCAAGAAGCAGCAGCTGTGTGAGCAACCTGACTTCTTCCAAGGAGCAACAGTTTCTGAGTTGCTGCCCCCATCCAAGGAGCAGCAGCTGTGTCAGCAGTCCAACCCTTCTGAGGAACAGTAGCTACACACAGCCTGCCTGTACAATGAGAATGAACTGATGAGAAACCCTTGCCTGAGCGAAGAGCAGCAACAGCACGTGCAGCTCACTCCCAGCTGAGAAGCAGCAACCACACAAGCAGCCCATCCCCCATTTGAGGAGCAACAGCCGTGTGAGCAGACCACCCTCCATTCTAGGAGAAGGAGCGGCACAAGCAACCTGTACCCATCTGCGGAGCAGCAGCCCTACAAGCAAACTGCCTCTGTTCAAGGAGTGATGGCATTATGAACAGCCCACTACATCCGAGGAACAGCAGCAGCACACATCCATCCCCCATATAAAGAGCAGCATTCATGTGAGCAGTCCACCCCTGTCCAAGGAACAGCAGCCATGTGAGAAGCTGGCCCCCATCCAAGGAGCAGCAACTGTGCACAACACATCCCCAGTTGAGGAGCAGCAGCCTCATAATCAGCCCACCTCATCCAAGGAACAGCAGCTGTGAGAGCAGTCACCCCCACCAGCCAGAGGAGACACCACTGCCTTAAACAGCACCCACTAGAGGAGCCACAGCCAACTGAGAAGCAGCTGCTACCATGACTGCCTGAGGAGCAATTTCAACCTGAGGAGCCACTGTCACCTAAGGAGCATCCCCTGCACAACTTAAGATCTAGATCAGTTGGTGAGATCAAAAATGGGTAAAAAAAAAAAAGACACCCCCAAAGGAAAGAAAAGGAGGAAGTGCCAGAAAAATAGCCAAGTGAAACAGAGGCATGCAATATGTCAGAAAAAGAATTCAAAATAATAGTCATAGAGTTCATAGTCATCAACCAGATGACAGAAAAAAAAATCAACACCTTATGTAAGAATCAAGAAGAAATGGATGAAAAAATCAACAACTTATGTAAGAATCAAGAAAAATGAAAATTGATATAGCTGCAATAAAAAACACCATGGAAAGTTTCAACAGTAACTAAAAGAAGCAGAGGACTGAATTGGTGAATTAGAAGACAGGGAAGCAAAACACAGGCAAATTAAACTGCAATTGGAGAAAAAAAATAAGAGACAGGAGGAGAGCCTAAGGGAGCAATGGAATAACATGAAATGAAGCAACATATGAATAATAGGGGTGCCAGAACAACAGGAAGATGAACAAGGGTAGAAGACCTATTTGAAGAAATAATGTCAAAAAACTTCCCTGATGTGGTGAAGAAAAGTCACACAAGCATAAAGAGTCCCAAACAGGGTGAACCCGAAAAGACCCATGGCAAGACAAATCATAATTACGATGGCAAATATTTCACACAAAGAGAGAATCTTAAAGGTGGCAAGAGAGAGAGAGAAAGTTACATACAAGGGAATTCCCATTAGATTATCAAGTGATTTTTCAGCAGAAACACATCAGGCCAGAAAAAATGGAAGGAAATTTACAAAATGATGCAAACCAAGGGACTGAATCCAAGAATACTCTATCCAGTAAGACTATAAATCAAAATTGAAGGGAAAACCAGGAGTTTTGCAGAGAAAAAAAGGCTAAGCCAGCAATGCAAGAAATGCTAAAGGAACAGTGTAAAAAGAAGAAATAAAATGGTAAGAAAGAACACAGGCACAAAACATAAAAATGGCTATAAACAAATATCTTTTATAATAACTTTAAACATAAACAGACTAAATGCTCCAATCAAAAGACATTGAGTGGCTGAATGGATAAAATAACACAACCCATATATGTGCTGTTTACAAGAGACCCACCTCAGAAAAAGGGACTTATACAGACTGAAAGTGAAGGGATGGAAAAACATCTTTCAGGCAAATGGAAATGAAAAAAAAAAGCTGAAGCAGTATTTTTATCTGACAAATAGACCTCAAAGTAAAGGCCATAAGAAGAGATAAGGAAGGCCACTTCACAATAATAAAGGGAGCAATAGAACAAGAGGATATAAAGCTAGTAAACAAATATGCACTCAATGCAGGAGCACCAAAATACATAAAAAACAAAAACAAACAAACAAAAAAACTACCTGGAAGATATCAAGGGAGAGATCGACAACAATATAATGATAGTAGGGGACGATAATATACCACTTAAATCACTAGATAAATTCTCTAGAAAAAAAGAGAAAACAAATAGCAATTCTAAATAACTCACCAGATCAGATGGAACTAATTGACATCTTCAGAGCATTTCACTCCAAAGCCACAGAATATAAGTTCTTCTCAAGTGCACATAGGACATGTTCAAAAATAGACCACATATTGAGTTACAAGCAAATTCTCTACAAATTCAAGCAGATTGAAATCAAAACAAGCATTTTTTAAGATCAAAATGGCATAAAATTATAAATAAACTACAATGAAAACATTCCAAAAAATTCAAACAATTGGAAGCTGAATAACATGCTATTAAACAATAATTGGGTTACCAAAAGATCAAAGAAGAAATTAAAAACATCCTGAAGACTAATGACAAAAAAACATAACAATGCAAATGCCATGGGACACAATGAAAGCAGTCCTGAGAGGAAAGATTATAGATCTACAGGCCTACCTAAAAAAAAAAAAGAAAAAAAAAAAGAAAAAAAAAGGTAATAAATCATCTAACTCTACAATTCAAAGAATTAGAAAGAGAGCAACAGAAAAAGGCCACAGTGAGCAGCAGGAAGGACATTATAATGATCAGAGCAGAAATGAATGACATAGAGACAAAAAACAAAACAAACATACAAACAAACAAAAAACAAACAAACAAAAAATACAAAAGATCAATGAAACCAAGAGCTGGTTCTTTGAAAGGATAAATAAGATCGACAAAACTTTAGCCAGGCTCACCAAGAAGCAAAAAGAGAGTACCCAAATAGACAAAACCAGAAATGAAAGAGGTAAAATAACACAGAAATACAAAAGATTGTTAAAAAATAGTATGAACAATTCTATTCTAACTAACTAGACAACCTGGAGGATATGGACTTATTCCTAGAAAAATACAACCTTCCAAAACTCACTCAGGAAGATTCTAAAAATCTCAAGCTTCCAGCAAACAAAAGCCCAGGGACAGAGAGCTTCACAGGGGAGTTTTACAAAAAAATTCAAGGAAGAACTAAAAATATATCCTCCTCAGATTATTCCAGAAAATTCAAGAGGAAGGAACACTTTCAAGCTATTCTATGAACCCAGCATCACCCAAATACCAAAACCAGATAAAGATAACACAATGAAAATACAGGCCAATATCCCTCATGAACATAGATGCCAAAATCCTTAACAAAATTCTAGCAAATTGGATCCAACAGTACATCAGAAAGATCATACACCATAACCAAGTAGGATTTATCTCAGGAATGCAAGGACGTTACAATATGTGCAAATCAATAACTATGATACATCACATAAACAAATTGAGAGATAAAAACCACACAATCATATCAATTGATGCAGAAAAAGCATTTGACAAAATCCAACACTCTTTCTTGATAAAAACTCTCAGCAAGGTGGGAATAGAAGGATCATACCTCAACATAATAAAAGCCATAATTGACCAACCATAACCATCATACTTAATGTTCAAAAACTAAAACCATTCCCTCTAAGAACAAGAACAAGCCATGGATATCCACTCTCACCACTCCTGCTTGAAATAGTGCTAGAAATACTCACCTTTGCTATCAGACAAGAAAAAGACATAAAAGGCACCCAAGTTGGAAAATAAGTAAAACTGTCATTATTTACAGATGACATGATACTGTACATAGAAAACTTTAAAGACTCCATAAAAAATTATTAGACTTAATAAATTAATTTGGCAAGGTAGCAGAATACAAAATTAACACCTAGAAATCTATGGCATTTCTATATACCAATAATGAACTTACAGAAAGAGAGATTAAAAAAGCAAACCCATTTATCATTGCAACATTGGAATAAATTTAACTAAGGTGGTAAAAGAACAGATACATGCAAAAATAAAAAATAAAATAAAAAATAAAAATAAAGAAAAAGAAAAGAAACAAGACCACCAACTTACACCATACACAAAAATAAACTCCAAATGAATACAGGACTTAAACATAAGATGGGAAACCACAAAAGTATTAGAGGAATCCAAGGGGTTGCGAAATCTGACATATGCCAAAGCAATTTCTTCACTTATTCTGTCACTTATTCCCCAAAGCAATGGAAACTAAAGAGAATATAAACAAACGGGACTACATCAAAATAAAAAGCTTTTACACAGCAAAGGAAACCATCAACAAACAACAAGAAATGGGAGAACATATTTGCCAATGATATCACTGATAAGGATTTCATCTCCAACATTTACAGGGAACTCATACAACTTAATAAAAAGGAAGATAAACACATCAATCAAAAAAATAGACAACAGACCTAAATAGATACTTTTTGAAAAAAGACAGAAGGATGGCTAAGAGGCATAGGAAAGCATGCTCAATGTCACTAATCATCCAAGAGATGCAATAAAAACAACAATGTGGTACCATCTCACACCTGTCAGAATAGCGATCATCAACATTTCAACAAACGACAAGTGTTGGTGAGGATCCAGAGAAAAAGGAAACCTTGTGCACTGCTACTGCAGGCACTGTGGAGAACAGTATGGAGTTTCCTCAAAAAACTAAAAATGGCACTCCCATTTAACCCAGTGATCTCGCTTCTAGGAATATATCCCACAGAGCTAGAAACATGAATGAAACATGATATATGCATCCCTATATTCATAGCAGCACAATTCACAATAGCTAAGATTTGGAAACAGCCTAAGTGCCAATCAGCAGATAAGTGGATTAAAAAAATTGTGGTACAGGGAGAAACCAAGATTGTGGCATAGGTAAATACCTAAACTGCTACCTTACACAACAATTCCCAAACTACAACTAAAAGACAGAATGGACATCATACAGAAACACAGGAAAGCTGGCTGAGTGGAAATTCTACAACTAGAAGGAAAGAGAAATGATCATGGAGAATCAGAGAAACTGAAAAGGGCTGAGGTATGGAGATAAGCGCACAGAGAAGAAGGACAGCTGATTGTCTGGCTGGCTTTCTCTGGTGGGAGGGAGAAGGAACCTCCCAACTGCATTGAACCCCAGTTCTGACTGCACTGAACCCCAGTTCCAGGAGAAACCCCTTGGACCCAGGCTCATATGGGGGGAGTCTGGACTGTCAGGTAGATAGAAATGCACACAGACTCAGAGACTCTGGGGATCTGTGGTGGATAGGGGTCTGGAGGCTCACACACACATGCAAGTATGTGTAGAGAAGATGGACTGGTGAGGTTGTCGCTAGTTTTCCCTAGCAGAAAGGAGTAGGAAGCTTCCAACGGCACTGAACCCCAGTTCCGGGCGAGCCCCTGGGGACTCACACTCTTAGGGGGGAATCTGGACTGTCAGGCAGAAACTTAGGGGAGCTGCAAAAGGAAGAGGTCTGGAGGCACATGCACAAGTGTGCACAATGAGGACTGACTACTGACTGCACTGCTGGCTGGAGGGAACCGGAAGCTCCTGACTGCTCTGAACTCCAGTTTGGGCGAGAATCTGGGAATCCAGATTCTTTGGGGGAGAAACTGGACTATCTGTCAGTGGGAGAAACTTGAGGGCAGCTTTTTCTCAGAGGTGCTTGCAGCGATTACTGAGAGATGATGAGACCCAGGGGCCTTGGGCAGGGCTGATGAGAAGCCAAGACTGTCAGCTCAGCCCTGAGAATCTGCCCCATCCAAGCTGAGCACAGAAGCTTTTGCAATTTTGCAAGTCTAGTACCATAAGACTGTCTCCAGCACAGAAGGTCTCCTGGCATAGACACAGCTGATACTCACAATCAATTGGCCTGGAGGTCAATTCCTTCCAGTGATACCAACAACAATTAAGACTTAACTACAACAAGGTTGTATACACAGTCCACAAAGAGGTGCACCAAGAGTGTCCACCTCAGGTGACTGGGGAGGCCAACCCACTGGGCCATATAGAACACCTAGCACACAAAGCAACCCTACCAACTCAGGGAAGCAGCGAAAATATGAAGACAAAGAAACAGATCACAAACGAAAGAAATGGAGGAAAACAAAACACTGGACATATAATTCAAAACCACAGTTATAAGGTTTTTCAATAATATTCTAGAAAAGGCTGATAAATTTAGTGAGACCCTTGAGAATATGAAAAAGGATCAAGTAGAAATTAGGCATATACTTACTGAAATAAAGCATATTATAAAGAGACCCAACAGAAGACTAGAGGAACACAAGAATTAAGTAAAAGATATGTATTTCAAAGAAGCAAAAAAAACTCTACTGGAAAAACAAAAAGAAAAAAAAAGAGTCCAAAAAGTTGAAGATAGTATAAGAAGCCTCTGGGACAACTTCAAGCGTACCAACATCAGAATTATGGGGTGCCAGAAGAAGAGAGAGAGCAAGATACTGAAAACCTATTTGAAGAAATAATGACTGAAAACTTCCCCCACTTGGTGAAAGAAATAGTCTTATAGGTCCAGGAAGTCCATAGAACCCCAAACAAAAAGAATCCAAAGAGGACCACACTAAGACACATCATAATTAAAATGCCAAGAGCGGAAGACAGAATATTAAAAGCAGCAAGAAAAAAATAGTTAATTACCTATAAGGGAGCACCCATATGATTGTCAGCTGATTTCTCAACAGAAACTATGCAGGCCAAATGGAAGTGGCAAGAAATATTCAAAGTGATGAATAGCAAGAACCTACAACCAAGATTACTCTACTCAGCAAAGCTATCATTCAGAATTGAAGGGCAGATAAAGAACTTCACAGATAAGAAAATGCTAAAGTAGTTCATCACCACCAAACCAGTATTATATGAAATGCTGAAAGGTATTCTTTAAGAATTGGAAGAAGAAAAAAGTAAAGATAAAAATTATGAACAAATACATAGCTATCAACAAGTGAACCTAAAAATTCGAGGAACAGAATAAACTGGTGAATATAGTAGAATCAGGTGCATAGAAAGAGAGTGGACTGATAATTCTCAGGGGAAATAGGAAAGGGGGGTGCAGGAAGAGACTGGACAAATATTGTACACCTGTGGATGAGGACAGTGGGGGGGAGGTAAAGGCAGAAGGTGGGGTGGGAACTGGGTACAGTGGAGCTATGGGGGGAAAAAGGGAGAAACAATTGTAATAATCTGAACAATAAAGATTTACTAAATTAAAAAAAACTGTGGTACATCTATACAATGCAATACTATTCTGTGGTAAAAAAAAAAAAAAAAAGGAGATCTTACCATTTGAAACAACATGGATGGAGCTGGAGAGCATTATGATAAGTGAGATAAGCCAGACAGAGAAAGATAAATTGGGCAGGGTGGGGATAAGGGGCAAAGATCAACCCAAGGACTTGCATGCATACATATAAGCCTAATCAACGCACACAGACAACAGGGGGGCATGGGCATAAATGGGGGGTGGATTTGAAGGGTGGTAATAGGGGAATAAGTATATACTTAAAACCTTAATTAATAAAGAAATAAAAAATATATATTTATTTTTTCTTTTTATTTCTTTTTGTATTTTGTTATTTACTTTTCTTTTTATACACTCATTCTCTTTCCATCTTCTCTATACTGAATTGTGGCTATTTCCCCATTCATTCAATTCCTTTACCTCACCTTCTGGAATTAAGCTCTGCCTAATCAAATTCAATTGGGTTTTTGTTATTTAAATTTTTGGATTACTTGTTTATTGTTTGCATTCATCTCTGGGTATTTGTTGTTTACATTTTTTTGGATTAGTTGTTGTTTTTTGGAATTTTCTCCCCATATACATATATTCCCCCCTTATTTTTTCTCCTCTTTCTTTTCTCTCTTAATTTTTTTTCTCAATATGATTTTTGCAATCTTTACTCTCACCTAATTCTCTTTTTTTCTGGTGGTCAACTTTATTGGTGGTTATTGGTATTGTGAATACAATAGTTATTTGTGCTCTGTGTTTTCATGTTGTATTAATGTCAAAGTAGGACAGAGATAGCTACATAATCACACACTGCGACAGGATCAAACATGGGGAAACAAAGAAATAGCCCCCATAAGAAAGAAAAAAGAAAACACCGGAAAAGAAAGTAAATGAAATAGAGGCAAGCAATATGTCTCGAAAAAGAATTCAGAGCAATGGTCATAGGGACGCTGAAAAGGATGGAAGACAAATTTAACAATATGTGTAAGAACTAGGAGGAAATGAAGAACTACCAAGAAGAAATGAAAAATGACATTGATCCAATATAGAACACAATAGAAGGCATCAACAGTAGACTAGAAGAAGAGGAGGACTGCACCAGTGAGTTAGAAGACATGTTTGGAAAAAATACCCAAGGGATAGTAACCAGAAAAACAAACAAACAAACAAAAAAAAACTTAAAAAACTGGAGGTAAGTCAAAGGGGAATTTGGGACAACATGGAATGAAACAACATTTGCATAATAGGGGTCCTAGAAGGGGAAGAAACTGACCAAGGAATAGAAACCCTGTTTGAAAAAAATAATGACAAAAAACTTCCCTGATATAGGGAAGAAAAAACTCACACAAGTCCAAACAATATGAACCCTAAAAGACCAACATCAACCAGCAAAAAGGTATGGAGGGAGAGTGTGTGAGAGAGTGAGGGAGCAGTAGAGGAGTGTGTGGACATGGGGTGTGTGTGTGTGTGGGTGTGTGTGTGAGAGAGAGAGAGTGTGTTAGGGGCAGTTAGTTCCTGCAGGTCTTCCAAGGGGATGCCAAACTGGGCAGTCTTAGATGGCAAAACCCCACTGCTATCATGGACACTCTGGGGGCAGCCAGCATGGGCACAGAGACCATGCCTTCTTGAAAACCGGAACTGAATGAGAAAAGGATTCTAGCCTCACCACCTCCCAATCTGGTCTCAGACACAAACCAGGACCCTTATGCCACTAGGGACAAAGACCTGTGACCACAGCTGCAGTCCCACAGACACCAAGAATCCAGACATCTCGGCCACAGATTTCTGTGAGTCATAGAGCCCATTCCCCTCTCTTTAAAATCACTGAAATACCATAGGAACTGCTGGATCCACACTGTGAAATCAGGTCTCCTGCCTACACAGGGTGACTCCACTGCCTGAATTTGAGCCTGGCACATGGACCTTGAGAATCTGTTTCCCAAAAAGCATAATTGTGTAACCAGACCCCATGCCCACACAGGGCAGATCCACTGCCTGAATTTGAGTCTGGGCACACAGACACTGGGAATCTGTTTTTCACAGTGCACAATTTTGTGACCAGACCTCATGGCCATACAGGGCAGCTCCGCTGCCTGAATTTGAGCCTGGGCACGTGGAACTGGGAATCTGTTTCCTGCAGAGTGTACTCATGCAACCAGATCCCATGCCCACACAGGGTGTCCGTGCTACCTGAATTTGAGCCTGAGCACTTGGACATGGGGAGGATGTTTTCTGCAGCGTACACTCATTCAACCAGATCCCATGCACATACAGAGCGGCATTGCCATCCAAGTTTGATTCTGGGCAAAGTGCACATGGAAGTCTGTTTTCTGCAATGCAAAAGTGAACCTCCAACCTGTTCTTGCTGGAAACCAAGATCAACAGTAATTAATATAAATGCGAGGAGTCTGGCAGAAGGCTGACCTGAATTTCTTTTTATATTCATGGGGTGAATATTTACATTTTATTACCTACTGCTGACTCAATGTCCTAAAGCAAACTTCCCCAAATCCTGATAATATTACTGTTTATTAAACATTACCATTGATATATCTGTTTGCATTCCTAAGAGGCAATTGTGTATTCTAGTAAATAAAAGCAGATGGGAATGGAGACCCACTACTACAGTTGAGCTTTTCCCTGTGTTCTCTCCATAATCAAATTAATATTTCTTGTCTTGTGTGTCAGTTCATTTGTCGGCTCTTTCTCCAAGCCTTTAAACCCAAAAGCCACACTGGCTATGGCTTTTTTCATGGTCCCCCAAGCAGACGAGGGACCCTGATTCTCTGCATGAGAGGCAGCATTGAGCACCAGTGACTTGACTATTTCTCATCATGCGCATCTGGAATCCCTGATTCTCAGTGCAAGCACACAAAAAGCTAGTGACTCAAATTCTCAGTGCATGCACACACAGGGACCATGCTTCTTGGCACAAGGTCACACCAAGCAACAAAGACTCCAATATTTGATTCTCAGTGCAGACACAGGAGGACTCTGACTCCTGGCATGTGCTAAGGGACTCTGATTTTCAGCACACACAAGCGGGGTCTCTTTTTTAGCATGGCATAGGTGGGGTCTCTGATTCTAGATGCACACGAGGCTAAATTGAGTGCTGGTGACTCTGAACCTGGGTGAGCGTGGCTGCCACCAAGCCACAGCAGCCACACATCTTGATGTCCGGAGCTCTTCAGTGACACTTGGGTGTCATGAGGCTTCCACTGCACATGGCCTAGATCCCCACAAGTAGGCATTTGCATCTTCTGGTAATAGTTAGAATGGGGACACAATGAAATAATCCCCAGGGGGGAAAAAAGAGGAATCACCAAAAAGGGAAATAAGAGAAATGGAGCCATGAAACATCACTGAAAAAGAATTTGTACAAAGATCGTACAATTCATACACCAGAAAAACGAGGAAATCAACAACCTATGCAAAAACCAGGAATAAATCAAAAGTGATAAGCTAAATAAAAAAGAAAAAAAATGGAAGATTTCAAGAATAGACTAAAAGAAGCAAAGGACTGAATTAGTGAGTTAGAAGATAAGGTACAGAAACAAGCCCAATCTGAACAGCAACTGGAGAAAAACATTAAAAAACAGGAGGAGAGCCTAAGGGAGCTTTGAGACAATGCAAAATGAAGAAACATATGTATAATAGCGCTGCCAGAAGACAAGAAGAGCAGCTAGGATTAGGAAATCTATTTGAAGAAATAATGATAGAAAACTTCCCTGATACAAGAAAGAAAAAAGTTACACAAGTACAGAAAGTCACAAGCAAGAGGAATCCCAAAAGACCCACACCAAAACACATCATAATTACAATTGCAAATGTTAATAACAAAAAGAAAATCTTAAAGACTGCAAGAGACAGATTGAGAGTTACCTACAAAGAATTTCCCCCATCAGATTATCAAATGATGTCTAAACAGAAATACATAAAACTTGAAGGGAATGGAAGTGATGCAAAGCAAAGGACTGAGTCCAAGAACACTCTATGGAACAAGACTACCAATCAAGATTGAAGGGGAAATCAGGAGTTTCATAAACAAACAAACAAACAAACAAAAAAACCCCAAAAAGGCTAAAGGTGTTTATTACCATCAACCCAGCCTTGTAAGAAATGTTAAAGGGAATATAGTAAATAGAAAAAACAGAAAGGGAAGAAGGAACACAGGCATAAAGTAAATAAATGACTGCAAACAAAACATTTCAACAATAACATTAAATGTAAATGGATTAAATGCTCCAATAAAAGAAATAAAGTGACTGAATGGATAAGAAAACATGATCTATATATATGCTGTCTACAGGAGACCCACCTCAGAACAAGAGACTCACACAGACTGAAATTGAAGGAATGGGAAAATATCGATTAGTCAAATGAAAATTAAAAAAAAAGCTGGGGTAGTAATACTTATATCTGACAAAATAGACCTCAAAATGAAGACCATAACAAGAGACAAGAAAGGCCACTTCATAATTCTAAAGGGATTGATACAACAATAAGATATAACTCTGGTAAACTTTTATGCATCCAACGCAAGAGCAACCAAATACATAAAAAAAAAAAAAAAAAAAAAAAAAAAAAAAAAAAAAACTTCTGGAAGATATCAGGGGAGGAAATTGACAGCAACACAATCATATAGGAGACTTTAATACACCATTAACTGGATCTATCCTCTAGCCAAAATATTAGCAAAGAAATATCAATGATAAAATACTCACTAGATCAGATGAACTTAATTCACATCTTTAGAACATTCCACCACAAAACTACAGAATATACATTCTTCTCAACTGCACATGGGACATTTTAAAAGACACTGGGACACAGGCAAAGTTTTTCCAAAATCATATCAGTAATCTTCTAAGACCACAGTGGCATAAAATTAGAAATCAACTACAGTTAAAAAAAAATCACAGAAATTAAAACATTTGGAGGCCAAATAGTATACAATTAAACAATGAGTGGATTACCAAAGAGATCAAAGAAAAAATAAAACACATCCTGGAAACAAAGGACAATGAAAACAAAACAATCCAAAATCTTTGGGACACAAGGAAAGCAGTACTGAGAGGGAAGTTCAAAACATTACAGACCTACCTAAAAAACAAAAAACAAAAAACAAAAAATGAAACAAAACAAAAAAACAAAAACTGGTAACTCTTCAACTTTAAATATAAGGAAGAGAGCAACAAGGAAAGCCCAGTGTGAGCAAAAGGAAGGAAATAATAAAAATCAGAGCAGAAATGAATGACAAAAAAAAAATACAAGAGTTCAACGAAACCAAGAGTTGGTTCTTTGAAAGTATAAAAAAGAATGATCCAGGCTCACCAAGAAGCAAAGAGAGAGGACCCAAATAAACAAAATCAGAAGTGAAATGGGTGAAATAACAGCAGAAACCACAGAAATACAAAGAATCATAAAAATGTACTATGAGCAACTCATTCCAAAAAACTGGTCAACCTAGAAGAAATAGACATATTCCAAGGAAAAAAACGACCTTCCAAAACTCAAACAGGAAGAATAAAAAAATCTGAATAGTAATAAAAAAATTGAAGCAATAATAAAAAAACTTCCAACAAACATTCAAAGAAGAAATAAAGCCTATCTTCTTCAAACTATTAAAAAAATTCAAGAGGAATGATCCAAGCTCTTCTGAAGCCAGCATTACTCTAATCACAAAAACAGTTAAAGAAATTACAGAGAAAGAGAATTACAGGCCGATATTGCTGAACATAGACACCAAAATCCTCAACAAAATTCTAGTAAATTGGATTCAGCAGTACATCAAAAAGATCATACACCATGAACAAATATAATTTATCCCAGGGATGCAAGGTGCTACAATATCTACAAGCCAATAAATGTGATATACCACATAAACAAACAGAGATTAAAAACACACACACACACACACCATATAATCATATCCATAAATGTAGAAAAAGCACTTGACAAAATCCAACACCCTTTCTTGATAAAAACCCACAGCAAGGTGGGAATAGAAGGATCATTTCTCAATACAATAAAAGCCATATATGACAAACCCATAGCCAACATCATACTAAATGGGCAGAAACTAAAACCATTTCTCCTAAGAACAGGAACAAGACAGGGATGCCCACTCTCACCACTCCTGTTCGACATAGTACTGGAAGTACTAGTCATTGCTATTAGAAAAGAAGAAGCAATAAAAGGCATCCAAATAGGAAAAGAAGAAGTAAAACTGTCCTTATTCTCAGATGAGATGATATTGTACATAGAAAACCAAAAAAACTCCATCCAAAAAACTACTAGACTTAAAAAAATATAGTTGGCAATGTAGCAGAATACAAAATTAACACCCAGAAGTTTATGGCTTTTCTATACACCAATAATGAACTCACAGAAAGAAATTTAAAAAACAATCCCATTTACCATTGAATCAAATAAACAAAAAATTAAGATACTTAAGAATAAACTTAACCAAGGAGACAAAGGGTCTGTATTCAGAAAATATTAGAACACTAAAATGCAAGACTGAGGACGAAACCGATTTGGCTCAGTGGATAGAGCTTTGGCCTGCAGACTGAAGGGTCCCAGGTTCAATTCTGATCAAGGGCATGTACCTTGGTTTGGGGCACATCCCCAGTAGGGAGTGCGCAGGAGGCAGCTGATCGATGTTTCTCTCTCATCAACATTTCTAACTCTCTGTCCCTCTCCCTTCCTCTCTATAAAAAAGCAATGAAATATTAAAACAACAACAAAAACAAGACAGAGTAAGTCATGAAAAAATGGAAGAATATACCATGTCCATATTACCAAAAGCAATCTATAAATTCAATGAAAACCCCATTAAAATACCAACAGCATATTTCAAAGACCTAGAATAAATGCTCCAAAAATTTATCTGGAATTAAAAAATACCCTGAATAGCTGCAGCAATCTTGAGAAAGAAGAACAATATGGGAGCAATCACAACCATTTATCAAGCTACACTACAAATCCACTGTTCTCAAAACTGCCTGGTACTGGCACAAGAACAGACATATAGCCCCATGGAACAGAACAGTAAGCCCAGAAATGACCCAAACAATTACACTCAATAAATATTTGACAAGAGTATACAATGGAGACAAGACAGCCTCTTCAATAAATGGTGTTGGGAAAACTGGACAGATACTTGCAAAAAATGAAACTAGACCACCACCTTACACCATACACAAAAATAAACTCAAAATAGATAAAGGATTTAAACCTAAGATGGGAAACCATAAAAATCTTAGAAAAAGACAAAGGCAACAAAACAGCAGACATTTGTTGTAGCAATATCTTTACCAATACAGCTCCTAGGACAATGGAAACTAAGGAGAAAATAAACAAATGAGACTACATCAAAATTAAAAGTTTCTGCACAGCAAAAGAAACCATCAGCAAAACAACAAGAAAGCCCGTGGCATGGGAGAACATATTTGCCAGTGCTATCTCCCATAAGGATATAATTTCAAACATATACAGAGAACTCATATAACTTAACAAAAGAAAGATAAACAACCCAATTTAAAAAAAAAAGGTCAAAGGACCTAAATAGACATTTTTCAAAAGAGGACATTCAGAAAGCCAAGAGACACATGAAAACATGCTCAGAGTCACTCATCATCCAAGAGATGCAAACCAAAATGACAATGATGTACCATATTACACCTGTCAGAATGGCTATCATCAACAAATCAACAAATGACAAGTGCTAAATAGGATGCGGAGAAAAAGGAACCCTCTTTCACTGCTGGTGGGAATGCAGACTGATGCAGTCACTGTGGAGAACAGTGTGGTGTCTTCCCCCGCCCCCCCAAAAAAAAATAAAATAAAAAATGGAACTGTAATTTGACCCAGTAATTCCACTACTAGGAATATATCCCAAGAAAACAGAAACACCAATCAGAAAGGATATATGCACCCTTATGTTCATAGCAGCACAATTTACAGTAGCTAAGATTTGGAAGCAGCCCAAATGCCCATCATCACACGAGTGGATTAGAAAACTGTGGTACATCTATACAATGGAATACTACGCTGCCATAAAAAAGTAGGAATTCTTGCCCAAACCGGTTTGGCTTAATGGATAGAGCATCGGCTTGGGGACTGAAGGGTCCCGGGTTCGATTCTGGTCAAGGGCATGTACCTTGGTTGCAGGCACATCTCCAGTAGGGGGTGTGCAAGAGGCAGCTGATCGATGACTCTCTCTTGTCGATGTTTCTAACTTGCTATCTCTCTCTCTTCCTCTCTGTACAAAATCAATAAAATATATTTTTTTAAAAAAAGTAGGAATTCTTACCATTTGCAGCAGCATAGATGGAACTAGAGAGCATTATGCTAAGTAAAATAAGCCAGTCAGTGAAAGAAAAAGACCACATGATCTCACTCATTTATGGATAATAAAGAACTTATAAACAGATCAACAAAAATATATACAGAGGCAGAGAAGCATCGAACAGACTGTCAATCTACAGTGGCAAGGCTCAGGAGGTTTGGAGGGGGAGGTAAGAGATCAACCCAAGGACTTGTATGCATGCATATAAGCATAACCAGTGGACACATGACACTGGCGGGAGGGTGAGGGCATGTGCTGGGGTGTAGGGGAGGCCTGGGGAAGGTCAATGGGGGGGGGAAAGAGAGAGAGAGAGATGTATTGCTACTTGTAATACTTTAAACAAAAAGTAAAATAAAAAAGACTAATACCAAGACACATTATAATTAAATTGGCAAACACCAACGAAAAAATAAGAAACTTAAAGGCTGCCAGAGACAGACAGAAAGTTACCTACAAGGGATCTCCCATCACATTATCGTCTGATTTCTCAACAAAAACATATCAGGCCAGAAGGGAATTGAATGAAATATACAAAGTGGTGCAAAGCAAGAGTCTGAATCCAAGAATACTGTACCCAGCAAGGCTATCAAAGTTGAAGGCTAAATCAGGAAAATCAGACAAAAAACGACTAAGGGGGTTTATCACCACCAAACCAGCAATGCAAGAAATGCAAAGGGTCTGCTGTAAAAAGAAGAAACTGGAAAAGAAGCAGCAGCGAAGGCATAAAGAATAAAAATGGCCCTAATAAGTACCTAACAATAATAACTTTAAGTGTAAATGGATTAAATGCCCCAATCAAAAGACATAGGGTAGCTGAGTGGATAAGAAAACATAATCCATATATCTGCTGTCTACAGGAGACACACCTCAGAACAAAGGACTCATGCAGACTGATAGTGAAGGGATGGGAAAAGTTTCATCAGGGGAAAGAAAATGAACAACAAAAGCTGTGGTAGCAATACTTATATCTGACAAATTAGACCTGAAGGTGAAGGCCATAACAAGAGATAAGGAAGGCTATTTAATAATTCTAAAGGGAGCAATTCAACAAGAAGATATATCTCTGGTGAACACATATGCTCTCAATACAGGAGCACCCAAATACATAAAACTTCTGTAGGATATCAAAGGAGATATTGACAACAATACAGTCATAGTAGGGGACTTTAATACCCCACTAACACCACTGTATAAATCCTCTAACTAAAAAAACAGCAAAGAAACATTAATCCTAAATGACTCACTAGTTCAGATGGACTTAATTGACATCTTCAGAACATTTAACCCTAAAACCACAGAATGCACATTCTTCTCAGGTGCACACAGATCATTTTCAATGATAGACCACATATAGGGACACAGGCAAAGTCTCACCAAATTCAAGAAGGTAGAAATCAAGCATCTTCTCAGATCACATGGCATAAAATTAAAAATCAACTACCGTGAAAAAAATCAAACACTTGGAGGCTAAATAGTATGCTATTAAATAATGATTGAGTTACCAAAAGATTAAAGGAGAAATAAAAAGCATCATAGCAACAAACATCAATGAAAACATAACAATCAAAAGTATATGGGACACAGTGAAAGAAGACTTGAGAGGAAAGTTCATAACTCTACAGGCCTATTTCAAAAAAAAAAAAAAAAAAAAAAAAAGAGAAGAAAAGAAAAGAAAAATGGTAATAAATTATCTAACCCAAAACTCAAAAAGTTAGAAAGAAAGCTCAATAAAAGCCAAAAGTAAACAGAAGGAAGGAAATAATAAAGATCAGAGTGGAAATAAACAACATAGAGACCCCAAAAATAACACAGAAGATCAATGAAACTAAGAGCTGGTTCTTTGTAAGGATCAACAATATTGATGAAACTCTAGCCATGCTCACCAAGAAGCGAAGAAAAAGGACTCAAATAAACAAAATCAGAAATGAAAGAGGTGAAATAACAACTGATCCCACAGAAATACAAATGATTATCAAAAAATACTATGAACAACTCTATTCCAACAAAATGGACAACCTAGATGAAATGGACATATTCTTAGAAAAATACAAGCTCCCAAAACTCAATCAGAAAGAATAAAAAGAAGTTGAAGAGGTAATTTAAAATCTTCCAGCAAACAAAATCCCTGGCCAGGATGACTTTACAGGGGAGTTCTACCAAGTATTCAAAGAACCAAGACCTATCCTCAGACTATTAAAAAACAAACAAACAAACAAAAAAACTCAAGAGGAAGGCATACTTCCAAGCTCTTTCTATGAAATCAGCATTACACCAATTCTAAAACCAGATAAAGAACCCCTCCCACCCCCCGCTCCAAAAAAGAGAGAGATACAGGCCAATATATTTGATGATCATAGGTGCTAAAATCCTCAACAAAATTCTAGCAAATCAGATTCAGAATTACATTAGAAAGATCATAACTATGACCAAGTGGGATTTATTCCGGGAATGCAAGAATGGTACAATATCCACAAATCAATAAATGTGATACATGACTTAAATTGAGAGACAAAAACCATATAGTCCTATCAATTGATGCAGAAAATCATTTGACAAAATCCAACACCCTTTCTTGATAAAAACTCTCAGCAAAGTGGAAATAGAGGGATCATACCTCCACATCATAAAAGCCTTATCTGACAAACCTACAGCCAACATCATACTCAATGGGAAAAACTAAACTCATTTCCCTTAAGAACATGAACAAGATAGGGTTGCCCACTCTCATCACTACTATTTGACATAATTCAGGAAGTGCTAGCCACAGCAATCTGACAAGAAGAAGAAATAAAAGGCATCCACATAGGAAAAGAATAAGTAAAACTGTCCTTATTTGCAAATGACACGATACTATACATAGAAAAATCCAAAAGCTCAATAAAAAACAAAAACTATTAGACCTAATAAATGAATTTTGCAATGTAGCAGGATGCAAAATTAATGCCCAGAAATCCTTGGCCTTTTTATACACCAATAATGAACTCACAGAAAGTGAATTGAGAAAAAAATCCAAATTACAATTGCACCAACAAAATTAAGATATGTGGGAATAAACTTAACTAAGGAGGTAAAAGACCTATACTCAGAAAACTATAGGACATTGAAAAAAAAAAAAGATAGGAGAAAACATCCTATATAATAAAGAGAAAATATGCAAATTGTCATCATGCTGTAATGGCTCAGACACTCAACAATGGGTAGCAAGGAATGGGGACCAGCCAGGCACAAATAAGCTCACACGAGAGAGGAATGGGTACCACGCAGGCTGCTGCCCGGGAGAGGAACAAGCCACCCAGCCCATGGTCCCAGGCTTTGTAGCTGCAACTGAACCTGTGGCCTGGGAGATGGACAAGCTGCCCGTCTTATGGTCCCAGGCACCAGCGCCTGTGCTGCAACCCAGGAGAAGGACAAGCAATCAGCCCCTTGGTCTCAGGCACCTGTTTCTGCAGCCCAGGCAAAGCTGCCCTCCCATGATCCCCTACATCTGTGATTGGCCCAGGTGAAGCCAGCTCAGGTCCTGGGTGACTGCATTTGTCTAAAAGGTGGGAAGCCTGGGTCCCGGGTGCCTGTGACTGGCAGCAGGAGGGAATACTGAATCCCAGCTGTGGGGGTAAGGCTGAGGTAGTTAGGGGCAATCAGGCCAGTAGGGGAGAAGTTAGGGCAATCAGGTAGGTAGGGAAGCAGTTAGGTGGAATCAGGCAGGCAGAGGTGGTTAGGGGTGATAAGGCAGGCAAACACTTAGGATTTCAAGAGGGGTCCCAGATTGGAGAGGGTTCAGGCCAGGCTGAGGAACCCTCCCTCTTGCTTCCCCCCGCTGTTGTGCATGAATTTAGTGCACCAGGCCTCTAGTAAACAAGTCAAAGAGCATACCATGTTCATGGATTGGTAGAATTAACATCATTAAAATGTCCTTACTACCCAAAGCAATCTACAGATTCAATGCTATCCCCATTAAAATACCAATGGCATATTTCAAAGATCTAGAACAAACTCTTCAAAAATTTATCTGGAATTAAAAAAGACCCCCAATAGCCACAGAAATCCTGGAAAGAAGAAAAAAGTTGAAGGGATCACAATATCAGATATCAAGCTATATATCCAAGCCATTGTTCTCAAAACTGCCTGGTATTGGCACAAGAACAGATATATAGACCAATGAAACAGAACAGAGAACCCAGAAATCGACCCAAGCCATTATGCTCAATTAATATTTGACAAAGAAGGCAAGAGTATAAAATGGAGTCAAGACAGTCTCTTCAATAAATAGTGCCAAGAAATTTGGCCAGATATATGCAAAAAGATCAACAATTTAGACCATACACAAAAACAAACTCAAAATGACTAAAGGACTTAAATGTAGTAAGATGAGAAACTATAAAAATCCTACAAGACTCCATAGGCAGCAAAATAGCAGACATATTTTATAGCACTATCTTTACTGACACAGCTCTTAGGGCAATGGAGACTAAGGAGAAAAATAAACAAATGGTTCTGTATCAAAACAAAAAGTTTCTTCACAGCTAAAGAAACCATCAACAAAACAAGAAGAAAGCAAGGGAGAATGTATTTGCCAATGGTATCTTACCTAATAGTAGACAAATATTTAAATTGACCGTACCTCCATTATGCCCACCAGTGAATCAGGAGTATGAAAATTAACCCACAAAATATGGCGGGTTAATTTGCATAGGCAGGCACGGAGTGAAGACTGAAGCTTCTGCCTGAGCAAAGACTGAAGATTGAAGGCTTCTCCCATGGCTGCAGCCAAGCATGAAGGCTGCAGGCTGAAGGCTCCACTGAAGACTGCTGGCTGAAGGCTTTGCTGAAGGCTGAAGGCAGCAGGCTTCTGCTGCAGCCTGGTATGGGTTGCCTGAGAAAAAACAGTGCCGGCAACCAGGGGAAGGAATGCCTACTGCACTAGTCTTTGTTCAGTGGGCCTCTAGTTTCATATGAGGTTTTAATCCTCAAAATTTACAGAGAACTCATACAACTTAACAAAAGGAAGATAAACAACCCAATCAAAAAATGGGCAAAGGACCTAAATAGAAATGTTTCTAAAGAGGACGTACATAAGGCCAAGAGACATATGAAAACATGCTCAAAGTCACTACTCATCCGAGAGATGCAAATTAAAACAACAATGGTCAGAATGGCTATCATCAACAAATCAACAAAAAACAAGTGCTGGTGAGGTTGTGAAGAAAAAGGAACCTTCATGCACTGCTGGTGGGAATGCAGACTGGTGCTGCCACGGTAGAAGACAGTATGGGGTTTCCTCAAAAAGCTCAAAATTGAACTCCGATTTTACCCAGTGATCCCACTTCTAGGAATATCTCCCAAGAAACCAGAGATACGAACCAGAAAGTATATGTGTACCACTATGTTCCTAGTAGCACAATTTACAATAGCTAAGATTTGGAAACAACCTAAGCGCCCATCATTAGATGAGTGGGGAACAAAATGAAGTACATCTGCACAATGGAATACTACGCTATTATTAAAAAGGAACTTTTACTATTTGCAACTACATGGATGGAACTGGAGAGCATTATGCTAAGCAAAATAAACCAGTTAGAGAAAGATAAATATCACATAATCTCACTCATATGTGAGATAAAATGATCCACATAATTTGATGAACAAGAATAGATCCAATAGCATATGGCAGGGGAGAGGAGTTTAGAGAGCAACCAAAGGACATTTATGCATGCATATTAGCATGACCAATGGACACACTGGGGTAGTGGGGGCTTGCCCTGGGTGGGAATGGATTGGGAGGGGGCAGGGGAAGGCTAATCAGGGAAATAGGAGATATGTGTAAAACTTTAGACAATAAATTTAAAAGAGGTGAAAAAAAAGAACTAAAATGGCAATAACAAGCACCTATCAATAATAACCTTAAAGGTAAATGGATTAAATGCTCCAATCAAAAGACACAGAATAGCTGAATAGATAAGAAAACATGAACCACCAAAAATGCTTTTGCTCAGTGGATAGAGCATCAGCCTGCAGATTGAAAGGTCCCATGTTCGGTTCCGGTCAAGGGCATGTACACTGGTTGTGGGCACATCCCCAATAGTGGGCATGCAGGAGGCAGCTGATCGATGTTTCTAACTCTCTCTCTCTCTTCCTCTGTAAAAAAAAAAAAAAAAAAAAAAAAAAAAAAATATATATATATATATATATATATATATATATATATATATATATATATATATATAAAATGGTGGGAAAAAAGAAAACATGAACCAAATGTGTGCTCTCTACCAGAGACCCACCCCAGAACACAAGATTCAAACAGTTTGAGGAAGAAGGGATGAAAAAATTTTTTCCATGCAAATAGAAATGAAAAAAAGCAGTGGTAGCAATTCTCATATCTGACAAATTAGATGTCAAAATGAAGGCCATAACAGGAGACAATAAAAGCCACTATATAATTCTAAAGGGATCAATTGAACAAGAGGATGTAAATTTGGTAAATATATATGCACCCAATATAGGAGCACCTGAATATATATATAAAAAAAACTTAGGAAAAAAATTTTAAGGAGAGGTGGAAAACAATCCTATATAATAAAGAGTAATATGCAAATTGACCATCACACCAAGACACAAAATGGCCACCCCCATGTCGTCAAAGATGGCTGTCCCCATGTGGGTACAGATGGTTGCCACAAGATGGCCTGCAGGGGAGGGCAGTTATGGGAAGTTTGGGGTGACCAAGCCAGTAGAGGAGGGCAGTTGGGGGGCACTCAGGCTTGCAGGGGAGGGCAGTTGGGGGGGACCCAGCCTGAAAGGGAGGACAGTTGGGTGGGGGACAAGGCCTGAAGGGGAGGGCAGTTGGGAGCCAGCAGTCCTGGATTGTGAGAGGGATGTACGATCGCCCATTTAAACAGGCAGTTGGACATCCCTTAAGGTGTCCCAGATTGGAGAGGGTGCAGTCTGGGCTGAGGGACACACCGCTGCCATGCATGAATTTCATGCACTGGGCCTCTAGTACAGTCTTAGTAAGGGACTAGAGTCAATGAGGAAACTGATTCTTTTTTTAAAATGTTTTTATTGATTTCAGAGTAAGAGAGAAGTAGAGAGAGACAGAAACGTTAATGATGAGAGAGAATTGATTGGCTGCCTCCTGCACACCCCCTACTGTGGATCAAGCCACAATCCAGGCATGTGCCCTTGACCAGAATCAAACCCAGGACCCTTCAGTCTGCAGGCCAATGCTATATCCACTGAGCAAAATCAGCTAGTGCAGGAAACAGTGCCTTTTAATGATAAACTAGATCAGATGGCATTATTTATTTTATTTTTATTTTTTTATTAAATTATTATCTGTGTACATATACCATTGCCACGCCCCCATACATGCCCTCCCTTCCCAGAGTTTTGTGTCCATTGGTTGTACTAATATGCATGTATACAAGTCCTTCTGTTGATCTCCTATCTTCCTCAGATCTCCCTATCCTCCCCGCTATAATTTGACAGTCTGCTTGTTGCTTTACTGTCTCTATATCTATCTTTTCGTTCATCAGTTTATAATGTTCTTTATTATCCATAAATGAGTGAGGTCATATGGTGTTTCTCTTTCATTGACTGGCTTTTTGCACTCAGCATGATGTTCTCCAATTCCATCCAGGTTGCTGCAAATGATGAGAATTCCTTCTTTTTTATGGCAACGTAATATTCCATTGTGTAGATGAACCATAGATTTTGATCCAATCATCTGCTGATGGGCACCTAGGCTGTTTCCAAATCCTGGCTATTGTAGATTGTGCTGCTATGAACATAGGGGTGCATATATCCTTTCTGATTGGTATTTCTAGTTTCTGGGGATATTATTCTAGGAGTGGGATTACTGGGTCAAATGGGAGTTCCATTTTCAGGTTTTTTTTTTTTTTTTTTTTTTTTTTTAGGAAACTCCACACTGTTCTCCACAGTGGTTGCACCAGTTTGCATTCCCACCAGCAGTGCACGAGGGTTCCTTTTTCTCCACATCCATGCCAACCCTTGTCGTTTGTTGATTTGTTGATGTTGGCCATTCTGACAGGTGTGAGATGGTACCGCAGTGTTGTTTTGATTTGCATCTCTCGGATAATTAGTGACTTTGAGCATGTTTTCATGTGCCTCTTGGCCTTCCTTCTGTCTTCTTTTGAGAAGATTCTATTTAGATCCATTGCCCATTTTTTAATTGGGTCATTTATCTTCCTTTTATTAAGTTGTATAAGCTATCTGTAGATGTTGGAGGTTAAACCTTTATCAGTGATAACGTTATCTGGATTCTCTATTCTATTCCATTGATCTGTATGTCTGTTCTTGTGCCAGTAGCAGGCTGTTTTGAGAACAGTGACTTTGTAATACAGCTTGAAATCTGGTATTGAGATCCCTCCTACTTTACTCTTCTTTCTCAGGATTGCTGTGGCTATTCAGGGTCTTTTTTGTTCCAAATGAATTTTTGGAGAGTTCTTTCTAGGTCAGCGAAATATGCCATTGGTATTTTTTTTTTTTTTTTATTTAAAATCCTGACACTCCATTTAAAGATGAATGCCCTCCCCTTCTACAGCATCCTGAGCCAGGGCAGCTTGTGGGCATGATCACTTCTTGGTCCAAAACTGCTTGTACCACTCTAGGTCAAAGCTGTCAGGGAGCTCTGGCTCCTCCTCCTCCTTCTTCCCTCTGAGCTGGGCCTCACGTTTGCGGAACCGTGCCTGCCTCTCCTCTGGGGACAGGGCATCCAGGTCCACAAGCATCGCCAGAACTCGCCGGGGCTCCCGGTATGGGATGTGAATGGTGGAACCATCCTGCTTGACCAGGAGCATGGGGTAGAAGCGTGCATAGGCCTGTCTGTGCACACAAGTGAGCAAAGCTCTGCTGCTGTCAGCTCGACGTGAAGATATGTGCAGGCAGCGGCCCACACAGGGGGCCCCCATCACCACATGCTGCCGCACCAGGCCAAGCATGCTGCCCACGACTGCCATTCCTCCTGAGGGTCACTGTGGCATGTGAAGGCCCAGTGTGTGACCTTCCGCCCTCACGCAGCGCGGCACCGACACCAGCCCCGCAGCGGCGCAGCAGCCACGCCGCCACGGCAAGCCCCCCGTCGCCCGGCACTGACGCACAGCCCGACATAACCCCCCCCCCCCCCCCCTAGCGGAAGTCTGCCATTGGTATTTTAATGGGGGGTGCATTGAACCTATAAATTGCCTTAGGAAGTACGGACATTTTAATGATGTTGATTCTACCAATCCATGAACATGGTATGTTCTTCCATCTGTTTATATCTTGGTCTATCTCTTTTTTCAGTGTCGTGTAGTTTTCCATGTATAGGATTTTACCTCCTTAGTTAAGTTTATTCCTAGGTATCTTAATTGTTTTGGTGCGATGGTAAATGGAATTGCCTTTTTAGTCTCTGTTTCTGTAAATTCACTATGGGTGTATAGAAATGCCATAGATTTCTTGGCATTAATTTTGTATCCTGCTACATTGCCAAGTTCATTTATGACGTCTATTAGTTTTTTGATGTAGTCTTTTGGTTTTTTTATGTACAATATCATGTCATCTGCAAATAAAGATAATTTTACTTCTTATTTTCCAATTTGGATGCCTTTTATTTCCTCTTCTTGTCTAATTGCAATGGCTAGTACTTCCAGTACTATGTCAAACAGGAGTGGTGAGAGTGGGTATCCCTGTCTTGTTCCTGTTTTTAGAGGGAATGGTTTTAGTTTTTGCCCATTGTGTATGATGTTGGCTGTTGGTTTATCATATATAGCTTTTATTATGTTGAGGTATGATCCTTGTACTCCCACCTTGTTGAGAGTTTTTATCAGGAAAGGGTGTTAGATTTTATCAAATGCTTTTTCTGCATCAATTGATATGGTTATATGATTTTTATCTCTCAATTTTTTATGTAATGTATCACGTTTATTGATTTGAGGATATTGTACCACCCTTGCATTCCCGGAATAAATCCTACTTGGTCATGGTGTATGATCTTTCTTATGTGCTGCTGGAGCCAATTTGCTAGAATTTTGTTGAGGATTTTGGCATCTATGTTCATGAGGGATATTGGCCTGTAATTCTCTTTCATTCTGTTGTCTGTATCTGGTTTTGGTATTAGGGTGATGCTGGCTTCATAGAAGGAGTTTGGAAGTGTTCCTTCCTCTTGAATTTTTTGGAATAGTCTGAGGAGGGCAGGTGTTAGTTCTTCCTTGAATGTTTGGTAAAACTCTCCTATGAAGCCATCTGGTCCCCAACTTTTGTGTGCTGGAAGCTTTTTGATGACTGTTTCAATTTCTTCCAAAGTCACTGGTCTATTGAGATTTTTAGAATCTTCCTGATTGAGTTTTGGAAGGTTGTATTTTTTTGGGAATTTGCCCTTTTCCACCAGGTTGTCCAGTTTGTTGGAATAGAGTTGTTTGTAGTATTTTGTAACAAAGCTTTGTATTTTGGCGGGTCTATTGTTATTTCACCTCTTTCATTTCTGATTTTGTTTTTTTGGGTCCTCTCTCTTTGTTTCTTGGTTAGCCTGGCTAGGGGTTCATCAATCTTGTTTAACCTTTCAAAGAACAAGCTCTTGGTTTTGTTGATCTTATGTATTGTTTCTTTGGTCTCTATGTCACTTATCTCCGCTCTGATTTTTGTTATTTCCTTCCTTCTGCTTACACTGGGCTTTTCTTGTTGCTCTTTTCCTAACTCTTTGAGTTGTAGACTTAGATCATTTGTTACCATTTTTTTCTTATTTTTTGCAATAGGCTTGTAAGGATATAAACTTCCCTCTCAAAACTGCTTTTGCTGTGCCCCATAGATTTTGGATTGTTGTGTTTTCATTGTCATTTGTTTTCAGGATGTTTTTAATTTCTTCCTTGATTTCTCTGGTAACCCAGTCCTTGTTCAATAGCATGCTATTTAGTCTCCATGTGTTGAATTTCTTTGGATTATTTTTATTGTAATTGATTTCCAATTTTATGCCACTATGATCTGAGAAGATGCTTGATATGATTTCTGTCTTCTTGAATTTGAAGAGACTTTGCCTATGTCCCAGCATGTGGTCTATCTTTGAAAATGACCCACGTGCACTTGAGAAGAATGTATATTCTGTGGCTTTGGGGTGAAATGTTCTGAAGATGTAGATTAATTTATCTGGTCTAGTGTTTCATTTAGGATTGATGTTTCTTTGCTGATTTTTGGCATAGATCATTTGTCCAAAGGTGACAGTGGAGTATTAAAATCTCCTACTATGATTGTATTGCTATTAATCTCTCCTTTAATGTCCTCCAGCTGTTTTTTTTTAAAAAAATGTGTTTGGGTGTTCCTGTATTGGGTGTATATATGTTTATCATGGTTATTTGTTCTTGTTGGATTCCTCCCTTTAGTATTATGAAGTGGCCTTCATTATCTCTTGTTATGTCCTTCACTTTGAGATCTAATTTGTCAGATATAAGTATTGCTACCCCATCTTTGTTTTCATTTCCATTCATCTGGAAAACCTTTTTCCATCCCTTCCCCCTCAGTCTGTGTGCGTCTTTTTTTCTGAAATGGGAAAATCTAAAGGAGGAAAAGGTTAAGATAAACAGAATAGCAAAATGGGGAAGGTTAGGAAGAGAGTGATGGTGTAAAGGTTGTGTTGAGATAGGGTAAACAATGCTAAAGGGGATTGGAGATAGAATGAAGAACACTAATTCCAATGTAAAATAAAGAGAAAATAAAATGGCACTTAAAAAAATAGTAGTAGTAATAATGCTGATTGAACCTAAAATAGTAGTTAGAATAATAGTTAAAATAGTAGTAGTAATAATGCTGATTGAACCTAAAAATGTAATAATTAAAAAGTTAAAATCAATTAAGGAAAAAAAGGAAAAAATCAATTTCTTAAGTAAAAGATGCAAAAAATGAAAATAAAATAAAAAATAAAAAAATTAGCAAAAACAGCGTGCAGTTGTGAAGGCCATTCACTTCTTCCGTTAATTTGTTTGGCACACCTGTTTCTCAGTCCAGACAGTATTGCAGTTCCCTGCATTCCGCTGCACCTCAGTGTTGTAAACTAGTCCTTGATTTTAAGATGGCGATTTATTAGTTTCTTGGTTTTTGATTAAATAAAACTAGTAAGAAACACAGTCAGTTTGTACTCTAGCCCCTAGGTGGCAGTGTTTCTGGATTGATGTCCCCGTCTTTTTGGCTGCTCTAGCCTTCTTTTTCTATGGCACTCAATACTGTTTTTTGCCTGGGAGTTGAATCCCAGAGGATTTCTCCCCTCTCTGCTTCTCAGCTTCCAGAAAAGCTGTTTCCCCCTGTCTTATCTCAGGGCCAGCCAATCTGGTTGATCTCTCCTTTGTAATCAGAAACAAAGGGTTGTAGGGGAACCAGCCTAGGTGCAAGATGGGCCAGTCTGTGCGCACTTACAAACAGACAGCTTTCCAACTCCTATGTTCTCCCTCCATGTCTGATCAGAATGGGTTGCTCCCTAGAGAACCCCATTATTAGCAACCTTGGGGACCCCCGTCCACTCTCCCAAATCACGCCAGACCCAACAGCGGGGAGGGAAGGGGCTTTTGTGGACACAGATTTCCGCGGTCCCAGCGCGTGTGCTTACAATTATATGCCAACATGCTAGACAATCTGAACAAGGACAGATTCCTATTAACGTACAATCTTCCAAAAATGAATCAGGAAGAATATAAAAACCTGAAAAGGCTAATACCAACTGATAAAATTGTAGCAGTAATAATAATAATAAAAACAAACACACAAACAAAAAAAACCCTCCCATCAAATAAAAGTCTTGGTTCAGATGGCTTTACATGGGAGTTCTACCAAAAATTCAAATGAGAACTAACACCTACACTCTTCAAACTATTCAAAAAATATCCAAGCAGAAGGAATACTTCAAAGCTCCTTTTATGAAGCCAGCATTATCCTAATTCCAAAACCATATTAAGATACTACAAAGAAAGAGAATTACAGGCTAATATCCCTGATGAACGTAGATACTAAAATCCTCACCAAATATTTAGCAAATTGGATCTGGCAATATATTAAAGAGATCACACACAATGATCAGGTGAGATTATTCCAGGGATGCAAGTCTGGTACAGTATTCACAAATCAATAAATGTGATATATAACATAAACAAATTGAAAGACAAAAAAATCACATAATCATATTAATAGACACATACAAAGCATTTGACAAAATTCAACACCCATTTTTGATAAACAAATAAACAAATAAATAAATAAACTATCAGCAGAAGGGTTGTACCTAACATGCTTTCAATGGGAAAAACTAAATAATTTTCCATGAAATCAGGAGCAAGACAGGGATGTCTCCTTTCACCACTCTTATTCAATACAGTAATGAAAGTCCTAGCCACAGTAATCAGACAAGAAGAGATAAAAGAAATCCAAATTGGAAAGAAGAAAGTAAAACTGTCAATATTTGCACATGACATTGTATATAGAAAACCATAAAGAATTCATATAAAAAATTTTACTAAATTTAATAAATGAATTTGGCAATGTAACAGGACACAAAATTAACACCCAGAAAATGATGGCCTGGTGCATGAAATCCGTGCATGGGGAGCAGGGTCCTCAATCCACCCTGCAGCCTCTCCAATCCAGGACATCCCCCTCACAATCCATAACCACTGGCTCCTAATCACTCACCTGCCTGCCTGCCTGGTAACCCCTAACTGCCCTCCCCTGCCAGCCTAACTTCCCCTCATTGCCTCTATTAGCCAACCTGATCGTCCCTAACTTTCCCCCGCTGCTGGCCAGGTTGCCCCCAACTGCCCCCTCCCTGTTGGCATGGTCTCTCCTAACTGCCTGCTCCCACCAGCCTGGAAGCCCTCAATTATCCCCCCTCTGTTGGCCTGGTCCCTCCTAACTGCCCCCTCCCTCCTGCCAGTCTGGTCACCTCTTACTGCTCCTCCCTGCCAGCCTAATCACCCCCAACTGCCTTCCTGCCGGCCTGGTTGCCCCAAATTGCACACCCTCCATCAGCCTGGTCATTGCCCCCCTCCCCCCACACATACCCCCCGTCCTGCCAGCCTGGTCACCCCACACAGCCTGCTGTTCATTCATTTAGTCATTCTTCATTAACACCCCTGCCAGCCTGGTCCCCCCATGCAGCCTGCTTGTTCAGTCGTTTGGTAGTCCCTTGGGATGTCCCTGGGAAGCTTGGGGGCAGAGGGGATTTTGGGGACTCAGGAGGCAGGCACACAGAGTGGCCAGACCCACCTGGGGGTGAGCCAAGCTCTGCTGTGCACCTGCCACCCCAGTGGGGCTGAGAGGACTGGGCTCCACCAACTTGTGGTTGTGGGCACCCAACTTGAGGGCATTACAGTCAATTAGCACATTCCCTCCTATTGGCTGTGGGCATCACCATCTTTGTGAAAGTGTAATGGTCAATTAGCATATTCCCTCTTTATTAGATAGAATATTATTGATTTTCAGAGAGGAGCTATATATATATATATATATATATATATATATATATATATATACACATCAATATATATATGACGAGAGAGAATAACTGACCAGCAGCTTCCTACACTGGGGATCAAATCTATAATGTGGGAATGTGCCCTTGACTAGAATCAAACCCAGGACCCTTCAGTCCACAGGCCAACATTCTGTCCACTGAGTCAAACCAGTTAGGGCTTGATGGCATTTTTATATACCAAAATGAACTCTCAGAAAGAGAAACTAAACACACACACACACACACACACACACACAAAACCAATCCCATTTATCATTGCCACACAAAAAATTAAGATATTTAGAAATAAACTTAACCAAAGAGGAAAAGATCTGTACTTGGAAAACTACATGATATTGAACAAAGAGATAGAAGAAGATATAAACGAGCAAAAGAATATATTGGGTTCATGGATTAGTAGAATAAACATCATTAAAATGTCCATATTACCCAAAGCAATCTATAGATTCAATGCAATCGCTATTAAAATACCAATGGCATATTTCACAGTTCTAGAACACACTCCAAAAATTTATAAGGGACCAAAAAAGATACTAAGTATCTTCAGCAATCAAGAAAGAAAAGTAAAGTTGGAGGTCCTACATTGCTGGTGGGAATGCAGACTGGTGCAGCCATTGTGGAGAACAGTATAGCATTTCCTCAAAAATTTAAAAACGAAACTTCCATTTGGCCCAGTAATCCCACTTCTAGGACTATATACCAAGAAACCAGAAACACCAATCAGAAAGGATATATGCACCCTTATGTCCATAGCAGCACAATTTACGATAGCTAAGATTTGGAAACAGCCTAAGTGCCCATCAGCAGATGAATGGATTAGAAAACTGTGACACATCTACACAATGGAATACTACCTACAGTAATAAAAGAGAAAAATAATTGACTGTACCTTCGCTATGCCCACAGCCAATCAGAGCGAGTACACAAATTAACCCAACAAAGATGGTGGTTAAATTGCATAAGCAGGCACTGAGCTGCCTGGGTCCCGGAAACATCCTCTGGACCTAGGCCACTACTAGCCTGTAGGCCCATGTTTAGGCCCTGAGTGGCAGGGGTCCCAGAATGCCCCCTGGCCACTCGGAGCCTATGAGTGCAGGCAAGTGGCTGGGGGTGGGGCAGGAAAGTCCCCATGTCACCATAATGACTCGGGAACATTCCACCCTGCCTGCAGCTGCTTGCAAATGCAGCGGTTTGGGTCCATGCCCCCAGCCTGGGGTCTCAGGCTGGCAGCAGCACGTGGACCCAGGCAGAGATCCCCTCCAGGCCCAGCCTGGGTTCTCAGCCACTCTAGTCAGGCAGATATGGAGGAATCTTAAATGTTTTATATATATATATATATATATATATATATATATATATATATATATATATATATATATATATATTATTGATGTTTTACAGAGAGAAAGGGAAGGGGATAGAGAGCTAGAAACATCTATGAGAGAGAAATATCAATCAGCTGCCTTCTGCACAGTCCCCACTGGGTATGTGCCCCCAACCAAGGTACATGGCCTTAACTGGAATCAAACCTGGGATCCTTGAGTCTGCAGGCCATTGCTCCACCCACTGAGCCAAACCAGTTAGGGCTGTCCAATATTTTAAAGAAAAAACCCTATCTAATAAAGAGGGAATATGCAGGGGAGGGCATTTGGGGGTGACCGGGCTGTCAGGAGAGGGCAGTTGGGGACGATCAGGCCAGCAGGGGAGTGGTTAGGGGGTGATCATGCTGGCAGGCAGAAGCAGTTAGGGGCAATCAGGCAGGCAGGTGAACAGTTGGGAGCTATCAGTCTAGGATTGTGAGAGGGATGTCCAACTGCCTGTTTAGGCCTGGCAGTTGGACATTCCCTGAGGGATCCCAGATTGGAGAGGGTGCAGGTTGGGCTGAGGGACACACATACCCATGCATGAATTTCATGCACCAGGCCTCTAGTGCTGCTATAAAAAAGAAGGAAGTCTTACTATTTGCAAAAGAAGACAGTCAGAGAAAGATAAATATCGTATGATCTCATTCATTTGTAGAGTATAATGAACAACATAAACTGATGAACAACAATAGAATCAGAGTCATAGAATCATTGAATAAATTATCCAACCTATGAGGGAAAGTGGAGTGTGAGGGGGTAAGAGATCAACCAAGGACTTGTATGCATGCATATGAGCATAACCAATGAACAGGGGTATGGTGAGGGCATGTGCTGGGGGGTGATGGTGATTGGGAAGAGGTCAATGGGAGGAAAAGGAGAATTATGAAATACTTTGCCAATAAAGAATTTAAATTTTAAAAAAGAGTAAAGTTGGAGGGATCACAATTCCAGATATCAAGTTATACTACAAAGCCACTGTAATCAAAAGAGCCTGGTACTGGCACAAAATCAGGCATATAGATCAAAGGAAAAACACACAAAACAAAACAGAAAGCCCAGAAATCAACCCAAGCCAATATAGCCAATTGATATTTGAAAAAAGAGGCAAGAACATCCAAGGGAGTCAAGATAGTCTCTTCAATAAATGGTGTTGGGAAAATTGGACAGATTTATGCAAAAAATGAAACTAGACCACCAACTAACTTATTCCAAAACCAGTGGATTGGTGCCTGAAATTCATTAATGGGGGTGTGGAAGGGTGTTCTTCAGCCCAGCCTGCACCCTCTCCAATCTGGGACCCCTCAAAGTATGACCTACTGCTGGTTGATCTCTTACAGCAATCAGGTCTAAACTAGCAGTCAGACATCCCTCTCACAATCCAGGACTGCTGGCTCCAGCAGCTCACCTGCCTGCCTGCCAACTTTATTGCCCCTAACCACTCTGCCTGCCAGCCTGCTATCCCCCAACTGCTCCCCCCCCCCCCCGCGAAGGCAGATCACCCCCAACTGCCTCTCGTGCCAGCCTGCTCACGCACAACTGCCCTCCTGCTGTCCTGCTTGCCCCCAGCTTCCCTTACCACTGGCCTGTTCAACCTCAACAGGTCTGCTCACTCCAGACTGTCCCACCCCCCCACTGACGTGATCATCTCCAACTGACCCCCACTGATGGCCTACTCACCCCTAACTGGCCCCCATGCTGGTCTACTTACCCCCAATGGCCCCTGCCGTCCCATCCTGGCCTGATTATCCACTGGTGACCCAAGCTTCCAGCTTTGCTTTTTTTCTTTTTCTTTTCCTTTTTTTTTCAGTGCCTCCTTAAGTGGAGGCCAGGGCCAGTTGGAAGCATGTATCCAGGATTTATTTATCTTCTATAATTGAAACTTTGCAGGCTTGAGTGGAGGCCAGGGCCTGCCAGGGTGGGCAGGAAGCTTGGCTTCGTCCATTGCTGGGACAACCCAAGCCTCTTGCTTGTTCCAGCTCTGTGGTGGGCGGCCATATTGGTTGGGTTAATTTGCATACTCGCTCCTGATGGGCTTTTGGGTGTGGCTTGTGGGTGTAGTGGAGTGATGGTTAATTTGTATGTTTCTCTTTTATTAGTGTAGATAAGAATAAACTGAAAATTGTTATAAAAGACTTAAATATAAATTTTGAAATCATAAAAATCCTAGAAGAAACAATAGGCAAGAAATTCTCAAACATCTCTGTGGCAATATGTTTGCTGCTACATCTCAAAGGAAACTAAGAAGAAAATAAACAAATGGGACGACTGAAATAAAAAACATCTGCACAGCAAAAGAAATCATCAACAAAACAAAAAGGGAGCCCACTGTATAATAGAACATATTTGGCAATGATACATCTGATAAGGGGTTAATATCCAAAATATATAAGGAACTCATATAACTTAATAAAAGGGAGACAAATAATCCAATTTTTAAAATGGGCAAAGGACCTAAATACACACTTTTCCAAAGTGGACATACAAATGGCCAAGAGAAATATTAAAAATTCTCAAAGTCACTAATTATCAGAGAGATACAAATTAAAACAACAATGAGTTATCACCTCACAACTGTCAGAATTGCTACCATCAACAAATTAACAAATGACAAGTGCTAAAGAGGATGCAGAGAAAAGGGAACCCTCCTGCACTGCTGGTGGGAATGTGGACTGGTGCAGCCACTGTGGAAAACAATATGAAGTTTCCTCAAAAAATTAAATATGGAACTGTCATTTGAACCAGTGACAAACCTGAAACACCAATCAGAAAGAATATATGTAACCCTATGTTCACAGCAACACAATTTGCAATAGCTAAGATCTAAAAACACAGCCCAAGTGCCCATCAGTAAATGAGTGGATAAAAAAGCTGTGGTATATTAATACCATAGAATAATATGCAGCAGTAAAAAAGAAGGATCTCTTATCATTTGAGACCACATGGAGGGACCTGGAGAATATTATGCTAAGCAAAATAAGCCTATCATAGAAGAATAAGTATCACATGATCTCACTCATTTAATACTATGAAACAAAATAAACTGATAAACAAAATAATTCCAAAGACATAGAAGCATGGAACAAACTGTAGAATTTTAGAGAGAAGGTGGGGGTGGGTGAATGGGAAGAGATTAACCAAATATCTTGTAACCCAGGGACACAAACAATAGCATGGTGAAGGCCTGGGGCATAGAGTGGGTGTGGGCTAGAAGAGGTCAATGGGGAAAAGTGTGTGTGTGTGTGTGTGGGGGGGGGGCACCTGTAATACATTCCACAATAAAGATAACTTAAAATTAATTAATTAATTAATCAATTAATTAATTAAATCCAAACTTCTTAGTTCAGTTCAAGATCCTCTACATTCAGAGTTCCACATACCTGCCATCATTATCACTCACCACTTGCTTTCTTCTTTTGAAACAAGGTTGATAGACAATTTCTGAACTTTGAGCCTTGCCTTTTTCAACCATGACACTGAGTATACTTTTCCCTATAAATGCACTGTCTTTTATCCTAAGCCCTTTTCCATCTTGAAGTCTTCTCCCATGGTTCCACAATGGAAGTGATTTCCCTTTCCTTTAAATTTCTATAGCACAAATCCTTGGTATATCTCATGCATTTTAACCACTGTCCATTAAACTGCAAATGCCTTTGAGAGAAAAACTTTATTCATTATTGTGCCTAGCATGCATTTTTATGAAGAGTGGGCAATCAATACATATTTGTCACTTGAGTTTTATGAAATTAACATGGGTTTTAAAATAAAATTTAAAAGTATAAACAGAAATTATATTCAGTCAATACAAACCAGTACAGTCATACTAAGTTGTAAAATATTTAAATACTTCCTTACCATTGCCCCTTGCCACCTGAATGCTTCCTACTACCATTGGTGGCCAGGTCTCTCTTCCCCTGAAAGCATCTGGACCCCCACAATCTCCCAACTAAACACTTAATATCTTACACAGCTGGGAACACAAAGGACACTGCTCCAACCATGTGGCCAGAGACAACTGATGGAAATATCCATTCTAACTGATCTAAATCTGTGCAATGTCACTGTTAAATCTTTTGATAATTATTCTGATTATAAATAAGGTTTAATTATACAATTTGAAAACAGTGTTCTCCTCATTGCAAAATCTTTTAAAGAGCAGATTCAGGAATAGACAAGGAAAATGATACTTTGTCATTCCCTAAAGATTTAGGATACATTCATTAGGACTTCATCTTCATGTAAACCAGAAGGTAGGCAGTTTCCCGCCTAGAAAGAAAGAAAAAAAATGCAACATCATGGCAGAAATGAAACAGTCATATTATTAATTCACAATAGGAAAAAAGCCAACAAACTTTCCAGATTGTTAGATAAAGTGTTTATCTATCCATCACCCTAGAGGAAAACAAAATGTGTGATTTAAGAAAATAACTAACCTGCAGTTAGTTAACATCTAAATCAGGGATTTACAAACTAGAAACCCATTAGTCAAATCTGACTGATAATGTATTTGCAAATATATTTAATTGGAACACAGCTACACTCATTCATTCATATGTCCTCTGTGCCTGCTTTTGACTACAAAGATAGAGTTGAATAGTTGCAACAGAAATTGTGTGGCCCACAAAGCCTAAAATATTTATTCCCTGGCCCTTTATAGAGAACAGTCTGCCAAGCTGTTACTTAAACATTGGGGGAGTTGCTGACAACCAGAAAGTGACAAAAAGTGAGCCTTCAAAGGAGTGGTTATAAGAAAGAAGAGAAAAGGAACATTGGAGAAATACTTCAAACACAAATTCTAGCTCATTCATTATTTTTCAAATGATCTGGCCTACTTCTGTGGCTGAAATAATTATAAATATCACCCTAACCTAGAAACTCAGCTGGAAAAACTTATAAAGTCTGTGATTTAATTTCACCCAGCTTTTTTCTTTCCAGTTTCCTCTCTGTAATTACTGATTTGTAAAAAATAGTTATTGATATTTACTACACCAGACAAAGAAAGAGTAAATGAGTGATCCTTGCCCCCAAAGAGTGTGTGGTCTATGTGAAAGTTACATAAACAAAAATGACAAAACAGTGTGACCCTTTCTATAAAAGAAGTATGCTCAAAACACAGTGAAAGCATATGAGAAGCCCCTACAGATATATGGCTGGGTGAATCAATGCAAGGCATTAAAAGGGTAGGAAATGGCCATGATCAGAGAGGTACTGAAGTATGGATAGGACTTTGCCTTGATGATAAGTTAATAGAGGGTAATACTGACCAGAATTGCATGTGCAAAGCCATGAGGAAAAAATGGAGAATCTGATGTTTAGGGAGAAACTTCCTCTTTAGTTATTCTTGGAATCTACATTGTGAGA
Source organism: Pipistrellus hanaki (assembly GCF_964339955.1). Taxonomy (NCBI): domain Eukaryota; kingdom Metazoa; phylum Chordata; class Mammalia; order Chiroptera; family Vespertilionidae; genus Pipistrellus; species Pipistrellus hanaki. Next base: position 92,302,953 of record NC_140505.1, on the reverse strand, counting down.
AAATATGGTGCAATGGGATGGATATTGAAAGATGAGGCTGGCCAGTTAGTCACTAAGGAGTTATATAAATATTAGAGGCCTGGTGTATGAAAATTCATGCACTGGGGTGTGTGTGTGTGGGGGTCCCTCAGCCCAGCCTGCTCCCTCTCACAGTCTGGGAGCCCTTAGGTGCGGGAGGTGACACACGATCAGGGGAAGATGACACCCCCGTCACACCTCTGCTGCTGCCACTGCTGGCAGCACAAGCCACAGCTGGCCCTGGTTACCTGAGACTTGGGCGGCCCTGGGCAGCTGGGTAGCCACCATCTGAAGCTTGCCTGTACCTCGGGCTGGCCCTGGGAAGCTGGGGGGCTGAGGGTGGGTCCAGCCACACCATGTGCCTGCCGTCCCCAATGGGGCTGAAAGAACTGGGGGACTCCGGTAGGGCTGAGGCGACTAAGCGCTGCAATCTTGTGGCTATGGATATCACCATCTTTGTGATGGCGTGACCATCAATTTGCATGTTCCCTCTTTATTAATTAGGATAAGGAGTAGTTGAATCCATGAGAGTGTCATACAGCAATAAGAATCCTGTGTAAGCTTATTGGGTTTCCATCACTAAAAATTCTCTTACCAGCGGCAGTTATGATTTCCATAGGTGCATTGGATATCTTCCCAGGATACCTGGAAGTATATAACATAAAAAGTGAAGCAACCAGCTGACATCTTTGAAGCATCCAGAGTACAGGGTGCTTATCATTCCTTATCACTCCTTCAAACAAACCTAAACCTAAGAACTCCCAAAACCCATAGCACCTAGTGATAAATGCCATGTAAATGAAGTCTCTTTTAGTATAATTGTCCCTGTTTACACTTCGTTATGTCCAGCCCAAAGTTCTAACTTCATATTTACAACTCTTCTTGCTTTCTATAAATTTCCCACAGAGCTTAAGGCACTGAGCTTACAACACCAAAAATATAGACATTAAGCTAAGTGGAATCTTAGAGACCATTTGGACACTTCATGCAGAAAACAGCTTTCAGGCTCATAAAAGATCTCACATACAGAGAACAATAATGTGGCTTGCTTGATCTTGAGGACCAATCTAGCCCTGGGCTCAGAATATATTATAGCACAGGTAGCTAATCTAGGGGAAGAGGCAATTTAGATGATGTTTCTCACCCAACAAACACTGGAATCATTGAAGCAGAACCACTTCCCATCTATAGAATTCCGGACATAGGCACAGTAATGACCAAAGTCAGGCAGCCCCACATGGGCAATCACAGCAAAGAGTTCATATAGTCCTTCAAGCTGAAATAACACAAGGCATAAAATGATTCACCCATCATCCTTTTTTAGCCCTACTTTAAAATAAGAAAACATTTCATTACTTGTTTATTCAGTGACTACACCATGCCAGGCCTTGGTACTTCAAGGGGATTAGAAAACATTCCTTGACTTCAAAAATTTCACAGCTAAGTAAGGCATAATTAGAATGACATGTTTTATAACAGATGTATTTACAGGTAAATTATGGAAAACTCAACTTTTGCACAAAAAAGGAAAAGGAACAACCAGTTGAGGAAAGACTGAGGAGCTTGGGGAAAAGCTCTCCAGAGAAGACATGCTTGAAATGATCTTTCAGAATGAACAAGATTAGTAGATAAGTTATGGGAAGGGGGTAGCAAAAAATTTGGACATCCCAATCTTGTCTTCATCAAGATCAAAACAAGGGTCAATGTCCAGAGTTTCTGTTTCATATTAAAACTTTGAAGCTCAGGAGGTCTGTCATGGGCCCTAGGCAGGGCTGCTAAACTTACATGGTTGCTATAAAGAAAATATACGAAAGAATGGGTGAGAGCCCATTATTGAGGGAGAAAGATAACTCTTTGTTCCCTTGTGTTATATTTTCTTGGGCTTGGGATGCACCAGGAGCTTTTTCAAAATAAACAATCAACTTCTCAAGCTTTCCCATGCCTGCACTGGGCCTGCTTCCTGACCAATCCATTCTTTCTCCAGGTTAGATGGACAAGCCTCTATGGTCAAGTACCTCTCTTTGCATCATTTTGACTTCCAAGACATGTGCTTACCTCTGCCTTCATTATTCTATCCCTTTCCCCAGTGATCTATGGGAGAACAAATCACTGGTTCCCTGGGAGTGTTGTTTTCAAGCAGAAAAAAAATAAAATTAAGATATACTTTATCAGATACACTGTGCAAATAAAAATAAAGAAAACTAGGGAAAAAATGAGAATCCTATGAAGTGTATATGACCTGAGTTGATAAAGAAACTATATTATAATATAAGCTTTTTAACATATTATCAGACCTCAGTATTTAAAATACTAGAGCATGAATAGTGAACAGACTACTGGAACAAAAAAGTTCAGAAATGGTATATACAGCTAAAAATAGAATGTGATAAATGTATAATTTCAAACGTACGGAGAAAAGATATCTATGCCACTTTTTTTTCTCAGAACTTTCCAATAAATTATTAGCTCAGGACAATTGAATTCAACTTTACTTTGATTAAATTTGGTCCAATGTACTGGCCACTTCCTTATTACCCTCAAAGTGGACATAAGTTGCTTTAAAAAGAAAACTTGGTTGATGTTATATTCACAGCCCATTGTGTTTACTTATGTATAGGTAAGTACTACACATCTTATTAAAAGGAAGGTCCTGAATCATGGGTTCTTTCCCTCAGGTTCCTTCTCCCCATGCTACAAGGTATATGAATACAAGCCCAATATTTATAAATATAATCTTTTGAATCTTAAAGAAAAGGAAAGCAGCTATAAAGAGCAAATGAGGGTGGTGATGGCACGGTGATAACAGTTCACCATTATTGTTCAAGAACACACATGTCTCAGTCATTAAAATATTATTTTTAAAATTAAGTGTTTCTTGAATATATGAAAATGTTTCTGTTAATTACATCTGGTTGTTGGTGAGTTTTGCTTCCTTTTTGTATACTAAACATGGACAGCAGAAGACATAATTTCTGAGCTGGGAGAATGACACAGATGAGACACACCAAAATGCTATTTCTGAGTGTTTAACTTAAAGCAGCCTAGTGAGGTGGGTAAAATCAAAAGGACACAGTATCTAATGAGATGGCAGTAGACAGGAGGGGAGAAGCATGTCACCTGGTACCCAGCATTGCAGAGGTCTTTATCACTCAGAAGAAATTGATTTAAATCCAAGCTCTGGGGGAAATACAATGAGTGGCAAATTTTTTCTGTCTGTGAATTCCTGATGGAAAACCGCATAAGGTGGATTGTCAAGGTTTGGGGCAAATGCGTCAGCTTCAAGACCTGCAAAAGCAAAATCACTATGGAGATTAAATCCTAAGGCACTTGAAATGGATAAATTCAGAGAAATACCACAGCAAAAGGTATGTTAAAAGGGAAGCAGATACATATCCCATGGATACAGACAACAGTGTGGTGAAGGCCAGGGTTAGGGTGGTGGGGACTGGGTAAAGGTAAGAAAATGGGGAGGAAGGGAATGGGGACATCTGTAATAGTGTAAACAATTGGACAAATAAATAAGTAAATATATAAAATCTTTTCTTTTTTCATAAAATATTTTATTTATTTTTATTTTTTCAAAATTAAATTTTTATTTATTTACTTTTAATTCTTTATTGTTAAAAGTATTACATATGCCTCCTTTCCCCCCCCATTGTCTCCTCCCAGCCAGACCTGGCCCCACCCCCAACCCAGGCCTTCACCCCCTATTGTGTTTGTTCATTGGCAATGCTTATATGCATATTAGTTCTTTGGTTAATCTCTTATCACCCTCCCCCTCACCCATCCTCCTCTGCCTTCCCTCTGAGGTTTGACCATCTGTTCGATGCTTCTATGTCTCTGGATCTATTTTTGTTCATTACTTTATGTTGTTCATTATATTCCACAAATGAGTGAGATGTGGCACTTATCCTTCTCTGACTGGCTTATTTGCCTTAGCATAATGCTCTCCAGATCCATCATGCTGTTGCAAATGGTAAGAGTCATTGCTTTTTTATAGCAGCATAGTATTTTATTATGCAAGTATACCACAGTTTTCTAATCCACTCATTTGCTGATGGCACTTAGGCTGTTTCCAAATCTTTGCTATTGTGAATTGTGCTACTATTAACATAGGGGTACATATATCTTTTCTGATTGGTGTTTCTAGTTTCTTCGGATATATTCCTAGAAGTGAGATTACCAGGTCAAATGGGAGTTCCATTTTTAATTTTTGAGGAAACTCCATACTGTTCTCCACAGAGACTACACCAGTCTGCATATCCACCAGCAGTGTATGAGCGTTCTTTTTTCTCTGAATCCTCTCCAGCACTTGTTATTGATTTGTTGATGATAGCCATTCTGACATGTGTGAGGTGGCACCACATTATTTTGCATCTTTGAAATGATCAGTGACTTTGAGCATTTTTCATATGTCTCTTGGCTTTCTGAATGTCCACTTTCAAAAAAACTGCCTAGTTAGGTTCTTTACCCATTTTTTATTGGATTATTTTCATTTTGTTAAGTTGTGTGAGTTCCCTATAAATTTTAGAGATTAAACCCTTATTTTAGAGATTAAACCATTGGCAAATATGTTCTCCATGCAGTGGGCTCTCTTGTTATTTTGTTGATGGTTTCTTTTGCTGTGCAAAAGCTTTTTATTTTGATGTAGTCCTATACTGCTATGAAATATGCCTGATATTTTGCTGCCTATGGATTCTTCTTCCATTCCTGTAAGTGTACATTTGAGAGACTGCTTTCTCTGCTATGAGCGTTGTTAAATAAACATAGAAACAGTTTAAACTACTATAATACATGAGCTTGTAAAAGAAAAAAAGAGGGAGAGGAGAATGATACAATACAGAGTGAAGGTCCTATTGGCTATCTGCTGAGTTCTCCCGCAGAAGACCTGAGCAGTCTAGGTTCTGTACAGGCCCTGGAATCCAGGGCAACAATAGAATCTGCTTGAGGAGAAAACTCTGCTCTTGCTCTAAGACCTTCTCTTCTTATCCTTAAAGGCTCTGTCCCTCTCAGCGATGTGATCTGAGGAGCCGAATGATCCATGGGCTTAATTAGGAATCCCTCCCTCAATCACCGTGAGGTGCCTATGAAGTCTCTTGGGAAATCCTCATGGGGCAACCTAGACTGGGGAAGAATCTGGCTTTACAGAGTGAGTACCTGTTTCCCACAGGTCTTCTTCCCACAGTTCTCACAGAAACATGTGTCCTTGTTCGACAGTTCCCTGGGCTGGAAGAAGCAGTGCAGGGCATCCTCCTGTCCCAGGAGAACAAGAAATAAAACAGGGTTGGTATTTCCCCTCTGGAATCATCCCCTCACCCTGCAGATGGAGATTTAAGTTTTTCTTCTATGTCCACCTTATTGTCTGGCCCAGAGGTCAGGATCTCAAAAAGAACCTACTGATTAGAGAATAAAACAGGAGGGGCACTTAAAAGTGGAAATAGAAGGGGAAATTATTTTTTTGTCAAATCAAAGTAGAACTTAGGCAGAGCCATGCAAAGAAAACAGAAATGACTTTTTAAAAGTCAAGGGTAAGCTTAAAAAAAGCCTAAGTAGTGAACTAAAGAAGCAAGAAGGTGAAGGGATTAGGCAGCACACACACACACACACACACACACACACACACAAACACACACACGAGCAAAAGCAGGTTTACAGTTGTGAGTACATGAAACACGGTTTATTCTTGCATTATATATTTTTCATATAAACAACTGTAAATCTACTTTTGCACACACACACACACACACACACACACACACACTCTCTCTCTCTCTCTCACAGAAACATACACAACAGTGTGATTATAGAGGGAAATGGGGTGAGGGGTAGGTGGAGGTGGGCAAAGCGGGGAGAATGGGGATGGAAAGAGACTTTGCTTGGGGTGATGGATGCACAATGCAGTGTACAGATGATGTTTTATTGAGTTGTATATTTGTATGGTTTTGTGAACCAATGTCACTCCAATAAATTAATTAAAAAAAAATAATCAAGGGGCATTGGCAACACTAGGTTGTATGGGAACAGGAAATTCACCAAGAGAAATTCCTTACCACTGTTTTCAGGGGTTTTGAGTCCATATCAAAAAGAGAAAGTGGGAGGGTCAGCATGCTACTGTTTCTGCTATACTCTATGGTACATTCAAGGCAAATAAAGGACTCCTTCATCTGGATTGTATACAGGGCCTGCAGTCTCTCTACCTATAAAACAGAGGAGGGGAGAGATAAGAAGGACACAGAGCCATGAATGGACGTGGTCAGGATAATTTCCAGAAGTGGGAGCCACGAGATAGAAGCTCCAGAAATGGCAGTCACTAATGCTCTTGCTCTATTTCAAAAGGTACAAAATAATAATATTAATATTACAGAATTGTAATAAGCATTTTATAGGATTTTCTCTTTTACTAGTAATATCCACTATACATTACATTAACAATTGCTTAATGAGTTAAATGAGCAGCATCTTAAACTTCTTAGTTCTCTATTTCTAAAATCTTACCAAGTCCACATCAGTGATTTGGCCCTTAATTAGGTTCCATACTGTGAAGTAGAGTTGAGCAGCATCATGCTGGACAAACACTGGCGAAAGAGACAAGAAATAGCCTAATTAGTGAGGTCACCAAGAATACTTTTCATGTCCTTCTGCCCTAGCTATCTAGATGATTATGAGCACTCACCACTTTGCATTTTCCTAGCCTTTCTCTCATTTTAAGGCTGTTTCCACTATATGTTAGATGTTAGAAATGGGAAAAAAAGGTTGTATTGATTTTGAGAGTTCCTCTTAAAAAGGAAAATCCAAGTTTTCTGTCCTCTGATTTGTCACCCATACCTATTGGCCTCTACTCAGCAACACAGCTAGATAAAACCAACAATCAACAGTGGATCCTTTCCTATGTCTACCAGGTATGCTAAAATAATACTCTAATTAGATTCCTATGGCCACCTACTACTCTGTGCCTTTATGTACTTTTTCTTTTTTTAATATATTTTATTGATTTTCTTACAGAGAGGAAGAGAGAGATAAAGAGCTAGAAACATCGATGAGAGAGAAACATCGACCAGCTGCCTCTTGCACACCCCCTACAGGGATGTGCCCGCAACCAATGTTCATGCCCTTGACCGGAATCGAACCTGGGACCTTTCAGTCTGCAGACCGACGCTCTACCGCTGAGCCAAACTGGTTTCAGCCCTTTATGTACTTTTAATTTATTTATTTTTATTTATTGTTGAAAGTTTTACATATGTCTCCTTTTCCTCCATTGGCTTCTCCCTGTCCACTCCCACCCTCAGTACATGCCCTCATCCACACCCCCCTCCCCACCACCAGTGTCTGTGTTCATTAGTCATGCTCATATGCATAGATACAAGTCATTTGGTTGACCTCTTACCTCCTCCCCTCACCCTCCCTTTCCTTCCCTTTGAGGTTTGTTGGTCTGTTTGAGGCTTCTATGTATCTGGATATATTTTTGTTCATCACTTTATTCATTATATTCCACAAATGAGTGAGATCATGTGATATCTTTCTCCAACTGGCTTATTTCGCTTAGTATAATGCTCTCCATGTACATCCATGCTGTTGCAAATGGTAAGAGTTCTTGCATTTTTATAGTAACGTAGTAAGTAGTCCATTGTATAGAGGTAACACAGTTTTTTTTATCCACTCATCTGCTGATGGGCACTTAGGCTGTTTCCAAATCTTAGCTATTGTAAATTGTGTTGCTATGAAGATAGGGGTACATATATTTTTTTCTTTAGTGTTTCTAATTTCTTGAGATATACTCCTAGAAGTGGGATTACTGGGCCAAATAGGAGTCCCATTTTTAATTCTTGAGGAAACTCCATACCGTTTTCCAAAGTGGCTATACCAGTCTGCATTCCCACCTGTAGTGCAGAAAGGTTCCTTTTTCTCCAAATCCTTGCGAGCACTTGTTTGTTGATTTGTTGATGATAGCCATTCTGGCAAGTGTAAGGTGGTATTCATTGTTGTTTTGATTTGCATCTCTCAAATGATCAGTGACTCTGAGCATTTTTTCATGTCTCTTGGCCTTCTGACTGCCCACTTTCAAAAAGTGCCTATTTAGGGTCCTTGCCCATTTTTAAAATTAGATTGCTTAACTTTCTTTTGTTAAGTTGTATGAGTTCCCTATAAATTTTAGAGATTAAACCTTTATTAGATGTAACATTGGCAATATATTCTCCCATGCAGTGTATACTCTTGCTTTTTGATGATGGTTTCTTTTGCTGTGCAGACGCTTTTTATTTTGATGTAGTTCTATTTGTTTATTTTCTCCTTAGTCTCCATTGTCATAGGAGATGTATCAGTAAATATACAGCTATGACATATGTCTGATATTTTGCTGCCTCTGGATTCTTCTAAAATTTTTATGGTTTCCCATTTTATGTTTAAATCTTTTATCCAATTTGAGTTTATTTTTATGTATGGTGTAAATTGTGATCTAGTTTCATTTTTTTTTTTTTTTTTTTTTTTACATATATCTGTCCAATGTCCCCAATACCATTTGTTGTTTATTCCATATAAATTTTTGGAGAGTTTGTTCTAGGTCTTTGAAATATGCTGTTGTATTTTAATGGGGATTGCATTGGACTCTGTAGATTGCTTTGGGTAGTATGGACATTATAATGATGTTGATTGTAACAATCCATGAACGTGGTATAATCTTCCACTTATTTATATCTTCCTCTATCTCTTTTTTCAATGTTCTGTACCTTTCTGAGTATAGGTCTTTTACCTCCTTAGTTAAATTTAATCATAGGTATCTAAATTTTTTATTGCAATGGTAAATGGGATTATTTTTTTAGTTTCTCTTTTTTTTACCCCCCCCCCCCCCATGCCCACTTCTGTGGTGAATACATTTTTTGATTAAATTATTATCTGTGTACATATTTTACCATTGCCACCCCCCCCCGTCCCATACATACCCTCCCTCCCCAGAGTTTTGTGTCCATTGGTTGTACTTATATGCATGTATACAGGTCCTGAGGTTGATCTATTATCTCCCCCAGATCTCCCTACCCTCCCTGCTGTAATTTGACAGTCTGCTTGTTGCTTTACTGTCTCTATGTCTATCTTTTGGTTCATCAGTTTATAATGTTCTTTATTATCCATAAATGAGTGACGTCATGTGGTGTTTCTCTTTCATTGACTGGCTTTTTTCACTCAGCATGATGTTCTCCAATTCCATCCAGGTTGCTGCAAATGATGAGAATTCCTTCTTTTTTATGGCAGCATAGTATTCCATTGTGTAGATGTACCATAGTTTTTGGATCCAATCATCTGCTGACGGGAACCTAGGCTGTTTCCAAATCCTGGCTATTGTAGATTGTGCTGCTATGAACAAAGGGGTGCATATATCCTTTCTGATTGGTGTTTCTAGTTTCTTGGGATATAATTCTAGGAGTGGGATTACTAGGTCAAATGGGAGTTCCATTTTAAGTTTTTTGAGGAAACTCCATACTGTTCTCCACAGTGGTTGCACCAGTCTGCATTCCCACCAGCAGTGCACGAGGGTTCCTTTTTCTCCGCAACCTCGCCAACACTTGTCATTTGTTGATTTGTTGATGTTGGCCATTCTGACAGGTGTGAGATGGTACCGCAGTGTTGTTTTGATTTGCATCTCTCAGATAATTAGTGACTTTGAGCATGTTTTCATGTGCCTCTTGGCCATCCTTCTGTCTTCTTTTGAGAAGATTCTATTTAGGTCCATTAGTTTCTCTTTCTATGTGTTCATCATTTGTGCATAAAAATGCCATAGATATTTGGGTGTTAATTTTACTTTTATATATTTTCTTTATTTCCTCTCCTAAAAATGAATCAGGTTCCCATTACTTGTATCTGACCTAGGTCTTCCCCAATAGTGTCTGAGATAACAAGAAAGAGGGCCATTGCAGTGATAGAATATGCTGGCTAAGAGGAGGTAAGAATGAAGCAGTGAATTCTATATTTTATATAACTAAATATAAAGCTAAAATGCCGTATACAGTTCTCCTGGTGGTGGTGGTGGTGATGGGGGGGCGGGGGGAGGGTAGAAAGGGAACCTAGGAAGAAAAAAAAATGAAAACATACTGAGGACTATCTTGCAAAAGGACAAATATCTGCCAAAAATACAAAGACATTGCAACAAAAGACCATTATTGTAAGTACACTAAATAGTCATATTTGCTATCTCAATACCATTTTTCCCCCTTCATGATACCACAATTTGTACTAAATGTTTGGAGGTTGTTTTATTTATTTATTTATTTATTTAAAAATATATTTTATTGATTTTATACAGAGAGGAAGGGAGAGAGATAGAGAGCTAGAAACATCGATGAGAGAGAGTCATCGATCAGCCGCCTCTTGCACACCCCCTACTGGGGATATGCCCGCAACCAAGGTACATGCCCTTGACCGGAATCGAACCCGGGACCCTTCAGTCCCCAAGCCGACGCTCTATCCATTGAGCCAAACCGGTCCCGGCCTTTCCTCTAAATTTTAAACTCCATGGAGCCAAAGACTCATATTACCTTGTCTACAGCACTAGTACAACACCTTGCACATAATAAGTAAATATTATATATTAGTTGAATGGATTAATTCAGCCATATTCTAAGATAATAATCCCAAAACTTAAAGACAAACAGCAAGGTTGAACTGATATTGTCTCCCGAAAATTACTTACTGCCTGTTACAGAGCCAACACTGAATATAAAAGCAGTTGGATGATCTTGCCATGCGGAGACATTTTGCCTTGTCTGACCATACCTAACAATACAGGGATATTTGCCCAACCGATAATTGACTTAACACATGCTATGTGCAGGGCATTGTACACACCAAAAAAAGTTCCTGTCCCAAAGAAACCTATAGTTTAGTGGAGGACAAATATTCATATAATCATTATTCAAAGAAGAATAAGGAAATTTCCCCGGGTGTACACACAGTTGTGGAAAGTTAAAGGATAGAGAAAATAAAACAGCAATAGCAGAGTGAGGGTCTCTGCAAATCTACTCCTACATAGACAACAAAAATACTGGTTTTAAAAAATTGTCAAAATAAATGTTTTCACAACTCTGGAAATTAACCAAAGGTTTACATATATCTTTAAAATGTTTACGCAATAAAAAGTACAGAATCTAAGTAAGAAGAGGCTTTTTCAGCTCTTTTCAAGATGGTGATGGAATTGATGGATCTTACTCTGACCTCCTCCCAGAACCACTCTTGAAAGAGAACTAAATTGGGGAACAATCATCCTCAATTTCAAACTAAAGACTCTGAAGAGGATACTTAATACCAAGGACTGACAGAAGAAACCACTAAGAGACTGGCAGGGAGGGCAGAGATGCGAAAGGGGCTGGCCTCACAGCCCAATGGGCAGCAGCTTAATTTGTGGAGGGATAGCTCAATTGTGGGAAGTTCCCTCTGAGAGGTGTGAAGTTTAAACTCCAGAATGGGCTCCCAAATAGAGCATGAGAAGCAGGAACAGATGCCCACATACTATCTGACTGTGAAATTCTGGCAGTGTTTCTGTTTGCCAAGGAAAGGTGGAACCCACTGGAGATAAAGGCACCCTCTTAAAGGGCTAACACAAAATTTTGTTTGCCTCTACTCACCCTGGACTCAAGCAGAGATAGTACAGTGCAGACTGGAATCAGTTGAGGAGAATATGAGGTTTGTGGTTTTGGGGAGAAATGTATGGGGCACACCCAACAGGATCCCTGTACTGAGTCATCCTCCAATCCTGCAGGAGCCATCTTTCTTAGATGGAGCAATCCTCACTGAGAGGAATCAGCCTGGGGGAAAGCTACTACACACCTTCAGCAATCCCTCTCATACCACCCTGTAGGTCTTAAGCTCTGATGAAGAGTCAGTAGCATTGGCCAGGGTGTAGAAGTCTGAACAGACTCAGGGAAGGGGTCAGTGACTGGCTTTTGGGTGGAACCATTCCCCCCAATTCCCCATGAATCAGACCGAAACTTCTCTGTCAAAGGAGACCCTCCCAACTTGCAGCAGACATAACCTCTGGGTTCTCAAAGCTCCACCCACCTGACTATCAGAAAAAATAATCATGGACAAACTCAGATGTGTGGCTCTGGGATGGGGGAATCATACCCACTATCTTCCCTGAAGTCTGAAAGGCACCTTCCCCTCACAGGAGATCCACTAGTCCCATCTTCCTGATTCTACCAGAGGCACTTCCAGTGAGCCCTTTCAGTGACTAAAACTTACAGCCAGACAGCAGATGGAAGTATTTGGAGGCAGGTCCCAGAGTGCCTTGAGATGCTTGCTGTTCCATCTTTAGACCTGTACTGAAAATAAGCTAGCCTTGGAGCATAGCTTGGTCTTTCTCATGCATAGCCAAGTCCACTAGAGGCAACCACAAACTGAGGATTGCTTGTAGCTTCAAACAGGTTGCCAAGGGCCAAACATAGTCAAAGTTTAACATAGGCTTACACCAGAATTCTTCCCAAGAGGCACAGAACTAACACACCTAGCTTCAAACATCATCGATGAAGAATCCAACAAACTTCACAAATAGTATATCCAAAATGAGAACACAGCATGCACTAAACTCTGCTAGGGTGAACTCCATTTTTTTTTTCTGTTTATTCTATTTTATTTATTTATTTATTTATTTATTTATTTATTTATTTATTTATTTATTTTTGCTTTTCTCTTTTCTTTTATATTTTCCCCCCATTTTTTCCTATATCTTCCTATTCTTTCATTTTTTTTCTTTAGTATTTTTCCTTTTTAATTTTTATATTATTTTCTGTTCTTTTCTTTAATTCTTTGTATATTCTTTTCTTTTTTTATTATTTCTCTTATGATTCTCTTTTCTCTTCTTCTTCTTCTTCTTCTTCTTCTTCTTCTTCTTCTTCTCCTCCTCCTCCTCCTCCTCCTCCTCCTCCTCCTCCCTTCTTCTCCCTTCTTCTCCCTTCTTCTTCCTTCTTCTCCCTTCTTCTCCCTCCTCCTCCTCCTCCTCCTCCTCCTCCTCCTCCTCCTCCTCCTCCTCCTCCTCCCTTCTTCTCCCTTCTTCTCCCTTCTTCTCCCTTCTTCTTCCTTCTTCTCCCTTCTTCTCCCTCCTCCTCCTCCTCCTCCTCCTCCTCCTCCTCCTCCTCCTCCTCCTCCTCCCCCTCCTCCTTCTTCTTCTTCCTCTTCTTCCTCTTCTTCCTCTTCTTCCTCTTCTTGTTTTTTGTTTTTGTTTTTTTTCCCTTTGTTTTGCATCACCTGCATAGAAGCTTGCATGCTGTATACAGAATTCAGCCTCAAGTCACCAGCCTAATAGTCTATCCCACCCATGAACAAACTAATAGCAATCCATACTCAATTACAACAGGATGGTCCACTTACCACACACAAAGGACATTCCTAGATCACGTAGCTCATAAGAGCAAGGAGACTTCACACAGAGTCTTACAGGACACCTACAAAGACTGGGAGTCAACAGTTTTACCTAATACATAGAAAAAAACAAAAACAAAGAGACAGCCAAAATGGGAGATAAATCCCTGACTGATTTGGCTCAGAGAATAGAGCGTCGGCCTGTGGACTGAAGGGTCCCAGGTTTGATTCTGGTCAAGGGCATGTACCTTGGTTGTGGGCACATCCCCAGAAAGGGGTGTGCAAGAGGCAGCTGATTGATGTTTCTCTCTCATCAATGTTTCTAACTCTCTATACCTCTCCCTTCCTCTCTGTAAAAAATCAATTTAAAAAAATGGGAGATTAAAAACACACACAAAAACACACATACACACAAAAATGACCAAGAATGAAAGAACAGGAGGAATCTCCAAAGGAAAAAAAAATGAAGGTAAGGAACTTATCAGAAATAGAGTTCAAAGTAGTATTTATAAGGATACCCAAAGTGCTTAGTGAAAACTACCACAACATGACACAATAGATCAAGTGAGTTTAACTGATACTTACAGAACATTCCATTCCAAAGCAAGCATAATATACATTTTTCTCAAATGCACATGAAACATTCTCAAAGATAGATCACATATTAGGATACAAATTAAGTCTTAAAAAATTCAAAAAGAGTGAAAGATAGACCACATATTTGGACATAACTTAAGTCTTAACAAATTCAAAAAGAGTGAAATCATCTTCTTGAATAAAAATGACATGAAACTAGAAATCAGCTACAATTTTAAACACCCCAAAACATTGAAACACATAGAAGCTAAATAGCATGTTATTAAACAATGAATGTGGTACCAAAAAGATCAAGGAAAAGATAAAAATATTACCTAGAAACAGATGAAAATGAATATACAACAACCCCAAATCTATGGGACACAGCAACAGCAATCTTGAGAGGAACATTCATAGCATTACAGGCCTACCTCAAGAAACCAGAACAACATCAAATAAAAAATCTAATCTTATACTTAAAAGATCTAGACAAAGAACAACAAACAAGCTCAGAAAAAGGAAGAAAATAATAAATACCAGAGCAGAAATAAATGACATACAGTCTTTAAAAAATACAAAAGATAAATGAAACCAGGAGTTGATTCTTTGAAAAAATAAAATAAACAAGATGGATGAATCTTTAATCAGATTCATCAAGAAATAATGAGAGAGGCTCCAAATAAATAAAACCAGAAATGAATGAGCAGAAGTAAAAATTGACATCACAGCCCTAACCATTTTGGCTCATTAAGTAGAACATCGGACTGTGGATGAAGGGTTCTGGGTTTGATTCCGGTCAAGGGCATATACCTTGGTTTCAGGCTCCTCTCCAGCCGAGGTCTTGGTCGAGGCTCCTGTAGGAGGCAACCAATCAATGTGTTTTTCTCACATTGCTGCTTCTTTTTGTCTTTCCTTCTCTCTTCTACTCTCCAAATGGAGTTTATTCCAGGTATGCAAGCTTGGCACATTATTTGCAAAATGATATATCAAAAAACAAAATGAAGAATAAAAATCACATGTCAATAGATGCAGAAAAAGCATTTGATAAAATCCAGCAGCCATTTATGATAAAACTCTCAGCAAAGTGGGAATAGAAGGATCATACATCAACATAATAAAGGACATATATGACATACCTACAGAAAATATCATACTCAATAGACAAAAAGTAACAGAGTTTCCCTTAAGATTAGAAACAAAACAGTGATGTCCACTATAACTACTCTTATTCAACAAAGAATTAGAAGTCCTAGCTACAGTGATCAGACAAAAAGAAGAAATAAAAGGCACCTAAACTGGAGAAGAGGAAGTAAAACTGTCATTATTCATAGATGATATGATATTGTACATAGAAAACCCTAAAGACTCCACACTCCCCCCCCCCCCCAAAAAAAAAATTCTGGGTCTAACAAATGAATTTTGCAAAGAAGGTACAAAATAAATATACAGAAATTAGTGGCATTTTTATACACCAATAATGAACTCTCAGAAAGAGAACCTGAGGAAGTAATTCCATTTAATATTATAACAACAAAAAATAAGGTACCTAAAAGATATATTTGACCAAAGAGGTAAAAAATAAACAAACAAAAAAACCTGTACTCGGAAAGCTATGTGACATTGAAGAAAGAAATTGACACAAACAAGTGGAAGCATACACTATGTTCATGGATTAGAAAATTAACACCATTAAAATGTCCATGCTACCCAAAGCAATTTATAGATTCAATACAATCCTTATTTCAATGGCATATTTCACAGATCTAAACAAATATTCCAAAATTTCATATAGAACCAAAAGTGACCCAATCACCTCAGCAATCTTCAGAAAGAACAAAGTTGGAGGGATCACAATACCAGATATCAAACTATACTACAAAGCCATTTTAATGAAAATAGCCTGGTATTGCCTGGCCAAGGTTGCAGAGTGGTTAAGCATTGACATATGAACCAGAAGGTCATGGTTTGATTCCCAGACAGGCTACATGCTTGGGTTGCAGGCTAGATCCCCAGTAGGATTCTTATAATAGGTGTTGCTATCTCTCTCTCTATTCTTCTCCCTTCCTCTCTGGAATCAATAAAAACACATTTTAAAAAAACAGCCAGGAGAGGTGGTGTGGAAGGCTTGCATACATGCACATTAGCATAGCCAGTGGACAGGGACACTAGTGTGGTGGGGGCTTGTCCTGGGGAGAGGGGACTAAGAGGGGGGTCAATCAGGGAAAAAAGGAAATATATATAATACTTTAAACAATAAAAACATGAAATATAAACTTAAAACATAACAACAACAATAAAAAATAGCCCAGTACTGGCATAAGAACAGGCATATAGATAATGGAAAAGAACAGAGAACCCAGAAATCAACCCCTACATTTATGGTTAATATTATTTTTCCATTTTTTAATTAAGGTATTATATGTGTACATATCTTACCACTGACCCTCCCACTCCACTTCTCATAATTGACCTCAAACCCCAGTGTTTTGCATCCATTGGTTATGCTTATATGCATGCATACAAATCCTTCAGTTGATCTCTTATCTCCCCCACCTCACCCTAACTTTACCACTGTGATTTGACAGTCTATTTGATGCTTTACTGCCTCTGTACAAATTTTTTGTTCATCAGTTTATAATGTTCTTTATTATCCACAAATGAGTGAGATAATGTGGTATTTTTCTTTCATTAACTGGCTGATTTCATTTAGCATACTATTCTCCAGTTCCATACAGATAGCTACAAATGGTAAGAATTCCTTCTTTTTTATGGTAGTATAGTATTCCATTGGTAGATGTACCATAGTTTTCTGATCCAGTCATCTGCTGACTGGCATCTAGGCTGTTTCCAAATCCTGGCTATTGTAAATTGTGCTGCTATGAACATAGGAGTGCATATATCCTTTTTGATTGGTGTTTCTAATTTCTTAGGATATATTCCTAGGAGTGGGATTACTGGGTCAAATGGGAGTTCCATTTTCTGTTTTTTGAGGAAACTCCATATGGTTCTCCACAGTGCCTGCACTAGTCTGCATTCCAACCAGCAGTACAGGAGGGTTCCTTTTTCTCTGCATCCTCACCAACACGTTTGTTGATTTATTGATGATAGCCATTCTGGCAGGTGTGAGATGGTAACACATTGTCATTTTGATGTGCATCTCTCAGATAATTATTGACTTTCATTTGCCTCTTGGAAGTCCTTCTGTCTTCTTTTGAAAGCATTATATTTAGGTTCATTGCCCATTTTTTTTTATTAGATCATTTATCTTCCTTTCATTACCTGGTATAAGTTGCCTATAAATTCTGGATGTTTAAACTTTATTAGTGATAACATTTGCAAATATATTCTCCCATACACTGGGATTTCTTGTTGTTTTCTTGATGGTTTCTTTTGAGGTGTGGAAGCTTTTAATTTTGATGTAGTCCCATTTGTTTATTTTTACGTTAGTTTCTATTGCTCTAGGGGCAGTATAAGTGAAGAAATTACTTTGGCATATGTCAGATATCATTGCCAGTGGATTCCTCTAGTATTTTTGTGTTTTAATCCTGTATTCATTTTGAGCTTATTTTTGTGTATGGTGTAAGTTGGTGATCTAGTTTCATTGTTTTTTTGTATGTATCTGTCCAATTTTCCCAACAACATTTATTGAAGAGACTATCTTGGTTCCATTGATGTTCATGCCTCCTTATCAAATATTAATTGAGCATAGTGGTTTGGGTCTATATCTGGGTTCTTTATTCTATTCCATTGGTCTGTATGTCCATTCTTGTGCCACTACCAGGTTATTTTGAGAACAGTGGCTTTGCAATACATCTTGAAATCTGTTATTGAGATACCACCTACTTTATTCTTCTATCTCAGGATTGCTGTGGCTATTTGTGGTCTTTTTATATTCCAGATAAATTTTTGGAGAGTTCTTTCTAGGTCTGTGAAATATGCATTGGTATTTTAATGGGGAGTGCATTGAATCTATAGATTGCTTTGGGTAGTATGGACATTTTAATTATGTTGATTTTACCAATCCATGAACATGGTATGTTCTTCCATCTGTTTACATCTTCCTCTATCTCTTTTTTCAGTGTCCCATAGTTTTCCATGTATAAGTCTTTTACCTCCTTAGTAAAGTTTATTCCTAGATATCTTAATTGTTTTGATGTGATGGTAAATGAGATTCCTGTTTTAGTCTCTTTTTCTCTAAGTTCACTATTGGTGTATAGAAATGCCATAGATTTCTTGGCGTTAATTTTGTATCCTGCTACATTGCTGAATTCATTTGTTAAGTCTATTAGTTTTTTTTATGGATTCTTTCAGATTTGTTATGTACAATATCATGGTATCTGCAAATAAGGACAGGTGTACTTTTCCAATTTGGATGCCTTTTATTTTTTCTTCTTATCTAATTGCAATGGCTAATACTTCCAGTACTGTGTCGAACAGGAGTGGTGAGAGTGGGCATCCCTGTCTTGTTCCTATTCTTAAGGGAAATGGTTTTAGTTTCTGCCCATTGACTATGATGTTGGCCAGGGGTCTTCAAACTACGGCCCGCGGGCCACATGCGGCCCGCAGAGGAGTCTGATCCAGCCCGCCAGGTTTTTTGGGCAGTGAGTGCAGCCGAGGTGTTACAGTAGGAATTAGTAGTTCATATAGTCCGGCCCTCCAGCTCTCTGAGGGACCGTGATCTGGCCCCCACTTTAAAAAGTTTGAGGACCCCTGATGGGTTATCATATATGGCTTTTATTATGTTGAGGTATGATCCTTCTATTCCCACTTTGCTGGGAGTTTTGTCAAGAGAGGGTGTTGGATTTTGTCAAATTCTTTTTCTGCATCAATTGATATGACTATGTCATTTTATCTCTCAATTTGTTTATGTGATATCTCACGTTTATTGATTTGTGGATATTGTACCATCCTTGCATCCCTGCGATAAATCCTACTTGGTCATGTTGTATGATCTTTCTGATATACTGCTGGATCCAATTTGCTAGAATTTTGTTGAGGATTTGGCATCTATATTCATGAGGGATATTGGCCTGTATTTCTCTTTCATTGTGTTGTCTTTCTCTGGTTTTGGTATTGGGATAATGATGGCTTCATAGAAGGATCTTGGAAGTGTTCCTTCCTATTTAATTTTTTGGATTAGTTGGAGGATAATAGGTTTTGGTTCTTCCTTGAATTTTTGGTAAAACTCTCCTGTGAAGCCATCTGGCTCCAGGCTTTTGTTTGCCAGAAGATTTTTGATGACTGCTTCAATTTCTTCCATAGTTATTGGCCTGTTGAGGTGTTTAGATTCTACCTGATTGAGTTTTGGAAGGTTATATTTTCCCAGGACTATGCCCATTTCCTCCAGGTGGTCCAGTTTGTTGGAATAGAGTTGTTTGTGGTATTTCTTAACAATCCTTTATATTTTAGTGGGGTCTATTGTTTTTTGTTTTTGGTGGTTTTTTTTAGGACAGCGAAAAGGGAGGTGTGGATGGGCTTGGAGCAGGGGGTTGGAAATTAGATATACACAAGTAGGGTGAAATTTTAGCAGAGGGTATACAGAAAAAATAGGGAAAATCTAGAGTAGGAAAGGGTTAAGATAAACAGGGCACCAAAGGGGGAAATGTTAGGAAGAGAGTGATGGCAAAAGGTAGGGTTGAGATAGAATAAAGCATTGGTGAAGGAAAGGTAAAAATAGACTGTAGAACACTAATCCTGAAGTAAAATAAAGAGCAAATAATATGACACTTAAAAAAATAATAATAAAAATAAACAAAAGTAATAAGTTAAAAAAGGTAAAATAATAGTAGTAATAATGCTACTTTTACAAATAAAAATGTATTAATTAAAAAGGTAAAATCAAGTGAGGAAAAAAGAAAAAAATAGTTTCTTGAGTAAATGTTGCAAATAATGAAAATAAAAAACAAAAATTAAAAAATTAAATAAAATGTGGAGTAGTAAAAGTCATTCACTTTATCATTCTGTTTGGCATGCCTGTTTCCCAGTCCATACAGTATTGCAGTTCCCTGTGTTTCACTGCTCCTCAGTGTTATAATTGGTCCTGATTTTTATGCAGGCCTTGCTTTGATTTTTTTATTGCACTAAGGTCAATTTGTGATTTAGCCTCTGGGTGGCAGTGTTTCTGAGATGACTTCCAGGGCTCTAAAGCCTCTCTAGCTTTTTTTTTTTTTTTTGCTTTTTTTTTTCTCTATGACACTCCACTGATCTGTGGAAGTTGGTGGGCAATTCCAAGCACCTGCCCTGTTGTGAAGCTCACTGGCTATCCCTCCATGTCAGATCAAAATGGGCTATCTTTAGATATCCTCCCCTATTAGGAGCCCAGTCCACAATCACGGGTGACACCAGCCCAATAGCACGGGGCTTCTCCTTGTAAACACCGCCCCAGTCCTCCAGCTTCTATGCGGTGCATGCGCTTCTTTCTTCCACGTGGACTCACCCTATCCTCACAAAATCTGACCTTTTTGTTGTGCAGTGGAGCCCTCCTTTGAGTCCAAGTGTTTGTGCTGCCTGGGACCAGCGATCTGGGGCTCACAGCTGCTTGGTGGTGGTCACTGTGGATATGGATATTAGGCTTCTGACAAGATCCACTTTTCCTTTAAAGATGGTGAGATTTCCCCGTCCAAGCCCGTAGGTAGCTCTGGGAGGGGACCCAGCCCCACTGTGTTTGCTTCCCTGTCATGAGCAACCTAATCAGTAGTCCCCTACCTTCTCCTGGAGCTCGCCTTTCTCTTAGCTTGCTAACGACCCTCAGCTGTTCTCTCTTTCTGCTTCTGAATAAGGCTCAGAACCCATCCATCTATTCTTCCGCCATTTTGTGTCTCTCCATTGCATTTTTTATTGTAGCTATATCACTTTAGATTTCTTCCTGATTTTTGCATAGGTTGTGGGTTTTTTCATCCATCTGGTTTATGAAACAATTTATTCTGAATTACTTCTCTGACATATTTCATGCCTCTATTTCACTTAATTTCTTTATTGGCGATTCCTCTTTTTCTTTCCCTTGGGGATTGTTTCATTGTCTCCTCATTCTAGCTATCACCAGATAGTCCAAGCACCAAGTTCCAGGGGCTGTAATCATATATTGTGGGAGTGTCACACCACCTGTGTGTCACTGAAGAGCTCAGACACCAAGATGTGTGGCTTTCATGGTTCAGCAGGAGCCATGCATGCCAAGAATCAGAATCCCCACGTGCCTGTGTCGAGAATCACAGTCACAGTCACCCAGTGCAGCCTCATGCGTGCACTGAGAATTGGGTTCTCTGCGTGTACCAAGAATGAGTCACTGATGCTTGGTGTGACTTCGTGCTCACACCTCCAATTAGTGTCCTTGCGTGTGCACTCAGAAAAACAGAGTCACTGTGTGTGTGCACTGAAAATAAGAGTCCCCATGTGCACATGCCAAGAATTGAAAATTAGAGTCTCTGGCATTTTGTGTGGCTTCATGCGCTCTCTGATAATCAGAGTCCCCATGAGTGCATGATGAGAAACAGAGTTCTCGCACACATGTGCATGCAGTGGAGCCAAGAATCAAAGTCATTATTGCTCAGTGCGGTCTTACATGGCACCAAGAATCAGTCCATATGCACTGATAATCAGTCCAAGTATGTGTATGCAAGAAACAGAGTCCCAGCTTGTGTTTGCAGAAAAACAAAGTCACTGATGCTCCATGCAGCCTTCCAAGCACACTGATAATCCAAGTCCCTGGCTTGCTAGTGTGGCAGGGTTTCACAAATAATCCATGTTTCTGGGATGCCTGGTGTTGGCAGAAGGCCCACTCACACACCATGGGTCACACAGGCCCTTTGCCACTGAGTCAGGCTGGGGTGGAGGGATTTGTGCTCTGTGACTCACAGAAATCTGTAGCTGGGATGTCTGGAGTCTTGTTGTCCCTGGGTCTGTAGCTATGGTAGCAGGTATTTGTCCAGCGTGGCTTTAAGGCACTGGTTTGCATCTGAGGCAAGTCTGGGTGGTTGTGTGGCTAGAATCCTAGTAACAACAGCTCTTCCCTTCAAGATGGCATCCTTTCTGGGCCAGCGAGGGCTGCCCAGGAATGTTTTCAGTGGCAGCAGGGTTTCATATTCTAAGATCTCCCAGTTCACCAGCCCCTGAAAGTCTTGAAGGATGTAGCTGTACTTTGATCACACACACATTCACCAAACACATCCACACACTCCTCTTTCCCTCCCTCATTCTCTCACACATGCTCTTTCCCTGCCATTTTGCTGGTTACCAGCTTCCTTCTCCCTAAACCACAGTTTTTTATCCACTCATCTACTGATGGGCACTTGGCCTGTTTCCAGATCTTGGCCATTGTAAATAGTGCTGCCTTGAACATGGGGATATATATATATTGGTGTTTTGGTATTCTTAGGATATACTCAAAAATAAAAAGGGGGGGGGGAGGATTTCTGGGTCAAAAGAAGTTACATTTTTAATATTTTTGAGGAACCTTCATATTGTCTACACCAGTCTGCATTACCATCCATAATGCAGTAGGGTTCCCTTTTCTCCACATTCTTACCAGCACTTGTGTTTTTTTAATTTTTTTATTGTTCGTAGACATTCTGGCAGGTATGAAGTGATATCCCATTGCACTTTTAACTTACATTTCCCTAATATTGTAATTAGTAATTTTGAGCATTTTTTCATATTTCTCTTAGCCATTTGTATGTCTTCTTTGAAGAAGTAACTATTCAGGTCCTTTCCAATTTTTAAATTGGATTGTTTGTCTTCCTTCTGTTAACTTATATAAATTCTTTACATAATCGGAAATTAACCCCTTATTAGATGTGTCATTGGCAAATGTATTCTCTCATAGAGTGGGTTCTTTTGACATTTTTTAAAGGTTTATTTTGCTGTGCAAAAGCTTTTTAGCTTTATGTAGCTCCATTAAAAAAGATTTCCCTTGTTTGTCTTGCCATAGAAGATATATTGGCAAAGATTCTGCTATGAGAGATGTCTGAGATTTTATTACATTTGGTTTTTTTAAGGATTTTTTATGGTTTTTCAAATTACAATTAAGTGTTTTATCCATTTTGAGTTTTTCTTGTGTGTGGTATAAGTTGGTGGTCTAGTTTCATTTTCTGCATGTACATGTCCAATTTTCTCAATACTATTTATTGAAAAGACTGTCTTTACTCCATTGTATGCTCTTATCTATTGTACTTTGTCAAATATTAATTAACTATAAGTGTCACAAGGGGTTCCAATTCACTCTCCACCTTCTCAGGTCAATCTGATGCGCTGATTCATTTCTAGCCCATTCACTGGTTACAGTGCTCACTCTTTTGGAAACAGGCAACAGATAGAGGAAAAAGCATTGCATTTAGTCCAGCTGCAAATATTTTGGTAAGCCTTTCTTTTCTTTTGCAATCAAAGTGGGGGCCGATAAAACACTCCACCTAAATATTTGCACTAAGCAGATCCTAGAAGGCCATAACTATCTTCACAAAAACCAGATTGTGCACAGACAAAAAGGGTGATAATGTTCTGGTGAATACCTATAGTGGAGTGGCAAAATCTCCAATTTTGGAAACTCTAAACATCTTATAGGAATTATTGCATGTGCAGAGACTTTTAATGCTCTCCAGACATCCAGAGAAGAGAGACCATGGGGAGACAAAAAAAAGCCCACAAATGAAAGAAAAGCAGGCATCATCAGAAAAGGCAGTAAATGAAATGGAGGAAAGCAACCTGCCAGACAAAGAATTCAGAAAAATGGTCATAAGGTGGCTGAAAAGAATGGAAGACAAATTCGATAATATGAGTAAGAACCAAGAGGAAATGAAGAAGAACAAAGAAGAAATGAAAAATGACATCACTGCTGTGAAGAACTCAATAGAAAGCATCAACAGTAGACTAGAAGAATCAGAGGACTGCATCAGAAGACAAGGAGGGGAAAAATACCCAAGTAGAGCAACTTCTAGGAAAAAAATTTGAAAAGCAGGATGAGAGCCTAAGGGAACTTTGGGACAACACAAAACAAAACAACATACGCATAATAGAGGTTCCAGAAGGAGAGGAAACTGAGAAAGGAATAGGAAACCTGTTTCAAGAAACAATGATGGAAAACTTCCCTGATATAGGGAGGAAAAAACACACACAAATCCAAGAAGCTCAGAGAGACCCAAGCAAAATGAACCCCAAAGGACTGATGCCAAGGCACATTATAATTAAATTTGCAAACACCAATGACAAAGAATCTTAAAAGCTGCCAGAGAGAGACAGAAGGTTACCTACAAAGGAATCCCCATCAGACTAGGGACTGATTTCTCAACAGAAACACATCAGGCCATAAGGGAATGGAAAGAAATATACAAAGTCATGCAAAGGAAGGGTGTAAACCCAAGAATACTGTACCCAGCAAGGCTATCACTCAAAATTGAAGGTGAAATCAGGAGTTTCACAGACAAAAAAGGACTATGGGGAGGAGAGACAAGATGGCGACCGATCAGACAGACTTGTTCTGAGCCTAGTACCAGAACAGATAGAATCAGCTTCTAGGAGTCGCCCAGGGAGTATAGATTAGCAAGCTAAGGGGTATCAGGACTCTAAAAGAAGGTAAGGGTCCTCTGGACAGGATTTCCTGACCAAGCATCCAGCACTGCGGTGGTGGAGACCTCTCTAGGTGCTACGGGCTCAGAGGGAAGGCTGTGCCATCTTACCAAGAAAGGAGGACCTTTTCTGATGCCTGGAAAACCCACAACAGAGGGGACCATCGAGCAGCTATGATGCCCAAATCGGCGCAAACACGTGGATTCAAGGGAGTTCTTCAATCACCCACGGAAAGGAGAAAGAAAACCACATAACCAGACATCCTGAAAAGAGAGACCATGGGCAGACAAAGAAATAGCCCGCACATGAAAGAAAAGCAGGCATCACCAGAAAAGGAAGTAAACAAGTTAGAGTCAAGCAACCTACCAGATCAGGAATTCAGAGTAATGATCATAAGATGGCTAAAAAGAATGGAAGAGAAATTTGACAATAACCAAGAAGAAATGAAGAAGAACCATGAGGAACTGAAGAAGAACCAAGAGGAAATGAAGATGAACCAAGAAGAAATGAAAAATGACATCGCTACCATGAAGAACTCAATAGGAAGCATCAAGATTAGACTAGAAGAAGCAGAGGACCACATCAGTTAGCTAGAAGACAAGATGGAAAAAAATACTCAAGTAGAGCAGCTTCTAGAAAAAAAAAAAATTAAAAAGCAGGAAGAGAGCCTCTGGGAGCTTTGGGACAATACAAAGAAAACACACAATATTCGAATAATAGGGGTTCCAGAAGGAAAGGAAACTGAGGTAGACATGGAAAACGTATTTCAAGAAATAATGACAGAAAACTTTACTGATATAGAGAAGAAAAAACCACACAAATCCACGATGCTCGTCCCAAGCAAAATAAATCCCAGGAAACCGACGCCAAGGCATATTATAATTAAATTGGCAAACACCAACGACAAAGTAAGAATTTTAAAAGCAGCCAGAGAGAGACAGAAAGTTGCATATGAAGGAACCCCCATCAGACTAGCAACTGATTTCTCAACAGAAACTCATCAGGCCAGAAGGGAATGGGATGAAATATACAAAGTCATGCAAAAGAAGTGTCTGAATCCAAGAATACTGTACCCAGCAAGGCTATCAATCAAAATTGAAGGGGAAATCAGGAGCTTCACAGACAAAAAAGACTAAAGGAATTTATCTGCACCAAACCAGCAATGCAAGAAATGCTAAAGGGTCTACTGTTAAAATAAAGAAATAGAAAGCGAAGAAGGAACACAGGGGTATAGAATAAAAATGGCGTCAAATGAGTACCTATCATTAATAACTTTAAATGTAAATGGTTTAAATGCTCCAATCAAAAGACATAGGGTAACAGGTTGGATAAGAAAACAGTACCCATATATCTGTTGTCTACAAGAAACTCACTTCAGAAAAAAAGACGCACACAGACTGAGGGTGAAGGGATGGAAAAAGTTTTTTCAGGCGAATGGAAATGAAAAAAAAGCTGAGGTAGCAATACTTATATCTGACAAATTAGATCTCAGAGTGAAGGACATAACAAAAGATAATGAAGGCCACTTCATAATACTAAAGGAAGCAATCCAACAAGAAGAAATAAACCTGGTAAATATATATGCATCCAATACGGGAGCACCTAAATACATTAAAAAAAAACAACAACAAACTTCTGGAGGACATTAAGGGAGAGATTAATAGCAATACAATCATAGTAGGAGATTTTAGTACCCCAATGTCACCCTTCAACAAATCATCTAAACAAAAAATCAGCAAAGAAATATCCATCCTAAATGACTCACTAGACCAGATGGAATTAATCGACATCATCAGAACATTCCACCCAAAGCCACAGAATATACTTTCTTCTCAAGTGCACATGGGACATTCTCAAAGATAGACCACATTTTTGGACATAGGCAAAGTCTCTTCAAATTCAAGAAGACAGAAATCATATCAAGCCTCTTCTCAGATCATAGTGGCATAAAACTGGAAATTAACTATAATAAAATAATCCAAAGAAATCAAACACATGGAGACTAAACAGCATGCTATTAAACAAGGACTGGGTTACCAGAGAAATCAAGGAAGAAATAAAAAAACATCCTGGAAACAAATGACAATGAAAACACAACAATCCAAAATCTATGGGACGCAGCAAAAGCAGTTTTGAGAGGGAAGTTCATATCCCTACAAGCCTATTACAAAAAAACAAGAAAAAAATGGTAACAAATGATCTAAGTCTACAACTCAAAGATTTAGAAAAAGAGCAACAAGAAAAGCCCAGTGTAAGCAGAAAGAAGGAAATAACAAAAATCAGAGGGGACATAAACGACATAGAGACTAAAGAAAAAATACATAAGATCAACAAAACCAAGAGCTGGTTCTTTGAAAGAATAAACATGATAGATGAACCTCTAGCCAGGCTAACCAAGAAACAAAGAGAAAGGACTCAAATAAACAAACTCAGAAATGAAAGAGGTGAAATAACAACAGAGCCTGCCAAAATACAAAGTATTGTTACAAAATACTACGAACAACTCTATTCCAACAAACTGGACAACCTCGAGGAAATGGATATGTTCCAAGAAAAATACAACCTTCCAAAACTCAAATCAGGAAGATTCTAAAAATCTCAATAGAACAGTGACTTGGAAAGAAATTGAAATGGTCATCAAAAACCTTCCAGCACACAAAAGCCCAGTGCCAGATGGCTTCACAGGAGAGTTTTACCAAACATTCAAGGAAGAACTGAAACCTGTTCTCCACAGACTATTCCAAAAAATTCAAAAGGAAGGAACACTTCCAAACTCCTTCTATGAAGCCAGCATCACCCTAATACCAAAATCAGATAAGGACAACTCAATAAAAGAGAATTACAGGCCAATATCCCTCATGAACATAGATGCCAAAATTCCCAACAAAATTCTAGCAAATTGGCTCCAGCATAACATCACGAAGATCATACACCATGACAAAGTAGGATTTATTCTGGGAATGCAAGGGTGGTACAATATCCTCATATCAATAAACGTGATACATCACATAAACAAATTGAAAGATAAAAATCATATAGTCATATCAATTGATGCAGAAAAAGCATTTGATAAAATCCAACACCCTTTCCTGATAAAAACTCTCAACAAGGTGGGAGTATAAGGATCATTCCTCAACATAATAAAAGCTATATATGATAAACCCACAGCCAACATTATACTCAATGGGCAAAAACTAAAACCATTCCCTCTAAGAACAGGAACAAGATAGGGATGCCCACTCTCACCACTCCTGTTTGACATAGTACTGGAAGTACTAGCCATTGCAATTAGATAAGAAGAGGAAATAAAAGGCATCCAAATTGTAAAAGAAGAAGTAAAGTTATCCTTATTTGCAGATGACATGATATTGTACATAAAAAACCCAAAAGACTCTATTAAAAAAACTAATTGGCTTAATAAATGAATTTGGCAATGTAGCAGGATACAAAATTAACGCCAAGAAATATACAATGGAGTCAAGACAGTCTCTTCAATAAATGGTGTTGGGAAAATTGGAAAGATACATACAAAAGAATGAAACTAGATCACCAACTTACACCATACACAAAAATAAACTCAAAATGGATACAGGACTTAAACATAAGACGGGAAACCATAAAAGTACTAGAGGCATCCACAGGCAGCAAAATCTCAGACAAATGCCGAAAGAATTTCATCACTGATACTGCCCCTAGGGCAATGGAAGGTAAAAAGAAAATAAACAAATGGAACTACATCAAAATAAAGAGCTTTCTTACAGTAAAAGAAGCCATCAACAAAACAACAAGAAAGCCCACTGTATGGGAGAACATATTTGCAAATGTTATCACTGATAAAGATTTAATCTCCAACATCTATAGACAGGTTATACAACTAAACAAAAGGAAAATGAATGATCCAATTAAAAAATGGGCAATGGACCTAAATAGAATATTTTTAAAAGAAGACAGAAGGAAGGCCAAGAGGCACATGAAAACATGCTCAAAGTCACTAATTATCCAAGAGATGCAAATGAAAACAACAATGCGGTACCATCTCACACCTGTCAGAATGGCCAACATCAACAAATCAACGAACGACAAGTGTTGGCGAGGTTGCAGAGAAAAAGGAACTCTCATGCACTGCTGGTGGGAATGCAGACTGGTGCAACCACTGTGGAGAACACTATGGAGTTTCCTCAACAAACAGAAAATGGAACTCCTATTTGACCCAGTAGTCCCACTCATAGGAATGTATCCCAAGAAACTAGAAACACCAATTAGAAAGGATAATATGCACCCCTATGTTCATAGCAACACAATCTACAATAGCTAGGATTTGGAAACAGCCTAGGTGCCCGTCAGCAGATGATTGGATCCAAAAACCATGGTACATCTACACAATGGAATACTATGCTGCCATAAAAAAGAAGGAATTCTCATCATTTGCAGCAACCTGGATGGAATTGGAGACCATCATGCTGAGTCAAGTAAGCCAGGCAATGAAAGAGAAACACCACATGACCTCACTTATTTATGGATAATAAAGAACATTATAAACTGATGAACCAATAGACATAGAGACAGTATTTCAACAAGCAGACTGTCAAATTACAGTGGAGAGGGAAGGCAGATCTGGGGGGGAGAAGAGATCAACCGAAGGACTTGTATACATGCATATAAGTACAACCAATGGACACAAAACTCTGGGGAGGGAGGGTATGTATGGGACAGAGGGGGGGTGGCAATGGTAAAATATGTACACAGATAATAATTTAATAAAAAAATAAAAATAAATACAAAAAAGAAAATAATTCAATGGGTAAAGAATACTTTTTTTGTACAAATGGTGCTGGAATAATTAAATGCTCATATGCAATGAATGAAGTTGGAACCCTTACGTTATAATATTCACAAAAATTAACTCAAATGAAACAAAATGTAAGAGCTAATAGTATAAAACCTAGAAGGAAACAAAATAGAATTGTGAATGACTGTTAAGAGGTATGGAGTCACTTTTGGGGTGATAAAATGTTCTAAAAGTATATTATGATTATGATTGCACTACTCTGTGAGTATGCTAAAACTTCTGAATTACATATTTTTAAAAGAGTGAGTTTTATAGTATGTGACATATATCTCAATAAAGCTGGTTTTAAAAACAAAACTATTTTATGAGTTATTTTTGTATAAAATGATATCTCCTTATTAATTTTTTATTATGTTTTCCTGGGATTCTTTACCTGCAGCTGAATCAGCTTTGAGAAAATTCTTAGGCTTACTTATTCTACTGAGAGGCAGAAAAAGAGTGAGTATGAAAGTAATATATGCCTAAATGTAACAAATACATTATTTATGCATATGTAAATAGGGCTCTTCAAAATTTTTCAGATCTTCATAAATGCCTCCAATATAATGGGTCCACAGTCTACCTAATTTTATTATTAGTCCCTCTCAATCTCCCCTCTCCCCTTCTCCCTCTTTGACTCTTTCCCTCTTTCTCTCCTTCTCCCTGTACTCTCTTTCTCTTTCCTCCTTCTTCTTTTCTTCCCCCTCTTCCTTCTTCCTATCTCTTTTTCATTTCCTCATACCCTTTAGAGCACAGGATCAAGTGCTAGGAGCACTGTCTTACATGGTACATTGTACTTCTGGAGACAGTAGACGAGTTCCATGGGTCTCACTGCTTTCTGTCGACTGTCCTGCATCTTCTCCAGGAGTAAGAGCAACTGAAAGGGGACATTTCTCCTCTGCTCTTCCACTCTTCTTGGTGCTGTTACCCTGCCAAATTAGAATAGCCATGAACCTCCTGTTACAATAGTTTTCAATATTAGGTGCATACTAGAATCACTTGAAGAAACTTCTAAAAATCTCCATGTCCAGGCCACTCTGTAGAATAACTAAGTCCAAATTTTTGGAGGTGGGACTCAGTTATCAAAAATTTTCTGTTTCCCAGATAATTTAAATGTACTGACAAGATTAAAAAATACCATGGTTGCTGAAACCGGTTTGGCTCAGTGGTAGAGCGTCGGTCTGCGGACTGAAAGGTCCCAGGTTCGATTCCGGTCAGGGGCATGTACGTTGGTTGCAGGCACATCCCCGGTAGGGGGTGTGCAAGAGGCAGCTGGTCGGTGTTTCTCTCTCACCGACATTTCTAGCTCTTTATCTCTCTCCCTTCCTCTCTGTAAAAAAATCAATAAAATATATTTTTTAAAAATACCATGGTTTTTAACCTCCTGAGAGGGTATCACCACCTCTCTCTCCACTCTGCCTGAGAATCACATTAAAATAAAAGGCAGATGCAGTAGGTCTTGTCTGGGTCTACAGTAAAGAGGGCATGCAGTACAATATTCATCCTGAAGCACCCCAAAGTGAAAAAGCAAATACTCATCTAGATCCTGGGAAGAAAGAGCAATATGAAGGTATGTCAGTGCATTTTAGGAATGATTTACTTAATTATAGGAATCTCAAAATTGTCCATGCCAATGGAAGGGGGGGGGGGAACACAGAAAACACAGGGCAGAAAAGAATGTGTAATAATACATATGCGTGTTTGCTTTGTTTGAAAAAATCAAGAGAGAGACTTTTGCATGTGTCTGCAGATTTATTCCTCCTTTGACACTGGTCTAGTTTCAATTTCTTTTTAATCAAATCAGCTGTCATCCTGACTGCATTTTTAAATCATCTGGAGCATCTTTTAAAAAGGACCAGTGGCCCAGCCAGCATGGCTTAGTGGTTGAGCACTGACCTATGAACCAAGAGTTTGTGGTTTGATTCCCAGTGAGGGCACATGCCCAGGTTGCAGACTCAGTAGGGGGAGCATGCCAGGAGGTCAATGATTCTCTCTCATCATTAATGTTCTTATCTCCCTCTTTTCTCTGAAATCAATAAAAAATATATATTTTAAAAAAGTACCAATGACTGTTTCCCACCATAAGCCAAATGAAACCAAATATCTGGGGGTAGTACCAGGCATTTATATTTTAAACTTTTCAGATGATAAGAATGTGTAGTCCGAAATGTGCAGAACAAAGCTCTTCTCCAGTAACATTTGAAAGAAGACTTAAAAGTCCAAGTCACCATGGACTTCAAGTCAAGATGGTGGCATAGGTAAATACTATGCTCATCTCCTCCCATGACCACATCAAAATTACAACTAAACTACAGAACAATCATCACTGATAACTGCCTGAAGTCTAGCTGAACAGAATCCTATAACTAATGATCTACAGGAAAAGTTATGTAGAGATTGTTAGGAGGAGCAGAGTTGCAGAATAGGCTGTTCCCACATTCATATGTGGTGGTTAAAATTTAGGAGGGATATCTTAGCTGCACACATCCTCATGAAGTATAAAGGGTCCCAGTCCCACATGGGGTCATCAAGCACAGGGTCCAGTACCAGGAAGAGCAGTCCTCATAACTTCTAAATGTGAAAATTAATGGAGGTTGTGGCTGATTCAGACAGCTTCTGGAGTCCCAGGAGTTCACAAATTTATCTGCTGATGGACTCACTGGTTCTGAGCTCTATTGGTGGGGCAGCAGCTCAAAAGGCACCAGGGACATACAGAGAAGAACTGAATTATCTGGCTTTGGGGTGAGGGCTGGAGGAGCAGCTTTCCCCAGCTGGAAGTGCTGGCAGAAGCCATTGTTTGTTTGCTGATTCCTCCTCTTGCAGGTGCAAGTAAGCACCAGATCTGAGTCTCCATCAACTTAGCTAACACTGTTTGCCCTGCTCTGCTGATTTCTCTGAGACCCTGACACACTGAACTTGCAGGCCCATACAAGCCTATTCCAGTGGCTTTTTAAAACAAATAGCTATCTAGGCTCATGTTGAGGACTTCCCTAAAGAGTCTCAAAGGTTCATCAACCCCAAACAAGCAGAATGTGGCCTTTGGCTAAACAGCCCCAATTCAGCATTTACAGAAGCAAGCCTTAGTTCATAACTTAGCCTCTCTCAGGAACCTCTAAGCCCAGCACAAGGGTCAACCACCTGCAGATCACATTGTAGCTTATACTAGGTGGCCATAGGCAGGGCACAGGGAGCGGCTGACCTTTGCCTAACCTCCCAAGAGGCCCCAGAACCAACACACCTTGTGACCAGATTCACTCCACACCAGAGCATTACCCAACCACCTCTACAAATGTCACACCCAAAAGGGTGAATCCAGCAAGCACCAAAGGCCAGCTAAAGTGGATCCTGCTTCATCTGGTCAGATCCTGCACAACAACTTGTCCATGGTAGTCATGGCCAGACCTCACAACCAATCAGCATAAAGGTGAATCTCTCCCACTGTAGTGCCAAGAGCAATCAAGGCTCAACAACAGGAAGGAACAACCCACACCAATCATACATCTGTAGCACCAATTCAGGTGATGAGGGAGACTGTACTACTGTCCCAAAAAAGTCCACTTTGTCAAGACCAGGAGACATAGCAGTTGAACCTAATGCATAGAAACATACACAGAGAGGCAGCTGTTAGGGTCGCTGAAGGAAGAATGCATGAGGCCAATGTGGTAAGAGATTATAAATTTATTAAGACATATGAATACCAGATGGGCTGAGACCCAAAATGATATCAGGACCCCAAAACAGGGAGTCAGAGGTTTTTTAAGGACTCTAGGTGGGCTTTTTCTGGGTGGAGAATTCTCTGTGCAGTTCCAAATTCTGGGAAACTCCAGAGAGGAGAGATAATGGCATTAGCAAGTAGAATGTGGTCTAAGAAAGTATCCATTGTGAAGTGGCCTAAAGGTCAGTTCCCAGGGGAGGGAGTATTGATTCAATTATTTGATTAGACCTAACATTCCAGCCTTTTTGTTTTATGGAATAGGGACAAAGGTCATATCTTTCATATTTATTTCCTACTTAGGAGAGACATCGAGATTACAGGGGAATGGGCTTTGATAGTAGTGGGCTAACAAAGGGGTTACAGCAGAATGATTTCCCCAAGAAACTGGTTGGTGAAGGCTCAAAAATGGTCCTGTTGAGTGACATGGGAGTAAAAGCTGGTCCTGAGGTTTCCATAGCATCACTTGTCTGGTTTTGCTGTTTTTCTGGGCTTCAGGCTGAATTACAACTGAGGCCTAGAAGTTATCTTTGGAGAGAAAAAGATCAAGGGTCCAAGTTGCTTGACTAGTGATATTAAAGGGGAGGATAGGTTATCCTGGGGTGAAGTTCTTGTTTTCCCAGTTTTGTAGGCATCTAGAGTTTTCTTATAGATCCTGAGACAGGATTTCAAAATAGGAGAAAGCAATGGTTAGGCCCTCTATGCCAGTTACAATATTTGCTGTGATGCCAAAAG
Source organism: Pipistrellus hanaki (assembly GCF_964339955.1). NCBI lineage: Eukaryota > Metazoa > Chordata > Mammalia > Chiroptera > Vespertilionidae > Pipistrellus > Pipistrellus hanaki. Next base: position 92,269,189 of record NC_140505.1, on the reverse strand, counting down.
TTATTAGAGAGGGATTATCTGAACTGCCCTCTTGTGTTGGATATGGTGAGTTGAGACAGGTAAAGACTGATTGTTGGGGCTACATCCAAATTGGGTTAGAGACAGATGAGAGTACAGGTTCCTGTCCAGTTGGTGGGGAGACAGATATATGTGTTCTCCCCACAAAGGAAAAAGAATCCTTGATCATGGAGACAAGTTGAAAGGTATAGAGAGAAAAGGTGGACTAAAGAATATTAGGTTTCTTTTCTCAGTTCCACAGTCCAAGCTGAAAGGGTAGTTACCATGGCACCACCAATAAGGAGTGACAGATGAATGGTTGAAATTTTATTGCAGTGAAAGGGGAAGGAAATGATAGAATGATAGAAAGAGAAAGGGAAGGAAAGCAGCAGTTGGAGCCTCGGTCCTGGATGGGTGGATAAGAAATAAAGCTGACTGGCTGTAGGAAATAACCACTGGCTTCTGGAAAGACGTGGTAGTCAACTCATTGGGACCAGTGGCCATTTGGTAGTTTTACATTAACTGGTGTTACAAGCTGATGATGGGAAATGGCTTATTGTTATATTACCATGTGACCTTGTAAAGCATAAAGAGGCTTGGGCAATTAATGGGCTGTGTAGAGTAATAGGACATGAGAAGGGAATGGAGGAAGGAGCTATCTTAGCAAGAGATTGAATACAAATACAGAAAAGAAGGGAGGCTTGATTTGCCTGGGCTTTAGGATAATTCCTAGAAGGGTGTCTGACTTTTTGAGGAATGTAGTTCCCTTTTCCTTTTTATCAGCTATAGTGATTTTTACCTGATTCCATCTTGTGATTGGTGTAGGGATAGTGGTATATGCTAAAGAGTAGTGGGAAAGCCAGATTCAGAAATCCCTGGCAAAGGCTGGATTGGTTTGATTTAGGGGGGAATAGATAAGGTTAAGTGTTCATTTGAATGAGTGGAGGTGAGAAAGTTCCTTTGGGTGTCAGAGAGAAGGGCTGGAATGGGGTTAGGAGGAGAGCTAATCCCCACTTCAGGATCAGGGATTGTACCAAGGTGGAGAAGAGTATGTTCAGGGTCTAGAAAGAAGAAAATATTTTCCCATGGGTAATCAAAGTCCCCTTATAGAAGGGAGTCCCCTAGAAAGGTGAGAATCCTGATGTAAAGGGGGGAGGGTAGTAGCTAGGACCTGGAGTATTTGTATTGAGAGAGAAAGTGGGCTTTCAGAGGTTAATACATAGGGTGTACCTCTTCTTCTGGGATGCAGATAAGGTGGAGTCTGGTTGGCTTGATCATGTAGCTGTAATACTAAGGGGACTCCAGCTCATGTGATGGAGCTGTTCCTGAGATGGGTTTTAATCTGGAAAGGTGGAACCATGGGGTATGCCCCTATAGTTTAGCTGCTCTTAGGGTAATTATAAGGGCCTTGTCATCAGAGCTGTAACTTATTTGATGAATGGATTTCCTTTAGGAGGACCCAGTCCCCTGGATGTGAGGAGTAGGCGGGGGGTGGGGGGGTGTTTCCCATAAAAGGTTGAGGGAGGATCTGATGAGCATTTTCTCTCAGTAATTGTTGGATGAGATTTAAAATGGGGACATAGTCTCCTAGCGGGGTCTCTATGGGAGGGAGGTTGCCTAATAAGAAGGGTTTTTTATACATAAGCTCAAATGAACTAAGAAAGGAGCATGCACAGGAAGGTTGACCTGATGTGCGTAAGGGCTAGAGGTAGGAGAGTAGTTTAAGGTTCTTTAGTTTTGAGATTTAATTTAATTAGGTTAGACTTAATTAAGGAATTTGCCTTTTCTACCTTGTCTGAAGGTTGGGGATGGTAGGAGAGAGTGTAAGTTCCACTGGATGTTCAGAGTGGAGGAAACCTGTTGAGTCATTTGAGATACGAAAGCAAGTCCATTATATGATTGTAATGAAGTAGTCAGACATAGTGGGGAATGGCTTCTACCCATCCTGAGAAGGTATCTATGAGGGTTAAGAGGAATTTGGTTCTTTTTATAGGGGGCATGTGAGTGAAGCCAGTCTTTTCCAGGGATTTGGCCTCTTGCCTGATGAGTGGAGAAAGGTCTAACCTGTCCTTGGAAAGAGAGTAACAAGAAGAACAGGTTTTGGTGATATCTTGCAGTAGGAAGGCTAGGCTAGGACATGCAATGAGGAGTTTCAGGAGTTGTAAATGTAATCTATATGTAGGGAGTTGTGAATAGCCCATAAGATATCGTAGGCCTGTCCTTGGCGAAGGATATATTTTCCCTGAAATTTTAACCATGGATCTTCCTGAGAAGCCCAGAGAGTTAATAGGGACAGATGTTCCTCTGGAGTATATTAGAGTGTTATATGGGGTATAGCTAAAAGTAGGGGAGATAAAGGCTTCCTCTGAGCTGCTGTTTTGGCTCCCTGGTCTTCTTTAATTCCCTGTATTATGGGATCATGCCTGACTTGGTGTCCTTTGCAGTATCTGACTTTTAAGAAGGCTAGAAAAGGGGAGATTCCTAAATACCAAGCAGGAAGACCTGTTGATGATTTCAATAGTGTCAAGGACTGTGAATGAGCAGTGGAAATAAAATCTAGATATAAAGATTTAACAACAGGAGAGAGCTTGGGCAGGACTGCTTTAGCTTACTAGGAAAGAAGGGATCCCTTCGAACATCAGGGGTGATTGGGTCCTGACTTACTGAACAACACAAACCTTCTATAGACCTTTTATAATAAGAGCCAAGAGCAGGCAAATTAAAACTTGTCTAGCGATCAGTGTTTCATTATTTTATGTTATTTTAAAATACTTTGATGTTTATCATTTAATCCTACAATGCTCTAAAGTATTTAAGTTACCAAAGACTTTACAAAATTATCTATAGTCATATGAGGCTGAAGAAAAGGCTTAGAAGGGATAGGGGGAGAGGGGAATGGATGAAGCAGGTTCAGCAGCGTGTTCCCAGATCTCTAGCCACTTGGATTTAAAACTGCCACATTTTTCCTTAGAGATAACATGATAAGGAATGATAATGAGTTAAGCTTCTGATAGTAGTAGGACTGTTAAGTAAGTGTTTGCAATTTTTAAGTAAAGAAATGTATTCATTGAGAAGGGGGTTGAGAGAACAGTGAGGTAAGAGTTTTTTTCAGAGCATTAAAGGGATGAAAATGCTGGCATTGGGACCTAAAAGTTCAGTGAGGGCTCCCTTCGATGTGTCATAGAGGGGCTTTGCAAGAAGACTAAATTTGGGAACCCAGAGGCAAAAGTATTCAGTGATCCCAAGAAAGGAGCCCATTTCTTATCTAGAGGAGGGGGACAGTCATGGAGGAGATAAGCTGTTTAAGGTCCAAGATACTGGCTCAGCTTTGTGGGGTGAGAGTGAAACTGAGGCAGGTAATTTGGAAAAACTGGGTTTTATGAGGGGATGTGTAGTAGTCCTGGCCCGGCACTGATGGATAAAAGGGTGTTTAGTAAGATGCAGTATGGAGAAGAGGTTGCTAATGGCTGTGAGATTAATTCGTTCATCAATGCATATAATAGAAGCTGAGGGGAGGACAAGGTTCCCAGCAAATTCGGGGAGGGATTTTGTCATAATAAGTGATCCCTATGTCAATTAAAAAGAGATTGGCTTACCTGCCTCCACAATCATTTCCCAAGGCTCTGACCTGGTGATGTAAGTCTGTGGGGCTTGGGCAGCTTCAGTATTTTGATGGCCAGTCCCAAGAGGTCTGAGAGCTCCAAACTGGACCCAGAAGGTGGCCTGGCTGGATTGTCCAAGGTCCAACCTGGAGGGGCCAGACTAGTCTGATTTCCAGTGGCCTTCCCTTCCATACCTTGGGCAGGGCTCAGGCAGGAGTCTCAGGTTTGAGCAAGACTTGCCCCATTGTCCTTCCTTGTCGCATTTGAAGCATGGGCCCAGAGGAGGGTTGGCCCCTGACTTACCCTTAATTGGAGGACCAGCACTTTGTTGGGGGTTCATGAGAGTGGTGGCTAGGAGCTGGAAGGCCTCCTTTGGGCCTCAGCCTTGGCCTGATCTCGCCTTTGTTTTGGATTTGGGTCTCCTCATCTCTGTTATTAAAGACTATAAAGGCCAGGTTAAAAAGGTCTTTTTGAGGGGTTTGTGGACTTGAGTCTATTTTTTTAAGTTTGCAGCATATGTCAGGGGCTGAATGGGATATAAAATGGGTATTCAGAGGAAGGGTTCCCTCTGGAGAAGTGGGTTTAAGATGGTAAATTTCTGTAAGGTCTTCGTGAGACAGAAGAGGAAGAGAGCTGGGTTTTCGTCAGGGCCCTGAGTGATTTCATTACATTTATCATATATAAGGTTCTCCCTCCTCCCAACTGGTGGGCGGAGTTATGACATTACTGGCATCTGTCACAGAGACATCCCCAAGACATTGAGCCACCAATTAGTGTGTGCCAAAGTGTCCTGGAGCCTACCCCTTCCTGTTCTGCTCTGGGTCCAACCCTCTCCTATTTCTCCCCTTAAAAAGACTCCCAGACCAGCCACGTGTTGCTGATCCTCCATGCCCAGGTGGCAGCCTGGCTGGGTCCATCCCCAACCCCCAACTCCTTCAATTCTGATTTCTCTGCCTCTGTAATGAGTCCCGCTCATTACTGGGGAATAAACTTTACTTTAAAATATCCTGGTGGTCAGTTTCCTGTGCCTCAAACCTTACATCATAGTTGACCACTTTGTGGGAAACCTTTTTTGAGTCTGGCAATGAGACAGGTGATTATATGGCTACAGAGCTGGTACCCTGGAGAAGTAACCTGATAGTCTCATCTCAGGTCAGTTCTGAGGAACGCATCAGTACAACAGGGTTTGCTGCCACATCCTGTCTATGGAGGATATTGGCATGGTCCTGATTTGATATTCAAATGCACTCCTTATCCTTTGGGGTTAGAGAGGAGGACAGGATGACTTAAATGTCATGCCAGGACAGGTGATAGGACTTGGTCAGGTACTCAATTCCTTGGACAGGTCATTGGAAAAAGACCTGAGACACCTTTCAATCTGTGTGAGGTTAGACATAGAGGATGGGATGTGGACTTGGACTATGTTCTCAGTTCATACTACCTCCCTCAGGGGTGGAATGGGCATGGGAACAGAAGTGGCTATTGAGGAAGGCAGTCTTTGTGTTGCTTGAGAATGAGTGTTAGGAAAAAAGCTGTATTAGAATTCAGGTTTTCAGGATTTCGGCTCTCAGGGTCCTGGGGAGAAGGTGGTTGCTATTAGGATGGTCTGTATTTTTTGAATCTACTGCAGATGAGGGAGGGAATGCGTAAGGGGGTAGAAGTTGTGGTCTGCTGGATCAAAGTACAATAGATTTAGAATCAGAAGTGTTAGGGGTATGAAGTTTTGTGTGAAGGAGAAGGATCTGATGGGTAGAGAAGGACTAACAGAGAGAGGGTTGGGACTGGAGGATGCAAAAGGCCTGGACATAGGGAATCTCTGACCATTTTTCATTGTGGTGACAGAAATTAAATTGCTAAGTTTATGAAAGTGCCATTTTCAGGCCATTGAGGCTAGTTTATATTGTGGCCAAACAGTGCTACAAAAGAAAATGAGGTGCTTGGGCATGATCTTCCCCATGACTGTGCAGAAGGAGTATGGCTTGGCCCACGAGAGAGGAATCACAGACCACAAATCCAAAGGTGACTGCTTAGGGCAGGCATCCCCACTTCTAAACAAACTACCATGAGAAATGAGAAGTGACCCTCTGGACTAGGCATCCCCTATCCAGAAGGACCCAAAGCCAAATGGCTGAAGAATCTTCTGGCCTAGCACTAGGATTTTTAAGACCAGAGACTTTTGAGAAGTCAGTGAGAGAGAATAGGCAGAAGACTCGAGATGAGGGAATTTACGAAATGTCAATGACCTAGAGAAGACTGGCCAGTGTGAAATGGAGGATCAGCAATGGAGAAAGAGAGGTTCTTGATAAAGCATTCTCCTTTTCTGGCTCAGGGTGGGGGTGTGGAGGGCAGTGAGTCCATAAGGGTGGGAGGCCTAATTGAGGCTGGCTATCATGACACCTCAGTAGGATGAGGTGGTAAAGCCCAGGTTGAGCTGCCATTGCCTACTGCTCTCTGAGTAGCAAATCTGTGGTGTCTGAAGCCAGAGCGATGGCTCCCCATCCCTGTGAAACCCTCTTGGGTTTCAGAACCAAATGTTAGTGTCACCAAAGGAGGCCAAAGTGGAAAGGAATTATAAATTTATTACATCATCTGGATACCAGGTGGGCTGAACCCCAAAATGGCACCAGAACCCAAAGACAGGGAGTCAGAGGATTTTAAAGGAGTCTAAGCGGGTTTTTTCTGGGTGGAGAATTCTCTGTGGAGATTAGTATTCTGGGAAACTCCAGAGAAGCGAGATAATGGTCTTAGCAAGTGGAATGTGGTCTAAGCAAGTGGAATGTACATTGTAAAATGGCCTAAAGGTCAGTTCCCAGAGGAGGGAGTATCTATTCAATTGTTTGATCAGACCTAATAGCAGCCAAAATGAGAAAACAAAGAAACATGTTTCAAATGAAAAAAAGGACAAAACTAAAAAACAAACAAAAACAAACAAAAACAAAAACAAAAAAAACACCTAAATAAAATGGAGACAAGCAATCTTCCAAATGCAGAGTTCAAAACACTGGTTATATGGGTGTTAAATGATCTCATTGAGAACTTCAACAGGAGTCAGGAAACATAAACGGAGAGAGAAAACATCTTTAAAAAGGGGTTAAGAATGCAATATCTGAAATAAAGAATACATTAGAAAGAATCAATAGATTAGAAGCAGAAGTTCAAAGAAGCAATTTTGAAGACAACAATTTAAAAAAAAATTGGAACAGCAAAACAAAAATTAGGATAATTTAAGGAGCCTCTGGGATAACATCAAGTGTACTAGTATTCACTTCATAGTGATAGCAGAAGAGAGAAAGAGATTGAAAACTTATTTGAATAAATAATGGCAGAAAACTTCCCTAACATGGCAAAGAAAATAGACATACAAGCCCAGGAAGCACTGAGAATCCTACAGACCTAAACAAGATGAACTCAAAGAGGCCTACAAAAAGTCACATTGTAATTAAAATGTCAAAGGCTAAAGACAGAGAATCTTAAAGCAGAAAGAGTAAAGCTGTCAGTTACTTACAAGGAGATCCCAGAAGACCATCACCTGATTTTGGTCATAGAGAACATTTTATGAACTTAACCCCAAAGGGAAGTAAAGCAAAAATACATCAAATTAAAAAGCTTCTACATGGCAAAACAAACTGACAACAAAAAATAGCTGATCAAATGGGAAATGGTATTTGCAAACAATAGCTCCAACAAATGTTTAATGTCCAATATATATATATAATATAAAACCTCATAAAACGCAGTATTAAACAAACAATCCAATCAAAAAATGGACAGAGGACATCTCTGCCAAGAAGACATCCAAGTCACTGTGAATAACTGAATGTTTGAAAACATAAATGATTATACATGTTTATTGCAGGGTGTGTGTTTGTGTGTGTGTGTGTGTGTGTGTGTGTGTGTGTGTGAGTTTTCTCAGCCCAGCCTGCATCCTCTCCAATCCAGGACATCATTTTCACAATCCTAGACTGCTGGCTCCTAATCACTCACCTGCCTGCCTGCCTGGTTGCCCCTAACTGCCTCCCCCCACACACACACATGGTTGCCCCCAACTGCCCCCTTCTACCAGTCTGGTTGCCTCTTACTGCCCCCCTTGCTGGCCTTGTTGCCCCCAACTTCTCCACCCTGTTGGCCTAGTTGCCCCCAACTATCTACCGTGCTAACCTGGTCACCCCCAACTGCCCCCTCCTGCCAGCCTGATCACCCCTCATGGCCCCCCACTAGCCTGGTCACCCCACGCAGTTTGCTTGTTCAGTCATTTGGTCATCCCTCAGGCTGGCCCTGGGTGGCTGGGAAGCTGACATCCAAGACTTGCCTGCACCTCAGGCTGGCCCTGGGCAGCTGGGGGGCTGAGGGGACTGGGTACTGCCATCTTGTAGCTGTGGATGCTTCCATCTTTGAGAGTGTGGAAGTCAATTAGCATATTTCCTCCTTATTGGCTCTGGGTGCCACCAAATTTGTGATGGTGTGATGGCCAATTAGCATAGTCCCTCTTTATTAGTAAGAATAGCCTGAATAATAGTCTTACCTCTTTAGTATTTGAGTGAAACTCATGTTCATAATCAGTACCTGGATCAGGGAGTTAAGGCAACAACTCTGTCCAATGTTGTGTAAACCAACTGGGCCTGAAAGAAAAAGAGAAAAAATACTGAGGACAAGGACTAGCTAAGGGATTTAACAAAAGTCATATGGTCTTCTAGAATCTTCTTAAGGATATGAAATTCTATAAAGTACTCTCAGAGGCATAAAGAAATCACTAGGGAGTTTGCAAAATAATTGGGGAGAAAAGATAAAGCATGAACTCTGAAAAATGAAATAGTAATAAAATTTTAATCATCCATTAGGAAAGAGAGATGTCACAACAGTTGTATTACTCATTGTCAAATATGTAGTACAAGCCATTGTTGTATGAGCAAAGGAAAAGTGAGAAACATTACAGAAAGTTTAGCTGGGAGAATTATGAGTTCCTGCTTGAGTTGAGTCATAATGGGCATCTACAGGGCTCAGGGTTAAGAGTAATTTTAGATTCCAGTGGAAAGGCCCTACCCAGTTCCCACTTCGTGGTTGGAGAAATCAGAAGAAAGCTTCAGGAGAAATCCACTAATCTAAATTCACCTTCAGGGGCTGGAAGCCAAAAGGAACTTATGAGACAACCAAAAGATGGCATTTCTCTAACCCACTTGCAGCCAAACACAGCCTTGGGTTCCACAGACCCCACAAAGGTGAATAATTTAAGAGAGTGGTTTGGTTGGTTAGAGCTTTATCCTGAAGGTTGTGGGTTAAATGCCCAGTGAGGGCATATACCACATTGTGGGCTCCCTCCCCAGTCAGGGTGCATAGGAAAGACAACTTCTCTCTCTCTCTCTCTCTCTCTCTCTCTCTCTCTCTCTCTCTCTCTCTCTCCAAATCAGTGAAAACATATCTTTGGGTGTAGGTTTAAAAAAATAAAGAGGGAGCAAGTACCACTAATATCAAGATTACTGTGGAAAGGGCTTGGTGTACATAAGAAAGCGCAATAAGAACGTAAAAATCCAAGGGTAGCAGATAATCACAGATATACATCCTGAATCAGCAGAAGCACTTGCCTCTAGACATTCTTGCACACAGGTACAACAGTAAAGACAGGAACTAACTGCTACTATATGCCAACCATTGATCTAAAGAAATTTCCACAGATTATCTCATTTATTCTCTCAACAACTGTATGCTCTCAGTACTATGATTATTCCCATTTAAAAATGCAGAAATGATGGCACAAGGGATCAGGAGTCATTAACCACAGAGTATAGTGAGTAAACAAAACATTTCTAAATAGTCAAAAATAGAAAAAATGGGAGGGAGGTAATGACCCTGAGGGCAGTTCCAGGCACTCAAGTGTTTTGGTAGCTGCTCCCTCTTCTTCATGTTGTTTTCTTTCTTCTTCTCAACAGGGTCTGCTGAGACTCAGCTAGAACTGATGGCAAATTTCTTTAGGAACCCAAACACCTTGCCCATTAGTGATCACTCCAAAATCTCCAGGCTGGAAGTTCTTCAGCACTGCATGACCTCACTTCTGGGAAGTGCTCTCATGAGTCAGCCTTGGTGGGATTTCTGTGAAAATACACCACAGACAGTTAAGGGTTAGCAAAGGTAAAAGTACGTTCAGTGATCAGTTCTGTTTCCAAGGAGCCAAGTCTTGGAGAGGGATGTATGGAAAGCCTGGCTAACAAAGCTCTAGGGCTAGAAATGAGAACTAGGCTACACACCCACTCTCCTTGTCCCACATGTCTCCATTCTTAACTCATCAGAGGAATGCCCCGTTTCTTCCACCCACCCCACCAAGGTTTGCCCTCCTGGCAAATGGCACAATATTCACCAAGCATTGCAGATCAGAAGATTGATGTCCCCTTGTCCCTCCTTTTTAGGTGCTTCCCCATCCCATTCCCCACCCCAAATTGAGGTCTGTCAATTCTACTGCCTAAAAGCTTCTCACAATCACTCCCCTTTCTCTCCATACCCTTGACTTCCTGGTATAAACAAATAATGAGGGCCGCTTTAAAATGAAGTCAGAGCTGCCATGCCAGAAAAACTGTCTTGCAAGTTTTCAGAAAAACAAACCTTTGGATTGTTCAAACAATGCAAAATAACCTTTGGACTGAGACTAAAGCAGCAGTGTATCTCAAAGAATTGTTTACAAAGATAACAAGAAAATAGTAATATAACTAAGGGCCTGATGACTACCAGATCAAAATTTAAAACATTGTTTAGCATTAGTGACACAAATTTAGCCTATCTGCACCAGTAAAACTGCCTTTCTTTCCCTTTCTCATGCATATCCCTTGACTCTGTGTCCTAATCAGAATATTAATTGGGTTGCCCCATGAATCAGAGCTTCCTGAAGAGCTGTTCTTTGATTACAAGTAAACAAACAAACAAACAAAAAAAAAAAGATTATTGCTTCTCACTTTGGCCTTTTTAGGGTAAGGCTGGAAAGCCTGTCCTGGCTCCCCTCAGGCACTTTGTACACAAAGCTATTAAAATATTTGATTCATTATATTCTAATGTGGAGAAGAACTGTCTCTTCTGTGAGTGCATCATTCAGACTCCTGCAGGAAAGACACCATTCCTCAGGTGGAGGGGAGTATTAATGATTGATAGCTTCTCTCTGAGTCTCTCTCTAGGAATTTACCCCAGCTAGAAAAGCTGGTCTGATCCCTATTTGGTGACTAAACAAGGAGCAGATATAAAGTCTTTAACACATTGCCTCAAAGTAAAATAGCTCTGAAGGGTCGATCATCTAGGCGCAGAGGTCCTCTTAAGATCTTCTGAGGCCCCTGTTCCAATTGTCTGGCAAGTCACTTCTTCTACCTCCAATCCCTGCTTTGCTCACCTCTCTTAGTCATTAATTTAAAGGGCACTAAATCTCCTGAATGCACATCTCAGATAGAGTCTTAGTGTCTAAACTGACATCCAACTATGGGCACTGTGTATTTTAAATTGTTTCCAACACACTCTGCATAGTGCATAGTGGGCATTCAATAAAGAAAGGAAAGGACTCAGTTTGGGGTTTCAAAATGGCAGCTGAACAGGCAGACATGTCCTATGTCTTCTCACTGAGCAGATAGAAGGAACAACTAAATCAAATAACATCCACCTGGAATTGGCAAATTAAATACAACTGGTGAGACACTCCTTGGCCATAAAGGACAGAGGATGTCTGGAGAATGTAGGATTGGGGATCTGGGCTGGAGAGAGAGATGCGTGACCACTGGGACAAGAAGGTCAGAAGGAACCAGTACTACAGCAAGTCCACATCCCTTGGGGACATGCGTAATACCCAACTGTGGAAGGGAGGTGCACAGGGCTGTTTGATGGTTGGGGAATCTAGATCTAAGTCCACAGCTGTGAGAAGCTGTGCCCAGAAAAACAGCCTAAAGAACTGCCTAGTAATCCTTGCAGTTCAGAGAGAAGGAGGAGAAACTCATAGTATCACAGTTGTTTTGCATCTGTATTTTCCTTGCTTTTATTTGCTAAACCCAGTTCTTAGGACCTTTAAATTACAAACACACCAAAGCTGTAATGCAGATAGAGGTGCAGTTTTGTGGAGGCTGGGGGGAGACGGTGGAGAGGAGCAGGACAGGGAAAGGTAACCGGGACTCTGGCATGGACACATTCCAGATCCTCCAAACTTAAGCAGCTATTTTTTCTCCTTAAGAATCTGCCCCTCCCAGCAGCTGCAGGGAAACTAGTACAGCTGCACCCAGCTTTGCAGAAAAAACAAAAACTCTGAATAGCCCCAGGGAGAACTCTGGGACTAGGTTGAGGGACCCTTTAGTTTTGAAACCAATACCGAAACATCCCCACCTTAAGTCCATGTCAGAAATAAACACTTGAATAATTAAGACTGGTAGCAGGCAGACAAACAAAATGAGTAGATTAGTCCTGCCTGCTTATAGCCAAGGCTATGGAGATAGACACAAATAGAAGAGCGATGGATCGCTTACAATTTCAACATGGTGCTGCCTACCTAACAAGAAACTGAGAAGTGGCAGACGGAACAATAGAGTAGGCTCTTAAACCAGCCCCCATGGGACATTAAAACTCAGCTGAAACAAATAACACTACTTTTTATTTTTATTTTTTACCTCTTATTTTAATTTTTTTATCTTTTATATTTTTGTATTATTTTTCTTCATTCTATTTTTATTTTTTTAATCTTATTTTTTTCATTTTTCCAATCTTTTCTTCCTTACTTCGCCCTTTTTCATCTGTTTTTTTTTCTGTCCCTACTTTAGTTTTTCTCTCTCCTTTCTTTTTAACCCTGTTAAAAATTGACCTTCTTTATTGATATATTATTATTGTAATCTCTGTATTCTGTAGAAATTACTTATATATCTAATTTCCTCTCCCCTGCTCTAAGTCCAAGCACTTCTCTTTTCTCTTTCTTCACTAGCCCACTTTTTTGTGCTTTTGTTTTTCCTCTCCTCCCTTGCTTTCTTCTCCTAATTGCTTAATTAGTTTCAATCACTTAACCCAAACCTATCTTATCTCTATTCTCCTTTTTTGAAAATAGATAAATATATAGGATAGAAAAAAAATTTTTTAATTCTGTTTTATCTTATTTTTTAACTTATTGATTTTTTGTTTTTCTTCTTTTTACTTTTCTTCTTAACCATTTATTCTCTTTCTATATTATCTATACTGAACCACAGTCTTTCCCTTGTTCATTCAATTCCTTAACCTTACATTCTATATATAAGCTCTGCCTCTACAGATTCTGTTCCCTCCCCTTTTTTGAGTCTTATAAGTATATTTCCAGTAGGACATGATCTCACTCATCTAGGGGAAATGGTGAACAATGAAGAAGAACAGACCCAGAGATAAGGAGCCATAGGTTAGACTGTTGGACCTCAAAGAGAGGGTGGGGATAAAAGGGAGATATCAACCAAAGGACTTATGTGCAAACATATGAGCCTAACCAGTGGTCAAGGACAATCGGGGGGTGGGGGCATGAGTGGGGGAGGGATTGGAATGGGGGGTTGAGGACAAATATGTGATACCTTAATCAATAAAGAAATTAGTTTGTTTGTTTTTTAAGAAGAAATAAATGGCATAACTGCAATAAAAAACACAATGGAAAATATCCACAGGAGAGTAGAAAAAGCTGAGGACTGCATCAGCGAGTTAGAAGACAAGGTAGAAAAAACAACCAAACAGCCGAAACCAGTTTGGCTCAGTGGTAGAGCATCGGTCTGCGGACTGAAGGGTCCCAGGTTTGATTCTGGTCAAGGGCATGTACATTGGTTGTGGGCACATCCCCGGTAGGGGGTGTGCAAGAGGCAGCTAGTCGATGTTTCTCTCTCATCAATGTTTCTAGCTCTCTATCTCTCTCCCTTCCTCCTCTCTGTAAAATATCAATAAAATATATTAAAAAAACAAAACAAAACAAACAAGCAAACAAAAAAACCAAACAGAGCACAAACTGGAAAAAAAAAAAAAAGCTTTAAAAAAAGGAGAGTCTAAGGGAACTTTGGGACAACACGAAACCAAACAACATCTGCATAATAGGGATGCCAGAATGAGAGGAAACTGAGAAAGGAATAGAAAACCTGTTTGAAGAAATAATGATAGAAAACATCCCTGATATTGGGAAGAAAAACTCACACAAGTTCAAGAAGCTCACAGAGTCCCAAACAAGATGAACCCAAAAAGATCAACACCAAAACACATCATAATTAAATTGGCAAACACCAATGACAAAGTATCTTAAAGACTACCAGAGATAGAAAGAGAAAGTTACCTAACAAAGGATCTCCCATTAGACTGTAAACTGATTTCTCAACAGAAACACATCAGGCCAGATGGGAATGGAATGAAGTATACAAAGTGATGCAAAGCAACGGTCTGAATCCAAGAATACTATACCCAGCAAGGGTATCATTCAAAATTGAAGAGGAAACTAGGAGCTTCAAAGACAAAAAAAGGACTAAAGAATTTTATTACCACCAATCTAGCAATGCAAAAAATGCTAAGGGGTTGCTTTAAACAGAAGAAATAGAAAAGGAAGAAGGAACACAGGCATGAAGAATAAAAATGGCAGCAAATAAGTACCAATAAATAACCTTAAATGTAAAAGTATTAAATGCTTTAATCAAAAGACATAGGGTAGTTGAATGGATAAGAAAACATGACCCATACATTTGCTATCTACAAGAGACCCACATCAAAACAAAGGAGTAACACAGGCTGATAGTGAAGGGATGGAAAAATATTTTTCAGGCAAATAAAATGAAAAGGTCAGGTAGCAATACTTATGTCTGATAAAATAGACCTTTCTGGAGGCTAAAGCAAACAGCAGTTGGCATAAAAATGCAGAAACAAACACTGGAAGGCCAATGAACATTGATATTCACAGAGTTGAAAATCAGAATAAACTGACTTGCTGTGGGATCAATGGCTAAAGGCAATTTCCTAACCTCATAATCCTTATATTGTTTACCAAACTTTACCTTTCATCTGCATGTGTGCATTGCTAATGGACAAATGTGTATTAAAGTACATAAAAAGCAGACTAGGCCAGAGGTTGATGTGCCAATTCAAGAAAGAGGTCTCAACCTGGCCCCCTAATGCCTTCTTAATTCATATTTCTTGTATAGCATTTTCATTTGTGTGTCAACTCCTCCTTCAAATCCTGAACCTCACCAGGAAGGTTGTGGCAAGACCTCAAAGTGAAGGCCATTAGAATAGATAAAGAGAGCTGCTACATAATACTAAAGGGAGCAATTCAACAAGAAGATATTACTCTGGTAAGCATATATGCACCAAATACAGGAGCACCCAAATACATTTAAAAAAATAAAAAAAAACTTCTGGAGGATACCAAGGGACATATTGACAGCAACTAAAACATATTAGGAGACTTTAATACCCCAGTGACACAATTGAATAAATCCTCTAAACACAAAATCAGCAAAGAAACAGCTAACCTAAATGAGTCACTAGATCAGATAGAATTAATTGACATCTTCAGAACATTTCATCCCAAAGCTACAGAACATAAACAGGTGAAATCTCTTCAAATTAGTGAAGAAAAATCATATCAAGCATATTCTCAGATCACAAGAGCAAAAAATTGGAAATCAACTATAATAAGAGCAATAAAATAGTTAAAAAGTTGGGAGCTAAACAATGGTATTAAACAATGACTGGGTTATCAAAGAGATTAAAGAAGAAAAAAAAGAAAAGCCTTCTGGTAACAAATGACAATGAAAACACAACAATCCAAAATCAATGGGACACAGTGAAAGCACTCCTGAAAAGGAAGTTCATAGTTCTACGGGCCTACCACAAAACAAAACAAAACAAAACAAAACAAAACAAAACAAAACAAAACAAAACAAAACACCAAACTGGTAATAAATTATCTAAGCCTGCAACTTAAAGAATTAGAAAGAGAGCAACATAAAAAGCCCAGAGCAAGTGGAAGGAAGAAAATACTAAAGATCATAGGGAAAATAAATGACATACAGACCAAAAAACAAAACAAAACAAAACAAAACATGTGAAAACATACACAGACACACACACACACACACACACACACTAAAAAAGATCAATAGCCCTAACTTTTTGGCTCAATGGATAGTGTCAGCTTGTGGACTGAACGGTCCCAGGTTCAATTCCAGTTGGAGGCATGTACCTTGGGTGTGTGTACATCCTCAGTAGGAGGTGTGCAGGAGGCAGCTGCTCGATGTTTCTCTCTCAATGATGTTTCTAACTCTCTATCCCTCTCTCTTACTCTCTGTAAAAAAATCAATAAAATACATTTTTTTTAAAAGATCAATAAAACCCAGAGCAGGTTCTTTGAAAAGATAAACAAGATTAAAGAACATCTAGGCAGGCTTACAAAGAAACAGAGAGAGAATGCAAATAAACAAAATCACAAATGAAAGAGGTGTACAACCACCAAACCCTCCAGAAATACAAAGTATTATAAAAAAAAAATACTACAAACAACTCTACTCCAACAAAATGGACAACTTAGAGGAAATGGTCATATTCTTACAAAAATACAAACTTCCAAAACTCAATCAGAAGAGTAAACAAAACGGAGTAGGCTAATAACTATGGATGAAATTGAAGCAGTAATTAAAAAATCTCCATCAGCCCAAACTGGTTTGGCTCAGTGGATAGAGTGCTGGCCTGCAGACTGAAGGGTCCTGGGTTTAATTCTGGTCAAGGGCATATACCTTGGTTGCAGGCAGAGCCAGGCAGAGCCCCAATAGGGGGTGTGCAGGAGGCAGCTGGTCAATGTTTCTCTCTCATCTGTTTCTAATTTTCTATCCCCCTCCATTCTCTCTGAAAAATAAATAAAATATATTTTTTAAAAATCAGCAAACATCAGCCCTCTTCCCAACCGATTAACAGACTTCTAACAAACATTCAAAGAAGAACAAAAATCTATCCTCCTCAGACCATTCCAAAAAATCCAAGAGGAATACACACTTCCAAGCTCTTTCTACAAAGCCAGCATTACCCTAATTCCAAAACCTGATAATGCCACCATTAAAAAGAACTACAGGCCAATATCCCTGATGAACATAGATGCTAAAATCCTCAAAAAATTGTCTTTTGGTTGATCACCTCCCATCCATCTACCCTTCTTCATCTTCCTTCAGAGATTCTGCACTCTGTTCCATGCTTCCATGAGCACAGGTCTTGGGAGAGAGAGAACTACATCACCAGACATCCTGAAAAGAGAGACCATGGGGGAGACAAAGAAACAGCCTGCATATGAAAGAAAAAAGCAGGCATCATGAAAAAAAGGAAGTAAGCGAATGAGAGGCAAGCAACCTATCAGAGCAAGATGATCATAAGGTGGCTGAAAAGAATGGAAGACAAATTTGACAATATGAGTAAGAATCAAAAGGAAATAAAGAACCAGGAAGAAATGAAAAATGACATAGCTACTGTAAAGTACTCAATAGAAAGCATCAAGAGTAGACTAGAAGAAGAGGACCGCATCAGTGAGCTAGAAGACAAGATGGAAAAAATACCCAATTAGAGCAGCTTCTAGGGAAAAAAAAAATTAAAAGCAGGAGGAGAGCCTAAGAGAACTTTGGGACAATACAAAACAAAACAATATTAGAATAATAGGGGTTCCAGAAGGAAAGGAAACTGAGCAAGGAATAGAAAAAATGTTTGAAGAAATAATGACAGAAAACTTTCCTGATATAGGGAAGAAAAAAACATACAAACCCAAGAAGTTTGCAGAGTACCAAGCAAAATGAACCCCAAAAAACTAATGCCAAGACACTTTATAATTAAATTTGCAAACACCAACGAAAAAGTAAGAATCTTAAAAGCAGCCAGAGAGAGACAGAAGGTTACATATAAAGGAATCCCCATCAGACTAGCAACTGATTTCTCCACAGAAACTCATCAGGCCAGAAGGGAATCGAATGAAATATACAAAGTCATGCAAAGGAAGGGTCTGAATCCAAGAATACTGTATCCAGCAAGGCTATCAACCAAAATTGAAGGTGAAATCAGGAGCTTCACAGACAAAAAAAGACTAAGGGAATTTATCACCACCAAACCAGCAGAACAAGAAATGCTAAAGGATCTGCTGTAAAAATAAAAAGAAAAGAAAAGTAATAGGAAGTGAAGAAGGAACACAGGGGTAAAGAATAAAAATGGCAACAAATAAGTACCTATCGATGATAACTTTAAAAGTAAATGAATTAAATGTCCCAATCAAAAGATATAGGGTAACGGGTGGGATAAGAAAACAAGACCCATATATCAGCTGTCTACAAGAAACCTATTTCAAAATAAAAGACACAAACAGACTGTGGGTGAAAAAATGGAAAAAAGTTTTTCAGGTGAATGGAAATGGAAAAAAAAATAGCTGGGATATCAATACTTATATCTGACAAATTAGGTCTCAAAGTGAAGGACATAAGAGATAAAGAAGGCCACTTCATAATACTAAAAAGAGCAATCCAACAAGAAGAAATGACTCTGGTATACATATATTCACCCAATACAGGAACACCCAAATATATAAAAAGAACTCCTGGAGGACATTAAGAGAGAGATAACAACAATACAATCATAGTAGGAGATTTTAATACCCCAGTATCACCATTGGACAAACCCTCTAAATAAAAAATCAGCAAAGAAACATCAATCCTAAATGACTAATTATACCAGATGGAATTAATTGACATCTTCAGAACATTTCACCCCAAAGAATATACATTCTTCTCAAATGCACATGGGACATTCTCAAAGATAGACCACATGTTGGGACATAGACAAAGTCCCTGCAAATTTAAGAAGACAGAAATCATATCAAGCATCTTCTCAGATCATAGTGGTATAAAATTGGAAATCAAATACAATAAAAAAAATAATCCAAAGAAATCAAACACACGGAGACTAAACAGCATGCTATTAAACAATGACTGGGTTACCAGAGAGATCAAGGAAGAAATTAAAAACATCCTGGCAACAAATGACAATGAAAGCACAACAATCCAAAATCTATGGGACACAGCAAAAGCAGTCTTGAGAGGGAAGTTCATAGCTCTAAAGCATACTGCAAAAAAACAAAAAAACAAAAACAAAAACAAAAACAAAACAAAAAAAATGGGAATAAATTACTTAGTCCTACGACTCAAAGAGTTAGAAAAAGAGCAACAATAAAAGCCCAGTGTAAGCAGAAGGAAGGAAAGAATAAAAATCAGAGTGGAGATAAATGACATAGAGACCAAAGAAACAACACAAAAGATTAACAAAATCAAGAGTTGGTTCTTTGAAAGGATAAACAAGATTGATGAACCTCTAGCCAGTATCACCAAGAATCAAAGAGAGAGGACCCAAATAAACAAAATCAGAAATGAAAGAAGTGAAATAACAACAGACCCCACCGAAATACAACGGATTGTTACAAAATACTACTAACAACTTTATTCCAACAAACTGAACAACTTGGAGGAAATGGACATATTCCTAGAAAAATATAATCTTCCAAAACTCAATCAGGAAGAATCTAAACAGCTCAATAGGCCAGTAACTATGGAAGAAATTGAAGCAGTCATCGAAAGCTTCTAGCAAACAAAAGCCTGGAGCCAGATGGCTTCACAGGAGAATTTAACCAAACATTCAAGGAAGAACTAAAACCTATCCTCCTCAGACTATTCCAAAAAATTCAAGAGGAAAGAACACTTCTAAGCTCCTTCTATTTAGCCAGCATCATCCTAATACCAAAACCAGATAAAGACAACACAATGAAAGAGGATTACAGGCCAAAATCCTTCATGAACATAGATGCCAAAATCCTCAACAAAATTCTATCAAATTGGATCCAGCAGTACATCAGAAAGATCATACACCATGACCAAGTAGGATTTATTCCAGGAATGCAAGGATGGTACAATACCCCCAAATCAATAAATGTGATACATCACATAAACATATTGAGAGATAAAAATCCCATAGTCATATCAATTGATACAGAAAAAGCATTTGATAAAAACCAACACCCTTTCCTGATAAAAACTCTCAACAAGGTGGGAATAGAAGGCTCATACTTCAACATAATAAAAGCTATATAAGATAAAGCTACAGCCAACATCATACTCAATGGGCAAAAACTAAAACCATTCCCTCTAATAACAGGAACAAGACAGGGATGCCCACTCTCATCACTCTTGTTTGACACAGTAACTGGAAGTATTAGTTATTGAAATTAGACAAGAAGAAGAAATAAAAGGCATCCAAATTGGAAAAGAAGTAGTAAAACTGTCCTTATTTGCATAAGACATGATATTGTACATAAAAAAACCAAAAGACACCATCAAAAAACTAATAGACTTAATAAATGAATTCGACAATGTAGCAGGATAAAAATTAATGCCAAGAAATATGGCCTTTTTATATACCAATAGTGAACTTACAGAAAAAAATAAGATACCTAGGAATAAACTAAACTAAGGAGGTAAAAGACCTATATGCAGAAAACTACAGGACACTGAAAAAAGAGATAGAGGAAAATGTAAACAGATGGAAGAACATACCATGTTCATGAATTGGTAGAATCAACGTCATCAAAATGTCCATACTTCCCAAAGCAATTTATAGATTCAGTGCAATCCCCATTAAAATACCAATGGCATATTTCACTGACCTAGAAAGAACTCTCCAAAAATTCATGTGGAATAAAAAAAGACCCCAAATAGCCACAGCAATCCTGAGAAAGAAGAATAAAGTAGGAGATCTCTCAAAACCAGATTTCAAGCTGTATTGCAAAGCCACTGTTCTCAAAACAGCCTGGTACTGGCACAAGAACAGACATATAGATCAATAGAATAGAATAGAGAATCCAGATATCGACTTAAACCACTATATACTCAATATTTGACAAAGAGACAGGAACATACAATGGAGTCAAGACAGTCTCTTCAATAAATGGTGTTGGGAAAATTGGACAGATACATGCAAAAGAATGAAACTAGATCACCAACTTACACCAAAAATAAACTCAAAATGGATACGGGACTTAAACATAAGACAGGAATCCATAAAAATACTAGAGGCATCCACAGGCAGCAAAATCTCAGACATATGCCAAAATAACTTCTTCACTGATTCTGCCCCTAGGGCAATGGAAGCCAAAGAGAAAATAAACAAATGAGACTACATCAAAATAAAAAGCTTTTTTACAGCAAAAGAAACCATCAACAAAACAACAAGAAAACCCACTGTATGGGAGAACATATTTGCAAATGTTATCACTGATAAAGGTTTAATCTCCAACATCTACAGACAGCTTATACAACTTAATAAAAGAAATTTAAATGAGCCAATTAAAAAATGGGCAATGCACCTAAATAGAATCTTCTCAAAAGAAGTCAGAAGGAAGGTCAAGAGGCACATGAAAACATGCTCAAAGTCACTAATTATCTGAGAGATGCAAATCAAAACGACAATGCGGTACCATGTCACACCTGTCAGAATGGCCAACATCAACAAATCACCAAAGACAAGTGTTGGTGAGGTTGTGGAGAAAAAGGAACCCTCGTGTACTGCTGGTGGGAATGCAGACTGGTGCAACCACTGTGGAGAACAGTATGGAGTTTCCTCAAAAAACTTAAAATGGAACTCCCATTTGACCCAGTAATCCCACTCCTAGGAATATATCCTAAGAAACTAGAAACACCAATCAAAAAGGATATATGCACTCCTATGTTCATAGCAGCACAATTTACAATAGCTAGGATTTGGAAACAGCCTAGGTGTCTGTCAGCAGATGACTGGATCAAAAACCATGGTACATGTACACAATGGAATACTATGCTGCCATATAAAAGAAGGAATTCTCATCATTTGCAGCAACCTGGATGGAATTGGAGAACATCATGATGAGTGAAATAAGCCAATCAATGAAAGAGAAACACCATATGACCTCACTCATTTATGGATAATAAAGAATATTATAAACTGATGAACCAAAAGATAGACATAGAGACAGTAAAGCAACAAGCAGACTGTCAAATTACAGCAGGGAGGGTAGGGAGATCTGGGGGAGATAATATTAATAGATCAACCTCAGGACTTGTATACATGCATATAAGTACAACCAATGGACACAAAACTCTGGGGAGGGAGGGCATGTTTGGGAGAGGGCGGGCAATGGTAAGGTATGTACACAGATAATAATTTAATAAAAACACACACACATACACACACAAAAAAAAACCAAAAAACAAAAACAAAACAAAACAAAAAACACACAATCTTTCCAGGGTTTGAATTTTAAGGAATTTTTTCTTGATCTAGAATTATCTTTAGATCATTGTAATAGGCTCGGGAATAAATGAAGTGTTTGTTTTCTCTCTTATGAAGGAAAATTTTCTGCTTAACATGCATGGGAAGTTTTGCCAAATAATCCTATCTAATAAAAGAGTATTATGCAAATTAACCATTGCACCAAGACAAGATGTCTGCCCCCATGTGGTCAAAGATGGCTGTCACCATATGGACACAAGATGGTCACACAAGATGGATTGCAGGGAGGACAGTTGTGAGAAGTTAGGGGTTACCAGGCCAGCAAAAAAGGGCAGTTGTGGGGTGACCAGGCTGGCAGAAAAGGGCAATTGAGGGATACTAGGCCAGCAAGGGAGGGCAGTTGGGGGAGACCCAGTCCTGAAGGAGAGGGCAGTTGGGAAGGACCAGGACTGCAGGGGAGGGCAGTTGGGGAGAACCAGGCTTGCAGGAGAGGGTAGTTGGGGAAGAACAAGCCATCAGGGGAAAGCAGTTGGGATGGACCAGGCCATCAGGGTAGGGAAGTTGGGGGATTCCAGGCCTGCAGTGGAGAGCAGTTTGGGGGGACCAGGCCTGTAGTAGTGGGCACTTTGAAGGGACCAGGACAGTAGTGGAGGACAGTTGGAGGGTGGGTGGGACTCAGGTTTACAGGGGAGGGCACTTAGGGGCACCACACCTGCATGGCAGAGCAGCTGGGGGGACCAGGCCTGCAGTGGACAATTTGGCTTACTCAGGCCAGCAAGGAGGGCAGTTGATGGTACCGTGCCTTCAGGAGAGAGCAGTTTGAGGGGGACCAGGCTTGCAGTGGAGGACAATTGGGGGTACCCAGGCCAGCAGGGAGGGCAGTTAGGGGTGACTAGGCCTGCAGGGGATGGCAGTTGGGGAGGACCATGCCTGCAGGGAGGGCAGTTGGGGTTGACCCAGGCCTGCAGGTGAGGGCTGTTGGGCGGGGATGGGCTTGCAAGGGAGGGCAGTTGTGGGAGACCAGGCCACCAGGGGAGGGCAGTTGAGGGGGGGCAGACCCAGGCCTACAGTGGAGGGTACTTGGTGCAAACCAGGCCTGCAGAGAAGGGCATTTGGGGGGACAATGCCATCAGGGGAGAGCAGTTGTAGGGGGCAGGTCAGCATGGGAGGGCAGTTGTGGGAAACCAGGCCTGCAATGGAGTGCAGTTTGGGGGAGACCAGGCTTGTAGAGGAGGGCAGCTGGCGAGGGAGGGGGGACCAGGTAAGCAGTGCAGGACAGTTCAGGGGGGGGAATCAGGTACAGGGGAGGGCATTTGGGCCAGACCAGGCCATCAGGGGAGGGCAGTTTGGGGTGACCCAGGCCTGCAGGTGACCAGGCTTGCACTAGAGGGTGGTTGGTGGAGACGAGGCCAGCAGGGGACGACAGTTGGGGTGTAGATCAGGCCATCAGGGGAGGGCAGTTTGGGGGGACCAGGGCAGTAGTGGAGGGCCGTTAGGGGTGAGGAAGACAAGGCCTGCAGGGGAGGACAGATGGGGGGACCCACCCTGCAGGCGTGCTGTGGAGGGCAGTTGTGGGTGATCAGACCAGCAATGAAGGCCATTGCAGGGGCGGGGACCAGACCATCAGGGGAGGGCAGTTGGGGGGACCTGGCCTGCAGGAGAGGGCAGTTGGGGAGGACCAGGCCTGCAGGGGAAGATAGTTGAGGGGAACCCAGGTCTGCAGGTGAGGTCAATTGGTGGGGTGACCAGGTCAGCAGAGGAGGGTATTTGGGGGGCAGGACCAGGCCTGCATTGGAGGGCAGTTGGGGGTACCCAGGCCATAAGGGAAGGCAGTTGGGGTTGACTGGGCCAACAGGAAATGGCAGTTGGGAGGGACCTGGCCTGCAGGGGAGTGCAGTTGGGGAGCACCAAGCCTGCAGAAGAGGGTAGTTGGGATGGACCAGGCATGCAGTGGAGGGTAATTGGGGGTGACCCAGGCCTGCAGGTGATGGCTGTTGGTCGGGGACCAGGCTTGCATGGGAGGGCACTTGGGAGGGGACCAGGACTGCAGGTGAGGGCAGTTGGAAAATCCAGGCCACTAGGGGAGGGCAATTGAGTGGGGAGACCCAGGCCTATAGGGGAGGGTACTTGTTGGGGACCAGGCCTGTGGGTAGGGCAATGAGGGGGACCAGATCATCAGGGGAGGGAAGTTGGGTGAGACCCAGCCTATAGGGCTGGGCAGTTGAGGAGGATCAGGCCTGCAAGGGAAGGCAGTTGGGAAGGACCAGGCCATCAGGGTAGGGCAATAGCGGGAAACCAGGCCTGCAGTGGAGGTCAGTTGAGGGGGGGGACCAGTCCTACAGTGGGGGACTATTGAGGATACCCAGGCCAGCAGGGAGGGCAGTTAGGGGTGACTGGGCCAGCAGAGAAGGGCTTTGGGGGAGACCAGGTCAGTAGGGGAGGGCAGTTGTGAGATACCAGACCTGCACAGTAGGGCAGTAGAAGGGGACCAGGTCTGCAGGGGAGGGCAGTTGGGGAGGACCAGGCCATCAGGGTAGGGCATTAGCAGGAAACCAGGCCTGCAGTGAAGTGAAGTTGTGGGGGACCAGGCCTGCAGTAGAAGACAATTGGGGGTACCCAGGCCCACAGGGAGGGCAGTTAGGGGTGACTGGGCCAGCAGTGAAGGGCAGTTGCGAGACAAGGTTAGTAGGGTAGGGCAGTTGTGGAATATCAGGCCTGCACGGTAGGCAGTAGGGGGGACCAGGGTGATCAGGCCAGCAGGGAGGGCAGTTAGGGGTGACTGGGCCAGCAGGGGAGGGCATTTGGGAGGGACCGACCTGTAGGGGAGGACAGTTGGTGTGGACCAGGCCTGCAGGGTAGGGCAGTTGGGGAGGACCAAGCCTGCAGGGGAGGGTAGTTGGGATGGACCAAGCCATCAGGGGAGGGCAGTTGGGAGGGACCAGGGCAGTAGTGGACAGTTTGTGGGGGAACTATGTCTACAGGGGAGGGCACTTGGGGGTATCAGGCCATCAGGGAAGGGCAGTTGGGGGGACCACTCCTGCAGGGGAGCAGTTGGGGTGGGGGTGGGGGACCAGACCTGCAGGGAAGGGCTGTTATGGGGCACTAGGCCTGCAGGGGAAAATAATTGGGGGGACCAGGCCATCAGGGGAGGGCAGTTGGTGGGGACCAGATCTGCAGGGGAGGGTACTTGCTGGGGACCTGGCCTGCAGAGAGTGCAGTTAGGGGGACTAGGCCTTCAGGGGAAGACAACTGCGGGGGACCCAGGCCTGCTGGTGAGGGCAGTTAGATGGGACCAGGCCTGCTGGGGAGGGCTGTTGGGTGCCAACAGTCCTGGATTGTGAGAGGGATGTCAAACCACCGGTTCAGGCCCCTTGGATAGGGCCTAAACCGGTGGTTTGACATCCCTCAAGGGGTCCCAAATTGGAGAAGGTACAGGCTGGGCTGAAGAATAATTCCCACCTCCCCCCTGCCTTGCTGGGCCTCTAGTAATAACTATATTATGCTTTCATTTATATCTCTAATTGTTATTCTGGAATATTTTGTTTTGCAGAAAGGACAAGATTCCATGTCATTTGCATTACTCTATAAAGTATCTGAATTTATAGAAGTATTGGCAGGAGAAATCAGAAGAAACAAAAATTTTATTATAGCTTGGAAAATAATTATATAGCTTTTGTAACTTGTTTATAGTATTACTAATTTTTAAACTTTTTGTTTTTCACATATACGGAAGCATTTTAAAGCAGTTTGGTAAATGATATACTTCTCTCCCTACTATGCCTCCAGAATTTGGCCATTCTTAATAGGTGGCAATACACTTCTTTGTATGAATTTGATAAGACCTGTTTCAAATTGTAGCTATATTAACCAAGATAAAAACTGATAATAGGCCTACTTATAGCAGGCATGGCTTTGCTCCCTTTTACAGAACTTTGTCCATCCAGCATTCCATAGAAATCCTTTACAATCCACAGGTGCAGGCCATTGTTGAGCATCTCCATTCAGCATTAACGAGCATGCTAGTTAAACAAAAAAGGGGGAACATGGGACTCAAGGACCGAATGAATTATTAATATGGGGGAGAGGATAAGCCTGTGTTTCTACCTGCACAGGGTCACAGTGGATTCCAGCTCAACAAATTAAATCCTATCATGACATGGGACCAATACTCTTTCAGAAATGAAGAATCTGAGCTTGAGGACTCCACAGCTTCGAACGACATGCCTCTATTGGACCCAGATGCCTTCAGATTAACTTGGAGAATGATAAAGAAGCTGATGGCAGAGGCTGAGCAACTGTTGGAGCATACTCATGCTCCATGCACCCCAAATAACCTTTTTCTTGCTATGACTTCCTTGATTCACCTCAACCCTGTATTGTAGTTTGGCATTTTCGCCTGGCTTTGGCACCAGCATCTGCCACCTTATATTAGGCCCACGTTATAGACCCACCTTTCTTTAGGCTCCTCATTTGGGGGGACCCCCATTTTCCTGTGTCTAACAACATAACATCTTTCTTAGGAGGAGTACACTTGCCCACCAATAGGCAGTCTTGAGAATGGGATACATTAGACACCTGTCCCTCCCAATACCTCTTTTCATTCCAATTTACTACCTCCTCCAATTCCTCTCCATACTGTATGAGAGTTCATAATCAAATTTGGTTACACAGCTAACCTTTCTCTCAGCAGGCAGTCTGGCCTGGGGCAATCTGATCCCTCTGATGAAGCATTCCGTTGGGCAGTTTGTTGAGGAAATCATGCCCATTTCATGTTCCTAGGGGACCAATAGATTATAGATTGGAGCTCACATGGTCATTTGTAAGCCAACTGCACTAAAATTCTGGTACACCGTGCATCTAATACTAGTTACATCAGTTATGCAGACATGCCTTTAAGTTGGATTAAGGGAGGGACCTTGAGTACTAGACTTGTCAGTTCAGGAAACTTTATGAAGATGAGGCCATGTTTTCAGCCACTTGAAATTGTGGCACAGTGACTACCAGAACTCTTTTACTGATAATCTTTCTGCCCGTAGCCTGATTTGCACCACTCACTGGTGGATTCCAGCTATGGCCCCAAAGATTTCTGAGAATTCTCATTACAGCCATCATCTCAGCTGTGTTATTCTTACTAACACCAGCATTGTTGTGGCAGCCCTTTCTGAATCTGTGCAGACTGCCACATTTGTAGACAATGTGGCCTATAATGTGATTAGTGGATTTACTATGTAACAGCAAATAGGTACAAAAAATATATTAGCTACACTACAGGCACTAGAGGCAGCCATTGAATATTTAGGGAAAAGATAGGACACTATAGTATACAGGCAAGTACGCAATTGTGATTGGGAACATAAGCACCATCAGTGGATTGATGTTAAAAATGCATCTATGGGGAGTTTTTTTACAATAACTTTACTGAAAAAATAAACATGTTGCAAAGGCAAGTTAAAGACTCCCTACTTGCTATCAATGAACATGAACAACAGGCTACTGCTTGGAGTGTGCAAAGAAGCATTTGGTATGAATATACCCTACCACATGATTTCCTAGAATCAGCTGTCCTGTTCGGACTAACCATTGCTGTCATTGTAATTAATACTCTTTGTTTTTCTTATAGTCTACAAAATCGGAACTCAAGCAGTGAACACACTTCATGGAGCCCAACATTCCAAAACAGAAAGTTCACTGCCTCCCTCTGTCTTCTGCAGCCAGCAAAACAAAAAGGGGGGAGATATAGGCAAGCATCAGACCTGGCTGGAAAGTTTGTAACAAGGAATCTCTGAAAGGTTGGGGGCCTCTAGAGGGAGCTATCAGAATGGGTATCATCAACAAATTGACAAACGACAAGTTCTGGTAGGTTATGGTGAAAAAGGAACCCTTGTGCACTGCTGGTGGGAATGCTGGTACAGCCACTGTGCAAAACAGTATGGAGTTTCCTCAAAAATTTAAAATGGAACTCCCATTTAACACAGTAATCCCACTCCTAGGAATATATCCCAGAAATCATAAATACCAATCAGAAAGGACATGTGCACCCCTATGTTCATAGCAGCACAATTTATAATAGCTAATATTTGGTAATAGCTTAAGTGCTCAACAGCAGAAAAATGGATTAGAAAACTGTGGAATACTAAGAAACAGAATAATATGATGAACTGAGAGACATGAAAGCATGGAACAGAGTGCTGAATCTCAGGGGGTGGTGGGGGAAGGTGGGTGGGTAGGAGATAATCAATCAAGGACCTTGTGTGAGGGCCTGGGCGGGGGGAAGAGGGTGATGAGGGTGGGAGCAGAGGTGGGATGGAGGGGGTCAATGAGAACAAAGAGACATATGTCATACTTTCAACAGTAAAGAATTATTTTTAAAAGTGTTAAATAGAGTACCTTTTAGCAAAATTTCTCATAATGATTGATTAAATAGGGAAACATAGAGGCACAACTCATTTTATTTTGCATTGCTTTATTGTGCTTCCTACATACTGTTTTATATAAGATTTGCAAAAGGGAGAGGGGAGAAAGTAAGTATGAAAACCAGAATTAAGATCAGATTGCTTTTGACTTGTAAGGCAAGATGGCTGCTGGCAGTGACAGAGTGAAAGAAGTATGTTTGCTTATATGTGGTATGTGAGTGAGGGACAGTTTGATCTAACAAGAGTCTCAGGGGTTGGAATACCAGGAAAGCCTGGTAGGCACTCCCTGGGATGCAAGGCTCAGGCATGGAGCCCACGTCATCTTGACATGGAGAGCAGCCTCCACTAGGAACCCAGCCTCACTACCATCCAGGCTGGCCTTGGACACTGCCCTGGACCCTACAGCCAATCCGGCCAAAGTCGTGCTGCCTCATTCAAAGACCTGTAGTCCTCAGGATGTCCATCTCCTGGCTGCCAGCTCCTGAGCCCCTTAGATGCACGGCTTCAGCAGCAGAATCCACGACTTCCCCTTCCCTGGCTACCAGCTTCTGAACACTGTGGTGGCCTCATGAGCTCACTTCCATGACAGACAGCTCTTGTGCCCCTCGGTGAGCTGCTGGATGCATGCTTCTCTAGCCAAAAGTGCAAGGATTCATCTGTGGAATCTGTGAATACCACTTTCCTGGCTACTGGACCTGGGGCCCCTTGGTGAGCTGCTGAGGGCTCACCTCTCTGGCGAACATCACACTCAGCCACAGATTCTAAGATTCCCACATCCCTAGCCACTGGCTCCTGTACCCCCTCATGATTTGCAGAATGAAGTCACTCTGGAAAGAGTCCTGCTATCTCATCCACAAACTACAAGACACATGCCTCCCATAGTTATGGGCTCTGGATCTCTCATAGTGATTTATAGAGTGATGCTACCCAGCAAGAGTCAATCCACACCAGCCAGAGTCACACTATCTCAACCTTGGGCCCCAAGACCCCTTCCTCCCAGGACATGGACTCTGAGATCTTACAGTGAGCTCATACCCATGAGACCTCAGGCAACCCTTTCCACAAGAGCCAGAGACATGAGCACATCCAACAACAACTTGCATGGTGAGGCTGGGGCAAGGGGAGGGGGCGTGAGTTACATAGTCAGACAATCCATGATGAGACTTCATCCACAAATGAGAAACTAACATTTAAGATCCAACTATTTTAGGAGGACCCAAATAGCTCAAATAGGTTTCTCCTCTAGAACACCAAACTTGGATCTGAGAGACTGCACCACTGGGTCCTACAAATCACCAACTACATTGGACCACGCCCAAAAGGACCTCAATAGCATTGTGGTTGGATCTAAGGCATAGAAACAATTAAAACAGGACAGCAAAAATGGGGAGACAAAAACACAATTCCCAATGAAAATAAAAAGAGGAATCCCCAGAAAAGGAATTAAATGAAATAGAGGCAAGTAATTTTCTAGAGAAAGAATTCGGAGTAATGATTATAAGGATGCTTAAATGTCTGGATGAGAAATACACACAGTTCAATGAGAATTATAAGGAGCTGAATAAGAATTTCACCAACATGAAAAAAAAAATCAAGAGAAAATAAAGACCTGGTTGGCATGGCTCAGTGATTGAGTGTCAACCTATGAACCAGGAGGTCATGGTGCATTTCCTTGTTGGGGCATATGCCCAGTTTGTGGGCTCAATCTCCAGTGTGGGGTGTGCAGGAGGAAGCCAATCAATGATTTTCTCTCATCATTGATGTTTTTATCTCTCCAGCGTTCTCCCCGAAATCAATAAAAAATATTTTAAACAAAGAGAAAATTAAGAATAACATAGCTGCAATAAAAAACACAGCGTAAGGCTTTAACAGTAGACTAGAAGAAGCTGAGAATTGAGTCAGAAGACAAAGTAGAAAAAAACACCCACACTAAGTAACAACTGGAAACAAAATTAAAAACAGGAGGAGAGTCTAAGGGAGCTTTGGGACAACCTAAAATGAAACAACATCTACATAATGGGGGTGCCATAGGAGAGGAAGTTGAGCAAGGAATAGAAAACCTGTTTGAATAAATAATGACAGAAATCATACAGACGTGGGAAAGAAAAAAGTCACACAAATCCACAAAGCACAGAGAGTCCCAAGCAAGATGAACCCATAAAGACCCACACCAAGACACATTGTAATTAAACTGGCAAACATAAAAGTCAACAAAAGGATGCAAGAGAGAGACAGAAAGTTACCTACAAGGGATCAACCGATTTCTCAACAGAAACGTATCAGGCCAGAAGGAAATGAAGTACACAAAGTGAAGCAAAGAAAGGAGCTGAACCCAAGAATACTCTATCTAGCAAGGCTATCATTCAAAATTAAAGGTGAAATCAGAAGCTTCACATACAAAATAAATGCTAAGGGAGTTTATTACCACCAAGCCAGCAATTCAAGAAATGTTAAAGGGAGTAACTTAAAGAAGAAATAAAAAGAAAAAAAGGAAAACAGGTATAAAGAACAAAGATGGCAGCAAACAAGTACCTATCAATATAACCTAAATGTGAATGAATTAAATGCTCCAATCAAAAGGCCCATTAGGGTAACCAAAAGGATAAGAAAACATGACCCATATATTTGCTGTCTAAAAGAAACACATCTCAGAACAAAGTACTTACACAGACTGAAAGTGAAGGGAAGAAGAAAATTCCTCAGGCAAGTGAAAATGAAAAAAAGCTGGGGTAGCAATACTTATATCAGACAAAATAGACCTCAAAGTGAAGGCCATAACAAGAGATAAGGAAGGCCAATACATAATACTAAAGGGACTGATAAAACAAGAGGATATAACTCTGTAAACATTTATGTACCCAATACTTAAGCATCCAAATACATAAAAAAAATTTCTGGATGATATTAACAGAAAGATCAATAGCAATACAATCATAGTAGGAGAATTTAATACCCCATTGACATCATTGGATAAGTCTTCTAGACAAAAAATCAACAAGGAATCAGAAATCCTAAATAAGTCACCATGTCAGAAGGAATTAATTGACATCTTCAGAACATCTCACCCCAAAGCTACAGAATATACATTTTTCTCAAGTTCACTTGGGACATTTTCAAAGATAGACCACATTTTAGGACATAGACTAAGTCTCTACAAAAAATCAAGAAGATTGAAATATCAAGCATCTTCTCCGATGATAATTGTATAAAATTAAAAATCAACTATAATAAAAACAGTCCTAAACAATTGAACATATGGAGGCTAAATAGCATGCTACTAAAAAAAAAAAAAAAAAAAGCACCAAATAAGAATATCAAATAAGAAAGATCAAATAAGAAATAAAAAGCATAATGGAAACAAATTACAATAAAACCACAACAATCCAAAATCTCTGGGACACGGTGAAAGCAATCCTGACAGGGAAGTTCAAGCACTACAAGCTTATCTCAAAACACAAGGAAAACTTCTAATTTTATAATTTAAAGAATTAGAAAGGAGCAACAACGTGCGGAAGAAAATAATAAAGCTCAGAGCAGAAATAAATGGCATAGACACAAAAAACAATAATAAAAAAGATAAATAAAACCCAGAGCTGGTTCTTTGAAAGGATAAACAAGATCAATGAACCTCTGGCCAGACTCACCAAGAAACAAAAAGAGAGATCACAAATAAACAAAAATCAGAAAAGAGGTGAAGTAACAACTGACCCCACAGACATACAAAGAATTGGGGGGGGGGGGGGGGGCGGGGAAATACTATGAACAACTCTACTCCAATAAACTGGAAAACCTTTACCAAATGAACATATTTCTAGAAAAATACAATCTTCCAAAACTCAATCAGCAAGAAAAAGAAACTTGAATAGACTGAAAATTACAGATGAAATCAAAGCACTAATAATAATTTTTTTAAAACTCCAAGCAAACAAAAGCCTTGAACCAGACAGCTTCACAGGGGAGTTTTACCAAACATTCAAAGACAAACTAAAACATACCCTCCTCAAACTATTTCCAAAAAAATCAGGAAAAAAGGCATACTTCCAAGCTCTTTCTGTGAGACCAGCATTATCCTAATCCCAAAATCAAAGACACTACAAATAAAGAGAATTACAGGCCAATATCCCTGATGAACATAGATGCTAAAATCCTCACAAAATTCTAGCAAATCAGATTCAGCAATATATTACAAAGATCATACACCATGACCAAGTGGGATTTACTCCAAGGATGGAAGGATGGTACAATATCTGTAAACCAATTAAAGTGATATATCACATAAACAAACTGAAAGATAAAAATCACATGATCATATCAATAGATGCAGAAAAACCATTTTACAAAATCCAACCCCCCCCCTTTTTTTTTTAATAAAAACTCTCAACAAAGTGAAAATAGAGGGATCAAATCTCAACATAATAAAAGCCTTATATGATGATGGGGAGAAAAGATGGCGGCTAGCATGACAGAAGTGAGGGAGAGGATGTGACTCAGTCAGTTAAAGGGGAGTGTGTGGACTTGTGGTGTGTGTGTGTGTGTGTGTGTGTGTGTGTGTGAGAGAGAGAGAGAGGGACAGTTAGATCCTTCAGGAGTATCAGGAGATGGCCGACTGGGGTTTCCTGGACACCACAGTTGTACCAGGCCAGTTTGCACAAGGCCCCTTGACTCACCACCCTGGCAGGTGGCTTCCTGGTGCCTCTGGGAGCTGTAGCTGAGCACGTGCACATCCAACCAAGGGAACCTGGCCCCTATAGCAAAAACTTAGGACTTTCCCTTCCCTGGCTGCCAACTTCAGATGCTGTGGTTGCATTGCTAAAGCATGTGGGCTCCCCTAGCTTGATGCCTCAGCAGGTTGCAATCCCCTGGTTGCTTCTGTGTACTGCTGCAAGCCACAAGCATACCCAACCTAGGTTGCAGGGCTCCTGTAGCAGAAGCTTGATCTTGCACCTCCCCAGTTACCAGTGTCCGGTCTCCATGGCCAAATCACTCCAGCATGCAGGCCCCTTGAATCCACCACCCCAGCAGGCATGTGGGCCCCTCTGTGAGAAGCCACTAGGCGTGTGCCTCCACAACCAAGAGCGCATGTCCCCCTCAGCAGTATTGATGACTTCCCTCTCCCAGCTGCCTGCTTCTGGACACCTTGATGAGTTACTGAGGACCCACCTCCCAAACAAGGTCACACAGCTTCAGCCACAGACTCTGAGACTCCCAAATCCCCAGTCGCTGGCTCATGGACCTCCTCGCAATTTGCTGAGGGAAATTATTTGGGCCAGAGATCCATTGCCTCAACCACAAACTACAGGACAGCTGCCCTCCTTGGTCACAGGATCCAGGACTCTCATAGTGAATTTCAGAGTGACACTACCTCAGCAAGACTCACATACCAGACAAAGTCACAGCCTCAGGTCCCAAGCCACCTTCTTCCCAGGCCATGGACTCCAGGAAATCACAGTGAACACGTACCAGTGATACCTCAGACAACCCTTTCCACAAGAGCCAGAACCATGATCACATCCATAACAGCTTGCACAATGGTGGTAAGTTACATTGCCAGACAATATGTGGTGAGATTTCATCCATGAATGAAAAACCGTCATTCAAAACCTAACTATATCAGGAGAACCCAAATAGCTCAAGTAGGGAGCTCCACTAGATCACCAAACTTAGGGAATTTGTGAGACTGGACCACTTGGTCCCCAAAATCACAAAATAGGTAGCATCACCCCCAAAAGATTCTGGGAAGCAAAAAAGTTTGATCTAAGACATAGTAACATTTAAAACAATACAGCAAAACTGGGGAGCCAAAAAATAATCCCCAATTAAAAGAAAGAGAGAAATCACCAGAAAAGGAATTAAATGAAATGGAGGCAGGTAACTGGACAGAGAAAGAATTCAGAATAATGGTTATAAGGATGCTTACATGTCTGGAATACAAATAAACACAACCCAATGAGAATTATAAGGAGCTGAATGAGAATGTCACCAATATGAAAAGGAATCAAGAGGAGATGAAGAATGGCATAGCTGCAATGAAGAACACAATTGAAGGCTTCAACAATAGACTAGTTGAAGCTGAGGACCACATCAGTGACCTAGAAGACAAGATAGGAAAAAAAAGAAAAAAAACAACAACACATAAATGCAGCAGCAACTGGAAAGAAAACTTAAAAAGCAGAAGGAGAGCCTAAGAGAGTTTTGGGACAACACATAACAAAATAATATCCGCATATAGGGCCACTAGAAGGAGAAGAAATGAAATAAGGCATAAAAACCTGTTTGAAGAAATAGTAACAGAAAACTTCCCCAACACTGGGAAGAAAAAGCCACATAAGTCCAAGAAGCACATAGAATCCCAAACAAGATGAACCCAAAAAGACCAACACCAAGAGATGTCAAAATTAAACTGGCAAACATCAATGACAAAGAATCTTAAAGGCTGCCAGAGAGAGAAAGTTACCTACAAGGAATCTCCCATTAGACTATAAACTGATTTCTCAACAGAAAACACATCAGGCCGGAAGGGAATGGAATGAAGTACACAAAGTGATGCAAAGCAAGGGTCTGAATCCAAGAATACTATACCCAGCAAGGCTATCAATCAAAATTGAAGGGGAAACCAGGAGCTTCACAGACAAAAAAGGGCTAAGAAATTTCATTACCACCAATTCAGCAATGCAAGAAATGCTAAAGGGACTTCTGTAAATAGAAGAAACAGAAAGGGAAGAAGGAACCCAGGCATAAAGAATAAAAATGGCATCTAACAACTACCTTTCAATAGTAACCTAAACATAATTGGAATCAATGCTCCAATCAAAAGACATAGGGTATCTGAATATATAAGAAAACATGACCCATATATTTGCTGTCTATAAGAGACCCACCACAGAACAAAGGACTTACACAGACTGGTAGTGAAGGATGGCAAAAAAATTTTCAGGCGAATGGAAATGAGAAAAGAAATGAATTAGAAATACTTAAAACTGACAAAACAGACATCAAAGTGAAGGCCATAACAAGAGGTCCATTTCATAATACTAAAGGGATCAATTCAACAACAAGATATAACATATATGCATCCAATATAGGAGCACCCAAAAGCATTAAAAAAAAAACACGCAAAAAACTTCTGTAAGACATCAAGGGAGTGAGCGAGAGTAATATAATCATAGAAGAGGACTTTAATATCCCATTGTCACCTCTGGGTAAACCCTCTAAACAAAAATCAGCAAAGAAACAGCAATCCTAAATGAGTCTCTAGAGCAGATGGACTTCTCACATTCAAATGGCATAAAATTAGAAATCAACTATAATAAAAATAGTGAAAAAAATAAAATACTTGGAGGCTATACAGGATGCTATTAAACCATGATTGGGTTACCAAAGAGATCAAAGAAGAAATAAAAGGCATCCAGAAAACAAATGACAATGAAAATACAACAATTCAAATCTATGGGACACAGTGAAAGCAGTCCTGAGAGGGAAGATCATAGCTCTACAGGCCTACCTTAAAACACAAAGAAAAATGGTAATAAATTATCTAACCCTGCATCTTAAAGAATTAGAAAAAGAGCAACAAGAAAAGCCCAGAGTAAGCAGAAGGAAGGAAATAATAAAGATTAGAGCAGAAATAAACAACATAGAGACAAAAAAAAAAAAAAAAAAAAAAAATACAAAAGATCATGAAACCAAGAGCTGGTTATTTGAAAGGATAAACAAGATTGATGAACCTCTAGCCAGGCTTACCAAGAAACAAAGGGAGAGGACCAAATAAACAAAATCAGAAATGAAATAGGTGAAGTAACAACCAACCCCACAGACATACAAAGCATTGTAAAACGAATACTACAAATAACTCTACTCCAACAACCTGAACAACCTAGATGAATAGGATATATTCCTAGAAAAATACAAGCTTCCAAAACTCCATCAGGAAGAATCAAAGAACCTGAATAGGCCGATAACTACTGATGAAATTGGAACACTAATCAAAATCTTCTAGCAAACAAAAGCCCTGGACTGGATGGCTTCACAGGGGAGTTATACTAAATACAATTCAAAGAAGATCTAAAACCTATCCTCCGACTATTCCAAAAAATTCAGAAAGAATGAGCACTTCCAAGCTATTTCTATGAAGCCAGCATTACCCTAATCCAAAACCAGATTAAGACACTACAAAAAAGGGAGAATTATAGGCCAATATCCCAGATGAATATAGATGCTAAAATCATCAACAAAATTCTAGCAAATTGCACCCAGTATTACATTAGAAAAATCATATACAAGGACCAAGTGGGATTTATTCCAGGGAGACAAGGCTGGTACAATATCTTCAAATCAATAAATGTGATACATCATAAATACAAATTGAGAGACAAAAATCACCTAAGCAGATCTCTGAGGGATCTGTGTCTTGTGGGCTTGCACTGCAGACCGCCATTGCTTGGCATCTCCTGAGGGGCCGCCCACACCTCAGCCTCACTAGGTTGCTGCTGCACCGTCCTCCCTCCAGTGACAAAAATACTGAGATTCTTCCATAGAACCCTTGGGCATCAGTCAATGCATAAACATGCTGAGAAGGAACAACTCTGAGAAGCTCAATTAGCTGCCACACACATTCCTGCAGCTGGAGATTCTAAGTCTATCATCTATTATGTTGGGGGAACCTTCTGGATGGTGCTGATGTTAGTAAGGACTTGCTGAAAAAAGCCAAAGGTCAAGAGCTGTTTGATCAGATTATATACCACCTGGATCTTATTCAAAGTGACTATTTCTGACTGAGATTTATGGATTCAGCATAAGTAGCACATTGGTTGGCTGTTACAAAGAGTATCAAGAAGCAAGTGAAAATTGGTTCCCCCTATTGTCTGCACTTTTGAGTTTAGTTTTATTCCTCAGAACCAAACAATCTACGTGAAGAGCTAACCCAATATTTATTTATTCTTCAATTAAGATGAGATATTCTCAGTGGAAAACTGGAGTGTCCTTAGTGATACAGCAGTTCAGTTGGCAGTTTATAATCTGCAAGTTGAACTTGGTGAGTGTTATCTTGCTGATAGTTCAGGTTCATGCCCATTCAGATTGAAGAGATGGAGTTGGCTATTTTTGAGAAATGGAAGGAATACAGAGGTCAGACAACAGCACAAGCTGAAACCAATGATCTGAATAAAGCCAAATGGCTAGAAATGTATGGGGTTGATATGCATGTGGTCAAGACTAGATATGGGAATGACTGTTGTTTGGGACTAACCCCAACAGGAGTTCTTGTTTTTGAAGGAGACAACAAAATTGGCTTATTTTTTTGGCCCAAGATAACCAGATTGGATTTTAAGAAAACTAAATTAACCCTGGTGGTGGTAGAAGATGATGATCAGGGCAAAGAGCAGGAACACACGTTGGTCTTTAGATTGGACCATCCAAAAGCGTCCAAACATTTATGGAAATGTGCTGTGGAGAACCATGCCTTCTTCCACCTCTGAGGTCCTGTGAAAAAAAGTTCTCAGCAATCAAGATTTATCTGAAGGATCATGATTTAGATATAGTTGGAAAACTGATTATCAGACCACAAAACCCAATAAAGCAAGAAGATCAACATCTTTTGAAAGAAGGCCAGCAAGATATTCAACTCTACAGATGAAATCAGGTACAGCAAAACCTGAAGAACTCAGTGTTCACAGTAATGTTTGAACTCAGATTAATGGCTCTCAACAGGCTTGGGGTATGAGATCTACTCTGCTGGTGACTTCTTCCATCCTCTATGGTCCCGTGCTGGTGGAGACAGAGAATTTTCCAAGGATTTCTGGAACAGACCAGTATGACAGGAAATGGCTCTCTGCTGCCAGTGACTGCTGCCAACCTGGTGGAAACCAGGGAAACACAAGGGCATTATCCCCACCCCAGCCTGTTCACAGAAACTACACTAACTTTGTCCATTAGCACAATTGAAGAATGGAGGAGTCCATCATAATGTTCATTTTTCCAGCCATGAAGCCATGACTGATATATGAGTGTTAAGCCTCTTAGGCCTTGGGACTCTTTTGTGCAAGCTGATGGTATATGTTCTCTGGTGTTTATTGGGATTGATCACATTAGGAGGATTTGTGAGAAGTTATTTTATATCATGTGGTGGTATTTGTAATGGAATTCTGTGGAAGGGAAAAGGATCTGAAGAAGTTATATGCCATCAATGATAATGATAAATGTTTTTGTGTTGAAAGGGCATATATATCATTGTAATTTTATGAAGGTTTTTCATTATTTTAACATATTAACATATCATTCATAAGGTGTCTAAGAGAAGGTTTGTGTTTGTGAACAAGTTGCCCATTTTCACCCCACCCTTTGCCATCCAAATAGATTGAAGTTAAAAGAATTGGACATGCCCTAACTGGTTTGGCTCAGTGGATAGAGCATCAGCCTGCAGACTCAAGGGTCCCAGGTTTGATTCTGGTCAAGGGCATGTACCTTGGTTGCAGGCACATACCCAATAGGTAGTATGCAGGAGGCAGCTGATTGATGTTTCTCTCTCATCGATATTTCTAACTCTCTATCCCTCTCCCTTCTTCTCTGTAAAAAATCAATAAGATATATATTTTTAAAAAGAAGAATTGGACACATTAAAGGCACACAGAAGGAAGCATGTTCTGGCACAATGTATCAGCCTTTAGTGATATTTTTTTCTAAAATGACCATGATCCATGCCTTAATTTTAGTCAAGTGCCCCAGATTTTATATTTTCAATTAATGTTTTTATTTAAAACACTCAGTTTTAATAAATGCATGTATTTTAAATTACTGAAAGCTCTAGAAATCATATAAGTAATATGAATCATGTAGAGAAATAGTCTGAATGGTTACTTCTGCATCATTAACTTCTTTTTTTTAATTTAAAAAAATATATTTTATTGATTTTTCACAGAGAGGAAAGGAGAGGGATAGAGAGCTAAAAACATCGATGAGAGAGAAACATTGATTAGCTGCCTCTTGCACACCCCCTACTGGGGATGTACCCGCAACCAAGGTATATGCCCTTGACCTTTCAGTCTGCAGGCTGATGCTCTATCCACTGAGTCAAACTGGTTTTGGCCATCATTAACTTCTAAAACAATGGTTAACTGAAGAGTTATATATGTATTGAATGGTGGTACAAAATGGAAAATTTATTTACTTTTGTCTTTTCAAACTTCTCTTTTATCTCATGTATCTGAAAGGTTTCCCAGGTTTGCAATAGTTATATAATATGGCCATCTACAACCTTAAAAATAAAATTCTGAAGCCAAAACTTAAAAAACAACAACACACCATAATCATCAATTGATGCAAAACGGCATTTGATAAAATCCAACACCCTTTCCTGATAAAAACTCTCAACAAGGTGGGAATAGAAGGATCATACATTAACATAATAAAAGCCTTAGACAACAAACCTACAGCCAATATCATACTCAAGGGGAAAAAACTAAAACCATTTCACCTAAGTACATGGACAACACAGAGATGACCACTTTCACCACTCATGTTCTACAAAGTACGAGAAGTGCTAGCCATAGCAATTAGACAAGAAAAAGAAATAAAAGGTATCCAAATTGGTAAAAAAAAAAAAAAAAAATATATATATATATATATATATATATATATATGTGTGTGTGTGTGTGTGTGTGTGTGTGTGTGTGTGTGTGTGTAAACCTGTCCATTTTGCAGATGACACGATATTGTACATAAAAAAACAGAAAGACTCCATCAAAAAACTATTAGACTTAATAAATGAATTTGGCAATGTAGCAGGATACAAAATTAACACCAAGAAACCTATGGCATTTCTATACATCAATAATGAACATACAGAAAGAGAGACTAAAAAAGCAATCCCACTTACCATCGCACCAAAAAAATTAAGATACCTAGGAATAAATTTAATGAAGGAGACCTATAGGAGGAAAACTACAGGACACTGAAAAAAGAGAGAGGAAGATGTAAACTGATGGAAAAACATACCATATTCATGGACTGGTAGAATCAACATCATTAAAATGTCCATACTATCCAAAGCAATCTTTAGATTCAATACACTCCCCATTAAAATACCAATGACATATTTCACAGACCTAGAAAGAACTCTTCAAAAATTCATCTGGAATAAAAAAGGACCCCGAATAGCCACAGCAATCCTGAGAAAGAAGAATAAAGTAGGGGGATCTCAATACCAGATTTCAAAGCTGTATTACAAAGCCACTGTTCTCAAAACAGCCTGGTACTGGCACAAGAACAGACATATAGACCAATGGAATAGAATAGAGAACATAAGAAAGCATGCTCAAAGTCACTAATTACCCGAGAGATGCAGATCAAAATGACAATGAGATGACATCTCACATATGTCAGAATGGTCATCATCAACAAACAACAAGTGCTGGCAAGGATGCAGAGAAAAAAGAACCCTCCTTCACTGCTGGTAAGAATGCAGACTGGTGCAGCCACTGTGGAAAACAGTATGGAGTTTCCTCAAAAAACTAAAAGTGGAACTCCCATTTGACCTAGTGATCCCACTTCTAGGAATATATCCTAAGAAACTAGAAAAACCAATCAGAAAGGATATACACACCCCTATGTCCATAGCAGCACAATTCACCATAGCTAAAATTTGGAAACAGCCTAATGTCCATCAGCAGATGAGTGGACTAAAAAACTATGTTATATCTACACAATTGAATACTACGCTGCTATAAAAAAGAAGGAATTCTTACCATTTGCAGCAGCATGGATAGACCTGGAGAGCATTATGTTAAGTGAAATAAGCAAGGCAGTGAAATAAAAATACCACATGATCTCACTCATTTATGGATAATAACATTATAACCTGATGAACAAAAAGATAGATACAGAGGCAGTAAAACACTGAATAGACTGTCAAATTACAGTGGGAAGGCTGGGGAATGTTGGGAAGGGGGGGGGGGAGAGATCAACCAAAGGACTTGTAAGCATGCATATAAGCATAACCAATGGACACAAGACACTGGTGGGGTGGGATGAAGGCATGCCACCTTCATAGACTGTCAAATTACCTTAGGGAAGGCTGGGGGAAGGTCAACGGGGAATAAAAGGAGATATATATATACTACTATATGTAATACTTTAAAAAATAAAATAAAAATTTAAAAATAATTTTAGATTGTTTAATAAAAGGCAGTTAATGACTATAATCATTGAATAAAAAAAGCTTTATAAAGAAGTCATATAGTACAAACCTAATTTTATAAAATGTGTTACTATATACACATGCACACACATACATAAAAATGACTGGAATGAATATAACAAAAATGTAGTTGAAAGGTAATGTTCATTGATTGAATTACAAATAATTTTGGAATTTTTCATTATTATTTTTCTTAAGTTACAAATATCTTGTAATTAATATATAATTTTAAAATAATAATTCACTTAAAGGATAGGTTTAATATATTTTAATGGAGCCTTTATTGGCAATAGTATTCCTGTTCCAAGATCTGAACACTTGATAAATTAGGAATGAAAAGAAGTATCAGAATCTTTTTTTCTTAATTCTTTTACAATATGTGGAGAAAAGCAGACATCTGAAGTTGGGAAATAACTAAAAATAAGTGAATATATTATTAAATTCATGTTAACAAACAACCTCTTTTTCTTGGCAAATATTTATTTTCAAAAGTCATAAACAGTTGTTCTCCTTTCAACTAAGAGATCTAGTTGAAAGAGAAATGATGACAATTGACAATTCCATGAGCAAGAAGTAGGATTTTGCGACCACACTGAGGGGAATCTGATGAAACAGAATTGAAAGGGGCCAGCTTGTGTTTTCCAGAGACACTGTTCTGGACTATGCCAAGACCTCAAAAATACTTCAGCCAAATTGAATAGTAAAACCAAGTGGAGTGTTTCAATTGGACAGGCTGGCAGGCCAGATACCAAAGAGCAAGCGAAAAAAGCAGCAACCTTCAGAGCTGATCACAGAGGGAAGACAAATATGTGAGGCAACAAAAAGAAGGGAAGTGAAATTTATAATTCAAGAGGATGGGTAAAGTCAGAGAGGGCAGACAGCATGCAATTGAGCTAAGTGAATGGCAATAAGCACCCACCAAAGAGGACAGATACATTCCAAGACAGTTGCATTTTCAAATTCAATCCCTGACAACACCCCCCCCCCCCAAAAAAAAAAAATTGGCTCCAACAGAGGATTTTTAAGACAATGAAACTATTATGTATGACACTATAATGGTGGCTACATGGCATTATACATTTGTCAAAGCTCATAGAATGGACTTTGGATGATAATGATGTGTCACTGTAGATTCATCAGTTTTAACAAATGTATCACTCTGAGGGAGGATGTCATAATGACAGATCCTGGGGGTAGAGGGCAGTATATGGGAAGTCTCTGTACTTCCCACTCAATTTTGCTGTGAACCTAACTGCTGTAAAAAATAAAGTCTGTTATTTTTTTAATTAAATGTATTGGGCTGACATGTTTAATAATTTTATTTTTAAAACTTTATTGTTTGGTTCCAAATAGCTACATCAACTTAGCTCCCATCCTTTCTAAAAGTTTTACCCTTAAAATAAGTAGATGTGAATGACAGAAGCAGCTGGTCTAGGCTCACTGGCATTGTAGACAAAGAATCAATCAGGGTGTTCAAGAAACAGCAAAAATCCTGATATAAGACACCTGGGGTAGTTCCGGTCTCTAACTGGGCACAACTAGACTCTGAAAGAAATATTGACTCTGTCTGAAATGCCTTAAGAGGAACAAAATTATCATGCCTGGAACATGATACAAGCTGCTCCAGTCTTCCAAATCCAATCCATAATGGCAACAACAAATCCAGACTTCATTCTTAACCATTTGCTGTTTTGTTGTTGTTTTCAGTGACAGCACTGTGCTGGACACACAGATTACCACACAGCACATAAAACCCAAAATAAGGAGTTTTGGGTCTCTTTTTCTCTCTCTGCATGTGAAAGGCATTAGGACTGTGAAAGAAAAGAGCCACATGCTAACCTGACAAGCTCAGGGAAGGCCTGCATGGCAGTCTTGCAAACCCAGAGACCTAAGATAACCACAAAAGATGGTTTGAAAATTAAATATCTAACAGGTTATAGTAGGTAGTCATGTCCCAGATATTTCACCTGACAAAGATAAACTTTGATCTTTTACTGAGTTCATCTGCCCTCCAGCCTCTGAGATAACATATCTGTGAGATGTCTGGGTAACTTGTAATTTCCTTTTTACCCCAGACCCCTCAGGGCACAACAAATGGCCTCGAGACATTCCCTCATTGTTATTGTTATCAAGTTAATTATCAACTGTTAATTACGTTAGAGTATCCTGTATCCATCTCTGTAAAATAAGTGTCCATCATTTAACTTTTTACCCTATCCCAGAGGTTTCCCTGCTTTGCTTTGTCCCACTTCCCTAATCTATCATCAATGAATTTCATGTAACTAACCTACGTCCCTTTCCTTTGATTGCAATGTATAAATATAGAAATGTAACCCGCATCCGTTGAGGTTCTGCTTCCTGGCATATGTCGACAGGCTCAAATAAACTCACAAAAAATTCTTTACAGGTTTCAATGTTTTTTTTTTTCGTTAACAACTTACCTTCTTTGAGCTTGTGTACATGTTAAACTTTTTTCCTTTGCAAGCTCATCATTGTGCATAAGTGCCAAAACTGTGCAACACATCTTTTAATAATGAAAAAGGAAAGAAAAAGGTCATATATCAAGATAAAGCTGAATATAGCATTCTACCCATTTCTCCAAGGAACACGTCAGATAATCTAGGCATGCAGACTGAAGATTAAGAGAAACTTTTGTTTCTACTCCTGGTTTGTATTTTCTTTTTAAAAGCTTGCAACACTTCTGTTTTTTTTTGTTTTGTTTTGTTTTGTTTTGTTTTGTTTTTTAAACTCAAAATCATGTAAAGAGTTCAAATAAACATATAAGCTTGGAAAAAACTCATTGGTCTAATATCTGTATGTAATGACTATAAACCATTATTAAAATTTGCAGACCTCCCAATAAACTTCTTAATTACCCAGGTGGCATATGAATAGAGCCCCGTGGAATGACTTTCCTGGAAAGAAAGCTTACAAATTAGCACCAAACTTGCCTTAAGTGCCACGGCAGCGCCAAGCTTCCACTGCTAACTTGGATGCTGGGGAAGTTCAGAGGAGGGCTCTGGTGCTATCTCCCTTCCCCCGTCAGGGCTTTTGATTCCCACGAAATGGAAAGTGAAACTCACTGGAGCCCTGTGCTCCGCCCAAAGGGGCGGGGCTGAAGCTCGCCTGCATAGGCAAGTAGGCAGGCAACAACAGAGCCGCTCTGTGGAACTTCTGTGTCAGCTTTTGCACTTGCACATTTAAGTATG
Source organism: Pipistrellus hanaki (assembly GCF_964339955.1). Lineage (NCBI taxonomy): Eukaryota > Metazoa > Chordata > Mammalia > Chiroptera > Vespertilionidae > Pipistrellus > Pipistrellus hanaki. Next base: position 92,224,512 of record NC_140505.1, on the reverse strand, counting down.
CTGTTTTCAATATACGCATTTTGTCTAGGATCCAAAGAAGACATGCTTCTTTTCATTTGACATTTTAAAATCCCTAAGATATGCCAGGCTCTACTAGGCTCACAATCTCTTGGCATTGCGTAGTATACATGGCAGCATTTTTTTTTCTTTCCTAATGCTAAAGTATAATTTCTTAAATCATGTGCCTTAAAATCAATACGTTTTATATTCAATGAAATTTGGCATATAGGCATAAAGTCGTTATTCTATTGTATTGTTATGCTGCTTGCATAATCAGCAGAAGAGAATCCAAGTGATGAATGGTAGAGCAAAACAGAAAAAGAAAGTGCACTAATTTCTCAGAACTTTCAGTGGCAAGGTTTGACTTTTAGACTGTCAACAGATGGTCCTTGGTACCAATTCAACACTAACAGGAACCCCCAGTTTGGGGTGCCATAAAGAAGGAAACTTTATGCAGTGCAAAACAGCTCAATTGTAATAAAGCACAGCTGGGAAAACAACGTGGCATTGAGGCAGCCGTGGGACCAGGTGGTCCTAGACCAGGCCTGTCTCTGTTAAGACAGCTCTGCTCAGCTTCTTGCTGGTCTGCTTTGCATTGCTCTGCACTGTGCTGGTCTACTCTGCTGTGCTTTGTTCTGTTCATTTTATGCCAGTGTACTCTGGTCTGCGCTGTTCTCCTCAGCTCTGTTCCAGGAGCTTTACATCAAGAAGCTGTTGTCCAGATTAAATTAGGTTTAGAGTTTAGTAGACAGCCTGCCATATGTCAGTGATTCAATAAATGTTAGGTCCTGTGAACCCTGAGAAAGAAGACATCTAAGTAGGGCGTAACTGGCCTAAAATTAAAACAAAAACAAACAAACAAGAAAACACAGAGCCTAGCAGCCATTTTTACACAGGGGCTTCTCAGACAAACTATACTTTAGGGAGAAGCCTGCACTGAACTGCCTGTCTGCACTGTGTTTCTGCCATCTGAGCCAGCCTTTACAAAGGAGTTCTTGGAATCCTATGTCAACCAATAGGACTGAGGCTTTCCCCATCCAATTGAGCTGCAGCTCCAACCAACTAGAGTGTCTCCATTCTGACCAAACTTCAAGGATTGGCATCCTCATTTGTAGGAGGACAGACCAATCATGCTTAGGGGTGGGGACTTCTGTCCACAAAGCCAGCTACCCTGGTTTTAAGAACCTCTTTCCATTTCTATTGAAGGTTTCATATTCTGGCTGAACTGAAACACTGAAGGTGTCTTCCTGGACCAGACAACTCCCAAGATTTGACAGACAAGCCAGGTCCCTGGACCTTACAGTCATTCACTGCCCTTCCCTATGTGTCCAACACCTGCCATAGGCTATTGGCAGTCTGCAGAAGAATCAGAAGTTAGCATGATATCATCAATATAATGAGAAAATGTCACTGTGAGAGGTTTACCCATTTGGCTAAATCTTGGGCCACCAGACCATGATGGATAGTAGGGCTGTGCATATATCCTTGAGGGAGAACAACAGAAGTCCACTGTTGGCCTTCCACATAAAGGCATACTGCTCCTGGCTCTTCAGGTCTATATCTATGGGAAAGAAAGCATTAGCCAAATCCACCACATAGTAATATTGCCCCAAGACAAAGTCAAACAGTCCATCAAGTCTGTTACACCCAGCACTGCAGAGTGTTCAGTTCTCTAATCCACAGCTATTCACCAGGTGCCATCTGGTTTCTTCACAGGCCATATTGAAGCATTGTAGGGGCTGTGTATAGGTCGGATGATCTTTGCCTTTTCCAGCTACAAAATCCTCTGATCTCTTCACGCCCTCTGGGAGGCAATACTGCCACTCTGTGGAGGTTAGGCAGAATCACAGCTTCATGATGCAGGTGCCCTATTATGGTAGTCTTTACCACATACACCCACAGGTGAAATTTTGCACAGGTAGTTGCAATAGTTAACCCTTTCAGTACATCCATTCCCAGGATGTATTGAGGTATGGGGGCGATATACACAATATAGGCCTTCGGGGAAAGGAGCCAATACCCAGTATCAAAGTTGCCTGCCGTACATGGATAGTCCTGCCTCCTTATTCATCTATATTGGCTACTGGGCCTGCATATCTGTCTCGGTTACCATACAAACAAGCTTCAGTTTTCACCCATGTCCACCAGTGCCAACACACATTGCACATTGTGGGGGCATCAGTAAAAAGTAAGCCCAACATGAAGCCTCTGGTCCTACGGGTCTACCCTAACCAGGTCCCTTGGCCTTTTTCTCGGTCTAGATTATATTCTTCCTCTTCAGGGGAGTCTAAGTAATCTTGGAGACACACCAGTGTCAGGGAACTGCCTTTCATCAACAGCTTCTAGAAATGCTGTCCTACTGATAATTGTTTCCACAGAGCCAGCAGCACATCATTAGGCTGCTGATCTACTGTCTCTCTCTGAACTCCTGAAGCCAGCAAGTCCACCACATTTGCGTGCAGGAGATTTTCACAGGCTCTGCCCCTGCTGTTTTCCAGATCCAGAGCCCACTGTCTTATGTACTGCTTTACTTACCTTAGATTTCTGCACAGTCATGGGTCTTGCTACTCCCTTTTCTCACAGCTTTACCTCCATGTACCCTAAGCTGGCCATGACTGTAGTGACCTCATGGATATGGTGGTCTATGAAAGGTGTCAGAATAGCTGACAATGAGCCAAATACTGCCCTCCAGAGGAGTGGCAGAGAGAATTAAGTCTTTCATATGCTTTGTAAAACGTTCATCAGGATCACAAATATTCAAGTTAAACATTGCTTGTCTTTATGCCCATTTCTCGTATCACTTGCACAAGATCTATATATACAGTTCATTTACTCACAGTCGGGCAGTTCTCCAGCATCCTGCTTAACTAGTGCTCTAAGACAGATTTTATATACAGAGCACTAAGTTAGGTATGCAATTTTACCTATATGTTCTCAAAAATTCTAGTTTAGTACTTCTTAGTTGGGATTCAGGAATCTGTGTTTTAACAATTCCACCAGGTGATTCTCATCATGAGAGAAGGTTGGGAAACACTGCATTAGAGAGTGATCTCCCCGTCTGGCGCCCAAACAGCAACTAATTTGCAGTAGCTGCTGCAAGGAGGGGTGGGTCATTATGGAAGCTAACATCTCCATCTGGGCTGGAGACAGCTGTAGGCTATCTGCACCTTCATCCTTAAGAGTCACATCGGAAGTGGCTCTTCTTTCCTAACTCCCTTAGCTCTGTGTGGGTATAGGAAGTATATGTGGTTAATTCAATTACTGTGGGTGGCCCTAGAGCTCCACCTCCTGAGGCCACAGGCTGTTTGTGTTCTAGATATGTCTTCACCACTTGTCATGCCTGCAAAACAGAGGTCTCCACACCCATATTAGCACCATCCTCTGAGCCTTCCTCTGGTTCTCCCAGTCCCTCCTGTCCCATGGAGTATGCCTCCTACTACTTTAATGCATGCAACTGGGTCTCCAAGGCCTCATTCTCAGCTTCAAAGCTATCTGTCTGGCAGCTTTTTGCTGGTCCTTTGGGATTTGGTCCATCAATGACAACAAAGCTTTCTCTAAAACCTCTAGAATTGCCTGAATTTACTCTCATTCTTCCCTGGTATCGGGACGGCCACTACCACATACCACAACCCAGTCAGGAGCCACATGTTCTCCAACAGGGTAGAAGGGGCACTTACCCCAGAATCCTCTCAACCACTTTGCCAATTGTGGGTTGCATGCTCTTCAGCGAGGGACTTGACTCTTCTCCATAAGGGAAATCAGAAGAACACATATGTACAAGCAGGAAAATGGAACATGCTTTATTCCACACAACAGCAATCATAGCTGGCTGGTCAGTGACAGCTTATATAAATGTTCAAACAATCTCAAACAAAGGAAGCACTTTGCCATCAGCATTTTGCTACAGAAAGGTAATTCTGCACAGTGTAAAGTTTGCTGCAACCTTGCATGTGCATAAAGTATCTAACCTTGAGCACCCCCAATTAGTTCATGCTTATAGTGGCCTTCAATTATCTGGTATATTCTTAGATAGGGCCCCACACGTGGGATTCAGGTAGAATTAAGACAGACTGGCATGGCATCTGTTACCTTCCTTAGTCATTATCCTCTGGCAAGGAAAAAAAAGGACTTCTTTTTTTAATTAAATATTTTATTTTGAAAAATAAAATTTAAATATACAAAAATATTACCATGATCCCATATACTCTTAACTCATTAAAATTTTGGCACAGTTACTTTATAGATTTTGTCTCATAAATACACACACACACACACACACACACACACACACACACACACCTATGTGTATCTGTATTAAATCAGTATTGAAGTATTTTTGCTGGAATATTTGATATGAGATTGCAGGGATTAGAGGAGAAACCAAGATGGTGGCATAGGTAAACACCTGAAGTTGCTGCCTCCCACAACAATTTCAAAACTACAACTAAAATACAAAACGGACATCATCCAGAACCACAGAAAGTCTGGATAAGTGGAAATTCTACAACTAGAAGGAAAGAGAAAAGTACACTGAGACACAGAGGTGCTGAGGAAGTAAAGTGTAGAGGTATGGAGGCTAGAACGTGCGGAGAGGGCTGGCAACTATGTGGCTGACTTTTTCAAGCAGGAGGGAGATAAAAGCTCTCGACTGCTCTGAACTCCAGTTCCAGGCAAGACTCTGGGGACCCAGACTCATACGGGGAGAAACTGGACTGTCTGGCAGCAGACAAAACTTGAGAGTGGCTTTCTCTCAGAGGTCCTTGCAGTGATTACCGAGGGACGACTGAGACCCAGGGACCTCTTAGGACAGGGCTAACAGAAAGCCATTGCTATTTGCTCCGCCCTGAGACTCCACCCCATCCAAGCTGTGTGCAGAGGCTTTTGCATATGAATGGTTCGGTCCTTTGAAATCTAAACTTACCTAACAAATTGCAGCTGAGTCAGTGAGACCCAGAATATCCAAAAGAAGTCCCAAAGCCCCACAGCAGCTTGCATTGCTTCACAGCTGAGCCTCATCTGGGCACCTCCAAAACCCAAACAAAGAAGAGGAATCTGCAGATCTTTCTGTAGCTCCTGCTGGGTGGCCTCAGGCAGAGTCTAAATTAGCACTTCCTTGGAGATCCAAGAGCCAGTGTACCCAGCGGCCAGAGTAGGACCATCCAGATTGCAACTCCAGAGATCCATAAGGGACATATTCAGGGGGTAGACTCAGTGAGCACCAAAGCCCCATTAAGCAAGACTTGCCTCATAAGAGTGTCTCCAGCACAGAAGTTCTCCCATCATAACACAGTTGATCCTCACAGCCAATTGGCCTGGAGGTCAATTCCTCCCAGTGATACCAACAACAATCAAGGCTGAACTATAACAAGACTTTGTACACAGTCCACAAAGGGGTTCACCAAGAGTGTCCACCTCAGGTAACTGGGGAGGCTAAGCCACTGGACCCTATAGGACACCTAGCACACAAAGCCACTCTGTCAACTCAGGGAAGCAGCCAAAATGCAAAGAGAAAGAAACAGGTCACACACACAAAATTGAGGAAAGCAAACAATTGGACATAGAGTTCAAAACCACGGTTATAAGGTTTTTCAAGAATTTTCTAGAAAATACAGATAAATTTAGAGAGACCCTTGATATGAAAAAGGACCAACTAGAAATTAGGTATACACTGACTTAAATAAAAAATAATATACAGAGATCCAACAGTGGACTAGAGATGGCAAGAATCAAGTCAAAGATTTGAAATACAAAGAAGCAAAAAACACCCAACCAGAAAAGCAAAAAGCAAAAAGAATCCAAAAATATGAAGACAGTGTAAGGAGCCTCTGGGGCAACTTCAAGTGTACTAACATCAGAATTATTGGGGTGCCAGAAGAAGAGAGAGAGCAAGATATTGAAAACCTATTTGAAAAAATAATTACAGGAAACTTCCCCCTCCTGGTGATAGAAATAGATTTACAAGTCCAGGAAGTCCACAGAACCTCAAATAAAAGGAATCCAAAGAGGACCACATCATAATTAAAATGCCAAGAGCAAAAGACAAAGAAAGAATCTTAAGAGCAACAAGAGAAAAACAATTACCTACAAGGGAGCACTCATACGATTGTAGATGATTTATTTGAAATATGCCATTAGTATTTTAATGGGGATTGCTTTAATCTGTAGATTGCTTTGGGTAGTATGGACATTTTAATGATGTTGATTCAACCAATCAAAGAACATATGTTCTTCCACTTGCATATGTCTTCCTCTATCTCTTTTTTCAATGTCCTGTAGTTTTCTGAGTACAGGTTGCTTACCTCCTTAGTTAAGTTTCTTCTTAGGTATCTTAATTTTTTTTTGGTGCCAAGGTAAATGGGTTTGTTTTGTTTTGTTTGTTTTGTTAGTTTCTTTTTATGTGAGTTCATTATTAGTGTAAAAAAGGCCATAGATTTATGGGTGATAATTTTGTATCCTGCTACATTGCCAAATTCATTTATTAAGTCTAGTAGTTTTTTTTATAGAGTCTTTGGGTTTTTCTGTGTACAATATCATGTCATCTGCAAATAATGACAGTTCTTCTTTATTTCAGATTTGGATGCACTTTATTTCTTCTTTTTGTCTTATCACTATTGCTAGCACTTCCAGCACTATATCTAATAGGAGTGGTGAAAGTGTGCATCCCTGTATGGTTCGTGTTCTTTGGGGAAATAGATTTAGTTTTTGCCCATTGAGTATGATGTTGGCTGTAGGTTTGTCATATAAGGCTTTTATTATGTTGAGGTATGATCTCTCTATTCCCACTTTACCAAGCGTTTTTATGAAGAAATGGTGATGGATTGTTGTCAAATGCCTTTTCTGCATCAATAGATATGATTATGTGATTTTTGTCTATCAATTTGTTTATGTGATGTATCACATTTATTGATTTGCAGATTTTGTACTATTCTTGCATTCCAAAATAAATCCCACTTGGTCATGGTGTGTGATCATTCTAATGTAATGATAGATCTGATTTGCTAGACTTTTTGTGTGTTTTAGCATCTATGTTCATCAAGGATAGTGACCTGAAGTTCTTTCTTTCCTTTTTCTTCCTTCCTTCCTCCCTCCCTTCCTTCCTTCCTTCCTTCCTTCCTTCCTTCCTTCCTTCCTTCCTTCCTTCCTTCCTTCCTTCCTTCTCTCTCTCTCTCTCTCTCTCTCTCTCTCTCTCTCTCTCTCTCTCTCTCTCTCTCTCTCTCGTCTTTATCTGCTTTTGGGATTAGGGTAATGCTGGCTTCATAGAAAGATCTTGGAATTGTGCCTTCCTCTTGAATTTATTGTAATAATCAGAGGAGGATAAGTTTTAGTTCTTCTTTGAATGTGTGCTAGAATTCTCTTATAAAGCCATCTGGAACAGGGCTTTTGTTTGCTGGATGATTTTTTATTACCGCTTCAATTTCTTTGGTAGTTGTCAGCCTGTTCAGTGAGAATGAAAACACAACAATCCAGCCGAAACCAGTTTGGCTTAATGGGTAGAGCGTTGATTCTTCCTGATTGAGTTTTTGGAGATTGCGTTTTTCTAAGAATATGTCCATTTTGTCTAGGTTGTCGAGTTTGTTGGAATAGAGTTGTTCAGTGTATTTTTTCATTCTCTTTTGTATTTCTGTGGGATCAGTTGTTACTACATATCTTTCATTTCTGATTTTTTTTGGGGGGGGGGGTGGGGCCTCTCTCTTTGCTATTTGGTGAGTCTGGATAGAGGTTCATCAATCTTGTTTATTTTTTCAAAGAACCAGCTCTTGGTTTTGTTGATCTTCTGTATCTTGTTTTCTTTTTTGCTCTATGTCATTTATTTCCACTCTGATATTTATTATTTCCTTCATTCTACTTACACTAGGATTTTCTTGTTTCTTTTCTATTTATTTGATTTGTGGGATTAAATAATTTATTACCATTCTTTTTTTTTTTTTTTTTTTTTTGAGGTAGGCCTGTAGAGCTATGAACTTCTCTCTCAAGACTGCTTTCATTGTTTCCCATAGATTTGAATTGTTGTGTGTGGGTGTGTGTGTGTTTTTTATATATATATATATTTTATTGATTTTTTACAGAGAGGAAGAGAGAGGGACAGAGAATTAGAAACATCGATGAGAGAGAATCATCGATGAGCTGCCTCTTGCACATCCCCTACTGGGGATGTGCCCACAACCAATGTACATGCCCTTAACCGGAATCGAACCTGGGACCTTTCAGTCCGCAGACCGACGCTCTACCCACTAAGCCAAACCGGTTTCAGCTGGATTGTTGTGTTTTCATTGTCAATTGTTACCAGATGCTTTTTATTTCTTTTATCTCTTTGGTAACCCAATAATTGTTTAATAACATGCTATTTAGCTTCCAAGAGTTTTTTTTTTCCTCATTGTTTTTATTGTTGTTTATTTCTAATTTTATGCCGTTGTGATCTTAGAAGATGCTTGATATGATTTCTATCTTCCTGAATTTGAAGATACTTTGCTGTGTCCCAATATGTGGTCTATCTTTGAAAATGTCCCATGGGAACTTGAGAATATATATTCTGTGGCTAGGGGTTAAATGTTCTGATGTTGTCAATTAATTCCATCTGATCTAGTGAGTTATTTAACATTTCTGTTTCTTTGCTGTTGTTTTGTTTAGAGGATTTATCCAGTGGTGTTAGTGGGGTATTAAAGTTCCCTACTATGAATATATTGCTGTCAATCACTCTCTTGATGTCTTCCATAAGTTTTTTTTTTTTTTTTTAATGTATTTGGGTGCCCTTGTATTGGGTCTATATATATTTACCAGAATTATATCTTCTTTTTGAATTGCTCCCTTTAGTATTATGAAGTGTCCCTCCTTATCTCTTGTTATGGCCTTCACTTTGGGGTTTAATTTGTCAGCTACAAGCATTGCTACCCCAGCTTTTCTTTCATTTCCATTCACCTGAAAAAGTTTTTGATCCCTTCATTATCAGTCTGTGTGCATCCTTTGTTCTGAGATGGGTCTACTGTAGAGAGCAGATATATGGATCATGTTTTCTTATCTATTCAGCTACCCTATGTCTCTTGATTGGAGTTTTCAATTTATTTATGTTTAAGATTATTATTGGTAGGAACTTGTTTCTCCACATTTTCATTCTTTATGCCTATGTTCCTTCTTCCCTTCCTATTTCTTCTTTTTACATCAGTCCATTTAGCATTTCTTGTATTGCTGGTTTGGTGGTATTAAACTCCCTTAGTCCTTTTTTTTGTTTGTGAAGTTCCTGATTTCCTGTTCCATTTTGAATGATAGTCCTGATGGGTATAGTATTCTTGGATTTAGTCTCTTGTTTTGCATCACTTTATATATTTAATTCCAATTACTTCTGACCAGATGAGTTTCTGTTGAGAAATCAGTTGATATTCTGATGGGAGATCCCTTATAGATAACTTTATGTCTCTCTCTGGTAGCCTTTAGATTGTTACTTTGTCATTGGTGTTTGCCAATTTAATTATAATGTCTTTTGGTGTCAGTCTTTTGGGGTTCATCTTGTTTGGGACTCTGTGAGCTTCTTGGACTTGTATGAGTTTTTTCTTCTTAATATCAGGGAAGTTTTCTGTCATTATTTCTTTAAACAGGTTTTCTATTTCTTGTTCAATTTCCTCTCCTTCTGGGACCCCTATTATACAGATGTTGTTTTCTTTTGTGTTGTCCCAAAGTTCCCTTAGGCTCTCCTTTCTAAAAAAAAAAAAATTTTTTTTCAGTTCCTGCTCTGCTTGGGCAAGAAGCTAAATCTGAAGAGGCAGAGCTTATTTTCAGAAGGTAAGGTCAAATAATTAAATAAATGGGGAAACGGCCACCATTCAGTATACAGAATGTAGAAAGAGAATGAGTGTACACTAGTAAGAAAACAACAACAACAACAACAACAACAAAATACTCACAAAAGCTAACACCATTCCTAATAAGAACAGGCACAAAACAGGATGCCCACTTTCACCAGTCCCATTCTTCATAGTTCTACAAGTGGGAGCCATAGTGATCATAGAAAAGGAAGAAATAAAGGTATCCACATTGGAAAGGAGAAAGTAAAACTCTCATTATTTGCAGATAACATGATACTGTATGTATAAACCCTAAGGACTCCATCAGAAAACTACATAGCAGGATATAAAATTAATACCCAGGAATCTATGACATTTTTATACACCAATAATGAACTATTAGAAAGAGAAACCAAGCAAACAACCTCCTTTACTATTGCTGCAAAAAAATTTAGATACTTGGGAATAAACTTAACCAAGGAAGTAAAAGACATGTACATGGAAAACTACAGGACATTGAAAAAAGAGATAGAGGAAGACATCTACCAATCCATGAACAATATACCATGTTCATGGATTGGTAGAATCAACATCATTACAATGTCTATACTACCCAAAGCAATCTATAGTTTCAATGCAATTCCTATCAAAACACCAACGGCTTATTTCACAGTCCTAGAACAAATATTACAAAAATTTGTATGGAATAAAAAAAGACCTTAATTGCAGAAATCTTGAAAAAGAAAAACAAAGTTGGAGAAATCACAATATCAGATTTCAAGTTTTACTACAAGTCCACCATAATCAAAACAGCCTATTACTAGCAGCAGAACAGGCATATAGACCAATGGAACAGAACAGGGACCTCAGAAATGTACTCAAGCTATTATGCTCAATTAATATTTGACAAAGAAGGCAAGAGCATACAATGGAGTAAAGTCAGCCTCTTCAATAACTGGTGTTGGGTAAATTGGACACATACATGCAAAAGAAATGAAATTATATCACCAATTGACACCATACACATGAATAAACTCAAAATGATTACCCCCCCCCCCCCCACAAAACCTTAAATGTAACCAGGAAACCATAAAAATCCTAGAAGAAACAATAGGAAGCAAAATCACAGATATCTCTCATGGTCATATGTTTATGGTTACATCTCCTACAGCAATGGAAACTATGGAGAAATTAAACAAATAGGAATACATTAAGATAAAAAAGCTTCTTCACAGCAAAAGAAACCATCAAAGAAACGAAAAGGGAGCCCACTGTATGGGAGAACTTCTGATAAAGGATTAATATTCAAAATATATAAGGATTTTAACAAAAGGAAGACAAACAATCCAATTAAGAAATGGGCAAGAGTCCTAAATAGACACTCTTCAAAGTGGACATTCAGATGGCCAAGAGACATATGAAAAAATGTTCAAGGTCACTCACTGATCATCAGAGAGATGCAAATGAAACAAACTGTCAGAATGGCTACCATCAACAAATCAACAAATGATAAGTGCTGGCAATGACAAGGAGAAAAGGAAACCCTACTTACTACACTGCTGGTGAGAAATGCAGACTGGTGCAGCCATTATGGAAAACAGCATGGAGTTTCCTCAGAAAATTAAATATGGAACTGCCATTTGACCCAGTAATTCCCCCTTCTAGTAATATATACTAAGAAAACTGAAACACCCATCAGAAAGAATGTGTGCATCTCTATGTTCATAGCAGCACAATTTACAATAGGTAAGATCTAAAAACAGCCCAAGTGCCCATCAGTAGATGAGTGGATAAAAAAGCTTTGTACACTTGTACTATGTAATACTATGTATCATTAAAAAAGAAGAATCTCTTACTCTTTAAGACAGCATTGAGGGACCTGGAGAGTATCATGGTAAGTGAAATAAGTCAGTCAGAGAAAGACAAGTATCACATGATCTCATTCATATGTAGACTCTAAGTAACAAAATAAACTGATGAATGAAGTAGACCCAGAGACCTGCAAGCTTGGAACAAAGTGTGGAATCTTGGAGGGAAGGTGGAGGAGGGTGGATGTGTGGGAAGTAATCAACCAAGAACCTTGTATACATATATGCATGGCCCATGGCCACAGACAATGGGGTAGTGATGGCTGAGATTTGGGGATGGGGAGTGTTGGAGGGGCTTAATGAGAGTAAAAGGGTGACATACATAATACTTTCAACAATAAAGAGTTATTAAACCAATCAATCAATCAATCAATCAAAGGCAATATAACAAGAAACAAAAAAAGGATCCAGCAATTCCACTTCTGGATATTTATTGAAAGAAGCCCAAAACACTAAGGTGAGAAGACATATGAATCCCTGTGGTTATTCCAGCATTACTTAAATGTCCATCAATAGATGAATGGATAAAGAAGAAAAGGTGCATATATACAATAAAAGATGACTCAGACACACACACAAAAATGAAATCTTGCCATCTGCCACAACATGAACAGATCTAAAAGGTATTGTGCTGAATGAAATAACTCAGACAAAGAAAGACAAACGCCATATGATTCTACTTATAGGTAGAATCTTAAAATACATAAATAAATAATAAGCAAAAAAAACCCACAACTCATACAAAGAACATTTTGACGGTTGTCAGATGGGAGGAGAATTGTGGAGACAGTTGAAAAAGGGGAAGGGAGCCCATCCATCAGTGTGGTTTAGTGGTTGAGCATTGACCCATGCACCAAGATGTAGCTGGTTCAGTTCCTGATGGGGGCACATGCCTGTGTTGCAGGCTGAATCCACAGTAAGGGTTGTGCATGAGAAAGCAAATAGATGTTGATGTTTCTTAGATTAATGCTTCCCTCTTTCCCTCTCTTTCCCCACCCCTTCTAAAATCAATAAAAATATTTTTTAATGGAGAGGAAGGGATTAAGAAGTACAAAATGGTAATTTCAAAATAGTCACTGGAATGTAAAGTATGGGTAGGAAATATAGTCAATAATATTGTAATAACCATGTATGATGTCATATGGGTATTAGATTTATCACTTCATAACATATGCAAATATCTAATCACTATGTTTTACACCTGAAACTAATATAAATTGTATATCAACTATAATTGAAAAATAAAAAAATGATTTTTAGAAAATAATTTATTTGTTGAAGAATGTGAGCTATTTCCAAATAATGTCTACTACAGTGGAACCTCAGTTATTGAACTTAATTTGTTCTGGAGGGCTGTTTGAGAAGCGATTTGTTTGAAAACTGAATAATTTTTCCCATCCTAGATAATAAAAGCCTAATATGCTAAGTGTCTGGTTGTCTGGTCATTCATTCAACCAATTAAAGCATAGTATGTTAATGATATGCTAAGGCTGCTCAACTGCTCGCTATGACATGCACTAGCCACCAGGGGGCAAACTGTTAACCATTCGACCAATCGCTATGATGTGGCTTGATCACCAGGGGGCAGACAGTTGACTGGTTGACCAGTCGCTGTGATGTGCACTGATCACCAGGTTGCAGATGCTCTGACTAAAAGATTAGCTTACTGCTTGTGTCTGGCTGATAGGGACTCAGCAAGACAGGCCGAACATGCCCTGGAGCCCACCCACGGTTCCTCCCCAGTTGGGCAACCTCCTGCATTCCTCCCTGGTCCTGATCATGCACCAATGGGGTTTCTCAGCCTGGCCTGCACCCTTTTGCAATCTGGGGCCCTCCAAGTGATGTTGGAGAGCTGGTTTTGGCCTGATCCCGCAGGCCAGGCCAAGGGACCTCACTGGTGCACAAATTTATACACTGGGCCTCTAGTAAGAAATAATGTAAATTGAATAATCCATTCCAAGATCCCAAATGATTTTGTATTTAAACCTTTCTTATATATAGTATATGTCTAATGACCAGATTACATGTCTAATGTAATCTATAAATAAATACTTTAAAAACAAAAAGAATATGAAATATAAATAAAAATTTAACAAAAAGGAAATGAAATGTGCACACTAGAATTTACTTTTAATGTCAAGAGTTATTGATGACTGAATATGGAGAAAAGGAATGGAGGGATGTTATTGTTTGGAAGTGGAGTCCCTTTCATGAAAACATCGTTGTTCTGGGCTTCTTTGTCTCTTTGCTCCACTAAAACTTGCTAAGGATCACTGGGCCTCTGTCTCACTAAAAAACTATACAATGATGTTTGTTTTTGCCTGTTTAACACTTACCTGAAGTGGAACATTGTATTGTTAATGAACAAGTTTATTGCTATTTCTTTGTCAGGGTGACACGTATTTCTCAATAAAACTTTTCATTTCTCTCCATTTCCTTGATTAGTGAAATAGAAGTATCCTCCTTTCCCTCTTCTTCCTTGGAAGAGAGCTCCTCAGCTGCCATCTGTTGCTGCTTCTTCTGAAGGTCTTGTATGATCCTCCACATCATCATCCACCTCCAAGCCCATGGAGTTGCCCAGAGACACAATATTCTCTACAACAAACACAGGCTAATCCTCAAAGCCCTCAAAGTCTTCTTCAGCAACAGATGCAGGCCATGATTTCTTCCAGACTGGTTGCATGGTTCTGAAGACACTTCCACCCATGCTTTGTCTATAAACCTCAAGCAAGTGAGGATATTAAAATGTTCCCTCTAGAACTCCTTAAAGGTTAAATTAGTTTCAGAGGTCACCTCAAAACACCTCTAAAACAGTTTCTTTGTGTAGAGTGTCTTAAAATTAGAAATGAACCTTCTAGTCCATGGGATGGATGGGAGAAGTTGTGTGAGGTGGCAAGAATTTAACAGTGATAAAGCTGTACTTTCACCAACTGGCCTCCATGCTTGGAGGGTGGGAAGAAACACTGTCCAGTACAAGAAGTTCCCTGATTGTCAATTGTTTTTCCTGGAGCTATTTTTTTTTACACTTGGGACAAGCATTTCACGAATCCACTCAATAAAACATTGCCTGATTACCCAAGCTTTGCTATTAGCTCTACACATCACATTCTATTTGTTTTTCATGACATTTTTTCTTGAAAACTAGTGGGTTTTCAGTATGATAGATGAGTAGAGACTTCAATTTAAAGTCCCCACTGGTGTTTCCACACAGTAATAATGTCATCTTGTCCTTCACTGACTTGTGTCTTGATAATGACTTATCCTGTGTGAGGTAGTTCCTCTTTGGCATTTGTGATGAGAGGCCTGTCTCATCACAATTAAACACTTGTTGGGAATCAAATCCCTTGACCTCTACATATTCTTAAAATTCTGTCATAAAATGATCAGCAGATATTTTTTTAGAACTAGCAGCCTTCCCATACCTCACTACATTATGAATGCCACTTTTCTTAAATTTATCAACCCCTCTTCCCTTAACCAAATCACTTTCAGCACTCATTCCAGGGTTGTCTTTCAGCTCATTTTTAAAGCTCTATTGTTTCCTTTTCACTTTGCTGCTATCACTAACCTTCTTAGGACCCATGATGACTGGCTGTATGTATTTAATAATAATGTGTTGTATTGTCAATCAGCGAGCTAGACAAGATGCCTTCATTAGCCAATTAGTTAGGAGTCAATCTTTATTGCATGCGGGCTAAGAGCAGAATACCTCTGTCAAATTCTTAACAATCATAGGAAAGAGTATTCCCTTTTTATATCCTTATAGGTCTTTGTGTAAATTATTTTTGCAGATAGCTTGTAACCTTGAGTATATATCATATCTAACAAACACCTGTCATATCTATACAGACTCCTGTAACCTTGGATACATAATGAATAAACACTTGGCATGAGAATATGGGAATTATCAGTATCTGTGTATATGCCCCTTTAAATGACTAGCTTGCAAGGTCAGACAGTTAAGTTTATCTTTTCTATTATTCAAGCTAAAAAACAAAGTTATTTTTATAAATAAGAGAGCATCTAAAAATAACACAGTTGACTTACAGAGCAAGGGACTACCTAAAAATAGTAGAGAATTTCAAACAGCAGTTTCAAACAGTAGTCTTTCAAAAGGAGGGATCACTACTATGCTTCATAAGCAGCATCAAAAGAAAAAAAAAACACACTAAAATGTTTTACAGGACTATTTCCTGAGATATTATCAACATGAGGTTTAGTGGTAAACTAACTCATACTTGCAAATTATCTTCTTTGTTTGTCACCTAAGAGATGTGAAACTGATCATACAGTCTCACATATCAGCATGAAAAGATTGTCAGGTTGAGAACCAAAGTTTTGTTCAGCAGCCAAGACATCTTTTCTGTGAACAACTTGATTAAGAATTGAATTGTTCAAGGTGGAAATTGTTCAAGAACCAAGGTTTTACTATGTAAGTAAAATTGCTATTAACAATCACATACCAACTAAAGAACTTGTATGCATGCATATAAGCATAACCCATGGATACAGTCAGTAGAGGGCGGCAAGGGCATACACCAGAGTAGAGTGTGTGTGTGTGTGTGTGTGGGGGGAGGAGTGGGGAGAAGTCAATGAGGGGGAAAGGATTCATATGTAATACTTTAAACAGTAAGGAATTTTTAAAAGAAAAAAAATCACAAGTTTTTTTTGTGTGGACATTAGGTTTTTGTTTTTCTGGGATAGATTCCAGGAGTGCAATTTCTTGTTTGTATGGTAGCACATGCTTACATGCTTAATTTTTAAGAAATTGTCAAGTTCTTTTCCAGTGTGACTATAATCATTTTACATTTCCACCAGCAATGTATATGTAAACCAGTCTCTCTGCATCCCTACCAGCATTTACTGGTAGTGTTATCATTATTTTTTATTTTAGCCATTCTTGTAGGTGCATAGTAATATTTTGTGGTTTTATAATTTAGTTTTGATGTCCTTTTTGTTTTCTTTCAATTAGAGTTGACCTTATATTGTCTTTCATGACATTGACATTTTTAGAGTACAGGTATGTTGTTTCCTAAGATAATGTACCTTAATTTGAGTTTATTGGATTGTTTCCTTATGATGTTATTGCTGGTTGAAATGGAGATCTTCCACACAATTGTAAGAAAAGCATTTCAGGGATCCATGCATGGGAGGACAAGGTGTAGTGGTAAGATATATTGAAGCTGAAGTAAACACAAAAGATTGTCCCCAAGTGTCCAGTATCTCATTCACAACCAGATGGCTCAGCTCCATTCTGCTATGGAAGAAATCCATCCTTGTCTCCACCAAGTCCAGAAGAAGGATTAGAATCTAGAAATGTGCCATTAGTCCATGTCAAAACTTATTCCAGTTCATTCTCTGTTCCCATCTGCACTGCCATACCCGGGCCCACACTTGGAGCCATGCTTGGAGCCATGTGGCCCCTACTGAGAGAAAACATACCAATGAATGAACTCATGCTACTAAGGTGAGCCTTTGTTAAGTTTTAATTCTATTATCTCAGGCTTGTGAAAAAGTAAGCTTTCTTTCAAATTAATCAATCTCCTAATCCTTCAGGTGCTTGTGCTAAGCCCTCCCCATATCCAATCCCTTTCCTAGATCTTCCAAGATTCTGTGTTCCTTATCCAATCCAATCCCTTTCCCAGGCTAAGTACCTCCCCTTTATGGTCACCATCTTGGCCCCAACTGCAGATGTGCCTAGCAAAGGAATTTCTCCTGCTATTTTTGTTTTTTGTTTTTTGAATCCTCACCCAAGTATATTTTTCCATTGATTGTTAGAGAGTAGGAGAGGAAAATGGAAATATTGATGTAAGAGCAATACTTTGACTGGTTGCTTCCTAAATGAGTCCCAACCAGGAATGGATCTGGGAGGAACCTGCAACAGAAGTATGTGCCCTTGACTGGAATGGAACCTGGGACCCTTTGGTTTGCAGGTCAATCTCTGTCCATTGAACCAAACCAGCGAGGACTCCCTGCTATTTTTATTTCTTCCTTGGTAATCCCAGCTAATGACCAGTAACAATTCTTCATGCCTGCTTCAGAAGTTAAGTACTTTTGGCAGAGGATATGGTAGAGCCTATGAATGCGTGGCTTCCTAGTAAATAAGGTTTACTGTCAAATTCAGTGCCCTGGTTTATTAGACTTAATGTCTTATTCCATTTTCTCCCTTCCTTTATTAATAACTAGCATCTATGCTAACTATGTGATTCAGGTTATGTATTTTGACAGTGCTATAGCTGATATAGTGTGTTCTGTGCATCACTGTAGGGGCCATCTGATACCAGTTTGTCTTAGTTAAGGTGGCCTCTACCAGATTTCTCTATTGTAAAAGTTTTCTGCCCCCTTTTAATTAATAAGTAATCTGAGGGGAGATATATTTTTTAACCCATTTTTTAACCTTCCTGCATGAAAATTCCATTAAACTCCTGCACTAAGAGAATTGAGCAAACTTGAATGTGGTTTCTAATAGCCTAAAGCCATAGGATAAGACAACCTCCTTTTGGTTTCACTTTGGAAAAGCTCAGGAATATCAAAATAGTTCTGACCAATACCTGACATTGCCCCCCTGGCCTCCCTTTATTTATTTTTTTAATCTTTATTGTTGAAAGTATTACATTTGTCAACCTTTTATCCCTTATTAACCTCTTCTAGCCCATTCCCATCCCCACCTCAGGCCTTCACCACCCTATTGTCTGTGTCCAGGGGTTATGCATATATGCATACAAGTTCTTTGTTTGATTTATTTCCATCGACCCACTCCTACCTTCATTCTGAGATTCCACAGTTTGTTCCATGTTTCTGTCTCTAGATATATTTTGTTCATTAGTTTATTTTGTTCATTAGATTCCACATGTGAGATCATGTTGATACTTATCTATCTCTAACTGGTTTATTTCATGTAATATAATACTATCCTGGTCCCTCTATGCTGTCTCACAGGGTAAGAGATCCTTCTTTTTTTACTGCTGCATAGTATTCCATGGTGTAAATGTACCACAGCTTTTTGGCTGCCCCTTATAGCATTTCTAAAAAGAGCTCACCACTGTGACTTTCAGGAGGTAGATATATCTCCTACAACTCTGGCTGTCTTTTTCAAGAATGTGAAAGCCATTCTTTTGAAATGCAATTATCGGGAAGAACAGAGCCTCTGTCTTCCAATTTCTGTGGGATAGAATCCTAATAGAGATTGCCAGTAGCAGATACAACTGGTCTAATACTATTTATATTGACCAGACCTTTGTATTTAGTCCCCCTCCCTACACCTGAAATGCCCAGTCACATCATTGCAAATCAGAATGGAATTTGGGTTTTTCCTTTACTGTCAGTAGTTATTAAATAAAATCTGTTTTCACTACCTTAACTAATATCTGGCTTTATTTTTATCACCCAAAAACTTTAAGCTAGTAGTTTTAACTTTCCCTAATGATTCTATTGTGGTTCTTCTGTGTTTATTAGTTGACATTCTACTAAAAAAAAGAAGAGCTTTCCTTTGTCCCCTTATATTTGCTTGTATGTTTCTTCATATTATGGGTTTTATGTTTAATGTCTACTGACACTATTAATTTTAATACTCAATTGGCCAATAGGAGCTCTGTCAGAAAGGCAACTATGTCCTTATGACATGTTCCCCATCATTTTCTGAGCTCTTATGGCACAAAATGTTTCAGGTTCATCTTGTACTTTTTCTGCCTCAGCCCTGAAATCAGCCAGTTCTCCAATGCTTCTTGGTTTCTTTTAGAGGAAATGGTATTTAGAAACCAAGAATTAAGCATTGTATAGTCTCATTGCTACTGGAATGTCATTGCTTTTTTTTATTTTATTTTATTTTATTTTTATTTATTTATTTACTTATTATTTTTTTAATTTTTTAATATATTTTATTGATTTTTCCCCCCCTCCCTCCCTCCCATACATCCCCTCCCTCCCCAGAGTTTTGTGTCCATTGGTTGTACTTATATGCATGTATAAAAGTCCTTCGGTTGATCTATTATCTCCCCCAGATCTTCCTCCCTTCCCTGCTGTAATTTGACAGTCTACTTGTTGATATACTGTCTCTATATCTATCTTTTGGTTCATCAGTTTACAATGCTCTTTATTATCCACAAATGAGTGAGGTCATGTGGTGTTTCTTTTTCATTGATTGGCTTATTTCACTCAGCATGATGTTCTCCAATTCCATCCAGGTTGCTGCAAATGATGAGAATTCCTTCTTTTTTATGGCAGCATAGTATTCCATTGTGTAGATGTACCATAGTTTTTGGATCCAATCATCTGCTGACGGACACTTAGGCTGTTTCCAAATTCTGGCTATTGTAGATTGTGCTGCTATAAACATAGGGGTGCATATATCCTTTCTGATTGGTGTTTCTAGTTTCTTGGGATATATTCCTAGAAGTGGGATTACTGGGTCAAATGGGAGTTCCATTTTCAGTTTTTTGAGGAAACTCCACACTGTTCTCCACAGTGGTTGCACCTGTCTGCATTCCCACCAGCAGTGCACGAGGGTTCCTTTATCTCCACAACCTCGCCAACACTTGTCGTTTGTTGATTTGTTGATGTTGGCCATTCTAACAGGTGTGAGATGGTACCGCATTGTTGTTTTGATTTGCATCTCTCAGACAATTAGTGACTTTGAGCATGTTTTCATGTGCCTTTAGGCCTTCCTTCTGTCTTCTTTTGAAAATGTTCTATTTAGGTCCATTGCCCATTTTTTAATTGGATTATTTATCTTCCTTTTATTTAGTTGTATAAGCTGTTTGTAGATGTTGGAGATTAAACCTTTATCAGTGGTATCATTTGCAAATATGTTCTCCCACACTGTGGGCTTTCTTGTTGTTTTGTTGATGGTTTCTTTTGCTGTAAAAAAGCTTTTTATTTTGATGTAGTCCCATTTGTTTATTTTCTCTTTAGCTTCCATTGCCCTAGGGGTAGTATCAGTGAAGAAGTTCTTTTGGCATACGTCTGAGATTTTGCTGCCTGTGGATGCTTCTAGTATTTTTATGGTTTCCCGTCTGATGTTTAAGTCCTGTATCCATTTTGAGTTTATTTTTGTGAATGGTGTAAGTTGGTGATCTAGTTTCATTCTTTTGCATGTGTCTGTCCAATTTTCCCAACACCATTTATTGAAGAAACTGTCTTGACTGCATTGTATATTTGTGCCTCCTTTGTCAAATATTAATTGAGCATAGTGATTTGGGTTGATATCTGGGTTCTCGATTCGATTCCATTGATCTATATGTCTGTTCTTGTGCCAGTACCAGGCTGTTTTGAGAACAGTGGCTTTGTAATATAGTTTGAAGTCTGGTATTGAGATCCCTCCTACTTTACTCTTCTTTCTCAGGATTGCTGTGGCTATTCGGGGTCTTTTATTGTTCCAAATGAACTTTTGGAGAGTTCTTTCTAGATCGGTGAAATATGTCTTTGGTATTTTAATGGGGAGTGCATTGAACCTATAGATTGCTTTAGGAAGTATGGACATTTTGATGATGTTGATCCTACCGATCCATAAACATGGTATGTTCTTCCATCTCCTTACATCTTCCTCTATTTCTTTTTTCAGTGTTGTGTAGTTTTCCGCATATAGGTCCTTTACTTCCTTAGTTAAATTTATTCCTAGGTATCTTAATTTTTTTGGTGCGATGGTAAATGGAATTGCTTTTTTAGTCTCTGTTTCTGCAGTTTCTCTGTTGGTGTATAGAAAAGCCATGGATTTCTTGGCATTAATTTTGTATCCTGCTACATTGCCAAATTCATTTATTAAGTCAATTAGTTTTTTAATGGAGTCTTTTGGGTTTTTTATGTACAATATCATGTCATCTGCAAATAAGGATAACTTTACTTCTTCTTTTCAATTTGGATGCCTTTTATTTCCTCCTCTTGTCTAATTGCAATGGCTAGTACTTCCAGTACTATGTCAAACAGGAGTGGCGAGAGTGGGCATCCCTGTCTTGTTCCTGTTCTTAGAGGGAATGGTTTTAGTTTTTGCCCATTGAGTATAATGTTGGCTGTGGGTTTATCATATATAGCTTTTATTATGTTGAGGTATGATCCTTGTACTCCCACCTTGTTAAGAGTTTTTATCAGAAAAGGGTGTTGGATTTTATCGAATGCTTTTTCTGCATCAATTGATATGACTATATGATTTTTATCTTTCAATTTGTTTATGTGATGTATCATGTTTATTGATTTGCGGATATTGTACCATCCTTGCATTCCTGGAGTAAATCCTACTTGGTCGTGGTTTATGATCTTTGTGATGTTCTTCTGGAGTCGATTTGCTAGAATTTTGTCGAGGATTTTGGCATCTATGTTCATGAGGGATATTGGCCTATAATTCTCTTTCATAGAGTTGTCTTTATCTGGTTTTGGTATTAGGGTGATGCTGGCTTCATAGAAGGAATTTGGAAGTGTTCCTTCCTCTTGGATTTTTTGGAATAGTCTGAGGAGGATAGTTTTTAGTTCTTCCTTGAATGTTTGGTAAAACTCTCCTGTGAAGCCATCTGGCCCTGGGCTTTTGTTTGCTGGAAGCTTTTTGATGACTGTTTCCATTTCTTCCCAAGTCACTGGTTTATTGAGATTTTTAGATTCTTCCTGATTGAGTTTTGGAAGATTATATTTTTCTAGGAATATGTCCATTTCCTCCAGGTTGTTCAGTTTATTGGAGTAGAGTTGTTCATAGTATTTTGTAACAATCTGTTGTATTTCGGTTAGGTGTTATTTCACCTCTTTCATTTCTGATTTTGTTTATTTGGGTCCTCTCTCTTTGTTTCTTGGTTAGTCTGGCTAGAGGTCCATCTATCTTGTTTATCTTTTCAAAGAACCAGCTCTTGGTTTTGTTGATCTTGTGTATTGTTTCTTTGGTCTCTATGTCATTTATCTGTGCTCTGATTTTTGTTATTTCCTTCCTTCTACTTACACTGGGCTTTTCTTGTTGCTCCTTTTCTAACTCTTTGAGTTGTAGAGTTAGATCATCTGTTACCCTTTTTTCTAGTTTTTTGCAATAGGCTTGTAAGGATATGAACTTCCCTCTCAAAACTGCTTTTGCTGTTTCCCATAGATTTTTGATTGTTGTGTTTTCATTGTCATTTGTTTCCAGGATGTTTTTAATTTCTTCCTTGATTTCTCTGGTAACCCAGTCCTTGTTTAATAGCATGCTGTTTAGTCTCCATGTGTTTGATTTCTTTGGATTATTTTTATTGTAGCTAATTTCCAGTTTTATGCCATTATGGTCTGAGAAGATGCTTGACATGATTTCTATCTTCTTGAATTTGAAGAGACTTTGCCTATGTCCCAAAATGTGGTCTATCTTTGAGAATGTCCCATGTGCATTTGAGAAGAATGTATATTCTGTGGCTTTGGGGTGGAATGTTCTGAAGATGTCAATTAATTCCATCTGGTCTAGTGAGTCATTTAGGATTGATATTTCTTTGCTGATTTTTTGTTTAGATGATTTGTCGAAGGGTGACAGTGGGGTATTAAAATCTCCAACTATGATTGTATTGCTATTAATCTCTCCCTTAATGTCCTCTAGCAGTTTTTTTTATGTATTTGGGTGCTCCCGTATTGGGTGCATATATATTTACCAGGGTTATTTCTTCTTGTTTGATTACTCCCTTTAGTATTATGAAGTGGCCTTTATTGTCTCTTGTTATGTCCTTCACTCTGAGATCTAATTTGTCAGATATAAGTATTGCTATCCCAGCTTTCTTTTCATTTCCATTTGTCTGGAAAACCTTTTTCCATCCCTTCACCCTCAGTCTGTGTGCATCTCTTTTTCTGAGGTGGGTTTCTTGTAGACAACAGATGTATGGGTTTTGGTTTCTTATCCAATCTGTTACCCTATGTGTTTTGATTGGAGCATTTAAACCATTTACATTTAATGTTAGTAATGATAGGTACTCATTTGATGCCATTTATATTCTATACCCCTGTGTTCCTTCTTCACTTCCTATTTCTTTATTTTTACAGTAGACCGTTTAGCATTTCTTGCATTGCTGGTTTGGTGGACATAAATTCCTTTAGTTTTTTTTTTTTGTCTGTGAAGCTCCTGATTTCCCCTTCTATTTTGATTGATAGTCTTTCTGGGTACAGTATTCTTGGATTCAGACCCTTTCTTTGCATGACTTTGTATATTTCATCCCATTCCCTTCTGGCCTGATAAGTTTCTGTTGAGAAATCAGTTGTTAGTCTGATGGGGGTTCCTTTATATGTAACTTTCTGTCTCTCTCTGGCTGCTTTTAAGATTCTAACTTTGTCATTGGTGTTTGCCAATTTAATTATAATATGTCTTGGCGTCGTTCTTCTGGGATCCATTTTGCTTGGGACTCTGTGAGCATCTTGGATTTGTGTGGGTTTTTTCTTCTCTATCTCAGGAATATTTTCTGTCATTATTTCTTGAAATACGTTTTCCATGTCTACCTCGGTTTTCTTTCCTTCCGGAACCCCTATTATTCGAATATTGTTTTGTTTTGCATTGTCCCTAAGCTCCCTTAGGCTCTCCTCCTGCTTTTTAATTTTTTTTTCTAGAAGCTGCTCTAATTGGCTATTTTTTTCCATCTTGTCTTCTAGCTCACTGATGCAATCCTCTGCTTCTTCTAGTCTGCTCTTGATGCTTTCTATTGAGTTCTTCATAGTAGCGATGTCATTTTTCATTTTATCTTGAGTCATCTTCATTTCCTCTTGGGTTTTTTTCATTTCCTCTTGGGTCTTACTCATATTGTCAAATTTGTCTTCCATTCTTTTTAGCCATCTCAAGATCATTACTCTGAATTCTTGCTCTGGTATGTTGCTTGCCTCTATATCGTTTACTTCCTTTTCTGGTGAAGCCTGCTTTTCTTTCATATGCGGGCTGTTTTTTGGTCTCCCCATGATCTAGGATGTCTGGTTGCGTAGTTCTCTCTCTCCTGCTTTGATTTAAAGGCACAAAATACAACACAACCAGGTACAAGACACAAGGCACTGAATAGAAATGTGTTTGCGATATTACTAACCACCAATAAGGTTGACTAGAACCCAGCTAACAAAGACATACAATCAAACAAAAAGCATAGGCAAATCAATCTTATAAAAGAAAAGCATACAACTTCAGTAAAGTTAACATTCAACATACAACTTCAAAGAGTTAGAGAGAAAGACTGTTTTGTTTTCTTGTTTTGTTTTGTTTTGTTTTTAGGACAACTGCGAGAGAGGTGTGAATGGGTTTGGAGCAGGTAGTTGGAAGTTAGATATATACAAGTAGGGTGAAATTTTAGGAGGGTGTAGACAGAAGGAATGGGGGAAATCTAGAGCAGGAAAGGGTTAAGATAAACAGGGTATCAAAGGAAAAGATTGGAAAGAGGGTGAAGGCATAAAGGTAGGGTTGAGATAGAATAAAGCGTTGGAGAAAGAAGGATAGATAAAGACTGTAGAACAGTAATCCTGAAATTAAAAAAAAATATATATATATTATATATATATATATATAATCAAATGAAATAAAAATAATAAAAATAAACAAAAGAAAATAAGATGAAAAAGGTAAATTAGTAGTAGTAATAATGTTGATTACATATACAATGTAATAATTATCAAGATAAAATCAAGTGAGGAAAAGGAAAAAAAAATAGTTTCTTGAGTAAATGTTGCAAATAATGAAAACAAAAATAAAAAACAAAAATTTAAAAATTAAAAAAAATAACAAAATTTAAAAAATTTAATTAAAATTTGCAGTAATGAAGGTCATTCGCTTCCTCTATTGTTATGATCCAGTCCTGATTTTTAGACAGGTTTTGCTTTGTTTTTATTACACTAGAGTCAATTTGTGAATTAGCCTCTGGGGGCAGTGTTTCTAGGTTGACTTCCAGACTCTAGTCTAGAGCCTCTCCAGCTTTTTTTTTTTTTTTTTTTTTTTTTTTTTTTGTCCTCTATGAAGCTGGAACTATGGAGGCGGGGAGGGGGCAGGTCCGAGCAATTGCAATCTCCCGCAACTCTCCGATATCCCTCCGAGCCGGATTCAAATGTGTTGCTCTTTAGATATCTCCCCTGTTAGGAGCCCTGTCCACTTTCAAGGGTGACAACCGCCCAACAGCGGGGGCTTCTACTTGTAATCACCGCCCTTGTCCTCCAGCTTCCGAGAGCGCGCTCTGTGTGCGCAGGCTTTTTTTTTTCGCCGCGAGCGCTCTCCACCCTTTCCCCGCGAAATCTGACCTTTTCGCTGAGCAGTGGGGCAATCTTGTGAGGGCACGTGTTCGCACCGCCTGGGATCCGCGTTCTGGGGGTCACAGATGCTTGGTGGTCGCTGTGGCTGTGGATATTCAGGCCTCTGACATGATCCTATCTTCCTCTCAAGATGGCGAGGTTTCCCCGTCCAAGCTGGTAGGTAGCTCCGGGCAGGGACACAGCCGGCGTGGGTGCTTCCCTGTGAGGGGCACCTCTGTCAGCAGCCCCCCAGCAGTTTCTTCTGGTTTTTGCTGTCTCCCAGCTTGCTAATAAACACTCACAGCACAAAACCCTCAGTTGCTCTCTCTTTCTGCTTTGGGAGAGGGCTCAGAATCCGCCCATCTATTCTTCCGCCATCTTACCCTAAAGTCTGGAATGTCATTGCTTTTATTTTATTTTTCCATTGCAGGCAGGAGGAGGATTAAGGGGGAGAGCAGGAAAGAAAATAAATAAATAAAAAGGAAGAGGGATATGGGGTGGAGAAGAAAGGAAGAAGGAAGTAGGGAGAACAAGAAGAGGAAAGGCAGAAAAGAAGGAGTGGGAGAAAAAAAATGAGTTCATATTGAAGCCTCCAATTTTATATTATTCAGTACTAGAGGCCTGGTGCACAGATTCATGCATGGGTGGGGTCCCTCAGCCTGGCCTGCACCTTCTCACAATCTGGGACCCCTTAGGGGATGTACCAGTACTGAAGCAGCAGGCAGCCAGGAAGGTACCCCAGCCTGGGCTGGGCACAGCTCTGCTGCCTCTCATCCTGGCCCTGCTGCATCTGCTGCCACTGCCTGGTAGTGCGGCCTCCGCAACTGTGCTCCTCAGCCATGAGCCAAACCTCTGGCTGAGCAGTGCTCCCACTGTGGGAGTGCAATGAACTCCTGGGGGCGGCTCCTGTGTTGAGTGTCTGACCCCTGGTGGTCAGTGTACATCATTCTGGTCATTCGGTCATAAAGGTTGCGTAGGCTTTTAGATATATAGATTACAAGGTTCTTCTTTGCTCTATCCCATTTCATAATTGTATTCCTTCTCCCACAGTGAGAACCCTGGCTCCATAATATCAATCTACTTCAATGCTCAATCTGAAAACACACACACAATAGTTTCAGAACAGCTACACCCATTCTCCTACCAACAACATGACTACTAAGCTTAAGATTTTTTTTGCCACTGTTTTAATCTGTATAAAAGTAGATTTACAGCCCTGGTCACTGTAGCTGGGTTAATTGAAACATTGTCTCATACCCTGAAAGGTTTTGGGTTCAATTCCTAGTCAGGGCACGTGTCTGGGTTACGGGTTCAATCTGAGTTAGAGCACATGTGTTTCTCTCACACATCAATGTATCTTTCTCTCTCTCTTTCTCTCTCTCTTCACCCCCTCTCTGTTTTTTTTTTTTTGTTTGTTTGTTTGTTTTTTTGTCTTTTCTCTCTCTCCCCCTTGCCCTCTCCTAAAGAAAAACAAAGTAGGTTTACAGTTGTTCACATGGAAAATAATACAATAATAAAATAATTAACTCTATGTTTTGCATACTCACAATTATAAACCTACTTTTGTCCCATCCTATGTAGTCAAATATTGTATTTACTGCTGTGGATTAGATTATTTTTCTTCTACCGTGTTTCCCCGAAAATAAGACATTCTCCAAAAATAAGACCTACTTACAGGTTTCTTTCTGAGTGAAATATAAGGCATCCACCGAAAATAAGGCCCCGCTAGGCTAAACGAGAGATTTGGTCCACTGATTCTGAAAGAAATGGAGTCACAAGAAATTCACCAGGAAATTCAAGAATTGGATTGTTATGATGATGTTCCAGAAGATGATGACATGATTGTCATTGAATAAATGAGTAAATTCTTGATACTGTAGGATTCACAGTTTGTCTGGTTTGTGTTGACAACTACTGTACTACCGTACCGTATACAGGTAATAAATTTCCTTTATTTTCATTTAACAATAAATGTGTACCGTATTCTTCTTCATGGAAAAATAAAACATCCCCTGAAAATAAGACCTAGCGCATCTTTGGGAGCAAAAATTAATATAAGACACTGTCTTATTTTCGGGGAAACAGGGTACCTAGTTATGTATCCATTGGATATACATACAGTTCAATGTGTTTGTTTCATGTAAAGTAGTTTCAGGATTTAAAGGCATCCTAAGTGTCTCTGCTGTGGATAAAAGTACAGGAAAAATAGAATAAGATTACCATAAAAAATTACAAGGGTCATTTGATCAAGGAAGGCATTGAGCATATGGTCCAAGAAACTGAGAAGTACAAAACTGAATATGAGAAGCAGAGGTACAGGGTATCTTCCAGAATTTGCTTGAATTTTATGCATTAAACATGAAAGCAATGGTTGAACATTAGAAACTTCAAGGCTAAATCAAAGATGAGGACAAACAGAAGATTCTTGACAAGTGTAATAAAATCATCAACTGGCTTAAGAAAACTCAAACTACAGAGAAGAGTTTGAATATCAGCAGAAAGCCCTGGAGAAAATTTGCAACCTCATCATAATCAATTTGTACCAGAGTATGAGACATGCCAGGAGGAATTTCTGAGGCTTCTCTGGTGATGGCACTCCTACATCTGGTGGTGCCTCTTATGAGCTCCCTTTAAAGAGGTAAATTAAGCCAGCCTGTATAGATAGATACCTCAGCATTATTCCACAATAAAAATTGAAGGAGGCAATTTTTTAAAAAAAATTCTTTATTGATTAAGGTATTATATATGTGTTGAAGGAGGCAAATTTATAGTAAATTCAGTGACCGTTTTAGAGTTGAGCTACTTAAATTACTGGCATTCTCATAACTTGAATAAGGAATAAACGCCCAGGGGAAGGAAAAAACATTGCATTTTGTTAGCATTGTGTTGTAATTGAAAGATAGGATGTACTAAATAAAAGTTATATTTAAAATCAGTGTGGAAAAGCTTATTTAAAAAGAAAAAAAATGTTTGGTCAGATCAAGAGCAAAAAAATTACTGGATGGGGTCTTTTGAATGAAGATGACAGAAAAAAGAATCAGTGAACTTAGATAATGAATAGAAATTATACAACATTAACAGCAGAAAAAAATTAACAAAGCCTCAGTGACCTATCCTATCTAATAAAAGAATAATATGCAAATTGACCATCACTTCAAGATACAAGATGGCCCTCCCATGTGGTCAAAATGGCTGTCCCAATGTGGACACAAGATGGCCACCACAAGATGGTCTGCAGGGGAGGGAAGTTGTGGGCAGTTAAGGGTGACTAGGCCAGCAGAGTAGGGCAGTTGAGAAAAACCAGGTCAGCAAGGAAGAGCAGTTCAGGGGGCGGCAGGCCTGCAGGGGAGAGCACTTGTGGGGGACCAGGCCTGCAGGGGAGGGCAGTTGTGGGTAATCAGGCCAGCAGGGAGGGCAGTTAGGGGTGACCAGGGCAGCAGAGTAGGGCAGTTAGGGGAGACCAGGTCAGCAAGGGAGGGCAGTTGGGAGGGACCCAGGCCCACAGAGGAGGGTAGTTTGGGAGGGGGTCAGGCCTGCAGGATAGGGCAGTTGTGGGCTATCAGGCAAGCAGGGAGGGCAGTTAGGAGGGCAGTTAGGAGCAACCAGGCCAGCCAGGGAGCAGTAAGGCATCAATCAGGCTGGCAGGGGATTGGTTAGGGGTGATCAGGTTGACAGGCAGAAGTGGTTAGGGGTAATCAGACAGAGGCAGGCAAGCAGTTGGGAGCCAGCAGTTCTGGATTGTTGGAGGGATGTCCCAGATTGGAGAGGGTGCAGGCTGGGCTGAGGGACAACCCTCGCCACCACCCCTCTTCCCTCCACCCCCCACCCCCATGCATGAATTTCATGCACTGGTCCTCTAGTGGCACTATAATGAAAATGTAATATTTATGTCATCAAGTTCTAAAAAAAAGAGGAGAAAGTATGAGGCTGAAAATTATTTGAAGATATGATGGCTGAAAACTTCAAAAATTTGGCAAAAGGCATAAATCTACATATTTAAGAATCTGGGTGGCCGAAACCGGTTTGGCTCAATGGATAGAGCACTGGCCTGCAGACTAAAAGATCCCGGGGTTCGATTCCGGTCAAGAGCATGTAGCTTAGTTGTGGGCACATCCCCAGTAGGGGGTGTGCAGGAGGCAGCTGATTGATGATTCTTTCTCTCATCGATGTTTCTAACTCTATCCCTCTCTCTTCCTCTCTTAAAAAAGCAATAAAACACATTAAAAAAAAAAAAAAGAATCTGGGTGGACTCTCAAGATAAGGCTAAAGAAATCTACATCAGTATATATAATAATCAAACTTCTAAAACATAAAGGTAAAGAAAAAATATTGAAAGCAGCAAGACATAAAAATGACACCTTATCAATAAAGAAAAAGCAATTCAAAAAGTGAAAGTTGATTTCTTCTCAGTCCAGAGGCCAAAAAGAAATGGCACAACATTTTCAAATGCTTAAAGAAAAGACCTCTCTACCCAGAATTCTATTATCCAGTGAAAATGCCCTTCAAGAATATTAAGGATATCATGACATTCTCAGATGAAGAAAAACTAAGAGAATTTGTTTCCAGCAGAACTACTCATGAAAAAAAATGTCTAATGGAAGTTCTTGAAATTGAAAGAAAATTAAAAAAAAAAAGAATTTTAGAACATCAGGGAAGAATAAAGAACAACATGAATAATAATATAATAGGTAAACACACTAGACTTTCCTTTTTGAGGGCTTAAGTGAAAATTATAACATTATATAATGTGGTTCTCTAAGTATCTAGAAGAAATATTTAAGAGAATTGCATTATAAATGAGGGAGGGTAAAAATGACTTAAAGGTATTATATAAAGGTTTCTATATTCTCTTAAATTGTCAACACTAGTGGACTGTGATACCAGTGTAATATAGTAACTACAGCAGCCTAAAGGACAGACCTAAGCTCTAACATACCAATAATTGCTAAATGTAAATAGTTTAAATATGCTAAATAATAGACAGATTGGCAAAGTGGCTTTAAAATAAACCATGAACCAACTATATGTTGTCCTCAGAAAACTCTCTTCAAATATAATGATATAGATAGGTTGATAGTAAAACTGGAAAAATACTACTAAGTGCCATGTAAACAACAATCAAAGAAAGCAGCAGTGGCTATATTAATATCAGAGTGGATTTCAGAACAAAAAATTATGAGGGACAGAAAAATATATTATATAATGATAAAAAGATCAACCTACCAAGAAGACATATAAATCCTAAATGTATATACACCAAAGGTAAAAATGCCAAATATGTGAAGCAAAAACTGACAGAACTAAAGGGAAAAAAGTTGGGGACTTCAATACCTTTCTCAATAAGTGACAGAACAGCTAAATAGGAAATCAGCAAGGATAATAAATACACAAGAATTCCATCAACCAACAGAATCTAATAAATATTTATAGAACACTTTCTGCAACAATAGCAACATATATTCTTTTCAAGTGCACATGGAATATTTACCAGGATTGATTTTATCAGACTACTGGCACAACATATCAAAATTTGTGGGACATAGTTAAAGCAGTACTGAAAAAGAAATTTATAGCACTAAACATCTACATTAGAAAAGAAGTCTCAAATCAATAATCTATCCTCTAACCACAAGAAATTAGAAAAAAAGCAAAGTAAACTCAAAGCAAGAAGAAGGAAGGAATTAATAAAGAGTATAAATCAATGAGCTTGAAAACTGATACACGAAGAAGAAAAATCAATGAAATCAAAAGCTTATTCTTTGGAAAGAACAATAAAATTGACAAACTTCTAACAAGACTGACAAAGAAAAAAAGCAAGAAAATACAAATAAACAAGTATCAGGCATTAAACAGGAATACTACTAGGACCCCGCAGACACAAAAGCATAATAAGAGAATACTATAAACTCTATACACGTAAGTTTGATACTTTATTGCAACTGGACCAACTTCTTGAATAGCACAAACTGCCATAGCTCACCAATATGAAAAAGATCATTTACATAATACTATAACTTTTAAAGAAATTGAACTGTTAATTTGTAAAACTCCCAATAAAGAAATATGCAGGCCCAGTTGGTTTCACTGAAGAATTCTGCCAAATGTTTTAAGAATTAACATTAATTGTATACTTTCAGAAATAGGAGACCACTTCCCATCTCATTTTATAAGACCAGTATTATCTTTTTTAAAAAAAATTTTTTTTATTGATTTCAGAGAAGAAGGGAGAGGGAGAGAGAGATAGAAACATCAATGATGAGAGAGAATCACTGATTGGCTGCCTCCTGCATGCTCCACCCTGGGGATCAAGCCCTTGGCCGGAATCGAACCCCAGACCCTTCAGTTGCAGGTCGACGCTCTACTCACTGAGCCAAACTGGATAGGGCAGACAGGAATTATCTTGAAACCAAATCAGACATAGTACAAATAAGAGAAAACTGCAGACAAATATCCCTCATGAATACAGATGCAAAAATCTTCACAAAATACTAGGAAATAGAGTTCAGCAATGTATAAGACAAATTGTACACCTTGACCAAGTATAGTTTTATTCCAAGAATCAAAGATGGTTCCCTTTCAAAAATCAATTTAATCCACCATTTCATTCTATTTTTCTCAGGGCTTCCAAAGAGTATCAAATAGAAACATTTAGGAAAAGTTAACAATTAATAAGGTATCCATTTGATGGATATTGACCTACTATGGGCCCAACCCTGGATATCTTACCAGTAGTTTAGAGTCGTCTTGATATTTTCTAAAATCCTGCTAGAACTGCCAACTTCAGAGAAGAGATGCAATAACTTGTTCTCCTCTATGTAAATGATATACACTTTTGCTTTCCTCTCATTCATAATTTTATAAAGCAGTAAGTGTAGGATAGACAAGAGAATAGAATTGGTGGTCCATTTCTTATACAAACTCTAAATCTCAGGTTCTTCATTTGTAAAATGAGAATATCCATTTGAGACTACTGGGAGAATTAGAGATAAGGAATGTATATATATAAACTAGAGTCAATATTCTACTTAAAACCTTTCAATGCTTTTGTGTATACTAGTACTTGTTCCACATATGTGTTTTTGCCCTATGGCAGCATCCCCTGACTCTAGAACTCCCCATAATGGCTCTTTTCTTCATTCAATTCTCCATGAGGACTTTTCTGACAAGCCAATATAAAAGAGTACAATGGAACCTTGGTTCTGAAACCTAATTTGTTCCCGAAGGCTGTTGGAGAAGCAATTTGTTTGAAAACCAAATCATTTTTTCCCATTAGAAATTATGTAAATTGAATTAATTTGTACCAGACCCCAAATAATTCCTTCTTTTAACCTTTGTTATATACATATCTAATGCACTATAAATAAACACTTTTTAAAAAGGACATGAAATGTAAATGAACATTTAACAAAAAGGAAATGAAATGTACAGTAAAAATTATTTAAAAGTAATAAGCAGCAACAAAAGCAAACTAACCTATGAAAATGCCCTAACCGGTTTGGCTCAGTGGATAGAGCATAGCCTGCAAACTGAAGGGTCCCAGGTTTGATTCCTGGTCAAGGGCATGTACCTTGGTTGCAGGCACATCCCTAGTAGGGGGCATGCAGAAGGCACTTGATAGATGTTTCTAACTCTATATTCCTTTCCCTTCTTCTCTGTAAATCAATAAAATATATTTTAAAAAATAACCCATGAAAATATTCACAGCATAATTTCCCCAGATCTTTTTTTTAAAATTTATTTAAAAAAATATATATTTTATTGATTTTGTACAGAGAGAAAGGGAGAGAGATAGAGAGCTAGAAACATCGATGAGAGAGTGTCATCAATCAGCTGCCTCTTGCACACCCCCTACTAGGGATATGCCCGCAACCAAGGTACATGCCCTTGACCGGAATCGAATCCAGGTCCCTTCAGTCCCCAAGCTGATGCTCTATCCATTGAGCCAAACCGGTTTCAGCTCCCCAGATCTTTATAACATGAGGTTTAGTGGTAAACTGACTCATACTCATGCATTCTCATTTGTCACCTGAGAGACTTGTGACTAATCATTCAGGCATCAGCACAAAAGGATTATCAGGTTGAGGAGCGAATTTTCAAGATAAGAGACAGTCAGGAACTGAAGTTTGACTATATTCCCCCAGGTACTTCTCACCACTGTTGGTTTACTTCATATCACTTAACACTATCTGAAATTATCTCATTCCTTCCTTTGTGTGATTATGTGGCAGGAAATGTGTCTGTCTTGTTTCTCACTGATTCACCAGTTCTTAAATAGTGTCACTCCCTTCCTAATGCCCAGATCTTTCCTTTCCCTAATGTTTTACCATCCCCTAACCAACAGGCTATGTTTTAAGGTAAACATAGCCTGTGGGGAAGCATGGGACTTGGTTAGAAATGTGTAAAGAGGAAACTCTGAAAGGTCAGAACCTCCTGCTGGAGTTGGCTGAAGGCAATCACCTCTGCCTTAATCTTTCCAAAAAAGTGTGTATACACGGGAGCCCCCGGGTGTTTACTGGTATTTTTATGCTTAATCTTTAGACATCCTTGCTTAAACACTACAAATGCATGTCTTCTCAAAGGATATTTACCTTGTTGATAGTATCTAATAGTTAATTTTAGTTCAAGCTGTTATTATAATAAAAGCCTAAGGAGACAGGTGAATGGGGTTGTTTGGTTTCTCTAGCCAGGCACTTCTTTAGCCCTCTCTTTTATGGAAACATGTGTCAGAGTAATCATTCATCCATCACTCAGGGTCTGCTGATCAGCCCTGGCAATTACCTTATCCAGAATTCAAAATCCTGATCAGACCTCACCACACATGTAAGTGGGCTTCACCTAAACTCAAAGACAATGACTCTCCTTTTCTGTAATGACACAAAGCTGTTTTTACCCAAGGGAGGATCTGATGGAGCATAGCATCCATTTTCAGCCGAGTCATCCCACATGTACTGGTGTCAGACAGAGATCAGGCTGGAGCTGGGAGTGTCATCTATGACTCTTAGAATAGTTACATGTGCTTGGAGTGGAGCAGCAAAAATAAAGAGGCACAGCCATGAGGAACATGTATATTTAAAATTCCTCCCCTTCATTTTCTTCTTCAAATGAATCAGTCCCCACTTCTTCATAATCCTTCTCTAGGGCAGCTAGGTCCTCCCTAGCTTCAGAAAATTCTCCTTCTTCCATACCCTCTCCAACATACCAATGGACAAAAGCCCGCTTGGCATACATGAGGTCAAACTTGTGGTCAAGGCGGGCCCAGGCCTCTGCAATCGCTGTGGTGTTGCTCAACATGCAGACAGCCCGCTGGACTTTGGCCAGGTCCCCTCCTGGCACCACAGTGGGCGGCTGGTAGTTGATGCCCACCTGGAGAACAGAGAAAGAGTAAGAACAACAAAAGAAGATGCAGGGTAGCCAAAGGGTGACTTGAGATGAGGCAACTTCATCACAGGGTGTGGGAGTAGGATTCAGGCACAGGGGTTAAAAGAGGAGAGCAGGAGGTTGGGAAGCAGGGAGGTAGAGGGAAAGGTGAATGCTGAGAAGAAAATAAAAGTGAGTGGGATTGGGTACAGGCAAATTCAAGAAAGCCTAGAGAATCTAAAGACTGATAAAGATAAAAAGGAGAACAGGGCTGGTAATAGATGTTTGTGGGGAGATTCAAGTAGACAAATGAGGGTAATGAATGAGATTGTTAAGGGGGAGGTGTGTAATACTAGTACATGTTTATCTTTAAAATGGAAATAGGTTCCCTTTTAGGGGCAAATTAATTTCTAGACTTGAAGTTATTATGAGGTTTATTCTTTCTCAAATGGTCATTTGAAGTTCTTTTTAGTTATGCTGTCAATAAATTTAGGGAAGTTTTTCTGCCAAGGGTGAAGGATTTTTTAAAAGGTCATAGAGATATTCCAGAGCAATAAATAAAAATATCCAAAAGGTCTGGCAATGGAATTAGTGTTAATCAAGCATTGGATCTCTAAGAAGTGGGACTTTTTAGAAGAAAAGCAAGGACTCCAAGCAAAGA
This sequence comes from Pipistrellus hanaki, assembly GCF_964339955.1. Taxonomy (NCBI): domain Eukaryota; kingdom Metazoa; phylum Chordata; class Mammalia; order Chiroptera; family Vespertilionidae; genus Pipistrellus; species Pipistrellus hanaki. The sequence goes on along the minus strand of NC_140505.1, from coordinate 92,188,675 downwards.
AAGTTAAAAACTCTTGCCTGGACAAGTCTACTTCTCAATTATGGTAGCATGGCAAGGCCTACCAACAAATCCAGCTCAATCTTATGGTGGGACTACTATGCTAGAAATCTTTCTTTTCCTCACATACATATCAAACCAAAGCCAAGCCTAGGAACTGTAGAAACCTGGAAGAAATATAAAGTGACAAACTGTGATAATACTTATCGACTAAGACTCATGGTGCCACCTGAAATATACCTCTTCTACCCAGGCCACCATGCATTAATTGCCAATCTCTTCAATTCATAGCTTTAAAATAAATATATGATTTATTGAGAGGTGGAGGTGGGAGTGGCAGCAGGCTATACAGGTAAGTGGTTAAACCATTAAATGGATTCACAAGGGCCTACCATTCCTCTTAGATAAAAGTAGTATTTTGGTGATAAAGTTGATGCTAAGACAGGAGTAAATACCAAAAATAAGAATGGTGTTGCTTAGAGCTAACTCTCCGTTTTGAACCCTAGTATTCCTTGATCTAAACCAAGTGGAGACAAGCATCTTGAGAATGATGAAAGAGGAGGAAGTTCAACAACAACTTTCCCACAGCCTGACTTTTTTGAAAAGCAGATCAAGTTGATGGCACTATCTTATCTTTCTGGACATGACCCCAAAGCTTCAGTTTAAAATAAAGTAGAGAATGGGAGGGGGTCTTCCTTTGTTAACTTCCCCATCACCGTCACATCTCATTTTTTTTTCTACTTCTTTCTTATTAGTATGTTTTATTGTTTCCATTTGAAATAGGAAAAAAAAGTGCATTTTTTGAAGAGTGTGACTGTTTTCATAAGAATAACCAGAACTGACACACAAAATAGGCAGAACATAGAAAAAAAAAAGATTATGTATATACCTATGAGTAGGGCAATGAAGAAGAATGTTACACAATTCCTTTCTCAGCAGATCAGCTACGTCAGCGTTTCATAGGCCAAATAGGTCAGCCAAGAGGCTGGCACATGGTGCCTTGTTTTTGTAAGTCCCACCAGGGAAAAACTGAGATATGTTCATCACTATCTCCAGTCTGGTGCTTAGTAAACCTCCGAATTATTAAAGGCCTGGGTGGTGTTAATTAATATAAATGATGGTAGTTATTTTGCTGGTGGAATCTCTGTAAAGACCATGGAACACAGGACAAAGTGATCAACCAGTTCACATGTTCAGAGCCAGCTGCATGCCCTGCTAGTGCAACTCAAATGGTGGTTTTATCACTATTCAGTGTTTAGCACTTTATCCATGGGTCTTCCCTGGATATTTCACATTTCCACAAAAATAATTAATTTTTCACAATAAATTAGGAGAACACATCTTTTGTTAAATGGAGGGAATTAGACCTCTTTGGCAACTTTAATAATTTGGTTATCTCTATTTTCTAATATACTGTCAAATCACAACTACCTCTACTCCTTTATCCTGTTCATATCATTTGCCCACACATGTTCTTTCTATCCTGTTCATTCCTCCCTACAAAAGAAACACCCTTTTTTTGCCTGACCTGTGAGATGCTTGTAGATATTAGGGTAGGAGCCGTAGAAGTCTTCTCCCTATTTCAATAGTGCCCCTCCCATTCTTTTACTAATCCTTTATAATAAATTCTCCCCTTACCTGTATAAATTAAATTAGTGAGTGAATGAATGAATTTAATTAATGGTACAGTTGGCTTAAGCCCCTCTTCCCATATTATTCCAATAAAGCCTGAAGTGTCCATGGAATTGTGTATCTGTTCAAGACTCTGGAATTTTCATGTCCTTCTCCCCCATCCTTGGTAATCTACCTCTGCTTCTCTAGGTGTATAACTCCTCCCTGTGTCATCAGCTCTCACCTTGAAGCCAGTAGGACACCAGTCTACAAACTGGATGGTCCTCTTGGTTTTGATGGCAGCAATAGCGACATTCACATCCTTGGGCACCACATCCCCACGGTAGAGCATGCAGCAGGCCATGTACTTGCCATGTCTTGGGTCACACTTTACCATCTGGCTATTGGGCTCAAAGCAGGAGCTGGTTATCTCAGCCACTGAAAGTTGTTCATGATAGGCTTTCTCAGCAGAGATGATGGGTGCATAGGTGACCAGTGGGAAGTGGATGCGGGGGTAGGGCACCAGGTTGGTCTGGAATTCAGTGAGGTCCACATTGAGGGCCCCGTCAAAGCGGAGAGAGGCAGTGATGGAAGATACGATTTGGCTAATAAGGCGGTTGAGGTTGGTATAGGTGGGGCGCTCAATGTCTAGGTTCCTGTGGCAGATGTCATAGATGGCTTCATTATCTACCATGAAAGCACAATCTGAATGTTCCAGTGTGGTGTGGGTGGTTAAGATGGAGTTATAGGGCTCAACCACTGCAGTGGAGATCTGGGGGGCTGGGTAGATAGCAAACTCTAGCTTGGACTTCTTGCCATAATCCAAGGAGAGGCGTTCCATCAGTAGAGAAGTGAAGCCAGAGCCAGTGCCCCCACCAAAACTATGGAAGATCAGGAAGCCCTGCAAGCCAGAGCAGGCATCTGTCTTGAGAGAGTAAGACATGAGAATAAACCATGAAGACAAGTTTCTAAGAATACCCAACCTTGGGAGGGCTAGTTAAAATATGGGACAGCAAACTATACATCCATATGCCTCTAGGTAGATTAGCATTTCAATCCAGTGGCTTTGTGGAACCAGGAATGAAAGTTTCAGAACAACAGTAGTTAATGACTACGCCCTTTGAGAGCCCCAAATTCCTCACCCATTTCCCCTGCCTTCATCATTTGACTTTATGGAAACTGCTGACCTGTAGATCTCAGCCAAACCTGGGAAGGTGGCTCAGGAAACAATTTTAGAAATATTAATGGAGTCAGAGAACCTGAGTTTTAATATCAATTTGACATTTTCCAGTTGTACAAATTTAAGCAAGTTATGGAACCTCTCCAGACTTCTGTTGCTTCTTGGTTAAAGTGGGACAATAAAAAATACACTCATATCATAAGGTTAGTGTGATCATTAAGTGAAATAGCATAATATGCTGGACAAGGACTTAACATGCAGTAAGCACCCAATGTCAGTGCCTATCAGAATGAAGAGATTTTATAGATTCACAAGGTGTAATCTATAATCATTCAATCCAGTGTTTATGAACTTTTGGGGATCAGACAGTTTTGAGACTAATGACCACTATAACCCCTTTTCTAAACTGAAAGGGTAAGCACATAAAAAATTTGGAATCCTTAGCTCTCAAGAACACCTGATCAAGTTTCCCCTTTTTCATTAGGCAGCTAAGGAAATGAAGGTTCAAGTAGATGTGACCACTCTACATCTAGAGCTTTCTAGTCAAACCAACCTGGTTTAAATCCTAAATCTGCCATTTTCTACTGTGTGACCTGAGCCAATTTTTTTAACCACCCTGGCCCTCATTTCTTCATGTAAAGTATAGGGAAGTGACCTCCTTCATATCCTTATTAAGGGGATTAAATTAAGGAATATATAATATTTAATAAACATTCATAATGGCATTTGTACTGAAATACATCAACAATCACTTCCTGTCCTCTCTTCCAAGTTTAATGCTTTGTTAACTATGCTTCAAACTTTCCTTGTTGGAATTTAGCCTTCCTTATGCCTGGAGTTTTCTCCAGACACTACCACAGAGTATCAATGATATTAATAAGGCATCATCTTGTAGGGTAGTCCATGAGGTTTAGGTAGAAGAAAGTGCACTATCCCTATGAATGCTTCTTGCAAAAATTCCCAAATCTTAGGAGTTCTATCCTATAGCCTATAGCCACATGTCTCTACCCATTCTGCTCAGAGAGGTATGAGTCTAAGCCTATCCACTTTAGCCTGCCCTTATTAACACTTACCAACTTCCTTATGCAGTCCAGCACCAGGTCAATGCTCTCCTTGCCCACTGTGTAGTGGCCCCGGGCATAGTTGTTAGCTGCATCCTCCTTTCCTGTGATTAGCTGCTCTGGATGGAAGAGCTGGTGGTAGGTTCCTGCCCGAACCTCATCTACCAAGAGAGGGGGACCATTGGTCTTACTATCTCCTTTTCCATTATAATATCCTATATCAGCCTTCTGGGTCTTCACTTCCCTACTGTAAAACTCTACAAAGGTGAATTCAAATGTGCAAAAGGCTAAGATAAGTCTAAAGTGACATAGGCACTAAAAGAACCAGAAGCTAGTGACTCCAGCAGGTGATAAGAAGCCTGCTGCTCTCCTGGTTACAACTTAAAAAAGCCTTAACTTTACAAAGCTCACTGAACACTAAAGTTGATTGCCACTCCTTCCATTTACCTTGATCCCTCAAGGCTTCCCTCTTATTTTTTCTTTCATGCTGCAAAGTTATCTCAAAACTTAACCTGATTTCACTTGCATTAAAATGTTCTAGAGACAGAGAAAGATTCAGGGTGATCTGCCCATTTCCTATTCTCTCCCAGGAATAGTTCCCCATCACCTCCTCCTCAAGGTGGTAATAATATCAGGTATTAAAGATACTTTAGAATGAAAGGTTGTAGAGGAGCAGGAGCCCTGGAAAGGCTCTCAAGAGGACTCTGCTCACCTCTAAGGGTCCACACAAAATGGACACATAGCCAATTAGAGGCACCAGGTCCCAATTGCACCCCTTCTTCTCTTCAGGGGTGTACTACTCCCTTAGAGAAAGCATCCATTTGAATGGTGGCCTGTAAGGGTAATCTGCACTTTTTGTATTTATAGAAAGTTCTCAAGTACCTGGAGTCAGCTGTGCCTAGAAATTAGTGGTCAGGCCTTATAGACATTTGCTCAGATGTCTTTGTGAAGCTTATACATCCTTTGATTGTTGACCCAGCTTGGAGCTGAGGAAATCCAGATCCAGGGAAATGGTGCTTGAATGGGGTGAACTCAGGAAGAGACTTAAATTTCTGTTTTCTAATATTTAAGTGAAGTTCATGCTTTTATAGTCACCTCTGGCTATAAGAAAAATGCCTTGTATTATTCCATTTTGTGTGCCAGACACTGCAAGCTTATACCAACCCTGTGAGAATAGGTTGAAATTATTATAGAATCAGAAACCTCGAGAAACTGGCTATTTGGGGCCTTCCTATAACACCTGAAATCATTTGTATTCTTTAGCCTTAGTATATTGTAAACAATTTTGACAATTTAATCTGTCTCCACAGGTTTAAGCAGAGAGCATTTTATTTGCAATTAAGTTAGAGCTGTAATGGGAGAGCAAAGAGTCCTGGTCCCTATTGTGAGTTCCCCAATTATGGACAATTCAAGGAACTGACAGACATCATAGGGAACAGAATGGCTCTAGCTAAGTCACCCCCAACTTCCAGTTGAAGATTCTGCTTCCTTAGACTCATGAACAAAGCCTCACAGTCTCATGTTGCTTTCTGTGGGGAGAGTCCTAGTCCATACTCACCTACGACTGTAGGCTCCAGGTCTACCATGACAGCCCGGGGCACATGCTTCCCATTGCCAGTCTCACTAAAAAAGGTGGTGAATGAGTCGTCGTCATTGATCTTGCTGGCCTGGGCACCAAAGGTGCCATCTGCCTGAATTCCGTGTTCCAGGCAGAAGAGTTCCCAGCAGGCATTGCCAATCTGAACTCCCGCTTGACCCACATGGACTGATATGCATTCCCTCTGTGGGGAGAGTGCAGAATCATGGTCAGAGAGCCCTAGGACCTAGCCATGTCTCTGTCCTATATCTCTCACATCTAAGGATTTGTCTCTCCTGGCATTCACCTTACAGGATGTCTATCTTCCAGCCATGCCATTCCAGAACCAGGTCTGAGGTCTCAGGTGTCTGAGCATAAGGACTAAAAATTAGCTCTTGAAGAACCACCATTTTGTGGTTTGCTCTAAAGGTTGTTTTCCAAGGTTAATTCTTTGTAGCAAGAAAAGGAAAAAGGGGGCAGCTGCACAAATGAAATAAGGGACTAATTCTAAACCACGAGACTTCTGTGCTGATGAAGGAGGACAAAAATCAAATCAGTGATGGGAGACAAAATAGCGGCCGAACAGATGGACCTGTTCTGAACCTAGTCCCAGAGTAGATAGGGGTGTCTGAGAGTTGCTTGGGGAGTGTTAGTTGGCAAGATAAGGGGTAGCAGAACTCTAAGAGAAGGTAAAGGTCTGCTGGACAGGATTTCCTGACCAAGCAACCCGCACTGCGGCGGAGATCTCTCCCAGAGCTACAGGCTTAGAGGGAAAACTACTCCATCTTACAAAGAAAAGAGGATCTTATCTGAGGCCTGAAAAACCCACAAAAGTGGAGACCACTGAACAGCTGTGATGCCCCAATCGGCGCAAACATGTGGATTCAAGGGAGTTCTTCAATCACCCAAGGAAAGGTCAGAGTTTGCCAGGGATAATGTGAGGGATCTGGGTCCCCATGGCAGCGGTGGTGGTGGTGGCTGCAGTGGTTGCGTGGCCAGAGCAGCTCCGAAAGAGGCAGTGGCTGCAGAGAGAATCACGCGCTGCAAGACCCAGTGCTGGGTTTGGCGTGATCTTCCCAAAAATCAGGACTTTTTCAAAACACCAAGGGACGCAGGACAAATTGTTAAGAATTGGGACTGTACCGCCAAAAGCGGAACATCTGGACACCTTGGTGCAGTCCCATCCTGTGCCTGGTCCCCTTCATCCCCTTGCTTCTGAGTACTAGGGAAGGACTGCCCAGTTTGGCATATCCTGGGAGACTGCAGGGGGAAATTGCCTTCCTGGAAACAGGGGATCAGAGTGAGAAGAGACCATCTGGGAGCCAGCACCTTAAGCAGCCTACCTCGACAAACTCATAGAGAGTGCCATAGAGAAAGAAGGCTAGAGCAGCCAAAAAGATGGGGAAGTCAATCCAGAAACACTGCCACCTAGGGACTGAATTATAAACTGACTCTTTTAAAATTATTATTATTACTGTTAATTAATCAAAAATAAACGGACACAAATAACTAAGAAATAGCCTATTTAAAATTAAGGACTAGCTTACAAAACTGAGGTACAGTGGAATTCAGGAAACTGCAATACTGTCTGGACCAAGAAACAGGCATGCCAAATAGAATAACAAATGAAGTGAATGACCACTACTGCACATTTTTTTATGCTATTTTTTCTATTTTTTATTTTACTTTCATTTTTACATCTTTTACTTAAGAAACAATTTTTTTCCTTTTTCCTCACTTGATTTTACCTTTTGAATTATTAGACTTTTTTAGTTTCAATCATTATTACTACTGCTATTTTGCATTTTTTGTTTCCTTTTTCTTTTTTTTAAGTACCATTTTATTTTCTCTTTATTTTACATTGGGATTAGTCTTCTTCATTCTATTTTCATCTCTACTATAGCATCGTTAACCCTATCTCAACTCGACCTTTATGCCATCACTCTCTTACTAATCTTTCCCCTTTTCGTCTCCTGTTTATCTTAACCCTTTCCTGCTTTAGTTTTCCCCTATACTTTCTGTGGTACACCTGCTAAAATTCTCACCCTACTTATATACCTAATTTCTAACCCCCTGCTCCAAGTGCATAAATACCACTCTCTTTGCTATATTAACTATTAAAAAAACAAAAAACTGTTTTCCTCTCTGCCCTTTTGTTATTGTTTGCGTGAATGTTGATCATATTGAATTTTTATGCTTTTTAGTGAGATTGATATGCTTATTTTTTGTTGTTATTGTTGCTTAGTATTTTTTAATTGCTTTGTTTTTATTTGTTTTTTTACTTCTGTCTATCCTAGCCTTGCTTGATATTAGTGGGTATTATAGTTTCTATTAATCTCCAAGTATTGTTGCTGGGATTAGTGGTTGTTCTATTGGAATATTCTCCATATATATATATATATAGTTTGTTCCCCTTTTCTCTCTTAGTCTGTTTCTTCTCTCTCTCTCTCTCTCTCTCTCTCTCTCTCTCTCTCTCTCTCTCTCTCATTTCCCAATTTCATTTTGACACTACTTTTTTCTTCTTTTTTCTGTTTATTTATCCCTCTATTTTTTTTTACTTTTCTTTTTTTTAAAAAATATATTTTATTGATTTTTTACAGAAAGAAAGGGAGAGAGATAGAGAGCTAGAGAGCTAGAAACGTCTATGAGAGAGAAACATCGACCAGCTGCCTCTTGCACACCCCCTACCGGGGATGTGCCCGCAACCAATGTACATGCCCTTGACTGGAATCGAACCTGGGACCTTTCAGTCCGCAGACCGATGCTCTACCACTGAGCCAAACTGGCTTCTGTTTTTGTTTTTTTTTTACTTTTCTTTTTTCTCTCCTATCTCCTAATTGGCTTTTCTCTAGTGGTAACCTTTATTAGAGGTTATTAATATCACAAATACATTCCTGTTCAGTGCCTTTTGTTATGTACCTGGTAATGTTGTACCCTGTTTCCCCGAAAATAAGACAGTGTCTTATATTAATTTTTATTCCCAAAGATGCACTAGGTCTTATTTTCAGGGGATGTCTTATTTTTCCATGAAGAAGAATACGGTACACATTTATTGTTAAATGAAAATAAAGGAAATCTATTACCTGTATATGGTACGGAAGTACGGTAGTTGTCAACACAAACCAGACAAACTGTGAATCTTACAGTATCAATAATTTACTCATTTATTCAATGACAATCATGTCATCATCTTCTGGAACATTATCATAACAATCCAATTCCTGAATTTCCTGGTGAATTTCTTGTGACTCCATTTCTTTCAGAATCAGTGGAAAAAATTTCTCATGTTTAGCCTGGGGGAGAGGGGCTTATTTTGGGGGGGATGCCTTATATTTCACTCAGAAGGAAACATACATGTAAGTAGGTCTTATTTTCGGAGAATGTCTTATTTTCAAGGAAACACGGTATTTTGTGCCTTTAAATCAACGCAGGAAAAGGAGAACTACATAACCAGACATCCTGAAAAGTGATACCATGGGGAGACAAAGAAATATCCCGCACATGAAAGAAAAGCAGGCATCACCAGAAAAGGAAGTAAATGAGTTAGAGGCAAGCAACCTACCAGAGCAAGAATTCAGAGTAATGATTATAAGATGGCTAAAAGGAATGGAAGAAAATTTGACAATATGAGTAAGAACCAAGATGAAATTAAGAAGAACCAAGAGGAAATGAAGATGAACCAAGAAGAAATGAAAAATGACATTGCTACTATGAAGTACTCAAAAGATAGCATCAAGAGTAGACTAGAAGAAGCAGAGGACCACATCAGTGAGCTAGAAGACAAGATTAAAAAAATACCCAGATAGAGCAGCTTATAGAAAAAAAATTTAAAAAGCAGGAGGAGAGCTTAAGGGAACTTTGGGACAATACAAAACAAAACAATATTAGAATAATAGGGGTTCCAGAAGGAAAAGAAACTGAGGAACATGTGGAAAACGTATTTCGAGAAACAATGACAGAAAATTTCCTGAAATAGAGAAGAAAAAACCGACACAAATCCAAGATGCTCGCGGAGTCCCAAGCAAAAGGAATCCCAAAGACTGACGCCAGGACACATTATAATTAAATTGGCAAACGCCAACGACAAAGGAAGAATCTTGAAAGCAGCCAGAGAGAGACAAAGTTGCATATAAAGGAACCCCCACCAGACTAGCAACTTATTTCACAACAGAAACTCATCAGGCCAGCAGGGAATGGGATGAAATATACAAAGTCATGCAAAGGAAGGGTCTGAATCCAAGAATACTGTACTCAGCAAAGCTATCAATCAAAATTGAAGGGGAAATCAGGATCTTCACAGACAAAAAAAGACTAAAGGAATTTATCACCACCACACCAGCAATGCAAGAAATGCTAAAGGGTCTACTGTAAAAATAAAGAAATAGAAAGCAAAGAAGGAACACGGGTATAGAATAAAAATGGCGTCAAATAAAAACCCATCAATAATAACTTCAAATGTAAATGGATTAAATGCTCCAATCAAAAGAAATAGGGTAACAGATTGGATAAGAAAACAAGACCCATATATCTGCTTTCTACAAGAAACACACTTAAAAAAAAAAAAAAAAAAAAAAAAAAAGATGCACACAGACTGAGGGTGAAGGGATGGAAAAAGATTTTCCAGACGAATGGAAATAAAAAGAAAGCTGGGGTAGCAATACTTATATCTGACAAATTAGATCTCAGAGTGAAGGACATAACAAGAGATAATGAAGGGCACTTCATATTACTAAAGGGAACAATCCAACAAGAAGAAATAACCCTGGTAAACATATATGCACCCAATACAGGAGCAACCAAATACATTAAAAAAAATCCAAAAAACTGCTGGAGGACATTAAGGGAGAGATTAATAGCAATACAATCATAGTTGGAGATTTTAATACCCCACTGTCACCTTTGGACAAATCATCTAAACAAAAAATCAACAAAGGAACATCAATCCTAAATGGCGCATTAGGCCAGATGGAATTAATCGACATCTTCAGAACATTTCACCCCAAAGCCACAGAATATACATTCTCCTGAAGTGCACATGGGTCATTTTAAAAGATAGACCACATGTTGGGACATAGGCAAAATTTCTTCAAATTCAAAAAGATAGAAATCATATGAAGCATGTTCTCAGATCATAGTGGCATAAAATTGGAAATCAATTACAATAAAAATAATCCAAAGAAATTAAACACATGGAGACTAAATAGCATTCTATTGAACAAGGACTGGGTTACCAGAGAAATTAAGGAAGAAATTGAAAATATCATGAGAACATATGACAATGAAAACACAACAATCAAAAATCTATGGGACACAGCAAAAGCAGTTTTGAGAGGGAAGTTCTTATCTCTACAAGCCTATTGCAAAAAAACAAACAAAAAAATAGTAACAAATTATCTAACTTTACAACTCAAAGAGTTAGAAAAAGAGCAACAAGAAAAGCCCACTGTAAGCAGAAGGAAGGAAATAATAAAAATCAGAGCAGAGATAAACGACATAGAGACCAAAGAAACAATACATAAGATCGACAAAACCAAGAGCTGGTTCTTTGAAAGGATAAACAAGATTGATGAACCTCTAGTCAGGCTCATAAAAATGCAAAGAGAGAGGACCCAAATAAACAAACTCAGAAATGAAAGAGGTGAAATAACAACAGACCCTGCCAAAATACAAAGGATTGTAACGAAATACTAAGAACAAATCTATTCCAATAAACTGGACAACCTGGAGGAAATGGACATATTCCAAGAAAAATATAACCTTCCAAAACTCAATCAGGAAGAATCTAAAATTCTCAATAGACCAGTGACTTTGGAAGAAATTGAAACAGTCATCAAAAAGCTTCCAGCAAACAAAAGCCCAGGGCCAGATGGCTTCACAGGAGAGTTTTACCAAACATTCAAGGAAGAACTAAAACCTGCCCTCCTCAGACTATTCCAAAAAATTCAAGAGGAAGGAACACTTCCAAACTCCTTCTATGAAGCCAGCATCACCCTAATTCCAAAACCAGATAAAGACAATACAATGAAAGAAAATTACAGGCCAGTATCCCTGATGATCATAGATGCCAAAATCTCCAACAAAATTCTAGCAAATCGACTCCAGCAGAACATCAGAAAGATCATAAACCATGACCAAGTAGGATTTATTCCAGGAATGCAAGGATGGTACAATATTTGAAAATCAGTAAATGTGATACATCACATAACAAATTGAGAGATAAAAATAATATAGTCATATCAATTGATGCAGAAAAAGCATTTGATAAAATCCAACACCCTTTCCTGATAAAAACTCTCACAAGGTGGAAGTACAAATTTCATACCTCAACATAATAAAAGCTATATATGATAAACCTACAGCAAACATCATACTCAATGGGCAAAAACTAAAACCATTTACTCTAAGAACAGGAACAAGACAGGGATGCCCACTCTCACCACTCCTGTTTGACATAGTACTGGAAGTACTAGCCATTGCATTTAGACAAGAAGAGGAAATAAAAGGCCTCCAAATTGGAAAAAGATGACATGATATTTTACATAAAAAACCCAAAAGACTTCATCAAAAAAACTAATAGACTTAATAAATGAAATTGTCAATGTAGCAGGATACAAAATTAATGACAAGAAATCTATGGCATTTCTATACACCAATAGTGAACTTACAGAAACAGTGACTAAAAAAGCAATCCCATTTAACATCACACCAAAAATAAAAAACACTAAGATACCTAGGAATAAACTTAACTAAGGAAATAAAAGACCTATATGCGGAAAACTACATGACACTGAAAAAGAAAAGATAGAGGAAGATGTAAACAGATCGAAGAACATACCATGTTCATGGATCGGTAGAATCAACATCATCAAAATGTCTATACTTCCCAAAGCAATTTATAAGTTCAATGCACTCCCCATTAAAATGGCATACTTCACAGACCTAGAAAGAACTCTCCAAAAATTCATCTGGAACAAAAAAACAAAAAACAAAAACAAAACAAAAACAAACAAACAAAAAAGCCCTTGAATGTCCACAGCAATCCTGAGAAAGAAAAATAAAGTAGGAGCAATCTCAATACTAGATTTCAAGCTGTATTACAAAGGCACTGTTTTCTTGAGGTACTGGCACAAGAACAGATACATAGATCATTGGAATAGAATAGAGAATCCAGATATTGACCCAAACCACTATACTCACTGAATATATGACAAAGGAGGTATGAACATACAATGGAGTCAAGACAGTCTCTTCAATAAATGGTGTTGGGAAAATTGAACAGTTACTTGCCAAAAACAGAAACTAGATCACCAACTTACACCATATACAAAAATAAACTCAAAATGGATACAGGACTTAAACATAAGATGGGAAACCATAAAAATACTAGAGGTATCCACAGGTAGCAAAATCTCTGACATATGCCAAAAGAACTACTTCACTGATACTGCCCCTAGAGCAATGGAAGCTAAAGAGAAAATAAACAAATGGGACTACATCAAAATAAAAAGCTTTTTTTACAGCAAAAGAAACCATCAACAAAACAACAAGAAAGCCCACAGTGTGGGAGAACATATTTACAAATGTTATCACTGATAAACGTTTAATCTCCAACATCTATAGACAGCTTATACAACTAAATAAAAGAAGATAAGTGATCCAATTAGAAAATGAGCAATGGACATAAATAGAATATTTTCAAAAAAAGACAGAAGGAAGGCCAAAAGACATATGAAAACATGCTCAAAGTCACTAATGCAAATCAAAACAACAATGCGGTATCATCTCACACCTGTCAGAATGGCTAACATCAACAAATCAACAAACGACAAGTGTTGGCAAGGTTGCAGAGAAAAAGGAACCCTCCTGCACTGCTGGTGGGAATGCAGACTGGTGCAACCATTGTTGAGAACAGTATGGAGTTTCCTTAAAAAACTGAAAATGGAACTCCCATTTGACCCAGTAATCCCACTCCTAGGAATATATCCTAAGAATCCAGAAACACCAATCAGAAAGGATATATGCACCCCTATGTTCATAGCAGCACAATTTACAATAGCTAGGATTTGGAAACAGCCTAGATGCCCGTCTGAAGATGATTGGATCAGCAAACCATGGTACATCTACACAATGGAATACTATGCTGCCATAAAAAGAAAGAATTCTCATCATTTGCAGCAACCTGGATGGAATTGGAGAACATCATGCTGAGTTAAATAAGCCAGTCAATGAAAGAGAAACACCACATGACCTCACTCATTTATGGATAATAAAGAACGTTATAAACTGATGAACAAAAAGTTAGATACAGAGACAGTATAGCAACAGACTGTCAAATTACAGCAGGGAGGATAGGGAGATATGGGGGAGATAAGAGATCAACAGAAGGACGTGTATGCATGCATATAAGCAAAACCAATGAACGAAAAACTCTGGGGGAGAGGGCATGTATGGGAGTGGGGAAGGCAATGGAAAGATATGTACACATATAATACCTTAATAAAAAAATAAATTAGTGATATCAGTAAAAATTACCCGTAAATTCACTACCATATATAGTGGTAGCATTCATATTTGTGCCCAGACTCTGACTTTCCTAGACAGCAGGCACACACATGCATGTACACACACAGAGTCTCAAAATATCATAGAGCAGATAAACATTCATGGAAGGAGTGTATTCTGGATGTATGTATCATGGGTACAATTAGTATTCTGATCACAAACAGGAATAAGAAAGGGTTGGTCCTTAAAGATTCTGAACAGAAAGTCTGGCACCAAAGACTCTAGGACTGCATTGTCCACTGAAGTGACTCCAGCCGCTGTGGCTATTGAACACCTGAAGTGCGGCTCATCCAAACTTACATGTTATAAATATCAAACATACACTGGGTTTCAAAACTTATTTTGAAAAAGAAGGTAAAATATCTCATTCGTAATTTTACTTATTTTTTTAAAATTTATTTATTTATTTATTTATTTATTTATTTATTTACATATCTTATTGATTTTTTTTGCCCCCCTCTCTTCCTCCCACACATCCCCTTCCTCCCCAGAGTTTTATGTCATTGGTTGTACTTATATGCATGTATACAAGTCCTTCGGTTGATCTATTATCTCCCCCAGATCCTCCTCCCCTCCCCGTTGTAATTTGACAAACTGCTTGTTGCTTTACTGTCTCTATATCTATCTTTTGGTTCATCATTTTATTATGATCTTTATTATCCACAAATGAGTGAGGTCATGTGGTGTTTCTCTTTCACTGATTGGCTTATTTCACTCAGCATGATGTTCTCCAATTCCATCCAGGTTGCTGCAAATGATGAGAATTCCTTCTTTTTTATGGCAGCATAGTATTCCATTGTGTAGATGTAACATAGTTTTTGGATCCAGTCATCTGCTGACGGGCACCTAGGCTGTTTCCAAAATCTGGCTATTGTAGATTGTGCTGCTATGAACATAGGGGTGCATATATCCTTTCTGATTGATGTTTCTAGTTTCTTGGGATATATTCCTAGGAGTGGGATTACTGGGTCAAATGGGAGTTCCATTTTCAGTTTTTTTGAGTAAACTCCACACTCTTCTCCACAGTGGTTGCACCAGTCTGCATTCCCACCAGCAGTGCACGAGGGTTCCTTTTTCCCCGCAACCTCGCCAACACTTGTCGTTTGTTGATTTGTTGATGTTGGCCATTCTGACAGGTGTGAGATGGTACCGCATTGTTGTTTTGATTTGCATCTCTCGGATAATTAGTGACTTTGAGCATGTTTTCATGTGCCTTTTGGCCTTCCTTCTGTCTTCTTTTGAAAATATTCTATTTAGGTCCATTGCCCATTTTTTAATTGGATCATTCATCTTCCTTTTATTTAGTTGTATCAGCTGTCTGTAGATGTTGGAGATTAAAACTTTATCAGTGGTGTTATTTGCAAATATGTTCTCCCACACTGTGGGCTTTCTTGTTGTTTTGTTGATGGTTTCTTTTGCTGTAAAAAAGCTTTTTATTTTGATGTAGTCCCATTTGTTTATTTTCTGTTTAGCTTCCATTGCCCTAGGGGCAGTATCAGTGAAGAAGTTCTTTTGGCATATGTCTGAGATTTTGCTGCCTGTGGATGCTTCTAGTATTTTTATGGTTTCCCGTCTGATGTTTAAGTCCTGTATCCATTTTGAGTTTATTTTTGTGTATGGTGTAAGTTGGTGATCTAGTTTCATTCTTTTGCATATGTCTGCCCAAGTTTCCCAACACCATTTATTGAAGAAACTGTCTTGACTGCATTGTATATTCGTGCCTCCTTTGTCAAATATTAATTGAGCATATTGATTTGGGTTGATATCTTGGTTCTTGATTCTATTCCATTGATCTGTATGTCTGTTCTTATGCCAGTACCAGCCTGTTTTGAGAACAGTGGCTTTGTAATACAGTTTGAAGTCTGGTATTGAGATCCCTCCTACTTTACCCTTCTTTCTCAGGATTGCTGTGGCTATTCGGGGTCTTTTATTGTTCCAAATGAAGTTTTGGAGAGTTCTTTCTAGGTCAGTGAAATATGCCGTTGGTATTTTAATGGGGAGTGCATTGAACTATAGATTGCTTTACGAAGTATGGACATTTTGATGATGTTGATTCTACCAATCCATGAACATGGTATGTTCTTCCATCTCCTTACATCTTCCTCTATCTTTTTTTTCAGTGTCGTGTAGTTTTCTGCATATAGGTCCTTTACTTCCTTAGTTAAATTTATTCCTAGGTATCTTAATTTTTTTTGGTGTGATGGTAAATGGAATTGCTTTTTTAGTCTCTGTTTCTGTAGTTTCACTGTTGGTGTATAGAAATGCCATGGGTTTCTTGGCATTAATTTTGTATCCTGCTACATTGCCAAATTCACTTATTAAGTCAATTAGTTTTTTAATGGAGTCTTTTGGGTTTTTTATGTACAATATCATGTCATCTGCAAATAAGGATAACTTTACTTCTTCTTTTCAATTTGGATGCCTTTTATTTCCTCCTCTTGTCTAATTGCAATGGCTAGTACTTCCAGTACTATGTCAAACAGGAGTGGCGAGAGTGGGCATCCCTGTCTTGTTCCTGTTCTTAGAGGGAATGGTTTTAGTTTTTGCCCATTGAGTATAATGTTGGCTGTGGGTTTATCATATATAGCTTTTATTATGTTGAGGTATGATCCTTGTACTCCCACCTTGTTAAAGAGTTTTTATCAGGAAAGGGTGTTGGATTTTATAAAATGCTTTTTCTGCATCAATTGATATGACCATATGATTTTTATCTTTCAATTTGTTTATATGATGTATCACGTTTTTTGATTTGCGGATATTGTACCATCCTTGCATTCCTGGAATAAATCCTACTTGGTCATGGTGTATGATCTTTGTGATGTTCTTCTGGAGACGATTTGCTAGAATTTTGTTGAAGATTTTGGCATCTATGTTCATGAGGGATATTGGCCTGTAGTTCTGTTTCATTGAGTTGTCTTTATCTGGTTTTGGTATTAGGGTGATGCTGGCTTCATAGAAGGAGTTTGGAAGTGTTCCTTCCTCTTGGATTTTTTGGAATAGCCTGAGGAGGATAGGTTTTAGTTCTTCCTTGAATGTTTGGTAAAACTCTCCTGTGAAGCCATCTGGCCCTGGGCTTTTGTTTGCTGGAAGCTTTTTGATGACTGTTTTAATTTCTTCCCAAATCACTGGTCTATTGAGATTTTTAGATTCTTCCTGATCGAGTTTTGGAAGTTTGTATTTTTCTAGGAATATGTCCATTTCCTCCAGGTTGTTCAGTTTGTTGGAATAGAGTTGTTCATAGCATTTTGTAACAATCCATTGTATTTCGGTGGGGAATGTTGTTATTTCACCTCTTTCATTTCTGATTTTTTTTATTTGGGTCCTCTCTCTTTGTTTCTTGGTTAGCCTGGCTAGAGGTTCATCTATCTTGTTTATTCTTTCAAAGAACCAGCTCTTGGTTTTGTTGATCTTATGTATTGTTTTTTTGGTATCTATGTCGTTTATCTGTGCTCTGATTTTTGTTATTTCCTTCCTTCTGCTTACACTGGGCTTTTCTTGTTGCTCCTTTTCTAACTCTTTGAGTTGTAGAGTTAGATCATCTGTTACCCTTTTTTCTAGTTTTTTTTGCAATAGGCTTGTAAGGAAATGAACTTCCCTCTCAAAACTGCTTTTGCTGTGTCCCATAGATTTTTGATTGTTGTGTTTTCATTGTCATTTGTTTCCAGGATGTTTTTAATTTCTTCCTTGATTTCTCTGCTAACCCAGTCCTTGTTTAATAGCATGCTGTTTAGTCTCCATGTGTTTGATTTCTTTGGATTATTTTTATTGTAGTTAATTTCCAGTTTTATGCCATTATGGTCTGAGAAGATACTTGATATGATTTCTATCTTCTTGAATTTGAAGAGAATTTGCCTATGTCCCAAAATGTGGTCTATCTTTGAGAATGTCCCATGTGCACTTGAGAAGAATGTACATTTTGTGGCTTTGGGGTGGAGTGTTCTGAAGATGTCAATTAATTCCATCCGGTCTAGTGAGTCATTTAGGATTGATATTTCTTTACTGATTTTTTGTTTAGATGATTTGTCGAAGGGTGACAGTGGGGTATTAAAATCTCCAACTATGATTGTATTGCTATTAATCTCTCCCTTAATGTCCTCCAGCAGTTTTTTTTATGTATTTGGTTGCTCCTGTAATGGGTGCATATATATTTACCAGGGTTATTTCTTCTTGTTGGATTGTTCCCTTTAGTATTATGAAGTGCCCTTCATTATCTCTTATTATGTCCTTCACTCTGAGATCTAATTTGTAAGATATAAGTATCGCTACCCCAGCTTTTTTTTTCATTTCCGTTTGCCTGGAAAACTTTTTTTCCATCCCTTCACCCTCAGTCTGTGTGCATCTTTTTTTCTGAGGTGGGTTTCTTGTAGACAACAGATGTATGGGTCTTGTTTTCTTATCCAATCTGTTACCCTATGTGTTTTGATTGGAGCATTTAATCCATTTACATTTAAGGTTATTATTGACAGGTACTCATTTGACGCCATTTTTATTCTATACCCGTATTCCTTCTTCACTTCCTATTTCTTTATTTTTATAGTAGACCCTTTAGCATTTCTTGCATTGCTGGTTTGGTGGAGATAAATTCCTTCAGTCTTTTTTGGTCTGTGAAGCTCCTGATTTCCCCTTCAATTTTGATTGATAGCCTTGCTGGGTACAGTATTCTTGGATTCAGACCCTTCCTTTGCATGACTTTGTATATTTCATCCCATTCCCTTCTGGCCTGATAAGTTTCTGTTGAGAAATCAGTTGCTAATCTGATGGGGGTTCCTTTGTATGTAATTTTCTTTCTTTCTCTTGCTGCTTTTAAGATTCTTACTTTGTTGTTGTTGTTTGCCAATTTGATTATAATGTGCCTTGGAATCTGTCTTCTGGGATTCATTTTGCTTGGGACTCTGTGAGCATCTTGGATTTGTGTGGGTTTTTTCTTCTCTATTTCAGGAAAGTTTTCTGTCATTATTTCTTGAAATACTTTTTCCATGTCTACCCCAGTTTCCTTTCCTTCTGGAACCCCTATTATTCTAATATTATTTATTTTGTATTGTCCCAAAGCTCCCGTAGGCTCTCCTGCTTTTTATTCTTTTTTTCTAGAAGCTGCTCTACTTGGGTATTTTTTTCCATCTTATCTTCTAGCTCACTGATGCAGTCCTCTGCTTCATCTAGTCTACTCTTGATGCTTTCTATTGAGTTCTTCATGGTAGCGATGTCATTTTTCATTTCTTCTTGGTTCTTCTTCAATTCCTCATGGTTCTTCTTCAATTCCTCATGGTTCTTCCTCATTTCTTCTTGGTTATTGTCAATTTTCTCTTCCATTCTTTTTAGCCATCCTATGATCATTATTCTTAATTCTTGCTCTGCTACGCTGCTTGCCTCTGATTCGTTTACTTCCTTTTCTGGTGATGCCTGCTTTTCTTTCATGTGCGGACTATGTTTTTGTCTCCCCATGGCCTCTTTTCAGAATGTCTGGTTATGTGGTGTTCCTTCTCCTGCGTTGATTTAAAGGTACAAAATACAACACTACCAGGTACAACACAAGAGGCACTTAACAGGAATGTATTTACAATATTAATAACTTGTAATAAAGGTGACCACTAAAAAAAGGCAACTTAGTGGATAGTAGAGAAGGAAGAAAGGTAAAAATAAAATAAAGAAAAATTAAAAAAAAAAGCTAATAAAAAAAAATTAAAATTAAAAAAATTAAGTAAATAAAATAAAATAAGAGGGATAAAGAGATAGAAAAAGAAGGAAAAAAGTAAGGACAAAATGAAGTTGGAAAACGGAAAAAAAGAAGAGAGAGAGAGATAGAGAGAGAGAAAGAGAGAGCAGAAGCAAACTAAAAGAGAAATGGGAAACAAACTATATATATGTGGAGAAAATTGCCATAGAACAACCACTGAACCCAGCCTATGCCAGTTACAATACTTGGAGATTAATACAAACTACAATATCCACTATTAGTAAGTAAGGCTATTATATACAGAAGTAAAAGAAACAAACATCAACAGAGGATTTTTTTTTAAAGAATACAAAGCAACAATAACAACACAGGAATAGGCATAACAATTTCACTAACAAGCATAAAAATTCACAATAATCTACCTTCACTCAAATAATGCGAAAAGGATAGAGGGGAGAACAGGTTCTTTTTTTTTTTTTTTTTTTTTTTAAGTAGTTAATATAGTGCAGAGATTGGTATTTATACACTTGGATCAGGTGTTGTAACTTAGGTCTATAAATATAGTGAGAGCTTTAGCAGGGGGTATACAGAAAGAATAGAGGAAAAACTAAAGCCGGAAAGGAATAGGATAAACCGTAGACTAAAAGGGTAAAGTTTAGTAAGAGAGTGATGGTGTAAAGGTCGAGTTGAGATGAGATAGGGTTGAATGATGCTATAGTAGAGATTAAAATAGAATGAAGGTTACTCCCAATGTAAAATATAGAAAAAATAAAATGGTACTGGAGAGGAAAAAAAAAGAAACAAAAATTTCAAAATAGCAGTAGTAATAGTGATGATAGAGATTGAACAATGTAATAATTAAAAAGGTAAAATCAAGTAAGGAAAAAAGAAAAAAAATCGTTTCTTAAGTAAAAGATATAAAAAATGAAAATTAAATAAAAGATGTAAAAAATGAAAATAAAATAAAGTATAGTAAAATTAGCATAAAAATGTCCAGTAGTGGTCATTCACTTCCTCTGTTAATGTATTTGGCACTCCTGATTCTTGGACCAGACAGTCTTGCAGTTCCCAGCATTCCACTGCATCTCAGATTTGTAAGGTAATCCTTAATTTTAAGTAGGCTATATCTTAGTTATTTGTGTCCATTTATTTTTTTTTTGATTAATTAAAAGATAAAAGAAAAGAAAAGAAAGAAAGAAGGAAAGAAAGAAAGAAAGAAAAAAAAAGGCAGTTTGTAATTCAGCTCTTAGGTGTCAGTGTTTCCAGTTTGACCTCCCAGTGTTTTTGGTTGCTCTGGTTGCTCTGGCCTTCTTTCTCGATGGCTCTAGCTGGCAGAGTGCCAGCTGGTTCCCAGACTATCTCTTCTGGCTCCGATCCCTTGTTTCCAGGAAGGCAATTTCCCCCTGCAATTTCTCGGATATGCCCAACTGGGCAGACCTTCCCTAGTATTCAGAAGCAAGGGGGTGAAGGGGATCAGGTGCCAAGGTGTCCAGATGTTCCGCCCTTGGCGGGACAGCCACGATTCTAAACACTCTGTCCCGTGTCCCCTGGTGTTTTAAAAAAGTCCCGCTTCTGGGAAGGATTACGTCAAACCCAGCACTAGGTGTCGCTGCAGCCTTCTTTGGGCTCAGCTCTGTGGGCAGTAGTGCGGCGCTCCATGGAGGCGGGGCCGGAGCTCCCCGGCTTCCGTAGCTGCCTGTGCCGCGGGACCCAGATCCCTCAGGCTATCCCCGCAAACTCTGACCTTTCCGTGGGTGACCGAAGAACTCCCTTGAATCCACACGCCTGTGCCAATTCGGGCATCTCAGCTGCTCGATGGACTTCTCCGCTGTGGGTTTTCCAGGCCTCAGGGATGCTCCTCCTTTCCTGGTAAGATGGCGCAGCCTTCCCTCCGGGAGAGCTCGCCAGGAGAGCTCAGCGCTGGCCGCCCCGTCAGGAAATCCTGTCCAGCGAACACTGCCTTACCTTCCTTAAGAATTCCGCTGCCCCTTAGCTGCCAATCAACATTCCCTGAGTGACTCAGACGCTACTTTTATCTGTTCTGGGACCAGAGTCAGAACAAGTCCGACTGTTCGGTTGCCATCTTCAAGCTCCGCCCTTCATTCATAATTTTATATTAATTTCATGTAAAAATCTGTTGGGTATTTTAATTTATTGTATTTTATTTTATTTTTAAATAAAGGGTTGGTATATCAGCAAGGGAAAATTGGGAGTATATAATTTATACTTTTCCTATACTCTGAGAAGTTAGAAAATTTCTTTGTAGCCACCACAACCTATTTCCTTGCCTATGTCTGGCCAAGTGTTAAATAAAGCTGATCTTTAGAGTGTCTTACCTCTTACCTCTGTGTTACTCTGATGTGAAGCTGAAATTACCTGATTGTCCTAGCACCAACAGCTTAGAAGGGTTATTGGGGGGAGGGGGGCGGGAGGGGAGAATGAGTGTATGAGTATGTGAATGTGTGTGAAAAGAAACCAACCATGGGATTTTTCTGGGAGGAGGGCTTCATTTCCCCTATCACAACCCACCCACCTGTTGGAAAGCAGTGACCAGTAAAAGATGACTCCTGCCAGAGCCCATCAGGAAATCATGTGCCTGATGTGTGAGTTTCTATTATTATCCATGACCCTACCCAGTATTTTCCATCTCTGGGTAACTCAAGCCAGACACAGAGCTTCCAGAGCACGTGGTTAGGCATGGAAACACATTGAGTACAGGTCAGATATAGGACTCCTGGAAACTTGGAATTTCTCCAGAGCAGGGCATCTATTCTGAGTAACATCTCAAAGGGTCAGAGATTATCAGGACCCATAGCTCCATAATTAAATTTTCCAACACCTACTCTACACATGTCTCTATGCCATTGCCTTTGTGGAGGCTAGAGTACAAGTATTCACAGCAGCCAAGAGAGAACATAGCCAAGCTGGCACTACAACCTGGCTGCTTTTCCATGACCCTGGTGTCCAGGGTAAGGCTTCACTCACAAAGTTTCCTACACTCCCGTGTTTGAATCTTGTTGTATTAATTATTTGTTATGTTGTGTGACCTTGGCTGAATTACTTAACTTCCCCTTGTCTGAAAATAATAAGTTAGCCATGGTTATATTGTCATCTTTACCAACATCAATATCAATATTCTACCTTATAATTTTATTTTCTACCTGGAAGAGATACAAGTAGAAAGATAAAGACTTCATGTCCCCATTCCACTCACTTTTATTGGTAAGTCTATTTTTTGCCTTCTTATTAGAACTCAATTCTGGCTTAATAACAGCAGTGTACCACAACCCAGGAACTAACCACAACCAGCACATTATTGACCAAACTACATTTGCACATCCAGCATGCAGCCATGACTTCCTAAGGAGGTATCTAAAGCTGAGGGGATGTTGGAAAAGCCTAAAAGAAACCTCATTATTCATTCTAGGTGACCACATCCTCTGTGGTCCTGACCCTCAGCTTACGGAGCCTTGACCGCTCACCATCATCACACTCCAATCATCCTCCAGGCCTGCCTGTGCAGCTGCTTAGTCTCTGGTCAGTCCTCCCTTCTAAACTCTCTGGGCCATTTTGACAAGATGCAGGGATACTTAAAGAAGGTGAAAGGTCATAAGGGAAAGAGTGAAAAGAACTTAAGGACTTGAAAACCACAAACATAGTGATACTAATGTTTTGGTCTCTTTTGATAACACCCTTTAGTCTTATACTAATAAATATGCCAGTTGTCACTGAAAAAATCTCTCTCTCTCTCTCTCTCTCTCTCTCTCTCTCTCTCTCTCTCTTCTCTCTCTCTCTCTCTCTCACACACACACACACACACACACACACGCGCACGCACACACACACACACACACACACACACACACACACACATCAATTAATCAACGTAGAAGAAATAATATTAAGAAATATTGCCAGGCCCTGGCAGGACAGCTTAGTTGGTTAAAGCACTGACCCAATATGCCAAGATTGTGGGTTTGATTTCCAGTCAGAGCACATACAAGAAGCAATCAATGAATACATAAATAAGTAGAACAGCCCAATTGGTGTAGTTCAACGGTTGAATATTGAACTATGAACCTAGAAGTCACAGTTCAATTCCAGGTCAGGGCACATGCCTGGGTTTCAAGCTCAATCCCCAGTAGGGGACATGTAGGAGGCAGCCAAACAATGATTCTCTCTCATCATAAATGTTTCTATCCTTCTCCCTTCCTCTCTATGAAATAATAAAAATATATCTTTTAAAAGTGGAACAATGTTCCACAAATCAATGTTCCTCTCTCTCTAAAATCAATCAGTAAATAAAAATTTTTAAATTAAAAAAGAAATATTGCCATATTACAAATGTTTCTAATTACATAATTGATTTGAACAAGGATTCCAACACCATGTAGTGAAAGGTTGATGGGGAGCTGGATATTTGTGGTGCTAAAGAATCACTTTTACTTATAGGTCACAAGGGGTAAAAGAAACGACAATGGTCACCAGCCTAGTGCTGGGGTCAATATTAACACTACTAATAATGAGGAAACTAAACATTAAGTAACTGCTGAGGAGATACAACATGAAAAACACAGCACTTCCCACAAGTAATTCTTGTCAGAAATACTCAGTTTTTAATTTAAAACCCTTGGATTTAGCTTCCATATAATAGAAAATACAGAATCAGAGCCATAAGTGACATGAGAGAACAATAAAATTAATCCAGAAAGTGGGACATTCTACATGGCAATTGATCCAATCTTTTTAATTCAGAAAAATAAAGGTGATATCAAAAGAAACTTATGAAGCAAAATATCTACATCTACATGTATGCAATCTTTGAATTCTGGTTTGAACAAATCAAAATATTTGGGAGACAAATAGAAGTTGATTAATTTTGTTAAGCATGACAATGAAAATACAGTTAAGTAAAATGTCCTTATTTTTTCAAATAATTTTTTAAGCACTTGAAGTAAAATATCATATATATATATTTTACTTTAAAATACTTCAATAAACACAGCAGGTAAACGTAGCAGAAATATAATTATTAAATATAGATAATATATGGATGGCATTATACTACTATATTTTTCTGAAGTTTTCAAATTTTTCAAAAAGAAAATAGAGGAGGAGCACGGGTAGGAATCCTACTCATCATATTTACCTTATTTTAAGGTTCTTCCTGCCCCATTTCACTTAGTCATTTATTCAACTAACATTTTCAAAGGCAAATAAGAATTTTATATTTACACAAAGAAATCACAAATTACATTAAAACTTCTATGAGCCTGCATAGAGCACTAAGATCAGAGCACCTGCTCAGCATTCCAACACACACAAGGAGCAGTCCAAGGTTCCTCCATGTCTCTCCTCCAGCTCAGGCACTGGGTTAGTCCTATCCAATCACTTAGCCTCATCATCCTTGAGGCTAAGTTACAGAGGATATATGACATCTTATGCTAACCTTCTTGATTAAATAACATATAATGAACAATGCTTCTTCCCAAATTAGGGAGTAAGATGTATGCCTTAAAACAAAGGCCCAGTTTGTCTTATATCGCTAACAGCATTTTAAGCATATTACAGGAATTAACTTCAGTAAAGGAGGCTGATTCTAGCAACTGGACATTCTGGCTCCAGGAGACTTAGTGATTCTCAACCATAAAAACTGAACCTCCGCTTGACCAGTTTCAATATAATCATTGGAATGGACTGTGCTGACTTACGGGTAGAGAACTTTCAACCCCCCCTTCCCCATTTCTTTGTTCTGCTTTCCCTCTCCCTCCTGATAAAAATCCCTGCCTGCACTAAGATGTTAAGGTGGGCTTTGGTATGAGCGTCCCCCATCTTTTCAGATGGGCAGCACTTGAATAAACTACTTTCTTTCTCATAAGCACCTGTCTCATGAATTTGGCTTTCCTTGTGGCAACCAGTCAAACCTGCATTCAGTTATACTCCTGCCTGGAAGTTCTACAGAGGTAATCAGAGTAAACCCAAAGCTGGTGACTTTGGGAGGCAAGATGTCATGCCCAAGGAAGGTCATCCATCTTCCATAACTGGGAACATTGTGTTAGTTCAGAATGGTTGGGATACCTGTGCTGGACTGGCCCCCTGGGTCACTGAATATGATTCCTTCCCCATCATTTTACAGATGAAGGAGCCAGGGCACAGAAAGGTAAAGAAAGAAGATTCAAGATTTTATAACTCTGTAACAAAAGAGCCTAAACTGGAATCCAGGTCTTCTGATCTTGGCCTGAGTTATTCACTTTATACTTCCTGCCTCACCAATACTTTGCACTTCCAGGGCCCTGGGCTGTGCTCACGCCTACATCAATGCAAGGCCAAACCTGTATGGCAAAACTTCAAACAAGAAAAAGTTCCACAGAGAGAAACTGAGAGAGGCTTATGATAGTGCCACTATGACTCATATTTGAAAATGAGTCATCCTTCTCTAATAGAAATAGAAATCTGTTTCTCAGGATAGGGGGAGGGGATGCAGAGAGTAAGCTGACCCAGCAGAGGATATGTAAGTCATATGTTTGCTCATATTTCAGATTCTTCTCTCTAGCCAATCAGAGCTCCTGCTTTCTCTCTTACACTATTTCTGTCTCTCAATTCTATTTTGAATCTGGGCTTGTAGAGCTTAGACCAGAAAATTGAACGAGCAACTATTAAATGGTGTGATAAACGCAATGATAGGGAAGCTGGACTCTTGGGATTTTGTGAAGTGTGTGCTGCTGGTGCCTTTTTGTCCAGCAATGCAGGAGCTGAAGATGGGAAGATAAAGAGACCCTAATAAAGGCGTTCCTTTCTTCAAGAAAACAGAGACATTCCTCCCACAAGCCTAGTGCTGAGATAACTATGAAAGTTCCTACTTTGTCATTCCTACAAATATTTATTGTGCTATGATATACAAAATGGTATTGAAAGGTACTGAGCTAATTTTAAAAAATATATATTTTATTGATTTTGTACAGAGAGGAAGAAAGAGAGATAGAGAGTTAGAAACACCGATGAGAGAGAGTCATCAATCAGCTGCCTCTTGCACATCCCCTACTGGAGATGTGCCTGCAACCAAGGTACATGCCCTTGACCGGAATCAAACCCGGAACCTTTCAGTCCCCAAGCTGACGCTTTGTTCATTGAGCCAAACCAGTTTTGGCCTGAGCTAATTCTTATTCATCCTCCAGGTCTCTCATTAAAAGGTATTTTCTACAGGAAATCTGGAAAACCACAAAACAATATAGGAGCCCTACTATGTGCTCCCACAAGTCCTTTTATTCCTATCATTGCATTTATCACACCATTTAATAGTTGTTTGTTCAATTTTCTGAATTCCCTAGTAAAGGGAGTAAATTCTATGAGGGCAAGGAACCCTTGTTTACTCACTGAATCTCCAGCTTTGACCACAGTGCTTGAACATAGCATGTGGTAAATAAACATATGGATGGTTAGTATGAAAACCCTGCCCTAAGGGGGCTCACATCTATTTAACAAAAAGGAAAGTGGCCAGTGCTTATAAGGCAATGGGAATTCAAAAAAGAAAGAAATAATTTGATTTGGTTTCTTGGAGAAGGAATATTTGCAAAAACCTTGATAAACATTACCATTTTTGTTAAATTTAGAAGCAGTATGAACAAGAATCAGGAAAAGTTAGGGCAGGTCTCACAAATTGCTCAGTTTGTCTGAGGCATAAGCTCATGAAGGGCAGGGCAGATGCTACATTTGTGCTACCTACGACCATTCTCCACAGGAAAAGGGGCCTATGTTTTGTAGAATGTCAAAAAAATAAAGTCAACAATCTTTATAATTATACTGTAAGAAACCTTTCCCTATGTCAATCTTATATCATTTCTATTTTAATACTAGTTATTTCCTTTTGCTTTCTCTTCAAATAACTAAGGTCAATTAATCACAGTCCTCTATAGAAGGAGATTTAATAATCATTTTTGTAGTATCACAAAACAGTAAAATTGGCACATTACTTAGAAAGGAACTGACACAGGCCAATACTATATGCCATGTGAAAACCTGAGACAAGTCCAAGTATCTTTGACCATCTGTGTGGTTTTCAGGAAGCATATTATTACAGCAAATTATTTCTAGTTGTCAGACTGGGATAATAAATCACCTAAACTTTAGGGTCTAGGTCAGAGATGGCAAATAAAATATAGCTCCAACAGTGTCACAGAGGGATAATTAAGTGAGAACAAATGTGACTCATTAAAAATTATTTGAATTATTTTTGCTCAAAACCCTTCAATTACAACCCTTTGAAATTAATCAAAACATAGAATAGATAGCAAATCAGAAACAGCCACAACAAGGAGTCAGCCTAAATTCACATCAGTTGAATTAAGGTAGCTCTGCAGTTACAGCAGTAGGAGGGATGATATAGACCAACATTAGGAATGGCAAGGGTAAGTAGACTCCCTGTAGGAGAACCAGTGATGTCAAAAGTAAGTTAAGCTTTAACTGACATTGGGTACAAGTGTAGGAGATATCAAGGAGTGTGAATCTGATTTACACAGTACCCACTTTGTTTCCCCATTCTCTTCCATAGCTCATTTTCTGGGAGAAATTCTAACAGGAAGACACTTTCAGGGGAAATGTCAAGGCTGCAGATAGGTGGCCAAAGAGAAAAGGAGCAGTTTGTCTACTTCCTTCCCCCAACAGTGCCATATACTCCTACTCATCCCCTTTCACTGGCGCTATATTCAACAGCTACTTCCTCCTTGAAAATTATTTTTAACTTTCATCTCCCTTTCAAGGTCACCAGGAGCCCCCTCCAAAAGGACCCTCAACATTAGAATTACCTCCCCGGTATCTTCCCATGAAAATGTACCTGAAAGGGCAGGGCGGGGCTAACTCCTCCGAATAAGAGGGCAGGATGGAACTCCTGATCCTCCATTTTGTAACTGGACCCTAGCCCTCACCCAACCAATCAGGGTCAGTCAAAGCAGTGACATCACTACCCTTATAAACCCCTTGATCTGTTGAAGCTCACGCTCTTCCGCCATGCCAATGTCAGTGTAAGAGGGACAGAGCCCATGCTAGCATGGAACAGGCTTTCTGCTATTGCATCGGACTCGGCTCCCTGGTGGTCCTTGGGATCACAAAATCTGGGTGTAACATACCAGTGCCTTTGCCCCAGCCATGGACTGAAAGAGCTCTGCTTATCAGGCCCCTCCACTGCTCAGAAGCATGTAGCCAGTGAAATCTACAAGAACCTGTGTCCTAGTAATATATAAAAATGTTTTAAAAATATTTAAAAATGCAATTTTAAAGTCCAGCCTGAACACTCTCCAATCTGGGACCCCTTGAGATGTTTAGGCCCGATCCCACTGGGCATCCCTCTCAATCCAGGACTGCTGGCTCCCAACTGCTTGCCTGCCTACATGCCTGATCACCCCCTAACCACTCCCCTGCCAGCCTAATTGACCCTAACTGCCCTTCCCTGCAGGCCTGGCCCCCTCCAACTTCCTTCCCCTGCTGGCCAGTCACTTCTAACTGCCCCCCCTTTCCAGCCTGGTTGCCCCCAACTGCCCTCCCCTGCAGGCCTAGTCCCCCTCAACATCCTTCTCCTGCAGGCCTAGTCCCCCCCAACTGCCTCCCCTGCTGGCCATCTTGTGGTGGCCATCTTGTGTCCACATGGTGGTGGCCATCTTTGACCACATGGGGACAAATCATCTTGTGTGCTGGAGTTATGGTCACTTTGAATATTACCTCTTTATTATATAGGATAGGTTTTAAAATGTTTAAATTAACTTTCCTTGAAACTTAAAGTGTGATTCCCCACTGCCCTGAAGCAATGGTACCTCATAGATAAGGATGTGAACTTTAGTAAACAACTCAACTCAGAGTGACTTGTCAAGATAACCACTTGAGTGAGTGATGCACTAGCCCCTTGCCCTATTTGAAATAAACATGTGTGCATTGACATAATTCATTGATAGCCACCTAGGCAGTTGTAAATGGGGTGCAGGAATTAAAACTGGGGTCCAGACAAAAAAAGGGCTCATCTGTCAAGACAGCCACAAAGGCACGTCCTTTTGCCAGTCAAGCAAACGACACCACTCCATGCTCTTCTCCCTGCCAGACAGACACGACTGAGCTCTCAGGTGAGGAACACCAGCCCCCTGCATCTGGATCAGACCAGACTAGCTGCCGAACCCCAGAGGACAGTACTGGGGATCCTCAATAGGACTGTACCTGCAGCACCAGGAATTGTGTAGTAAAGTGCTGTGTGATTTGCAACTGCATATGTTTCATGTGGTATAATTCCTCCAGCAGTTAATTAAATTATTTTGCATATGCTTACAATTTAAATTAAAGCTTCTGGTCTTTTTGATCCTAAGCCTGCGTTCGGTCCTGGTTGTGTAGAATAGCCTCTTCTCTAGCAACTACTTCAATGTCCCACACCTGCATGCTTAAAGTTTATCTCAAGGGACACCTTAGATCAGTGGTTCTCAACCTTTCTAATGCCTTAACACTTTATTACAGTTTCTAATGTTGTGGTGATCCCAAACAATAAGATTATTTTTGTTGCTACTTCATAACTGTAATTTTGCTACTGTTACTAATTGTAATGTAAATATCTGTGTTTTCCGATGGTCTTAGGCAACTCTGCTAGCGGTTCTCAACCTGTGGGTTGCAACAACATGAGGTCTGCTAGCAGAGTTCTCAACCCTTAGAAAAGTTGTGGTCTAGGTTTATAGATGTGTCATTTAAAAAGAGGTTTTGTGAGTGGGAGAAAGTCAATAAAAAATATTTCCCCATCAAGACAATGCTGCCACCAAAACCAGATAAAGATAACACAATGAAAGAGAATTACAGGCCAATATCCTTCATGACCATAGATGCCAAAATCCTTAACAAAATTCTAGCAAATCAAATTTAGCATTACAACAGAAAGATCATACACCATGACTGAGTAGGATTTATCCTGGGGATGTGAGGATGGTACGATGCCATCAAATTAATAAACATGATACATCCCATAAACAAAATGAGAGATAAAAATCACAGTCATATCAATTGATGCAGAAAAAGCATTTGACAAAATCCAACATCCTTTCTTGATAAAAATGCTCAGGAAAATGAGAATAGAGGGATTATACCTCAACATAATAAAAGCCTTATATGACAAATCTACAGCAAACATCATAATCAATGAGCAAAAACTAAAACCATTTCCCCTAAGAAGAGGAACGAGATAGGGATGCCCATTTTCACCACTCCTGTTCAACATACTACTGGAAGTGCTAGCCATAGAAATTAGACAAAAAGAAGAAATAAAAGGCATCCAAATTGGAAAAGAAGTATAGCTGTCATTATTCAAAAATGACATGATACTGTACAGAGAAAACCCTAAAGACTCTATCAAAAATTATTAGACTTAATAAGTAAATTTGGCAATATATCAGGATACAAAATTAATGCCAAGAAATCTAGGGCATTTTTATACACCAAAAGTGAACTTACAGAAAGAGAGATTTAAAAAATCCTATTTACCATCGCACCAAAAAAATTACCTAAGAATAAACTTTACTAAGGAGGTAAAATACTCATACTCAGAAAACCACAGGACATTGAAAAAAAGAGATAGAGGAAGACATAAACAGCTGGAAGAACATACCCTGTTCATGGACTGCTAGAATCAACATCATTAAATGTCCATACTATCTAAACCAATCTATAGATTCAATGTACTGCCCATTAAAATACCAATAGCATATTTCACAGACCTAAAACAAACTCTCCAAAAAATTGATCTGGAATAAAAAAAGATCCCGAATAGCTGCAGCAATCTTGAGAAAAAACAAAATAGAAGGGTTCGAAATACCAGATATCAAGCTGTATTACAAAGGCACTGTTCTTAAAACTGCCTGGTACTGGCACAAGAACAGACATATAGACCAGTGGAATAGAATAGAGACACCAGAAATTGACCCAAACCACTGTGTTCAATTAATATTGACAAAGGAGGCAAGAACATACAATGGAGTTAAGATAGTCTCTTCAATAAACGGTACTGGGAAAATTGGACAGATTCATGCAAAAAAATGAAACTAGAACACCAAATTATAACATACACAAAAATAAACTAAAAATTGATAAAGGACTTAAACATAACACGGAAAACCATAAAAATACTAGAGGAATCCACAGGCAGCAAAATCTCAGACATATGCCAAAGAACTTCTTCACTGATACCGCCCTTAGGGCAATGGAAGCTAAACAGAAAATAAACAAATGAAACTACATAAAAATAAAAAGCTTTTTTTACAGCAAAAGAAACCATCAAAAAAACAAGAAATCCACTGCATGGGAGAACATATTTCACAATATTATAAGGGTTTAATCTCCAACATTTACAGGGAACTCATACAACTTAACAAAAGTAAAATAAACAATCCAATAAAAAAAATGGGCAAGGGACCTAAAGAGATACTTTTTGAAAGAGGACATAAGGAAGGCCAAGAGACATATGAAAACTTGTTCAAAGTCACTAATCATCTGAGAGATGCAAATCAAAATGGCAATGCAGTACCATCTCACACTTGTCAAGAAATCAACAAACAACAAGTGTTGGCAAGGATGCGGAGAAAAAGGAACCCTCGTGCACTGCTGGTGGGAATGCAGACTGGTGCAGCACTGTGGAGAACAGTATGGAATTTCCTCAAAAACCTAAAAATGGAACTGCCATTTGACCCAGTGATCCTGCTTCTAGGAATATATCCCAAGAAACTAGAAACACCAATCAGAAAGGTATATGCACCCCTATGCTCGTAACAGCATAATTTACCATAGCTAAGATTTGGAAACAGCCTAAGTGCCCATCAGCAGATGAGTGGATTAGAAAACTGTGGTATATCTACACAATGGAATACTATAATGTAGTAAAAAAGAAGGAATTCCTACTTTTTGCAACAGTATGGATGCAACTAGAGAGCATTATGCTAAGCAAAATAAGCCAGTCAGAGAAAGATAAATATCACATGATCTCACTCATCTATGGAATATAATGAACAACATAAACTGATGAACAAAAACATCCAGAGACAGAGAAGCATTGATCAGACTGTCAAACATCAGAGGGAAGGTAGGGGAGGGTGTGGTAAGGGGGAGAGATCAACCAAAGGACTTGTATGCATGCATATAAGCTGAACCAATGGACACAGACAACAGGGGAGTGAGTGCATAAGGGGGGAATTGGGAGGTAATGAGAACACATATGTAATACCTTAATCAATAAAGAAAGTAAAAAAAAGCAACAACAATAACAAACAAACAAGGATAAGGACACATACATAATACCTTATCAATAAAGAAAAAAAAGACAATGCTGTGCATGCTATTGAATATTCTAAATAGAACCTACTATATAAAAATCAATGTTTCAAAATAAATAAAAGATATATTCTCTTTTAAAAATATTCAAACATAGTTTTTAAACATGCAAATTCTTTAGCACATTTAAATAAAGTTTTACTGTTTAAATTTTTTATTTTCCAGGTGTTTTCAGAAAGTTGCCTATTGAATACAATCAAAGTTTGCTCAGAGGGCTAGATTATGATCATTGGCTCCCCTGAAAGCCTACTTTAGGCTCCATTTTGAGAGTCAATATGATGTTCAGGTAAAAATTAAAATATGTAAAAGGAAGCACTTTGAAAATTCTAAAGCACTAGCTAATGCTAGACATTATAAATATTAAATATAAAATCTTGAGTATGATGCCTATTTGCTTTAAAATAATGGGGAGAAAAAGGATGATAAATGAAGCAATACTTATAAGTGGGTAATATTTGCAATTGGGTGGTTCATATATAGGAGTCCATTACACCATTTTCCTCTTTTCAATATGTTTGAAATTTTGTGTAATAAAAAGTTTAAAAGCAAACACTTACAAATCTGAACCATAATCCCTTCTTCATATTGTAGGTGAGAAAGAACAGTCCAGAGAAGTTAAGTGACTTTCTTGAAACCAAACAGGTAGCTACAGAGCCAGAAGCTAAAATTCTGAACTCCCAGTCTGGGTTCCTTCTATGCTTCCACATATGGGGCCTCAGGCAGAAATGGATTCCTCTAGCCACTTTCCTGAATATCCCTGAGTCCTTAAGTCTCTCAGGTGTATCCAGAAGCACGCTCAGAAGAGGTAGGGTGCTGGACAGATCTGGAGCTAGAAACAGCAGAGTTGGGGCCAGAGCCAGAAAGCTCTGGGCACTTGCCAAATTGAACAGAGGCCAGGAGAAGTGGGGAAGTTCTCCCTTTGTCTGATTTGTCACTAACATCTGTATCGAGTGCCAGAGAACCTGATCTTGGTGTCAGAGACTTGTTTATTCTGTCCTCAAACCAACCCAACTTTTTCAAACTACCTCCCTACTGCTAAAACACCACAACTCTGGACCAGGAGATTCTGGGTTTCCAAGTGGTCATAGAAGTGGATTGGAGGTGGCTATTACCCACCCCAATTGTGGGGGAGAGAGGAGGGATTCTAGAGGGTGGAACTAGAAATGTAGAGATGTCTCCTCCTCAGCAAGTAAGATCCATGACTATGAAAGGAGACAGATGCAATGTGGAAACCAGGCCTGTGCTAAGGCCCCTAAGCTAGGTAGGTAGGAAAACAAGAAGTCTGAGGTTCCCTGGTGAGCCAAAGAGAGCTATCTGTGTGCTAAAGTCCTTCTGACTGACTGCTAAAAAAAACTGGGGAGTTGGCGTGGGTTCCAAGTGCTGGGAAGCTGAGCAAGCTCAAATTGTAAGTGTCCCAAACCCAAGCCAGATCGTGAAGACAAGTCACCCCAAGTTTGGAGTGACTATGATGCACTAAGTCCCCTGTCACAGTCTGGGACAATGACATTCGTGGTTGGTTGGGTGTAGTGAGCTGACTACACCCACTCCCCCAACCATGGGCCCACCAATCTGGAATGTTGGACTGCCCCTTCTCCCCTCATTCTGGTCCCTGAGCTGTCCATTTGGGGCTCCCTCAGAATTTCCTTTGTCCTGCACTGTGCTCCCTATGTACGCTCCCACTTCTCTCATGTGCACAAAGCTCCATTGGTCCCATCACCCTGAATTGACACCCCAGGAGACTTCAAACTCTACTGATCCGAAGTTATGGATCTGATAGCCTCCACATAGATATGGCCCTAGGCTGGGTGCCTGCCCCTCCCCAACTCCTGCGCTGCAGGCTCACCATCTCAGCTGAGCACTTCTCCTGCTCTCCTCCCAGCTGGCCTGCTCACCCCAACTGTTCCAGATACAGTCTTGTCCGCTGTTGTGACACACTGGGCAGGTGGGGGCTGGGGACAGGCTTGCTTATCCAGCAGCTGCTCTTCAGCATCACAGTGCCCAGGGAGGGGAGGAACCCAGGCAGGTCACAGTGGCTCCTCCCGCCACTCCCTCCTCTCCCCCTCCCCCCACACTCACACGTACCCTTTTCCCCTCCCCTCACACGAGGCCCCACCCAACTTCTCCGTGAAGCTTGTGCCTGCTGGGAGCTCTGGGAACTGCGCTGTTGGATTCCGTGCCACTGAGCAAGGGAGCAGTCCTATTATTAAAGAGCACTCCTTCATAATGGGATATAGGCAATTATTATTCAAGCTTCTTAGGAAAGAAATGTGAAAACTCACTTCCCAAACTTTCATTCTCTTCCTGTTGTCACCAGGAAGAGCTAGCCCAGGAAAGGGTTTAGCTGAGAACATTCGCCCTCAAACCAGATGAGTAGAGAAATGATGGAGATGATTCAGAACTCACTAATGAGGAGCAGGCTCCATGCTCAGCTCTTCTGCTGCTGCTGCTGCTGCTCAGGAGGGCTTGAGTAGTTGCTGCACCTGTACTCTGGAAACTGATATCTACTCACATCAAGGTCTACCTGGTCACTGGAGAGTTAAATGAGATAACATCTATAATAATAGAAGCGTAATATGCTAATTAGACTGGACTATTCCTCTGGATGTCCTTCCAGAAGACCTTCCGGATGAATCTGGGGCTGCAAGGGAAGCCCTAGTCCCTGTTGCCTGCCAGCAGCCAGAGGAAAGCCTGGGTCCTGGGTGCCAGAGAGAAGCCAGTGCTGGCGGCTGTAGGAAGGAAGGCCTTCTTGTGCATGAATTTCGTTCATCAGGCCTCTAGTTGTTTTTGTTTCTACCATTCTATCAGGGTACATCACCCCACCACCACCACCACCATTATTTTCAAATCTGTTTCTTAATCCATTTATCATCACTCCCTCTTCCTACTTTTACACCCAGAAAATATAGAATGATATCAGGGGTCTGGCTGCCTCTTTGCCTAGTAAAAGGAGTGTTTCCGCTGGTCACAAATGACACTAAATAGCAAGGGATTTCCCCTACCCTCCCTCTAGTTGAGAGGGGTGGGAGAACAAGAGCTGGCCTAGGAAAGAGCCCCTCTGTTCACACTTGTAATTTTGGCCACTGTATTGAACCTCCCTCTACTTTCCCTCTCCTTCCCCTAGTGTAGTCGTGGGCTGAATGATTATCAGTCCTAGGTCTCATTGCAAAACTGATTATCAATGTGTGTCGTTATGTGTGACCCAGCTCCTATTTTCTCTCCCAACTTTATCAGGCACCTGACCACCAACCACCAAGTCACTCCAGGCAAATCTGGCTTTTCTGCAAGATATTACTACATAGAACTTCTCTGACCAAATATGGTGACTCTCCAAGTTTCCAAGCACAGATACAGATTTATTTGCCCTGCCATTCCTAAGATAATTCTCTGGCCAGTAGAGAATGAGGACTTCCTTCCTTCCTTCCTTCCTTCCTTCCTTCCTTCCTTCCTTCCTTCCTTCCTTCCTTCCTTCCTCCCTTCCTTCCATCCTTCCTTTCTTCCTATTTTCCTGTTGCAATTTGTTCTGCTGACCATCATTCGTATATTTTCCTATTTATACTACTAGAGGCCTGGTGCACAAAATGTTCACTTCTTTTTGGTTTTTAAGTCATCTGCCTTATAATTATTTGACTGTGGCAACCCCAAACTCATTAATAACTTTCCCTATCACCCTCCATCCTATGTCTTTCTCCCTGAGTTTAAGTTTTGAAAGAAGGAAGAACATACATTTTTGGGTCCCTATGAAGGTTAATTTTATGTGTCAATTTACTGAGCCATTGGATACACAGACATTTGGTCAAACATTATTCTGGGTGTGTCTGTGAGGGTGTTTCTGGGTGATATTAATATTTGAATCAATAAACTGAATAAAGCAGCTTGTCCTCCTCAGTGTGTGTGGACTTTATCTAATTAACTGAAGATCTGAGTAGAACAAAAAGGCTGAGTAAGAGAAAAGGGTTGTCTGCTTGACTATTGAGCTGGGACATAAGTCTTTTCCTGCCCTTGGACTAGACCTTAACCATCCACTCTCCTGAGTCTCCAGCTTGCTGACTACAGATTTTAGGATGTTTCAGTCTCCATGATCATGTGAGCCAATTCCTTATAATAAATAATTAGTTGTTATAGTTATAATAAATATTTATATAAAGAAAAAAATATATACGATATATTTATATCCAAAAGATTTGTATGGGATGGAGTGGCATTGTAGGAAAGATAAGACAATAAGATAGTTTGGTCATTCCTTTTTCTCCAAGGCTTTGGTATTGTCACCAGAACTATTCCATACTGGGGGCTGGCCCTGCACCAGCAGGGTCCAATATCTCCAGGCTCTTGACTTTCTCAGAAAAGAATTCAAGAACATGTCTGAGTGAGAGTTCAAGTGAGAGTAAAAACAAATTTTTTTCAGAAAGAGACATAGAGGCTAGGATGCTCTGCTGAGAAAGAAGCAAAAGTACAGGTCTAAGTGGAGGCAGGCAAACTCGCCAGTGAGTTACACAAATGAACAGTCAGTTCTTGGGATTTCCTATTTCCAAGGGTAGACTTTTTTCTGAACTTTGTGGCACAAAATTCTGATTTTGCTTTCCTAATATGGCTTGATTGGGAAATGTCATAGCATTGGTCCCCTCACCCCCTTCTACTTATGGTATCAGTTTTAAAAAAAAAAAAAAATTTTTATTGATTTTTTTACAAAGAGGAAGGGAGAGGGATAGAGAGCTAGAAACATCGATCAGAGAGATACATAGACCAGCTGCCTCCTGCACACCCCCTACTGGGATGTGCCCGCAACCAAGGTACATGTTCTTGACCGGAATCGAACTTGGGACCTTTCAGTCTGCAGGCTGACACTCTATCCACTGAGCCAAACCAGTTTCGGCTATGGTATCAGTTTTAATTACAAGGATAGTATAATGATCTTTGGGATCAGTCTCTGGTCAATTTTCTCTCCATTGTGGATGAAACTGATTTTAGCCAGTCCTTATTGTTGTTGACTTCTGTGACACCACATGAGTTTCCTGCCATAAACTATTTTCCATTTGATCATAAGTGGATGTCGGGGCTCTGACAAGAGGACCTATTGGTTTACTGGTTTGTGATGTCTGATCCTACGTTACAATTGTTTGGAGGTTTCCTAATCTGCCTCAGTATTCGGTACATAGCTAATTTCTCAGTTGTATATTTCCCTCCTGTCAGACACTGAAACTATATTCTATTTCTCTGGAAAGTCTAGACAAATACAGTCCCCTTTTTGCAGGTGAAGAAACTGAAGTCAAATTCAGGCTATGTAGGGAAAAGCAACCTCCCATAAAGTGTGATTTAGGCCTTGTAAAGAAATTACTTCATCTTTACCACATCCCAGTTTACTACTGATCAGAAGCCAGTGCTTAAGCCCTTACCCTCATTGCATCTAAGGTTCTGTTACAGATCAGGTAACCACCTTCTTTAGCTGCCAGTCCCTGAAAATGCACCAAAAGATCTGTGTGGGATAAAATGGCATCATAAGAAAGATAAAGCAGTCACTTCTCTCTGAGGCCTTGATGTTCTGCATATAGTTTTTCACTTGTTATACATTCCCTTCTATCAGACACTAAAATAACTCACTGAATTCATTCATATTCATTATCTCTCTCTCTCTCTTCTCTCTCTCTCTGTTATTTCACATATTGCTATGGGTACTGCAAAGTGCTCCAATTTTTCTGAACTATACCCATGCAAGATATTAAAATAGTTAGAAAACTATTCTCACCATTGATGAAAATAGCCCACAAGGAAAATACTAGTACTGTTTCATAGCATTTTCATATACAATCTGTTTAGAGCTGTTATTCATATTAGCAAAATGTTGAAAAGAACTGGATTAGCCAACATATTTAATAGGAAGGAATACTACATAAATAATAATATATAAGGATTGGGGACAAGATGGGAACCGAACAGACGGACTTGCTCTGACCCTGGTCCCAGAACAGATAGAAGCAGCGTCTGAGTTGCTCAGGGAATATTGATTGGCAGCTAAGGGTTAGCAGAACTCTAAAGGAAGATAAGGAAGGGTCCGCTGGACAGGATTTCCTGACCAAGCAGCCAGCACTCCGGCAGCAGAGATCTCTCCCAGAGCTACGGGCTCAGAGGGAAGGTTGCGCCATCTTACCAGGAAAGGAGGATCTTCTCTGAGGCCTGGAAAACACACAGCAGAGGAGACCATCGAGCAGCTGTGATGCCCCAATCTGCACAAACACGTGGATTCGAGGGAGTTCTTTAGTCACCCACGGAAAAGTCAGAGTTTGCGGGGATAGAGTGAGGGTTCTGGGTCCCTGCTGTGCCGGCAGCGACTGTAGCCATGGCGCTCCCGAACACCCTGCTGCGACTGTAGCTGCGGAGCTCCCGAGTGGCCCCCCACACCTAGCTGTGCCGAAAGAAGGCTGCAGCTGCAGCAAAAATCCTGCCCAGTGAGATCCAGTGCTGGGTTTGGCGTAATCTTCCCCAGAAGAGGGACTTTTTTTAAAAAGCCAAGGGACATGGGACAGATTGCTAAGAATCCAGGCTGTCCCTCCAAGGGTGGAACATCTGGACACCTTGGGGCCTGATCCCCTTCAGCCCCTTGCTTCTGAATACTAGGGAAGGACTGTCCAGTTGGGCATATCCCGGGAGATTGCAGGGGGAAATTGCCTTCCTGGAAACGGGGGATCAGAGCCAGAAGAGATAGTCTGGGAGCCAGCAGGCACTCTGGCAGTTAGAGCCATAGAGAAAGAAGGCCAGAGCAGCCAAAAAGACTGGGAGGTCAAACCAGAAACACTGCTACCTAGGGGCTGAATTATAAACTGCCTTTATTTTTTTCTTTTAATTAATCAAAAATAAATGGACACAAATAACTGAGGTGCAGTGGAATGCTGGGAACTGAAAGACTGTCTGGTCTGAGAATCAGGCATGCCAAATACAATAACAGAGGAAGTGAATGACCACTACTGGACATTTTTATGCTAATTTTACTATTCTTCATTTTATTTTCATTTTTTTACATCTTTTACTTTATTTTCATTTTTTACATCTTTTACTTAAGAAACGAATTGCTTTCTTTTTTACTTACTTGATTTTACCTTTTCAATTATTACATCTTTCAATCTAAATCATCACTATTACTTCTGCTATTTTGCATTTTTTGTTCCCTTTTTCTTCTTTTTTTTTTCTCCAGTACCATTTTATTTTCTCTTTATTTTACATTGGGATTACTCTTCATTCTATTTTAATCTCTGCTATAGCATCGTTCAACCCTATCTCAACTCGACCTTTACACCATCACTCTCTTACTAACTTTTACCCTTTTGTCTCCTGTTTATCCTATCCCTTTCTGGCTTTAGTTTTCCCCCTATTCTTTCTGTATACCCCCTGCTAAAGCTCTCACCATACTTATAGACCTATTTTAAAATCCCCTGATCCAAATGTATAAATAGCACTCTCTTCACTATATTAACTAGTTAAAAAAAAAAAAACCTGTTCTCCTCTCTCCTTTTGTCATTGTTTGCATGAATGTTGATTATGGTGAATTTATAATGAAATTGTTATGCTTATTCTTGTGCTGTTATTGTTGCTTTGTATTTTTTTTTTAAATCCTTTGTTTTGTTTGTTTTTTACTTCTGTACATCATAGCCTTACTTAATAATAGTGGATATTGTAGTTTGCATTAATCTCCAAGTATTGTTGCTGGCATTGGCTGGGATTAGTGGTAGTTCTATGGGAATTTTTTCCATATATATAGTTTGTTTCCCCTTTCTCTCTTAGTCTTCTTCTTCTTCTTCTTCTTCTTCTTCTTCTTCTTCTTCTTCTTCTTCTTCTTCTTCTTCGCCCTCTCTCTCTCTCTCTCTCTCTCTCTCTCTCTCTCTCTCTCTCTCTCTCTCTCTCTCTCTTCTTCCCTGTTTTCCAATGTCATTTCGTCATTACTTTTTTCCCCTTCTTTTTCTATCTATTTATCCCTCTTTTTTTATTTTCTTTTTTTAATCTTATTTTTACCTTTCTTCCTTCTCTCCTATCGCCTAATTTGCCTTTCTCTAGTGGTCACCTTTATTAGAGGTTATTAATATCGCAAATACATTCCTGTTAAGTGCCTTTTGTGTTGTACCTGACAGTGTTGCATTATGTGCCTTTAAATCAATGCAGGAGAAGGAACACCACATAACCAGACATCCTGAAAAGAGAGACCATGGGGAGACAAAGAAATAGCCCGCACACGAAAGACAAGCAGGCATCACCAGAAAAGGAAGTAAACAACTTAGAGGCAAGCAACCTACCAGAGCAAGAATTCAGAGTAATGATCATAGGATGGCTTAAAAAAATGGAAGAGAAAATTGATGATATGAATAAGAAACAAGAGGAAATGAAGATGAACCAAGAAGAAATGAAAAATGACATTGCTACTATGAAGAACTCTATAGAAAGCATCAAGAGTAGACTAGAAGAAGCAGAGGACCACATCAGTAAGCTAGAAGAAACGATGGAAAAAAAATACCCAATTAGAGCAGCTTCTGTAAAAAAAAAAAAAAAATTAAAAAGCAGGAGGAGAGCCTAAGGGAATTTTGGGACAATACAAAACAAAACAATATTAGAATAATAGGAGTTCCAGAAGGAAATGAAACTGAGGAAGACATGGAAAACATATTTCAAGAAATATTGACAGAAAACTTTTCTGAGAAAGAGAAGAAAAAACCCACACAAATCAAAGGTACTCACAGAGTCCCAAGCAAAATGAATCCCAGAAGACCGATGCCAAGGCACATTATAATTAAATTGGCAAACACCAACGACAAAGTAAGAATCTTAAAAGCAGCCAGACAGAGACAGAAAGTTACATATAAAGGAACCCCCATCAGACTAGCAACTGATTTCTCAACAGAAACTCATCAGGCCAAAGGGAATGGAATGAAATATACAAAGTCATGCAAAGGAAGGGTCTGAATCCAAGAATACTGTACCCAGCAAGGCTATCAATCAAAATTGAAGGTGTAATCAGGAGCTTCACAGACAAAAAAAGACTAAAGGAATTTATCTCCACCAAACCAGCAATGCAAGAAATGCTAAAGGGTCTACTGTAAAAATAAAGAAATAGGAAGCGAAGAAGGAACACAGGGGTATAGAATAAAAATGGCATCAAATGAGTACCTATCAATAATATCTTTAAATATAAATGGATTAAATGCTCCAATAAAAAGACATAGAGTAACAGATTGGATACGAAAACAAGACCCATATATCTGTTGTCTACAAGAAACCCACTTCAGAGAAAAAGACGCACACAGACTGAGGGTGAAGGGGTGGAAAAATGTTTTCCAGGCTAACGGAAATGAAAATAAAAGCTGGGGTAGCAATACTTATATCTGACAAATTAGATCTCAGAGTGAAGGACATAAGAAGAGATAATGAAGGCCACTTCATAATACTAAAGGGAGCAATTCAACAAGAAGAAATAACCCTGGTAAATATATTTGCACCCAATACGGGAGCACCCAAACACATTAAAAAAAACAAAACAAACTGCTGGAGGACATTAAGGGAGAGATTAATAGAAATACAATCATAGTAGGAGATTTTAATACCCCACTGTTACCCTTGGACAAATCATCTAAACAAAAAATCAGCAAAGAAATATCCATCCTAAATGACTCACTAGACCAGATGGAATTAATTGACATCATCAGAACATTTCACCCAAAGCCAGAGATTATACATTCTTCTCAAGTGCACATGGGACATTCTCAAAAATGGACCACATTTAGGGACATAGGCAAAGTCTCTTCAAATTCAAGAAGATAGAAATCATATCAAGCATCTTCTGAGATCATAGTGGCATAAAACTGGAAATTAACTACAATAAAAATAACCCTAAGAAATCAAGCACATGTAGACTAAACAGCATGTTATAAAAGAAGGCCTGGTTTACCAGAGAAATCAAGAAAGAAATTAAAAACATTCTGGAAACAAATGACAATGAAAACACAATAATCCAAAATCTATGGGACACAGCAAAAGCAGTTTTGAGAGGGAAGTTCATATCCCTACATGCCTATTGCAAAAAACAAGAAAAAATGGTATCAAATTATCTCACTCTACAACTCAAAGAGTTAGAAAAAGAGCGACAAGAAAAACCCAGTGTAAGCAGAAGGAAGGAAATAACAAAAATCAGAGCACAGATAAACGACATAGAGACCAAAGAAACAATACATAAGATCAACAAAACCAAGAGCTTGTTCTTTGAAAGGATAAACAAGGTACATGAACCTCTAGCTAGGCTAACCAAGAAACAAAGAGAGAGGACTCAAATAAACAAAATCAGAAATGAAAGAAGTGAAATAACAACAGACCCCACCGAAATACAACGGATTGTTACAAAATACTACGAACAACTCTATTCCAACAAACTGAAAAACCTGGAGGAAATGGACATATTTCTAGAAAAATACAAACTTCCAAACTCAACCAGGAAGAATCTAAAAATCTCAATATACCAGTGACTTGGGAAGAAATTGAAATAGTCATCAAAATTCTTCCAGCAAACAAAAGGCTGGGCCAGATGGCTTCACAGGAGAGTTTTACTAAACATTCAAGGAAGAACTAAAACCTATCCTCCTCAGACTATTCCAAAAAATTCAAGAGGAAGGAACACTTCTAAACTGCTTCTATGAAGCCAGCATCACCCTAATACCAAAACCAGATAAAGACAACTCAATGAAAGAGAATTACAGGCCAATATCCCTCATGAACATAGATGCCAAAATCTCCAACAAAATTCTAGCAAATCGGCTCCTGCAGAACATCACAAAGATCATACACCATGACCAAGTAGGATTTATTCCAGGAATGCAAGGATGGTACAATATCCGAAAATCAATAAACGTGAACAAATTGAATGATAAAAATGATGTAGTTATATCAATTGATGCAGAAAAGCATTTGATAAAATCCAACACCCTTTCCTGATAAAAACTCTCAACAAGGTGGGAGTATAAGGATCATACCTCAACATAATAAAAGCTATATATTATAAACCCACAGCCAACATCATACTCAATGGGCAAAAACTAAAACCATTCCCTCTAAGAACAGGATCAAGATAGGGATGCCCACTCTCACCACACCTGTTTGACATAGTATTGGAAGTACTAGCCATTGCAATTAGTTAAGAAGAGGAA
The DNA here is from genome assembly GCF_964339955.1 of Pipistrellus hanaki. Classification (NCBI taxonomy): domain Eukaryota; kingdom Metazoa; phylum Chordata; class Mammalia; order Chiroptera; family Vespertilionidae; genus Pipistrellus; species Pipistrellus hanaki. The sequence continues at coordinate 92,144,502 of NC_140505.1, read as the reverse complement.
ATAAAAGGCATCCAAATTGGAAAAGAAGAAGTAAAGTTATCCCTATTTGCAGATGACATGATATTGTACATAAAAAAACCAAAAGACTCCACTAAAAAAACTAATTGACTTAATAAGTGAATTTGGCAATGTAGCATGATACAAAATTAACGCCTAGAAATCCATGACATTTCTATACACCAACAGTGAAATTACGGAAACAGAGACTGAAAAAGCAATTCCATTTACCATCGCACCAAAAAAATTAAGATACCTAGGAATAAATTTAACTAAGGAAGTAAAGGACCTATATGTGGAAAACTACACGACACTGAAAAAAGAGATAGAGGAAGATGTAAACAGATGGAAGAACATACCATGTTCATGGATTGGTAGAATCAACATCATCAAAATGTCCATAATTTCTAAAACAATCTATAGGTTCAATGCACTCTCCATTAAAATACCAACGGCATATTTCACTGATCTAGAAAGAACTCTCCAAAAGTTCATTTAGAACAATAAAAGATCCCGAATAGCCACAGCAATCCTGAGAAAGAAGAGTAAAGTAGGAGGGATCTGAATACCAGACTTCAAGCTGTATTACAAAGCCTCTGTTCTCAAAACAGCCTGGTACTGCCAGAAGAACAGACATATAGATCAATGGAATAGAATTGAGTACCCAGATATCAACCCAAATCACTATGCTCAATTAATATTTGACAAAGGAGGCATGAATATACAATGGATTCAAGACAGTCTCTTCTATAAATGGTGTTGGGAAATTGGACAGATACATGCAAAAGAATGAAACTAGATCACCAACTTACACCATACATAAAAATAAAATCGAAATGGATACAGGACTTAAACATCAGACGGGAAACCATAAAAATACTAGAAGCATCCACAGGCAGCAAAATCTCAGACATATGCCAAAAGAACTTCTTCACTGATACTGCCCCTAGGGCAAAGGAAGGTAAAGAGAAAATAAACAAATGGGACTACATCAAATAAAAACCTATTTTTACAGCAAAAGAAACCATCAACAAAACAACAAGAAAGCCCACTGTGTGGGAGAACATATGTGCAAATGTTACCACTGATAAAGATTTAATCTTTAACATCTACAAACAGCTTATACAACTAAATAAAAGGAAGATGGCCGAAACCGGTTTGGCTCCATGGATAGAGCGTCGGTTTGGGGCCTGAAAGTTCCCAGGTTCGATTCTGGTCAAGGGCGTGTACCTTGGTTGCGGGCATATCCCCAGTAGGTTGTGTGCAAGAGGCAGCTGATCGATGACTCTCTCTCATCGATGTTTCTAACTCTCTATCTCTCTCCCTTCCTCTCTGTACATAATCAATAAAATATATTAATAAATAAATAAAAGGAAGATGAATGATCCAATTGAAAAATGGACAATGGACCTAAATAGAATATTTTCAAAAGAAGACAGAAGGAAGGCCAAAAGGCACATGAAAACTTGCTCAAAGTCACTAATTATCTGAGAGATGCAAATCAAAACAACAATGCGGTACCATTTCACACCTGTCAGAATGGCCACCATCAACAAATCAACAAACGATAAGTGTTGACGTGGTTGCGGAGAAAAAGGAACCCTCGTGCACTGCTGGTGGGAATGCAGACTGATGCAACCACTGTGGAGAACAGTGTGGAGTTTCCTCAAAAAACTGAAAATGGAACTCTCATTTGACCCAGTAATCCCGCTCCTAGCAATATATCCCAAGAAACTAGAAACACCAATCAGAAAGGATATATGTACCCCTATGTTCATAGCAGCACAATCTACAATAGCTAGAATTTGGAAACAGCCTAGGTGCCCGTCAGCAGATGGTTGGATCCAAAAACTATGGTACATCTACACAATGGAATACTATGCTGCCATAAAAAAGAAGGAATTCTCATCATTTGCAGCAACCTGGATGGAATTGGAGAACATCATGCTGAGTGAAATCAGCCAGTCAATGAAAGAGAAACATCACATGACCTCACTTATTTATGGATAATAAAGAACATTATAAACTGATTAACCAAAAGATAGATATAGAGATAGTAAAGCAACAAGTAGACTGTCAAATTTCAGCAGGTAGGGTAGGGAGATCTGGGGGAGATAATAGATCAACCGAAGGACTTGTATACATGCATATAAGTACAACCAATAGACACAAAACTCTGGGGAGGGAGGATATGTACGGGATGGCGGGGCAATGTTAAAATAGGTACACAGATAATAATTTAATAAAAAAGTAATAATATATAGTAGTGGGTTGAATTGCTGCCCCCAAAAGATACATCCACTTGAGGCAGGTTAGTAAATAGCTAGAAAATTTCTTTGCCAAGTGGAATAGGAAAACTGAGACACCAAACAAACAGTCAAGCTATATATAGCCAGATAACATATCACAAGGTCTTATTTTCCCTAACCAAGAACACTTAGGAACAAATAGTTTACACATTCCAGACCATGCCAGTACAGACCTGCCTCTGTCCAGTCCCTCTTGGGTGGCATTCTTTGAAGATAAAATTGAACATAGAATGACCCTGACCCCTCTATATGCTCATTTTGATGCATCATCAGATTAAAGGACACATCTGGAAAGCTGATGAACATTCTATTGAGATCCTCCCTTGAGACCTCCCCTAAAATTCGGTTTTAGAAAACAGATAAAAACCCTTAAGACAAAGGACTCTGTGCTCTCCCTGGTGCACACCTGCACCTTCCTCTTCCCCCTTCCTTCCTCAGACAGGTATCTCTGCTTCCTTCTTCCTAAGTTTGAAGGGTCCCATGAAACTTGCAAGGGGAACAGTGGGTAGTGACAGCTCATCCTGGGCTAACCTCCTAAACCTGTCTCCAAAGGCTCTCTTTTTGCCTTTATAACTTATTTCCTGAGTCCACACAGCCCAGCTGGCTCATTTCTTCTGCCTCTGTAACTTTATTTCTAAAGAGCCAAGGCAGCCTCACCTAGGCTCACTACTGTTTCTATGACCATGCTTCTTCTAGGCTAAGCTCTTACCTTGTTTCACTGTCCCAGCTTTAATAAATGTATTCTCAAAATCAACTGGAAAAAGCTGTGATATCTTTCCTGTACAAAGTCAAGAACCTATGCATTCAATACCATGTTGGGGAAGATGTGCCTTGAGCCCAGTCCCTTTCCAGTGATATACTCAGAACCTCATACTGTCACTTTATTTAGAATAAGGGTCTTTGCAGATATAATTAAGGAACTCAAGATGAGATCTTGCTGGATCAGATTGAGTCCTAAATCCGAAGACAAGTGACCTAATAAGAGAGAGAAAAGAAGATATAGAAACAGAAGAGGCCAAGTAAAGATGGAGACAGTGATTGGATTTATGCTGCCACAAGCCAAAACCACCTAGAGCCACAGAAAGCTGGAAGACACAATGGAAGATTCTCCTCTAGAGACTCCAGAGAGAGAGAGAGACTGCTTGTCTTGAACTTCTGACCACCAGAGCTGTGAGAGAATGAAGTTCTGTTGTTTAAAGTCACCCAGTTTGTGTTAGTATCCCCAGAAAACAAATATTGTAAGGAAGTAAATAATGTGGGAAACTGAATAGATGATAATATTAAATGGGGGTAAAAAATACTGCAGCCGAAACCAGTTTGGCTCAGTGGATAGAGTGTCAGCCTGTGGACTGAGAAGTCCCATGTTCGATTCTGGTCAAGGGCATGTACCTTGGTTGTGGGCACATCTCCAGTTAGAGGTACGCAGGAGGCAGCTGATTGATGTCTCTCTCTCATCGATGTTTCTATCTCTCTGTCCCTCTCCCTTTCTCTCTCTCTCTTAAAAAAATAATAATAATAATAAAATATATTTAAAAAAATATGCAGAACTCAAAGTAGCAGGTATCCTATCTAATAAAAGAGTGATATGCAAATTAACCATCACTACACTACACTCACAAGCCACACCCACCAACCAATCAGAGTGAGTATGTAAATAAACCCAACCAACAGCCACAGAGAGTAGGAGGGAGGTTTGGGTTTCCCAGGCAACGGAAGAAGCCAAGCTTTCTGCCTGCCCTTGCTGGCCTAAGCCTCCACTCAAGGATACAAAGTTTCAATTATAGAAGTTAAACAAATCCAAACAGAAATGGTGGCAGCCACAGAGTAAGCAGAAGGCTTGGCTCTGCCCCAGGCTACAAAGTTTCAATTGTAGAAGGTAAATAAATTCCAGATACCAGGGCCTCCACTTGGAGGTGTGGCTGACCTGCTAACCACCACAGGCCCCTCGCTCAGGCTGCCCCATGTCTCAAGGGAACTCCCATCCTGATCCAGGACACCCTTCAGGGCAAACCAGCTGTCCCCCACCCATGCAATAGGCCTCTATCCTATCTAATAAAAGAGTAATATGCAGATTGATTATCATTCCAACACACAATATGGCTGCCCCTATGTGGACACAAGAAGGCAACCACAAGATGGTCAGCAGGGGAGGGCAGTTGGGAGGCACCAGACCTGCAAGGGAGGGCAGTTGAGAGGGACCCGGCAAGCAGGGGAGGGCGATCAACCCTGCAGGGGAGGGCAGTTAGGGGTGACCAGTCCAGCAGAGGAGGGAAGTTGGGGGAAAACAGGCTGGCAGGGGAGCAGTTAGGCATCAATCAGGCTGTCAGCAGAGTGGTTAAGGCGGTGATCAGGCTGGCAGGCAGAAGTAGTTAAGGGAAATCAGGCAGGTGAACAGTTGGGAGCCAGCAGTCCTGGATTGTGAGAGGGATGTCCAACTGCCCATTTAGGTTCGATCCCACTGGGATGGGGTCTAAACAGGCAGTCGGACATTCCTTGAGGGGTCCCAGATTGGAGAAGGCGCAGGCTGGGCTGAGGGACATCCCCCTCTGTGCAAATTTTGTGCAGTGGGCCTCTAGTGTTATTATAATAAGTTAGCGGCCGAGAGCATAAAATTCATACATGGGTATGGTCCCTAGGGGCTGCAGTTGTTCTGGTCTCTGGTCATTTTGGTCGTTTTGCCATTTCGGTAGCTGGGATTTTATTATATAGGATGAGAACAAATAATTTATCAAAAATATGTAATTTTATTTTCATAGGGTATTTTTTAGTAAGGTTAAATGAAGACATTTCATGTCTTACAAATATAATAAATAACATGAAATATTAAACAAACCTGAAAATAAAGTCTAGTCATCCATGTCAGAGCAAAGCTAGGCTAGGATCAATGCTATTTTTCACGCTGGTCAGTTTGATATTTTGGCTTTTGAACCCAAGAATATTGCCTCATGAATTCATTTTTAAAATTCAAGTATCCACCAAAACCTTACCCAATTGCACCTACTTCTTTATTATGTACTCCTGCTTATCTTTCAGAGAAGACTCATTATCTTGGTCACCAGCCTTTGTTTGTAGACAAATAAAATACTCTCTCACAAACTTTATAACCTTCCATCTCATAAGCTCCAACCCTGCTCTTACTATAAGCCCTAAGTAAAAGATAAAGCAGAGAGCACATTATTATTATTTATTTTTTGGCCTACTGCCCGATTATTTTAAACAGCTCAAAGAAAGTATTAATTTGAAGTTGCATATATTACTATACACTGATCTTCAATGGGCCGTTAGAAACTTTCTTGATCCAGCTGTTGATGGCAACAGGAATGGCACCAGGTGTTAGAACAGTAGGGTCAAACTGAACCTGGGTTCAGCAACCTTATATTTGAGTTCTGGCTAGGAAAGAATTCAGAGCCAAGAGTCCAACTGTTAGAAAACATTTATTTAGAAAAATCATAACGGTAGAAGAAGTAATTCATAAAAGAAATTGGCTTAGGAAACAAGTTGTAGAGGCAAAGGAAGGGCCCTTGTAACTTAGAAATGAGGAAAGTGAAGGTCCTGGGGGGATGGAAGCTGGGAGGGGAGAGGTGTAGGTGCACTCCCAGGAGAGAGAGAGTATACTGGGTCCTTCTTCAATATTCTCAATAAAATATTTCCAGGTGTGTCCTTTCAGGGTCAGGGTCTCTACTGATAAAGTACAATTGTGTGTTTTTTAAAAGGAGAAAATATAATCTCTATCAGTACTTTTAATATGTACAAAAAATCTAAAAGAAATATGAAATGAACAACAGTGGCTACCTCTCGGGGGAAGAAAAAACTTGTTAGATGGAGGACAGGAATTGGGATACCCTCCATATTAGGCCTTTAAAAGAAAAAACACCTATATATTCAAAAGATTAAATGTGTTCTTAAATGAACATATACAAAAGATTAAATGTGTTCTTAAATGAACATATACAAAAGGCTTAGTGCTTCTTTAAGTCACTAGAGTTATCTGCAAAGTTATCTGCACTACATATTCAAAAGATTAAATGTGTTCTTAAATGAACATATACAAAAGGCTTAGTGCTTCTTTAAGTCACTAGAGTTATCTGCAAAGCCTACTTCCTGTGCTAAGAACCAGAAATCTTTGTGGAGTGATATATATATATCACTGGGTTCTAACATCCATGACTCTTCCCTCCCACATCTAACACTTAATTAACAGCAACAAAGTAATAACTAGCACCAGCTCACTATATGCCACTCACTTTTTAAGTGTTTATACATGTTAGCACTATTTAATTCTTACAACAAACCTAAGAAGTAAAATAATTATTATCCTCATTTTAAGATAAAGAAACTAAGGCACAAGAAAGATAACTTGTTTAAGGTCAAAGTTGGGGAGCTGAAGTCAAGCATTATGGTACCCACCCTCACTTATACCGCAAATTTACTCCATTAGAATTAGACCTTGTTTCTCAAAAAGAAAAAAGCCTTGTAATTCATGAGTTTCCTGAGAGGATTCACAAGGCACATATTTTAGATATTGTCCTTAACTCCTCTGAGATGGTGAACTCTCACCTTAGAGACCATGAAATCCATGAATATGACAAAATAGTAATAGTGCTAAGGGGGGAGGAATTAGGATGCTCAGGTGTTCCAGAACAGCAGGTACCTGCTGAGTGAAGGCTATCAGTGCCCAAATGCTCAGGGAGACTTGGAATGGTTATGGTGACTTTTATAGAATAACAAGGCAATTTTACAATTTCTCCATCTTGGCAATAGAAAAACTCTCAGATAATACTTTGGAGGGGATCAAAGACACAAAATGATTTCCTTTCAGAGAAAGCAGTCCATTCCTTGGGATCTGGACCAAAGAACTTGACTTATCCATGTGAATTATCTGGTGGAACCACCAGCTTGTATTTATAGCTACCCTGAGGGATGTCAGCCAGTCTTTGTTATCACTAGTACATTTGAGAAGGAACACCTCCTTATTTTTCCCTCTGCAGTGAGCTGAGCAATGATACTGCTAAAGCAGGAGCCAAAGTACTGCGTCCTTTTTCCTCCCCCTATCTCCATTTCCACCCTTTAGTCTGGCACTTGCCTTTAAGCTCACCAACTTTTGCAGCTTCTATTTTTTTCCTTCTAATTCCCAGGGCCAAATTCAAGTTCACCCAACAAATCTTTATTACATGGCCTCTTACATTCTTGGCCTCATTTTAGATGTTATAGGGTATATGAGAACATAACACTGGAGCCAGTCTGCTTAGGTTCAGATCCTAGTTTTACCACTTTATAGCTGTGGGATAATTGGGTAACTTAGCCTCTCTGTGTCTATTTTGTCATCTCCAAAAGAGAAATAATAATACCTACCTTATTGGCTTGCTATGAATTAATTAGTTAATATATGTAAAGTACTTAAAATGATGCTGGCACATCATAAGTACCTTACAAATGTTAGCTATTAATATTATAAGACATGGCCCAGACTCCACACAAAAGGCTTTCATCCAATTAGAGACAATATACAAAACACCCCTAAAACAGTTAAAGAACAAACAAATATTAACACAGTGAAATGAAAGGTTCAGCTATTAAGTGCAAGAAACTAGCTAAAAAAAGAAACATCATTATAACATTAAGAGTGGCCAGCGAAGCCTGCATAAGACAAATCAGCTGAGGGATAAATTTCAAGTAAGCTGAAATCTGAGGGATAAATAGACAAATTAAGTACAAGGGAGAACACAGGACCTTAGAAGGTTTGGGGATAAAGCTGATCAGCAGAAACAACCATCATGAGTCTAGATAGGAGACTGGAAAAGAGGGGGAGAAATGTAGATCTAGGTTTTCTCTGCAGTTGGAAATATTAGACAAACATTTAGAGGCAGAGTTGGAGCTGGAGATTGGAAGTCATTAAGTTAAAGATAACGATTGAATCCATGAGAGGAGAAAAATTCACATGCAGAAAGGGAAGACCTATAGACAGAGCCTTGAGAGTACAATTTCAATCTGAGGCCAAAAGAAAAACCAACTAAAAGAATAGAAAAGCAAGAGTTAGAGAGGTTAGAGAGAGAGGAGGGTGCCAAAAAAAAAAAAAAAAAATTAAAAAAAAGGGGGGGGGATGATGCTGAACTGCATTTGGAAAATAAGCCTTTTACCTAAAAGTATGACTTTTTTTTTTCTAGAACTTAATCTCTAAGGTCGAAAACCTATTGGTTACCTGTGGGGTGCTGTTTCTCTGTTTTCTGCAACCTGGATGGAAAACGACAGGTTCCTGAGTGGAGGAGCTGGGGATTAAGAAATTAAAGAAAAAAAGAGACAAAGACACAGAAATAGATTCAAGATGGGACCCAGGTGAGGGGCTGTCACTCTGATGAAGGGACAGTCAATCCTTACCACAGACAACACAGCACATTTATTTATTTCCAAAGGGGAGTTTAAGGTCAAAGAAGTTTTGAGTGTGCCCAGGTCCTATTGATTTCCTCATTCCTGGGATTTAGCATATCAAGACCTGGTTGAGTCAAGGTCCTACTTGTTTCTCATTCCAAGCACATGGATAAAGATAAGAAATCAGTACTGATAATGGTCTCCCACATTTTGGGGAAACCCGTTCCCTTAGTACGGCTTTGCCTATGCCTTGAGTTCAGCTGATAATAAGTAAAGGTCATCCATGTGCATTCCCAAGGGGCCCTCTACAATTACCTATATAAGGACTATATAATTTGGTTTTCTTCCTAAGGAACCTCTCTATATAAATAATTATATGTTATTTTTTAGATAGTTTCCTGAACAAGATCACAGGGAAGATAGTAATAATTCTTGGATGTTATTAGTAATAAAATTGATCATAATATTCTCATGTCTTTTTAATCTATGCTATATCTGCAAATATGTTTCAATTTTAGTCATATTATTATTTTCTCCTTTTTCATGATTACTGTCACCAAAGCTTAATATAATTTGATTACATTTTAATGACTTTCAATAGATAAATTATATATATATCGATATATGAAAGTACATACTTAAAATAGTGTTTTTTTAAATTTACATCTCTCCATCCCCATCCCTTTTGGCAACTATCAGCTTGTTTTCTATCTCTGAGTCTGTTGATGCTCTGCTCCATTTATTCATTTGTTTTCTTCAATTCCACATATAAGTGAAATCATACAGTACAGTAAAACCTCAATATAAGTGAATAATTCAGGTAACGGGTAACCATTAAAGCTGAAAATCCTTTATATAATAAAGCAGGTCTGCCTAATGTGTATGTTAAAAAATCAACAATTAGTTTACCTGCTTTTACTTATGTATACATCTTTATGTAATTAAAATTAAGTATGTATGAAAAGGTTAATTTCACAGAAGTTTTCTATATGTATTATAGTAATTTAAATTTATACTGAATGGGTCTAGTAAATGTGTACATTGGCTAGTCACCTCGAGTAATACACAAGGCTGGGGAATGGCTTAGTAAATGTCAGAGTGTAGGCTTGCACATGTTAAAACTGTAGCAGAAAGACACACCACATAACACAGAACCAATTACCACATGAGATCTGGTGTGACCATTTTCTAATCATTTGCTGAACACTGTTTACCAGCGGTGACTCCTGGATTTAAATATGTACACTTATAAATATGTAATATCTATTTATGTCAGTGAAATTACTACAGTGTTTTTTCCAACAAATAACAATGAATTGAGGAACAAGATAGTAGCATAGGTAAATCCCTGTACTCACTGCCTCCAACAACCACATCAAAATTACACCTACAATACAAACAACCATCATACAGAACTACCTGAAAGCTGGCTGAATGGAAGTCCTACCATTAGAGAAGAAAAGAAGAAAGTGCATTGAAATTGGTAGGAGGGGTGAAGGTGCAGAACAGGCTGGTCTAACACACATGTGCAACTTCTAATAAGGAGGGAGACCCCCAGACTAGAGTTCCAGAGCTGTGAAGAGAAGTTCCTGTAACTTAAGGCTATAAAAATCAGCAAGTATTTTGGCTGAGTGACACAGATGTTGCTGGAGTCTCAAGTGTTCCTCTTAAAGGGCACATAGGTAAACTTACATGGTCCTGCTTTTTCTGAGTCCAGGGCTGGGCAGCAGCTTTGCGGGAATGCTGGGACTTATGGGAAAGAACTGGACCATCTGGCATTGGGGCAGGAAAGCAAGGGATGGCTTTTTCCCAAACAGGGGTGATTATAGGGGTCATTGTTCTTGTGCTGGGACCTCCACCATTGTAGATCTAGCACCAACCTGCCTTGCTTCATAGCTGGGCCTTGCCTGGGCACTTCCTAACCCAATACAAGTAGTAGCCATCTGAAGATCACTATAGCTCCTGCTGGGTGGCCCCAGGCAGTGGCTGACTTTGCAACTCTCAGGAGGCCCCAGAGCCAGTGCACCTATTGGGCATCTTCAAATCATAACAGATTATAATTGTATGCATCCATAAGTGACACACTCAGGAGGCAGACACAGTGAGCACCAAAGCCCCATTAAAGCAAATCCTGTTCAATAGGGGTGTCCCCCACATAGAAGTTCTCCCATTGCATACATAGATGGTCCTCACAGCCAATTAGCCTGGGGATCAATTCCTATCAGTGATAGCAGCAATAAAAGCTCAACTACAACAAGACTATACACATAGCCCAGAGAGTCCCAAACAAGAAGAACCCAAAGAGGGCCACATGAAAACACATCATAATTAGAATGCCAAGGCTTAAAGACAAAGAGAAAATTTTAAAACCAGCAAGAGAAAAGCAGTTAGTTGCCTAAAAATAAGGATTCATATGACTATCAGCTGATTTATCAAGCGAAACTTTGCAGGCCAGAAGGGAGTGGCAAGAAATAATCCAAGTGATGAATAGTAAGGACCTACAACCAAGATTACTCTACCAGGCAAAGCTATAATTTAGAATTGGAGGTCAGATAAATAGCTTCACAGACAAGAAAAAGCTGAAGGAATTCATCACACCAAACTGGTATGACATGAAATGTTGAAGGGTATTCTTTAAATAGAGGAAGAAGAGGAAGAGAAGAAGAAAATATGTACAATAAAATGGTAATAAATACATATCTATCAATAATTAAATCTGAAAATCAAAGTAGAGAGGAAGAGAAAATAGAAGCTGAATAGGCAGACCTATTGTGCATCTTGTCCTAGGGCCAGTCTGGAAATACAACTAAATTGGATATCATTCAACTAGAATTACCAACTGAGATCCAGTTGAGGAGGAGACTTATAACAAAGGACAGAAAACACCTGGACATGGTAGGAAGGATGAGGTCACAAGAGGAGCAGACCCAGCTCACAGGACTGTGGCCCAAGAGAGAGGAGGTAACTTCCTGCTATGGGAGACTCTTTTCCTTAAGAACATAGAGGCCCAGAGCCCAGACTAGGCTCCACAGCCCAGAGCATGAAAGCCAAGATCTGCAACACATGTAACATCTAGCCATGAAAGGTGCAGGGCTGCCGGCTGTGGCTGAGTGTGAAGCTGGCAGACTAGAACCAGTGGGAAAGTTGCAATTTAAGTTTTTTGTGTTCTTTTGTTTGTTTGTTGTTTTTTACTTTCTTTATTGATTAAGGTATTACATATGTGTCCTCATCCCCCCCATTACCTCCCAATCTCCCCTTATGCCCAAACTCTCATGTTGTCTGTGTCCATTGGATCAGCTTATATGCATGCATACAAGTCCTTTGGTTGATCTCTCCCCCTTACCACACTCTCCCCTACCTTCCCTCTGAGGTTTGATAGTCTGATCAATGCTTCTCTGTCTCTGGATGTTTTTGTTCATCAGTTTATGTTGTTCATTATATTCCATAGATGAATGAGATCATGTGATATTTATCTTTCTCTGACTGGCTTATTTTGCTTAGCATAATGCTCTCCAGTTGCATCCATGCTATTGTGAAAGGTAGGAATTCCTTCTTTTTTACTACAGCATAGTATTCCATTGTGTAGATATACCACAGTTTTCTAATCCACTCATCTGCTGATGGGCACTTAGGCTGTTTCCAAATCTTAGCTATGGTAAATTATGCTTTTACAAGCATAGGGGTGCATATACCTTTCTGATTGGTGTTCCTAGTTTCTTGGGATATATTCTTAGAAGCAGGATCACTGGGTCAAATGGCAGTTCCATTTTTAGTTTTTTGAGGAAATTCCATACTGTTCTCCACAGTGCTGCACCAGTCTGCATTCCCACCAGCAGTGCACGAGGGTTCCTTTTTCTCCCCATCTTCGCCAACATTTGTTGTTTGTTGATTTCTTGATGATAGCCATCCTGACAAGTATGAGATGGTACTGCACTGTTGAATTGATTTGCATCTCTTGGATAATTAGTGACTTTGAGTGTGTTTTCATGTTTCTTGGCCTTCTGTCTTCTTTAAAAAAATATCTATTTAGGTCCCTTGCCCATTTTTTTTTATTGGGTTGTTTATCTTACTTTTGTTAAGTTGTATGAGTTCCCTGTAAATGTTGGAGATTAAACCCTTATAACATTGTGAAATATGTTCTCCCATGCAGTGGATTATTTGTTGTTTTATTGATGGTTTCGGTGGTTTCTTTAGCTGTGCAAAAGCTTTTTATTTTGATGCAGTCCCATTTGTTCATTTTCTCTTCAGTTTCCATTGCCCTAGGAGCAATATCAGTGAAGAAATTCTTTCTGCATATGTCTGAGATTTTGCTGCCTGTGGATTCCTCTAGCATTTTTTTGTGATTTCCTATCTTATGTTTAGGTCCTTGATCAATTTTGAGTTTATTTTTGTGTATGGTTTAAGTTGGTGATCTACTTTCACTTTTGGCATCTATCTGTTCAATTTTCCAAACATTTATTTAAGAAACTGTCTTGACTCCATTGTATGTTCTTGCTTTCTTTGACAAATATTAATTGGGCATAGTGGTTTGGGTCACTTTCTGGGTTCTTTATTCTATTCCATTAATCTGTAAGTCTGTTCTTGTGCCAGTACCAGGCTGCTTTGAGAACACTTCTTTTGTAATACAGCTTGATATGTGGTATTGAGATTCCACCTACTTTGTTCTTCTTTCTCAAGATTGCTGCAGCTATTTTGTTTTTTTTTTTATTATTCCAGACGAATTTTTGGAGAGTTCTTTCTAGGTCTGAGAAATAGGCTCTTGGTATTTTAATGGGGATTGCATTGAATCTATAGATTGCTTTGGGTAGTGTGGACACTTTGATTATGTTGATTCTACCAAGACACGAACACAGTATGTTCTTCCATCTATTTATGTCTTCCTTTATCTCTTTTTCCAGTGTCCTGTAGTTTTTTGCATATAGGTCTTTTGCCTCCTTAGTTAAGTTTATTCCTAGGTATCCCTAACAGATTTGGTTCAGTGGATAGAGTGTCGGCCTGCAGACTCAAGAGTCCCAGGTTCAATTCCGGTTAAGGGCATGTACCTTGGTTGTGGGCACATACCCAGTAGGGGGTGTGCAGGAGGCAGTTGATGGATGTTTCTAACTCTCTATTTGCCTCCCTTCCTCTCTGTAAAGTTTATTCCTAGGTATCTCAATTTTTTTGGTGCAATGGTAAATGGGATTGCTTTTTTAGTCTCTCTTTCGGTAAGTTTACTATTGGTGTATAGAAATGCCATAGGTTTCTTGGCATTAATTTTGTATCCTGCTACATTGCTGAATTCATATATTAAGTCTAATAGTTTTTGATGGAGTCTTTAGGGTTTTCAGTATCATGTCATCTGCAAATAAGGACAGTTTTACTTCTTCTTTTCCAATTTGGAAGCCTTTTATTTCTTCTTCTTATCTAATCACAATGGCTAATACTTCCAGTACTATGTTGAACAAGAGTGGTAAATGTGGGCATCCCTGTCTCATTCCTGGTCTTAGGAAAAATGGTTTTAGTTTTTGTCAATTAAGTATGATGTTGGCTGTTGATTTATCATATATGGCTTTTATTATGTTGAAGTATGATCCTTCCATTCCCACCTTGCTGAGAGTTTTTATCAAGAAGGGGTATTGTATATTTTCAAATACATTTTCTGTGTCTATTGATATGACTTTGTGATTTTTATCTCTCAGTTTGTTTATGTAATGTATCATGTTTATTGACTTGTGGATATTGTACCATCCTTGCATCTGTGGGATAAGTTCTACTTGGTCATGGTGCATGATATTTTTGATGTACTGCTGGATTCGATTTGCTAGAATTTTGTTGAGGACTTTGGCATCTATGTTCATGAGGGATATTGGCCTGTACTTCTCTTTCCTTGTGTTGTCTTAATTTGGTTTTGGTATTAGTGGGATTTTGGCTTCATAGAATGAGCTTGGAAGAATTACTTCCTCTTGAATTTTTTTTTTTTTGAATATTCAGAGGAGGATAGGTTTTAGTTCTTCCTTGAATGTTTGGTAAAACTCACCTGTGAAGCCATCTGTCATTGGGCTTTTGTTTGCTGGAAGCTTTTTGATGACTGCTTTAATTTCTTCCATAGTTATTCGCAAGGGTGTATTTTTCTAGCAATATATCAATTTCCTCTAGGTTGCCAAGTTTGTTGGAATAAAGTTGTTAATAGTATTTTTTAAGAATCGTTTTTATTTCAGAGGGGTTTGTTGTGAATTCTCCTCTTTCATTTTTGATTTTGTTTATTTGAGATCCCTCTCTTTGCTTCTTGGGGAGCCAGGCTAGAGGTTCATCAATCTTGTTTATCCTTTCAAAAAACTAGCTCTTGATTTTGTTGATCTTTTGTATTGTTTCTTTGGTCTCTATGTCATTTATCTCCACTCTGATTTTTATTATTTCCTTCCTTCTGCTTATACTGTGCTTTTCTTGTTGCTCTTTTTCTAACTCTTTGAGTTGTAGGACTAGGTAATTTATTACCATTGTTTTTTTTTTCTCAATAGGCTTTAGAGTTATGAACTTCCCTCTCAAAACTGATTTTGCTGTGTCCCATAGAATTTGGATTGTTGTGTTTTTTGTTGCCAGTATGTTTTTAATTTCTTCCTTGATCTCTCTGGTAACCCAGTCATTGTTTAATAGCATGCTGTTTAGTCTCCACGTGTTTGATTTCTTTGGATTATTTTTATTGTAGTTGATTTCCAATTTTATGCCACTATGATCTGAGAAGATGCTTGATATAATTTTTATCTTCTTGAATTTGAAGAGACTTTGCCTATCTCCCAACATGTGGTCTATATTTGAAAATGACCCATGTGCACTTGAGAAGAATGTATATTCTGTGGCTTTGGGGTGAAATGTTCTGAAGATGTCAATTGATTCCTTCTTGTCTAGTGAGTCATTTAAGGTTGATGTTTCTTTGCTGATTTTTTGTCTAGAGGATTTGTCCAATGGTGATAGTGGGGTATTAAAGTCTCCTACTGTGATTGTATTTCTGTTAATCTCTCCCTTGATATACTCCAGGAGATTTTTTTTTTTTTATGTATTTGGGTGTTCCTGTTTTGGGTGTGTATATGTTTACCAGATTTATTCTTTCTTGTTGGATTGCTCCCTTTAGTATTATAAAGTGGCCTTCCTTATCTCTTGTTATGTCCTTCACTTTGAGATCTAATTTTTTACCCCAGCTTTTTTTCATTTCCATTTACCTGGAAAACCTTTTTTCCATCCCTTCACCCTCAGTCTGTGTGCGTCTTTTTTTGTGAGGTGGGTTTCTTGTAGACAGCAGATATATGGGTCTTGTTTTCTTATCCAATCTGTTCCATATGTCTTTTTTTTTAAAAAAATAAATCTTTATCATTCATATTAGTACAAATGTTCCTCATTTCCCCTCCCCTCCACCAGGTTCCCATCCTTTGCTCTTTCCCCACCCCCAATTGTCCTCATCCATAGGTGCCCAGTTTATGTTCAGTCTCTTCCCACACCCCCCGCTCCCCTTTTCCCTAAGAATCGTCAGTTCACTCCCCTTCCATACCTCTGATTCTATTATATTCACCAGTTAATATTGTTCATAAGATTTTTTTTTTAATCCCCTTGGTTTTTAGATTCACTTGTTGATAGTTATGTATTTGTTGTTCATAATTTTTATTTTTATTTTCTTTCTCTTCCAAAAGAAGTCTCTTCAGCAATTCATATAATTCTGGTTTGGTGGTGATGAACTCCTTTAGCTTTTTTTTTTATTATTATTTTTATTAGTGAAGCTCTTTATCTGGCCTTCGATTCTGAGTGATAGCTTTGCTGGGTAGACTATTTTTGGCTGTATGTTCTTGCTATTCATCACCTTGAATATTTCTTGCCATTCCCATCTGGCCTGCATGGTTTCTGTTGAGAAATCAGCTAACAATCGTATGTGTGCTCCTTTATAGGTGACTACTTGCTTTGCTCTGGTTGCTTTTAATATTCTCTCTTTGTCTTTTGCTCTTGGAATTTTAATTATGATGTGTCTTGGTGTGGTCTTTTTTTGGATCCCTTTTGTTTGGGGTTGTGCTTCCTGGACTTGTAAGTCTAATTCTTTCACCAGGCAGGGGAAGTTTTCTGTCACTATTTCTTTCAGTATGTTTTTGGTATCTTGCTCTCTCTCTTCTTCTGGGACCCCCATAATTTTGATGTTGGTTCTCTTGAAGTTGTCCCAGAGGTTTCTTACATTATCTTCAACTTTCTGGATTCTCTTGTTTTCTTACTTCTGCAAAGGAGTGTCTTCTGGCTCTTTATGTTCCAGATCTTTGACTTGATTCTTGTGATCTTCCAGTCTGTTTTTAGGACTCTGTATAAAATTTTTTATTTCAGACAATATTCTTTATTTCTTGTTGATCCCTCATTATTTCTTGTTGATCCCTTTTCATATCCTCATAAGTCTTGTTTATTTTTCTAGGAAATTCTTGAAAAACCTTATAAGAGTGGTTTTGAACTCTATATCCAGTCCCTTTTTGTCCTCCATTTCTTTCGTTTGTGATCTGTTTCTTTGTCTCGGCATTTTCGCAGCTTCCCTGAGTTGGTAGCCTTAAAAGTCTCTGTGTTCAGCTTGGATGGGGCAGAGTTTCAGGGTGGAGCCTACAGCCTTGGCTTCTGTCAGCCCCGCCTTATGAGGCTCCTGAGTCTCAGTGTTCCTCAGTGTCCTTTGGTACTTGCTGCAAGCACATCTGAGAGAAAGGTGCCCTCGAGTTTTGCCTGCTACCAAACAGTCTAGGCTCTCCCCCAATGAGCCCAGAACTGGGGTTCAGTTCAGTTGGAAGTGGGGCTGGAAGTGGGGTTCAGAGCAGTCTGGAGCTTTTGTCTCCTTCCCGCTAGGGCAATCCAGTGGCACAGTCAACTGTCTGTTCTCTGTGTGCAATGTGGGCGCCTCGGGGACTTCCTTTCGCCGCTCCCCTGGGTTACCGCCTGACAGCCCAGGCTCCCTCTGTATGAGCCTGGGTCCCCAGGGTCCAGCCTAGAACTGAGGTTCAGTGCAGTTGGAACTGGAGCTCAGCACAGTACGGAGCTTTTGTCTCCTTCCCGCTAGGGCAATCTAGCAGCAGAATCAATGGTCTGTCCTCTGCGCATAATGTGTGCACCTCTGGGACTGCCTTTTGCTGCTCCCCTGAGGTTCTGCCTTACAGCCCAGGCTCCCTCTGTATGAGCCTGGGACCTCAGGGTCTGCCTAGAACTGGGGTTCAGTGCTGTCGGATCTGGGGCTCAGCACAGTCCAGAGCTTTTATCTCCTTCCTGCTAGGGTACGCCAGCAAGGCACTCAGCCTCCCCCTCTTTTCTGGCTCCATCTTCTCTGTGCACACAACGTGTCTCCATACCTTAGGCTTTTACAGCTCCTCTGATTTTCCTTCTGGTTTTCTCTTTCCTTCTCATTGTAGAATTTCCAGTCAGTCAACTTTCCTATAGTTCTGGGTAATGTCCATTTTGTATTTTAGTTGTATTTTATTGAAATTGTTGTGTGCAGCTGCAGTTAGGTGTTTACCTATGCCACCATCTTGGATTCCCCTCTGTTACCCTATGTCTTTTGATTGGGGCATTTAATCCATTTACATTTAAAGTTATTATTGATAGGTACTTACTTATCACCATTTTTACTCTATACCCCTGTGTTCCTTCTTCACTTTCTATTTCTTTTTTTATTTTTACAGCAGACCCTTTAGCATTTCTTGCATTGCTGGTTTGGTGGTGATAAATTCCCTTAGTCCTTTTTTATCTGCGAAGCTCCTGATTTCACCTTCAATTTTGATTGATAGCCTTGCTGGGTACAGTATTCTTGGATTCAGACCCTTCCTTTGCATGACTTTGTATATTTCATTCCATTCCCTTCTGGCCTGATGAGTTTCTGTTGAGAAATCAGTTGCTAGTCTGATGGAGGTTCCTTCATATGCAACTTTCTGTCTCTGTCTGGCTGCTTTTAAGATTCTTACTTTGTCATTGGTGTTTGCCAATTTAATTATAATGTGCCTTGGCATTGGTCTTCTGGGATTCATTTTGCTTGGTACTCTGTGAGCTTATTGGATTTGTGTGGGTTTTTTCTTCTCTATCTCAGGAAAGTTTTCTGTCATTATTTCTTGAAATAGGTTTTCTATGCTTTCCTCAGTTTCCTTTTCTTTTGGAACACCAATTATGCAAATATTGTTTTGTTTTGTATTGTCCCAAAGTTCCCTTAGGCTCTCCTGCTTTTTGATTTTTTTTTTTTTCTAGAAGCTGCTCTAACTGGGTATTTTTTTCATCTTGTCTTCTGACTCACTGGTGTTGTCCTCTGCTTCTTCTAGTCTACTCTTGATGCTTTCTATTGAGTTCTTTACAGTAGCGATGTCATTTTTTCATTTCTTCTTTGTTCCTTTTTGTTTCCTCTTGGCTCATACTCATATTGTCAAATTTTTATTCCATTCTTTTCAGCCATCTTATGATCATTTCTCTGAATTCTTGTTCTGATAGGTTGCTTGCCTCTAATTTGTTTACTTCCTTTTCTGGTGATGCCTGCTTTTCTTTCATATGCAGGCTATTTCTTTGTCTTTCCGTGGTCTCTCTTTTCAGGATGTCTGTTTATGTAGTTCTCTCTCTCCTTTCCATGGTGGAGTGAAGAGCTCCCTTGAATCCACGTGTTTGCGCCGATTGGGGCCTCAAAGCTGTTCGGATGTCTCCACAGTTGTGGCTTTTTCAGGCCTCAGATAAGATCCAATTTTCCTTGCACGATGGAGTAGTTTACATAATAGCTCTGGGAGATGTCTCTGCCACAGTGTGGGCTGCTTGATTAGGGAACCCCGTCCAGCAGTCCTCCACCTTCTCTTAGAGTTCTTCTATCCCTTAGCTTGCCAACAAACACTCCCCAAGTGACTCTCAGGCACTCCTTCTATCTGCTCTGGGACTAGGCTCAGAACAGGTCTGTCTATTCTGTCGCCATGTTTTTCCCAATTTTTTTTTTTTTTTTTTTTTACTACTTTTAATTTTTTTGAGGAACAGTTATAGTGTTTTCCATAGTGGATATATAAGTTTATAGTCCCACCAACAGTGCACAAGGATTTCCTTTTCTCCACATCCTCGCCAGATGTTATTATTAAAGTGACTTTTTTCTGTACTGTCATACTTCTGCAAAAGTTCTTTTATTTTTCAATCATAAACAAAGTAGGATCTCAATTACTAATCAAAATCATGAAGTCTTAAAAAATTCATGCATGGAGGGGGGTGTACCTCAGCCCAGCCTGAACCCTTTCCAATCTGGGACATCCCTCTCACAGTCCAGGACTGCTGGTGCCCAACTGCTCGCCTGCCTGCCTTCCTGATTGAACCCTAACCACTTCTGCCTGCCAGCCTGATCACCCCTAACCACTCTGCTGCCAGCCTGATTAATGCCTAACTACTTCCCTGACAGCCTTCTTGCCCCTAACTGCCCTCCCCTGCAGGCCTGGTCCCCCCAACTGCTCTCCCCTGCTGGCCTGGGTCCCGCCCAACTTCCCTTCCCTGCAGGCCTGGTCACCCCCAACTTCCCTCCTCTGCCACCCTGGTCACCCATAACTGCCCTCCCCTGAAGGCTTGTTTGACCCCAACTGCCCTTCCTTGCAGGACTGGTCCCTCTCAATTGCCCTCCCCTGCTGACCATCTTGTGGTGGCCAACTTGTGTACACATGGGGGCAGGATCTTTGACCATATGGGGGCAGCCATCTTGTGTGTTGGAGTGATGGTCAGTCTGCATATTACTCTTTTATTGGATAGGATAGAGGCCTGGTGCATGGGTGGGGGACTGCTGGTTTGCCCTGAAGATTGTCCTGGATCAGGGTGGGTGTTCCCTTGGGGCATGGGGCAGCCTGAGCGAGGGGCCTGTGGTGGTTAGCAGGTCAGCCACACCTCCAAGTGGAGGCCCTGGTATCTGGAATTTATTTACCTTCTACAATTGAAACTTTGTATCCTGGAGCGAACCCAATCCACCTGCTTGCTCCATGGCTGCCACCATTTCTTCTTCTTCTTCTTCTTCTTCTTCTTCTTCTTCTTCTTCTTCTTCTTCTTCTTCTTCTTCTTTTTTAACATTTTAATATATTTTTTTAAATTAAATTATTATCTGTGTACATATTTTAACATTGCCCCCTCCACTTCCATACATACCCTCCCTCCCCAGAGTTTTGTGTCCACTGGTTATACTTATATGCATGTATACAAGTCCTTCGGTTGATCTATTATCTCCCCCAGATCTCCCTACCCTCGCAGCTGTAATTTGACAGTCTGCTTGTTGCTTTACTGTCTTTATATCTGTCTTTTGGTTCATCAGTTTATAATGTTCTTTAATATCCATAAATGAGTGAGGTCATGTGGTGTTTCTCTTTCATTGACTGGCTTATTTCACTCAGCATGATGTTCTCTAGTTCTATCCAGGTTGCTGCAAATGATGAGAATTCCTTCTTTTTTATTTGCCACCATTTCTGTTTGAATTTGCTTACCTTCTATAATTGAAACTTTGTACCTTTGAGTGGAGGCCTAGGCCGGCAAGGGTAGGTGGAAAGCTTGGCTTTCTCCATTGCTGGGGAAACCCAAGCCTCCCTCCTGCTCTCTGTGGCTGTAGCCATCTTGGTTGGGTTTATTTGCATACTATCTCTGATTGGCTAGTGGACATGGCTTGTGGGTATAGAGGAGGCATGGTCAATTTGCATATTACTCTTTTATTAGATAGGATGCTGTCAATCCCCATCTCAGATAGTTCAAAAGTGACAAGGGTATGTTAAAAGTTTCAAAGAAGCTCTTCAAAATAGCAGCTGGGGAAGAGTGTTAAATATGACCTTGGCAGTCAGAGAAAGATAAATATCACATCATCTACCTCATTTGTAGAATATAATGAACAACATAAGGTAATGAACAAAAATAGATCCAGAAACAGAGAAAAACCAAACAGACCATCAAACCTCAGAGGGAAGGCAGGAGTGCGAGGTGAGGGGAGGGAGGGAGGCTGGGTAAGAGATCAACTAAAAGTCTTATATGAATGTGAGCACAGACACTGGGACAGTGAGGGCTTCTCCTGGGGGGTAGAAATGGCTGGGGGAAAAGGAGATACATGTAATACTTTAAACAAACAAACAAAATTGTATTATAAAAATAATTAAATTAAATTTTAAGAAGTCCTCAACTATTAAATTACAAGACATAATTAATAATCCATTATTACTAATGCAGATAATTCCATTTAAAATGCATATGGCAGTGCAGTAGAGCCAACATAAATTCGTTTTCTCAACTCAGACATTATTTTTCTAAGAATCTGGCTAGATGTAGGCAACCTGACATACTATGGAAGGAAAAGAGAAACAAAGTTTCAGACATAAAACACACACACACACAAATATGTGCTTGGGTCAGTATTAAAATTAGAAGTGGGTCATAAAATCTCACTATTGAGGTCTGGCCCTGTTGGTAAAGTGAGCACTATGGGCTCCCCAGTATTCACTGACACCTCAAGCTCTTTAGCCACCGTAGAAAATAATAACCTGCACAGTCCCTGCTTTCCCCTCTCCTAGATCATCCCACTTTTTTTTAGTAGAGGACTCTTCATGGAGCCAGCTAATTCATCTCATGCATATATCAGTCTGTCTGCAAACTGCTATTTTTTACAAGTTCTCAAACTTCTGAGCTACCAAGAAGTTTTGATGTTTAAAAAAATTAAAACTGAAAGATAATCAACCATTATTAACAATGCTTATCTCTGAGGGGTAGGATCACAAGTCCCATATTTTATAAATATTTTCTAAAATATGTATGCATTGCCTTAAGATAAGAAAAATATTTGTTGTTTTATCAAGAGACCTAGAGGCTGGCAAACAATGTCTAGATCCTTGCACAGAGATGGATTTCATAGATTGCTAGAGACAATATTCCCATTGCCTTTAATTTCGCTTCTTCCCTGTCCATAGGGAGAAAAGGGCCGGACCTTTTTCTTTCAAACACTCCAAGAATTAAGTTCTATAGAAGTGCTACAGAAGGGTTGTGACCAAGGCCTTGGCCAACGTGTAGGAAGCTTGCCTAAAGAAGCCAGAGAATAAGAGCACCAGATTATAACAGCCCAACCAGTGGGTTTCTGTAATAAAAGTCCTTTAGCCCAGAGGCTTTCTTATGCAAGATAGGAAAAGAGGGTGAGGTAGTGGATAGTTGCCCAATTTGCAATTCATGTCAGGCCTTCCTCTTTCTGCCATTTCTTTTGGCAGATTTAACCAGATAGCAGAGAATGCTTTAATGCCATTCTACATTTAGAAAATATTGAATGTCCAGAGTGTAAAGGGCCTGCTCTTATCTCTCCACTGTGGCTATGGTAATTACCAGGAAAGCTATACAGACTGCTCTGTTTGTCAGGAAGTAAGAGAAAAGAGGCATGATCATTACCTGTTATCTCAAATTTGGGGGTTATATACTTCTAAGCTTAGGAAAGGGTAGAGAAGTTTTAATATAGTAAAAAAGGGAATGGGGATGGGGCTTATACACTGTGACCCAACCACACAATGGAATACCTCACAACTAATAAGAATGAGATAATTTTACATGAACTGATAAGAGTTTACCCAAAATTAACATTTTTAAAGTGTGACAGAGTGCATAATGTGTGTAGTATCCAACCATCTATGTAAGAGAAAGAAAAGCTTAATATCAGAGATTAGCTCTGGAAGGGTAAACAAACTGACAACAGTGGAGGCCTCTGGGTAGGAAACAGGGGGGTATGGAATGGAGGTAGAAAAAAAAAAGACTTCCTTTAGAAATACACTTTAGAAACTTTTGAATTCTGTACCATATTTTTCAAATATATGTTTATTGATTTCAGAGAGAGAAAGGAATAATGAGAAAAAAGTCAATGATAAGAGAGAATCACTGATCAGCTGTCTCCTGTACGTCCCCCACTGGGTATCCAGTCTGCAATCTGGGCATGTGCCCCAACAGGGAGGAATATGAATGGTTCATAGGTCAACACTCATCCACAAAGCCATGCCAGCAGGGCTGTACCATATATTTTTAATATATTTTTAAACATTCTACATATACTTCATAAGTAGGATCTCAATTACTAATCCAAAGTGAGGTATGAAGTCACTCACAGATGAGAACACTGAGGCTGAGAGAGGTTCGATCACTTTTCAACAGTCACACAACGAGAGTGGTGGAATGAGGATCCAAACCTGACTCTTAAACATGGCATTGACCATACTTCTTAGTTTCAATGAACTCACAGATCCTGGAGGCAACAAAAATGTCATAACTATGAGGCCATGGAGTCACTATCACAGAAAGGACATGAAATAGTAGCTGGAAGCAGGGGCATTAACACATACATGCAATAGAATGGAAATCACCTCCACAAAGCTATAAACTACTTCTTGGTCCTTTCTAACCCCTGTCTAGAAGCAGAACCCTACATCCTCCACTAGCACTATTTGTTTTACTGTCCCCCTATTTCCACCCATGATTGTCCACAGTAGCCTAATTTCTCCTCCCCACCCCATGACATCTTCCACAGCCTCCCATCTGACCACAGATAAGTATTACCCATTCTTGCTCTCCTCAGCATACCTAAATTTTAAAATATCTGTTCTATGTTATATTCTCTCAGAACCATGTAGAACTAATCAACTATCTCTAGCAGAAGTTACCCCTCCCAGATACACCTGCATATTAATTAACAGTAAGCATCAGCCAAAGAGCAAGTGATTTTAGGGCAAGGGAGGTAGAATCACGGTGCAGTACAAGGAACACTAGGCTTGATGGTCATGTGTCCTTGGTCTTATTTCAGCCTATGTGACTTGGGGCAAATCAATTCACCTCCCTAACTCTCAACTTCCTTAGCTTATATTAAAAAAAAAAAAAGTGCTATAACAGTTGATCTTTCCATCCTGCAATATTCCACCATACAATGCTGCTTTTCTGATTCCCATCCCCTCTGAACTTGATGTACTAAGTGTGTTGAACTGTACTGTCTGAGAAAAATATAATATAAGCCACATGTAATTTTAAACATTCTAGTAGCCCCACAAAAAGGTAAAAAGAAACAGTGAAAATAATTTTAATAATAGATTTCATTTAACCCAATATTTCTAAAACATTATCATTTCAACATGCAATCAATATAAAAATTGAGTTTCCATTCTTTTTTTAGTACTAAGTCTACAAAAGTTGTTGACTTACAATTCTTGAAAATCAATGCACAAAAAGCTAAAAGCACCTCCTTTATTCTTGGCATCAGCACTGACAGAGTTCCTGGCAGAGGATGGCCAGCTCCTGCTGGAAAACTTTGCATAATCTTGATGGCACAGTAGTATTTTACGTTTACTTGCACAGAAACATGTAAGATTCTTGTGGTCAATGCTGAAATATTTCAGGTGCTCAAATTCTTAGGCCCTATTATCTCCTCCCCCTAACAAGGAATAAAATTGTTTACTGCCTGCAAAACCCATGTTTCCCCTCTCCCCAGCCCTCTATGCACATTTCTTCCAGCTTCCCTGATTACTCAGTTCCATTTTCAGATCATTAACCTCTCAGGCTGGCCTACTTTCCAAGGTCACAACAAGCAGAAAAACATCTGTATTATACAAATAATAAATTATAATTAGAATAAGATATAGAAAGGGAGAAACCAGCAAGTGTCTACCAGAAAGCAAGGATTTAGGCAGAATTGGTGAAAAAACCATTAGACAAAGCACAAAAATACTACTGCATGGCAGGGGAAGGGCTTCACAAGAGGGAAAGAGATGGTAACAATACTGAGTATAACAAAACAGGGGCTGGCCACCGACCACCTGGAAAACTGAGCTGAAGCCCAAGAAGCACCAAGCAAGATCACTTTACCCAGTGAAAAGAGTGAAGCAGACTCATTTTGTTCTCAGTAATCACCTGTGTGATTCTGAAAGTCATGTTCTAGTCTGAATAGAGATTGGGCCCAGGTTCTTTTGAACCAATTGCAAAATCATGGAAATTGTGTACAGATAAACAACTAGGCCAGATCCATGAAGAGGAGCATAAGAGAGAAGAGGCCCTCTCAGGTGGCACTCTGTCTAACTAAAGGCCTGGTTCAAGGGTAAGATGTTCAAGGGCTCTATTCACACCATGACTGAAAAATCAACTCCTTGCCTTTGCCAAGAAGATGGAATGTTTCATAGACACACTCTCCATTCCCAAACTCCTCATAACAAGGCATCTCTGGGTATAAGAGGAAACTGTTCTGGAGGACTTCAGCCCTCTGGCCCCACTTTGTTTCCATATGACCTGACACCAGCCAAGACAGTACACATGATTGCATTAGCTCTTCCTAGAATTAAGCTGGCCCCACTTCCATAGGGGCCCAGCCAGCAACAGGAAATTGGTGCCATGGATGAGTTATTCTGCTCTGGAGAGTGGAGAGGCTGAGGTGCATGGGAAAGACCACTCAGTCACAGATGGAGAGCTAGTAGGGGAAGAAAACATAGCCTCCCAGATCCAATGGAAAAGCTGAGCCAGCTTGCAGAGGAAGGGCAGGGAAGAAGGAGATGCTACAGAGAAAAGAATACCATTGTCATTTATGGGACTACTATTCACTTACCTTAGTCCCATTTCCCATCCCTCAGGAATTCTACCAACTTGGGAACATAAATAAGGATTTTTTGGAAGTATATTTTGATGCTTAATGTTATTTCTTCAACAAATAAAGAATTCCACTTTCTCTAGGACATATTCTCTGAAATATACTTTCTTCGCTTGGATTACAATGATCTTAAATTTGCTGCAAAAAAAATTCAAATAGATTATGTTTTACCTTTTTGATATACAAAAAACTGCTAATGTGACTACTTCTGGTGAGTTGAATTTGGGAAGAGACTTTTTATTACAATTCATTTCTAAATCTTTTGAATTTGGAGCCATGTGACAGTATTACCTATTTTTATCATATTTAAATATCCTGAAATTAAAGCAAAATTCGCCTCTTTGGACTTTTCATTATTTAAATTCCTGATTTGTTTTTAATTTTTAAAATTTATTTTAGAGAGAAGGAAGAGAGAGAAAAAAACATTGACGTGAGAGAGAAACATTGATCAATTGCCTCCTGAGCTTGCCTGGAGATCAAACCCTCAACCTGGATGTGTATCCTGACCGACAATCAAACCTGCCACCTTTCAGTATACAGAACAGTGCTCCAATCAACTGAGCCACACCAGCCAGGACTGAATTCCTGATTTTCTAACTGATATTTTGTTTTCTTTCTTAAAAAGGAAAATGTTATTTTTAAAGAAAACTATTGACATACTACCTTCTATGTATCCTTTTTATGGAGGTCAAATTGCAGCCCATTCATGAGTCTTCCTTTCCCATAACAACACCATATAATGAGTCATGACTACCAATGAAGGTCAGGACCATCAGCCAGAGCACTTCTGAAGAAGTCTGAGCAGCTTTGCGAATGGCAAGCTCAAATGGCCTCTTGCCATCTGCACTTAGGAGACCAGGGTTTATGAAATGAAAGGGCTTTAAAAAAAGCCATAAAAATTTTCCTAAATTTTTAACAAGTCTCTGGAACAATGGAGAAAGTCAGTGTCTGCCAAGACAAAGTAATTGCTTGAGCTAAAGCCAACCCATGGACAACAGGGTGAAGGCCTGGGGAGGGGCGGAGCAGGACACAGTGGGTCAATAAAGATAAATTTTTTAAAAGTCAGAGGATAGATATGAATGAATACAAACTATCTTAGCTTACCTGAGGATAATTAGTGATTCTTTCCCGAAGCATACAGAGCTATTCAGAGGGAATTCCTGCTATGTTCATGTGTTCAGCAAAGGGGTGAAAAGAAAACTTTGAGCAATACAAAAAAAAAAAAAAAAAAAAAAGCTCACTGAATTAGAGAAAGAGAAATGGAAACCTAATGATTAATAAATAAAAAACTGGCAGTTTGAAAGACAAATTGTGTATGTGATTCTGGGCTAGTCACTTAGTCACTTTTCTCTGTGGTTTTCAAGTTTCTCAACCCAAAAAGAAAGAAGAAAGAAAGAAAAGTACTGGAATAAAGGTTTCCAGTTTTTTTCTCCAGTTTTAAAAGTTATATAATTGTATTCTAAGTCTAAATTCATGAGAAGAGTAGAGATTAGACATAACTCACATAGAGGGAGAAAAAGAATCTAAAAGCGTGAACTCCTATCCTTTGGAAAGGAGGCCAATGATTACATGTTTGAGGAATTAATCCTCAGGAAATAACCAAGGTTGTTCCCAAATAGTACTTAGGGAGCTTGTTTGCTTTACAACACTGAAGAAAACAGAATACAAAATAATCAAAATGTTCTGCAATGGGGAGTTGTTAAAATTAATTATAGGACTTTCTGTAAATCGGAATATTATTTCGCCATTCAAAAAATACCTATCATATGCAAAATTTACTTATATCCATATATGTCTATACAGAGAAAAAATGCTGAAAGTATAACCATTATAATAGCAGACTTATAGGTGATTTGTTCTCTTCTTTAAATTTTTCCTATTTTTCACATGTCTTAAATGTATAAATATTTAACTTACAATTTAATATGGTTTAAATTAAGTTTTTTTAACATATGATAAGGAAGATTTTTTTTTTTAACTCTGAAGTTCTATTCAGAGTTCAATCCTGCATAAAGTACATGATAAAATAGATGTGTCATGACTCAAACTCAATGTTCAAGAATCAGCAGGTTAGACGTTTTCCAAACTGCTCTCATAGACTACAGCACTAGTCTCTCCTAGGTGGGCTGGGCCAGCTCTTGCTCAGGTCTAGTAATTCCTCCTTGTATAAGAGACTCAAAGAAATGACACAGGAGGTACCTCCATCCCCAAAAGGGCTCCTACAGGCCCAGTCCTTGACAACTGCCCCTTCTCCAGGAAGGGTAAGAGAGGTAGGCTTCATCACTCACCTAGATCAAACCTCACCACCAAGAGGCAGAGAATCAAGGTGGCCAGGAGGCTCTTTTTGAAGGGCAGGGAAACAAAGTGATTCACTACAGAGTCCCAAAGCCTGCGAAGCAACATCAGTAGTGACAGAAACTTTTGGGAGGAGTCTGGCCAGGGAGACAGAGCATAACTGTAAGGTAAGTCACAGGAACCAGCTTCCCTAAATCTGAGCTTTGAGCTTGATTATAAGAGTTGAATAAAAGGTAATTTTATAACTCATGTAATTCATAAAGTGGTTCTAAAGGAGATTCCAAAGCTTCAACAATGTTTTAAGGACTACATAACCAGACTATCATTTCCTAGGGGAAGACTTTGACACACCACATCTACTCAGCTAGGAAAATCTGGCATATTTGGTGTTTTTCTAAATACCCTATTCTATAACATTATTTATATTTTAGCCTAAGATATGTGCATAGAGTTACACAGAACAATAGGTCTTGATTATCACAATAATGCAGGAAAATAAAGGGCACTTACCACACATAGTGAAGAATTCAAAGGTCGTGGATTATGAATATAAACATGAACATTACCAACCCTAGAACAAGTGGTGCCCAGTCCTGATAGAATCCTCTGAATTTGCCATCAAACCCCTTTCTTCCCCCTCCGCCCCATAGGTGGAGGGGCAGAGGGTTTGGGGGGGGCCATAGGTAATCTCTGAAGCCAACATGTCCTGTTTGCAAAAAAGTGATCCTGTCTCAGCAGGTTCATGCTCTTTAGCATGCACGTGTGTGTGTGTGTGTGTGTGTGTGTGTGTGTGTGCACGCACACACACACACTCATACACAACAACAACACTTGACAACAGTATTACAGTCTCATACAGCTGAAGGGCCCTTGTGGGGGGGGGGAAAGGAACTCAACCTAATCTATATATTATGACCAATACATTAGAAACTGAAATTCATGATAAAGAACAATTTCCTTACAAAACTGCCATTGATAAAATGAGCTGCTTTAGAAAACAGTGAATTTCTGCACTGTATTTATGTACAGTCTAGAAGTCTAGATCACTCAAGGAAAAGGAGATGAAAAGGATTAAAGAACCAGGGGAAGGGTCTGGAGGAACTTTTAAGTTCCTTTGTAACAAATCAACACTTAAACCCACCCCTTTGCCAGTTCCCCAAGTGTGTGGTATTGAGTCCTGAAGTGGTTTCTCTACAGAAGCTGGTCTATAAATCTGCAAGCTAATGTGCAGAGGTGGGCTGTCCACGAAGGGGGTGGACATCAATCACTGGAAAAGACACCCAAGAGGTTTGATGAGTGAGGCAGATGGGAGATTGAGCAGAGGCACCCAAACTGAAGATAAGTAATTTTTACCTCATAAGTCAGGTTACCAAGTTATCATGTTAGTTTCTCATTATCTTTTGGCTATCCCCAAGCATATCTCAGCTGTGTCTACATTTGCATTAGCATTTAAAGGAATAACATCCTACCTAGCCCAGCATAGTACAGGCAAGAGATCTAATGAGAGGACCCCAAGGAGATGGTGACTTTTAGGAGAAAAGAATCAAGGTCCTGAGATCCAACAACACATTCCCATATGAAGATTTTCTTTCCACTACCAACTTCAGCATGTCTGGACTTTCTAAGCAACTCAACTGGTTTCTGATTCTGTGATTTGGGAGTTACTCATAGAAAGAATTGTTCCGAAACTCCCAGGAATGTCATGATGGACCCCAAGGCCCAGAGGAAAGCCCACAACTACACTTTAAAGCCGCAGAAGGATAATATCCTACCTTCCTGGTTTAGCTTCTGGTCCTCCTTAGAGTCAGAGTGTTCATGTTTCTGCTGTTGCCTTGCTATGCTGATGACCTGGAGTACATCCAGCTGCTGCTCCTCACTGAAGGCTGCAGAGCCCACCACTAGCTCCTCAGCCTCTGACAAGCAGCCCAGAGGCAGTAGCACCTGCTGTAGGTAAAGTTCTGTCAAGGCTCTGTATTCTGGATTGTCTGGGTCTTGGATCCAGGTACTGGCTGCTTCCAGCATAGCTCCAGGCTCTTGCATTTTGTTGTATAAAAGAACACTGCAGCCCAAAATAATCCAGTCCCCACCTCCTCTCCCCCCCCCCCACCCGCCAACCCCCCAAAAAACAAAGGTCAGTGTTCCACAGTTGGTTCATTTCTCATTAACCACTATACTCTCTTATCCAATTCCTCCCCTGTGTCCTCCAGTCCTCCCTTATGGAATGCTGACATTGAAAGAATTAGGAATTCCTAGAAAGTAGCAAAAAGTTCTCTTCCACTATGACATTTCACTTTGTCATCCCATTTTACATCTCCTATTCCAGTATCCTCTACTCTTCCTCTTTCCTTTGACCCACTCTTAAATCCCTCTTTCCTCATCCTTTAGTGCTGTTTTGAGGTTTGAAAAAAAAAATCAGATTTGGAGGAAAATGGAAGGGAATGTGGAAGAGGAGAGGCACTGATTCAGAAGAGAACAAAAGTCTTCATTTCTGGAATGATCCAATGAATCAGTAACAAGGACCTACAACATCTCCAGGACTTTGAGGGGTAGCTTTTCAGGGACCTGGTAATACCGAAGAACCCAGGAAATAACTTCCCGCCACTGATCCATTTCTGCCAGGGCCTGGATCCCCACAACACACAAGGAGCATTTTACCTCCAAGGAACTGTCAGCAGAAAAACCAACTCAGATTTAGAAGCGGTCCCTCTCCATTTCATTCACATCTCCACACTGGTTCTTTTCCACCTTCCAATTTAGCAGCCATCACTTCCATCCTCCCCATTAGTATTCAAAGTGCCCTCACAATTACAATTGGTCTAAAGCAGTGTTTTTCAACCTTTTTTCGGCAAAGGCACACTTGTTTCATGAAAAAAATCACGAGGCACACCACCATTAGAAAATGTTAAAAAATTTAACTCTGTGCCTACATTGACTATATATAAAGTAATTCTCTTGAATAGGAATCAAATAAACACAAAGAAAGTATTTTATAATTACTTTATTATGAAATATTAAGTAAACAAAATAGTGAAAAATTATAAAATTCTTGTCTTGTCTGCACCTACGGCACCAGGCAACATCTCGCGGCACACTAGTGTGCCGCGGAACAGCGGTTGAAAAACGCTGGTCTAAAGGGCCCCAATGTAGAGAAAACTGCCCCTTCTAGAAATTAAAAGTTCTATAAATCTGCTAGAGGCAAATCAACTCTTACCCAACATCTTTTTAAAAAATATATATTTTTATTGATTTCAGAGAGGAAGGAAGAGGGAGAGATAGAAACATCAATGGTGAAAGAGAATCATTGATTGCCTGCCTCCTGCATGTTCCCCAGTGAAGATGAGCCCACAACCCGGGCATGTGCCCTTGACCTGAACCTGGGACCCTTCAGTCCACAGGCCAATGCCAAACCGGTTAGGGCTATGGTCTGCAAACTGCGGTTCACGAGCCACATGCGGCTCTTTGACCCCTTGAGTATGGCTCTTTCACAAAATACCACGGCCTGGGAGAGTCTATTTTGAAGAAGTGGCATTAGAAGTTTAAGTTTAAAAAATTTGGCTCTCAAAAGAAATTTCAATCATTGTACTGTTGATATTTGGCTCTGTTGACTAATGAGTTTGCCGACCACTGGGCTTGCCCAACATCTTTGTATGCATGTGTACTTTCCCCTTTGTATGCCAGAATTAGAAAAGTACACCTGCAACACAGGTGTGTGGGTGGAAAGAGAGCTGGAACTAACAGTTTGTGTGAAGAAATGGGGATGGAGCCTGAGTGTGGTATAGGGAATCCACTGGCCTTAGTGCCAGCCAATGAAATACCTCCAGTTACATTTCCATAAACCAGGAATCACAGTCTTCAGCGTTCACTGTTACAAGCCCCCATACAATCCCTAAAATCACAACCAGGGCTCCTCAGCTTTGACTATTCTACCCATCACCTAATGTGTGATCTAATCCAATATTATAACCCACAGAGAAATGATTTCCTCAAGTTCCAGAAGAGGCTAGCAGCATTAGAAAAGGCAGTGGAGCCGAAACCGGTTTGGCTCAGTGGATAGAGCGTCAGCCTGCGGACTGAAGGGTCCCGGGTTCAATTCTGGTGAAGGGCATGTACCTTGGTTGCGGGCACATCCCTAGTAGGGGGTGTGCAAGAGGCAGCTGATGGATGACTCTCTCTCATTGATGTTTTTAACTCTGTCTCTCTCCCTTCCTCTCTGTAAAAAATTAATAAAATATAAAATAAAGAAAAGGCAGTGGAGGGCAAGATTTTTCTTTCTCTAGGTTATTCTTTAATCCAGCTCTTTAGCAGGACCAGAACCCTATTCCCACTCATCAGCCAAGACTAGATGTGAACAACTTAGGGATGGGGAGTGTACCTAGGAAAGGACTGAGACTGCTTATTGAAAAAATTTAATACAACACACATTCTATCTTCCCATCAGATTGGAGCAGGGAGCAAAGGATTGGCTAAGCTCTGTTCAGAGGCTCCTTTTTCTCCTTTGCAGAATGTGCACATCAGCCTGTTAGAGGCTTCCTATGTACATTCTGGGAATGACAGATTTTAGAAATGCTGATCTCTCCTCAGGCAAACCCCGCATATATGTACTCTCAGGCCATCAGCCAGGGCTTGTTGCTCAGGCTCTGGACGGCTTGCTGACAGGTGTGCAGCGCCTCCCGGAAGTCCAGGTATACCACTAAGTGATTGGCCGCCTCCTCCGGTAGAGCTTCGGCCTCTGCCGCGACAGGACGACGCACACCATTTTGCTGCTGCTTAGGGCACTCCCGATCCCCCTAGGTGTGACTGCAGCTGTGGACTGATCACTCTTCATAGCAGCCTGGTTCGAGGCTTCTACAGACGTCCCCATGTGGCCCCTCTCCAGGGCTCCAGGGGAGCCCTATTCGGCCTGGGAGAAGTGGGCAGTCCTCACAGCCGTGTCCACAACCCTTCAGGAGGCCGAGTCCTGGACAAGGAAAAGAAAGGGGCTATATTCTAAGGCTAAAGCTAGCTTCGCCCAGCTCCTGGAGAAGCAGTTTATATCGATGTGCAGAACGGCTGAGTTCCTCAACTACCTGGCCTAGCTTTTCTGTCCTCACAACGTGTACGGATGCACCTAAGCCCTGGGAGAATGCAAGTGTTTGCTACTTCCCAAGAACAGAGCCACTCACCCAAGGAATAAACATTATCTTTCCAGTTCTCGCGGTTCTGCAGCATGGTTTGAGCGGTGCTCTCGGGACTGTAGTTTTTCGGCCCTCGACTCTAGCTTTAGTAATGCAAATGGGCAGATTAGGACTACAACCACCAGCATGCCGCGCACCCCAAAACTGGCTGTGTCCCAGGGAAAAAAACAAACAAGATCTCAGCCCACAACCTCAGCAGTTTCTTTGCAGGTAGGGAAGGCCTCTGTCTACCCTGTCAGGGTGTCTACCATGGTGATAGATATTTGGTCTTCTTGTGGGGAGGCATATGGGTGTTATGAAGCAAATTCCCCAAGAGATGAACCACCTGAGCCAATTTGATTAAGCATGCAAGAGTTTATTACAGATTCGAATCCGGGCTCAAACCTTGGCTGATGCTGCAGCCGGTAAACACCCAGGCGAGAGCCCAGATGGAGGGGCAGTCCCTCCTCTTATACCTTTTTTTCCCCACCCCTCCCACTGTTGGTATGTCACTCCCAGATTGGCCCCTCAGGACAAAGACCTGAGCTATTTCTCAGGTAGTTTACACAACCTGGCCTGTTTTGCCTCAAGCAGAATGTCTGTTCTGACTTCAAACAGGAGTGCAGGATGCTGCGGTTTTGATGATGCCAATCTCCTAGCCAGATCTGGAGGGAGGTCTGCATATCTTACTACAAAGGAATTCCAGGCACTGAGTCTTTATCTCTTGGGCAGACAAGGCGGACTGTCACAATGGGTGAAGTCTACCTGCCAGTCCTGCCTTGGGAGGTGTCCCCTTCATTTGATGGGAAGGAAAGTTGGGGTGCATTCCTCCCTGGGGTGAGGCAGCTGCACACGTGGAGCAGGAGAGCAGGCACTTGTGACTGCCTCTCCCAGTGTGGGCGAGGTGAAGAGGGATGAAGGTCATCTCCAGGGTCCGCTCGAGTGTTACAATCACGTAGGGGGTTTTCTGATGTTCCTGGGAGTCTAGACACGAGCTCTCACCCACAGAGTTAAATCAGGATTAGAGTGAGGAATCTAGAGTGCTTTGCTGCAGTTTGGATAGAGGCAGCAGGAAGGAGAGTGGCTGAGTTCAGGACTTGGGGCTGGATTAGGGAGATGTCAGGACTCTCGAGGAATAGGAGATGGAGTTCCTGCATGCAAGAGGGGGCAAGGAGAGGTCAGGATCGGTGTGACGGAAATTCCTTTAGTCTATGGGTGGAGAAGACCTGTAAGGATTGCTGGAGGCAGATCTTCTGGGCCTCCTTGATGAGAAGAGCAGCTGCAGCCAGAGCCCAGAGGCAGGGCTGCAGTCCCAAACTGTGGGATCAAGCTGTTAGGACAGGTAGGTTATGGGGGTGAAGGCTGGACCTAGGGGCTGGGTGAGGACCCCATGGCTATTCTCTTGTCTTTCATCAGTAAGTAGTTGGAAAGGCTTAGAGATGTCTGGGAGAGAGAGAGAGAGAGAGAGAGAGAGAGAGAGAGAGAGAGAGAGAGAGACTGACCAAGACCAGAAGGGTGTCCTGGAGTTAGAAAAAGCTTGTCGAACGAGGGAGGGTGAGAAAACCTGGTATAAGGGCTTAGCTAGGAGAGAAAATTTTGGGATCCAATGATGGAGAAATCCAACCGGTGGAGGCCAGCTGTTGCCTCTGAGACGTGTAGTGTTGGGTTCTAACAAGCATCCTTGGAGGTCTCTGGGTAAGGCCTGGCCAAACAGGTGACTGTCTCTGAAGGGGAAGGATTGTCCAAGTGAGTGGGAGACAGATCTGGAGCTGAAAGATAACTGAGAACTAGATGTTATTTTTAGGGGGAAAAGAGTAGGGCTCTTAATTGCCTCACTAGTGATATGAAAGGGGAGAATAGGTTACTGTTGGAAGTAGGTTCTTGTTTTTCCAGTTTTGCCCCTTGCTGGGCATAGCATGGGGAAGGCAGAGAGCGCCAGGGGAAGGAAGGCTAGAGCGTAGAGGGGGAGGAGCCAGGGTAGGTGGGCCATGAGTGAGCGGGCACTGGGGAGGGCGGGGGAGAAGCATCAGGGAAGGTGGATCGCAGGGGGAAGGCGGAAAAGGTGGGTGAGGTTAGAATTCTCAGGTAGGAATGCCCCATCCTACTAGGGTGGGACTTGGAGGGACTGCCCAGGGAGGGACCTGCAAAAGGTGCAGCGACCGAGGCTGAAGGAAAAAAAAGGTTAAAACTGCTCCTGGGAGTCCGCACCAAGGACTCCCGCACTCAGGCGCACGACCTGGGAAAAAGTGCTTAGTTAGAGGACAGGTTTAAGGTTGTAAGGATGTGGCAGCAGTCGTGGAGAGAAAGAGCAGTCAGAAGACAAAGGGGTTTGAGAACAGGTTTGAGAGTGCAGAGAGGATTTGCAGCTGAGAGAGGAACATGAGGAGTAGAGTGAGATGGGAGAGCGAGAGGGTGAGAGGGGGAGGGGAAGCCTGTTTGTGGAAATCTCTGAGGCTTCCTTGTCCGGTGGATATCGGGATGCACTTTTATGAGGTGGGTTGGCGGAAGATATTGGAATCGAAAATGCCCTTTTAAATGAGCGTTTTTGGTTTGAAGTAGCCAGAAAGACCAAGGGTCGAGAGATTGGTGAGAAGACACCTTAGGGGCGTCTGGATTGAGAAAGTTCCCATGACTGGAGGGGATAGGGCCAACGAGGAGAAGTTGGGGAGGGAAAAGGAGTGTCCTTCTTTTCCCCCTAGCCAACCTGTAGATAAGGTCCCAAGGTCGTCACCCTGAAACCTTTCCCGTGGAGTAGAACAGAGTTTTCCCGGCCAGGCGCCTGGGCTTTTGTAGAACGTAGAATGTGAACGTAGAACGTTAAGCCGAGTAGACGAGAAAACTCCGAGGCCCTTCCAGGTCAACGGAACCGGGAGGGAGGGTGTGGGGGGGTTGTCCCTGAGGCCTACTGGTAAGGAAGCGATCAGATTCCCACGTGTCCTGGTACGGCAGGGTTCCAGAGGGGTTCTGAACGGGCCAATCAACTCAGGTCCATGCCACCGAGCATAGCCAGAGGATTTACCACGTTCACCCGAGTCCGAGGCACCATCATGATAAATGAAATAGAGAAGGTAGACCAGAGACCGGTATGGCAGGACACAGGCTTTATTGGAGGGATGGGTACCCCCTGCTGGCTGCTTCCACGGAGAGGAGCAGAAGAGAGAGCGAAGGGCTTACAAACACCTTTAAGGATAGAGGGCGGGGCTTAGGGAACTCAGCACATGCTGATTGATTGGGGCGGGGCTTAGGGTATTTGGCAGGTGCTGATTGGTGGTTCAGAGCTCAGGAATGTCTGGCCGCAAGTGGGATTTATGTCTGTCCAGATCCTCCCTCTCCACAATCTCCACAGCCATTGCCCTCAGGGCCTCCTCTCTGTCCTCCCTTCTCACCTACAGATCTGTAGTGTACTCACCCACTACCACCACTACCATGCTGCTAGGGCTTGGGGATTGGAACTGTGCTGAAG
The DNA here is from genome assembly GCF_964339955.1 of Pipistrellus hanaki. NCBI lineage: Eukaryota > Metazoa > Chordata > Mammalia > Chiroptera > Vespertilionidae > Pipistrellus > Pipistrellus hanaki. The sequence goes on along the minus strand of NC_140505.1, from coordinate 92,107,323 downwards.
GCTGGGAGGAAAATATAGCCTTTGCTGACCTGGAACTATTGAACTGAGGACCTGAGGTGACTGAGAGTCTACAGATCTGTAGGTGAGAAGGGAGGACAGAGAGGAGGCCCTGAGGCCAATGGCTGTGGAGATTGTGGAAAGGGTGCAGCAGTGGAATCCTGGCTAGAGTAGCACCAGACCCTGCAGGTGACAGAGAGGAGTTTCCAGCCCACCAGACAGAGCTGAAGCATTAGAATGAGAGTAAGGGCCCCGTCCTCGCTCCTACAAGCTGTTGGCACCATCCCAACATGGGTTTGATCAAACCATCTGGACAAAACCATAATACTCCCACAGAACCAGCTTCATGGGGGAAGGGAGTACAGCTCAGAAGAGGAGCTATGAAAGTGTGAGACTCAGTTTCGGGGCCAATGAGTCCTACCCATGGACTAGTAGGGTCTTCAACCTCTCAGGCCTCTATCAGGTTGCCCAGGGATAGTGACTCACATTGACCTGCATCAGAGAAGCTCCTAGGGGGCCCAGGAAAGATCCACCAAGGGACCATATTCAACAACATTAGTGCAAAATCCAGCAAGCTCCACAAATAGCAGACCTAAAGATTTTTCAGTGTGTCAGTGTGTATGGCTTTGTTTTTTGGTCTGTGGTGAGTAGATTTTTTGTTTTTCCCTTTCTTCTCTTTTTTCTTCCATATCTGTAATTTCTCTTTACCCTTTGATCCTATTTTAATTTTGTCTATTCTTATTATTCATTTTTCTTTATTTTTCTCTTTTTTTCTGTTTTACTTTTTCTATCTATATCTTATAAATATGACATTTTAAATTCATCATTATTATATTTCATTTATTTTCTGTTTCCTTTTCTTTTTTCATCATATACTAGTTATTTTAGCTTCCTCCTTGCTTCCATATAGCCATTTTTTTCATCTTCTTCCTTCTCCCTTTTTTTTTTTTTTTTTTTTTTTTTTTTTTTATATGCCCTCTCAGGCTTGGTTGCATGGGTTTTAGTATTCTTTTTTTATTACTTTGTTTTGCTTTCTCTTATTTTTCTTTCTTAGTATTTTCTGTTGTTGCACTGAGTAGTTTGATTTTTGTGGTGTTTTTGGTTTGATCCTGTTGTGTGTTATTTTGTTCTGTTAGTACATGCATAAACAACTGGCATGACAATGTTGGGGTTGACCTCACTGGCAACACATCGAAGAAGAGATCCCTCTCATGAATGGGCATTAACAGTCAAGTCCCAATTACAACAGAAGAACCCAAATAACACACACAGGGGCATTTATAGATCATCCAGCTCAAGAACCCAGAGACTGCACCAATTGATCCCTCATGACACTTTCTACATAAGGCCATACCACAAAAAATGGGAGGCATAACACTTCTATCTAATACATATAAGAAAATACAAAGATACACCTAGAATGGGGAGACAAAGAAACAACCCCCAAAAGAAGGAAAAGAAGGAATCTTCAAAAAAGAACTAAATAAAATGAAGACAAGCAACCTGTTAGTTTAAAGCAATGGTTATAAAGATGCTTAAGGAAGTTAGTGCAAATTCCACAGCATGTAAAAAGAAATACAGGCCATGAAGAAGAACCATATATAAACCATTTCTTCAGAAAGAAATGAATATTGATATATCTGACATGGAAAACACACAGGAAGTAATTTAAACTAGATTGAATGAAGCAGGGGATTGAATCAGCAATTTGGAAAAAGACAAGGTAGACATAAATATCCAATAAGAGCAGAAAATAGAAAGAGAATTAAAAAAACAGGAAGATAGCTTACAGGAGCTCTGGGACAACATGAAATGTAGCAAAAACTGCATAATAGAAAAACCAGAAGGGGAAGAAGTTGAGCAAGGAACAGAGAACCTGTTTAAAGAAATAATGACAGAAAAGTTTCCCAACCTGGTGAAGGAAGATGTCACACAAGTTCAGGAGGCACAGAAGAGGCCCCGGTTCTTGAAAGATGGAAGCTGGAAGGATGGAGGTGAGGGAAAGGAAATGAATGAGTGAGGGTATGAAAGGAGTTTGTGTAGATGTGCATGGGGTGTGTGAGTGAGTGAAGGAAAGTTAAAAATTGCAGGAGCAACAGGGGCTGGCAGACAGGCTCTCCTTGACAAGGAGAGACTACCACCACTGCACACCCCCTTCTCCCCCACAGATAGCAGAACTCCAGCATGGAGCCTACGCCATTTTGAAAGGGAGAACAGCCTTTTTTAGAAACTCATCAACACCACCAACAAGACAGGCATTGGAAGTGCCCCACGACCCAGCAGCAACTCCAGCCAAGGTCCTGCTACCCCAGTTGTAGACCTACAAACCCTGGGACTTTCACCTCCAAAGGTACACCAAATGGCTCCCATAAGTGCTACCTCCCCTCTCCCAGTGGCAGAACTCCAGATTAGCATGTTTCCAGCCAGAAGATCCATGCCACGTGAGCCCTTGTCTGTACAAAATCACATCCTCAGGGGCTCTCAGTGGCTCCCAAGCACTGCCTATGGAGTGGAGTGTCCTGGCTATTTGCATGGCTGGAGATGCACAGATCTGGCTTAAACTCGCTAATTCCAGCTAGAAACGTGAGAACTCTTGTGTTTCTCTGTGGGCTTGGGTGTGTGCATTCATCATCACATAGATAGACCTAAACCTTACTCCTGCTAGCGGGTGTCTACTTGGACGGTAGTGGGGAGAGGCCGAAAACACCTGAGGGTGTGTTTCGGTGCAGAAAGGGGCATACACATTCCTCATCCCATAGGCAAGCCTGAAAACTTTACTCCCACTTGTAGGCTTCTCCTTGGGTGGCACTAGGGAGTCACCGAAAGCACCCAAAGGTGTGTTTCTATGCAGACTGAGTCGTGCGGCCCCACAGTGGAAATTTGAATTCTCTCTTTCTAGAGGGTTGCCACATTCACCCTAGCTGCTCAGCGGCAGTGCAGGGACCCCTAGGAGTATATCGCAGTTCTGCACCCTGAGAGCTTGCCGTCCTGGCAGCCTGTCACACCAAGCACAACTAACCATAGGGCTCTAGTGGGAGCCACTGTGAGCTCCTCTTTGGGGACAATCTTGAACAAGCAGGGAGTGCACTCCTCTCCAGCAGTAGAGGCTTTGTATTCACTTAGCCTGGATAATGACCACAGGTACCTCAATTGCACGGCTACACTGCCAGAACCTTCAGCGTGCCTCACTGACAAATGCACTGAGAGTGCTCCTGTGAACTGCTGCTGGGAGTAAACGCCTATCCACCACAGGTACAACAACAAAAGCTGGGTTTGCTCACCCCATAACTGCAGAACCCTGGGCAACATAGTCACACCTTTCCAAAGAGCAGGTCATCTGAGACCCAAAAACCCAACAGATGGTTCCTGGGGCCCACTGTGAGTCTGTGCAGGGCAAGTGTGATTACAATTAGGGGTGCAGGAAAGCAAAAATTGGGACCTCCCCCCCAAACAGTGGCTGATTCCTAGACACCGCAGTTGTGCTTTTCAAGCTCGCAGGCCTACACCAAGAGAACCCAAATAGCTCAAGTATGGAGCTACACAAGATTAACAAACACAGGAAAACTGAGAGATTACCACCCCCCAAAAAACCTGGGAAGCAAAGCAATTGGATCTATAATTAAAGCATTACAGGAAAACATGGGAAGACAAAAAAGTAATCCCCAAAGGAAAGAAAAAGAGGAATCATCAGAAAGGGAGTTAAATGGCCGAAACTGGTTTGGTTCAGTGGATAGAGAGTCAGCCTGTGGACTGAAAGGTCCCAGGTTTGATTCTGGTCAAGGGCATGTACCTTGGTTTCTGGCACATTCCCAGTGGGGGGTGTGCAAGAGGCAGCTGATTGATGTTTCTCTCTCATCAATGTTTCTAACTCTCTATCCCTCCCTCTTCCTTTCTAAAAAATCAATGACATATATTAAAAAAAGAAAGAAAGAAAGGGAGTTAAATTAATTTGAGGCTATCAGCTTATCAGAAAGAAAAGGGTTAATATAAACTAACTCAACATCTCAAAGAATTCAGAATAATGGTTATAATGATGTTTAAAAGGCTAGAGGACAAATGCACACAACTCAATGACAAATACACCCAACTCAATGAGACTTACAAGGAGCTGAATGAGAATGTCACCAACATGAAAAGAAAGCAAGAGGAGATGAAGAACAACATAGCTGTAATAAAAAACACAATGGAAGGCTTAAACAGTAGACTAGAAGAGGCTGAGGACCACATCAGCGAAGTAGAAGACAAGGTAGTAAAAAACACACAAACACAGCAGCAACTGGAAAGAAGACTTAAAAAGCAAGAGGAGAGCCTAAGGGAGCTGTGGGACAATACAAAACGAAAGAACCTTCTGAAAGAAATAATGACAGAAAACTTCCCTGATATTGGCAAGAAAAAAATCTATCCAAGTCCAAGAAATACATAGAGTCCCAAACAAGTTAAACCCCAAAAGACCGACACCAAGATACATTATAATTAAATTGGCGAACACCAATGACAAAGCGAGAATCTTAAAGGTTGGAAGAGAGAGACAGAAAGTTACATACAAGGGATCTCCTATTAGAATAACAACTGATTTCTCAACAGAAATATACCAGGCCAGAATGGAATGGAATGAAATATACAAAGTGATGCAAAACAAGGGACTGAACCCAAGAATACTATACCCAGCAAGGCTATCATTCAAAATTGAAGGTGGAATCAGAAGTTTCACAGACAAAAAAAGCTAAGAGAGTTTATCACTATCAAACCAGCAATGCAAGAATTCTAAAGGGACTGCTATAAAAAGAAGATAGAGAAAGGCGAGGAGAAACACAAACATTAAGGAAAAATATGACAACAAACAGGTACTCATCAATAATAACATTAAATGTAAAAAACTTAAACACACACACACAAAAAAACATAGGGTAGCTGAATGTATAAGAAAACATGACCTATATATTTGCTGTCTATAAGAGACCCATCTCAGAGCAAAGGATTCACACAGACTGAGAGTGAAGGGATGGAAAAACATCTTCCAGGCAAATGGAAATGAGAAAAAAGCTGGGGTTGTGATACTTATATCAAATAAAATAGACCTCAAATTAAAGGCCATAATAAGAGATAAGGAAGGCCACTACATAATACTAAAAAGAACAATTCAACAAGAAGATATAACTCTGATAAACATATATGCATCCAATGCAGGAGCACCCAAATGCATAAGAAATCTCCTGGAAGATATCAAGGGACAGATCGACATCAATACATCGACAATAATGCACCACTGACATCACTAGATAAATCCTCTAGACAAAGAATCACCAAAGAAACAGCAATTCTAAATGACACACTAGATCAGTTGGACCTAATCGACATCTTCAGAGAATTTAACCCCAAAGCCATGGAATATACGTTCTTCTCAAGTGCACATGGGACATTTTCAAAAATAGACCACATATTGGGTAACAAGCAAAGTCTCCCCAAATTAAAAAAGATTGAAATCATATCAAGCATTTTCTCAGACCACAATGGCATAATATTAGAAATAAACTATAATAAAAACACTCCAAAAATTTAAACAATTGGAAGCTGAATAGCATGCTATTAAAAATAATTGAGTTAATGATGAGATCAAAGAAGAAATTAAAAAATTCCTGGAGACTAATGACAATAAAAACACAACAATACAAATACTATGGACACAATGAAAGCAGTCCTGAGAGGAAAATTTATAGCTCTACAGGCCTACCTCAAAAAACAACAAAAAGGGTAATAAATCATCTAACTCAACAACTCAAAGAATAAGAAAGAGAGCAACAAGATAAGCCCACAGTGAGCAGAAGGAAGGAAATAATAAAGATCAGAGCAGAAATGAATGACATAGGGACCAAAGAAACAATACAAAAGATCAATAAAACCAAGAGCTGGTTCTTTGAAAGGTTAAACAAGATTGATGAACCTCTAGTCAGGCTCACCAAGAAGCAAAGAGAGAGGACCCAAATAAACAAAATCAGAAATGAAAGAGGTGAAATAACAACAGACCCCACAGAAATACAAATGATTGCTAAAAAATACTATGAACAACTCTATTCTAATAAACTATACAACCTAGAGGAAATGGACACATTCTTAGAAAAACACAACCTTCCAAAACTTATTCAGGAGGATTCTAAGAATCTCAAAAGGCATATAACTATGGAAGAAATTGAAGCAATCATCAAAAAGCTTCCAGCAAACAAATACCCGGGGCCAGATGGCTTCACAGGGGATTTTACCAAACATTCAAGGAAGAACTAAAGCCTATCCTCCTCAGACTATTCCAGAAAATTCAGGAGGAAGGAACACTTCCAAACTCCTTCTATGAAGCCAGCATCACCCTAATACCAAAACCAGATAAAGACAACACAATGAAAGAGAATTACAGGCCAACATCCCTCATGAACATAGATGCCAAAATCCCCAACAAAATTCTAGCAAATCAGCTCCAGCAGTACATCAGAAAGATCATACACCATGACCAAGTAGGATTTATCTCGGGAATGCAAGGATGATAAAATATTCACAAATCAATAAACATGATACATCACACAAACAAATTGAGATATAAAAATCCTATATCTATTGATGCAGAAAAAGCATTTGATAAAACCCAACACCCTTTCTTGATAAAAGCTCTCAGCAAGGTAGGAATAGAAAGATCATACCTCAACATAATGAAAGCCATATATGACAAACCCACAGCCAATATCATACTCAATGGGCAAAAACTAAAACCATTTCCTCTAAGAACAGGAACAAGACAGGGATGCCCACTCTCACCACTCCCGTTCAACATAGTGTTGGAAGTACTAGCCATAGCGATCAGACAAGAACAAGAAATAAAAGGCATCCAAATTGGAAAAGAAGAAGTAAAACTCTCCTTATTCACAGATGACATGATACCATACATAGAAAACCCTAAAGACTCCATCAAAAAATTATTAGACTTAATACATGAATTTGGCAAGGTAGCAGGATACAAAATCAACACCAAGAAATCTATGGCCTTTCTATACACCAATAATGAACTAACAGAAAGAGAGACAGAAAAAGCAATCCCATTTACCATCACACCAAAAAAATTTAGATACCTAGGAATAAACTTAACTAAGGAGGTAAAAGACCTATATGTGGAAAACTACATGACACTGAAAAAAGAGATAGAGGAAGATTTAAACAGATGGAAGAACATACCATGTTCATAGATTGTTAGAATCAACATAATTAAAATGTCCATACTACCCAAAGCAATCTATAGATTCAATGCACTCCCCATTAAAATAGCAACAGCATATTTCTCAGACCTAGAAAGAACACTCCAAAAATTAATGTGGAATAAAAAAAAAGACACCAAATAGCCACAGTAATCCTAAGAAAGAAGAATAAAGTAGGAGGGATCTCAATACCAGATTTCAAGCTGTATTACAAAGTAGGTACAACCTGGTACTGCCACAAAAACCGACATAGAGACCAATACCAGATTTCAAGCTGTATTACAAAGTAGGTACAACCTGGTACTGGCACAAGAACAGACATACAGACCAATGGAATACAATAGAATAGAGAATCCAGATATCGAGCCAAACCACTATGCTTAATTAATATTTGACAAAGGAGGGATGAACATGCAATGGAGTCAAGACAGTCTCTTCAACAAACTGTGCTGGGAAAATTGGACAGCTACAGAAAGAAAGAAAGAAAGAAAGAAAGAAAGAAAGAAAGAAAGAAAGAAAGAAAGAAAGAAACTAGACCTCCAACTTACACCGTACACAAAAATAAACTCAAAGTGGATACAGGACTTAAATATAGGACGGGAAACCAGCCGAAACCGGTTTGGTTCAGTGGATAGAGCGTCGGTCTGCATACTCAAGGGTCCCAGGTTTGATTCTGGTCAAGGCCATGTACCTTGGTTGCGGGCACATTCCTGATAGGGGATGTGCAGGAGGCAGCTGGTTAATGTTTCCCTCTGATCAATGTTTTTAGTTCTCTATCCCTCTCCCTTTCTTTCTTTCTTAAAAAATCAATAAAATATATTAAAAAAAAAAGATGGGAAATTATAAACATACTAGAGGAATCCACAGGCAGGAAAACCTCAGATATATGTTGAAAGAACTTCTTCACTGGTACTGCTCCTAGGGCAGCGTTTTTCAACCGCTGTTCCGCGGCACACTAGTGTGCCGCGAGATGTTGCCTGGTGTGCCGTAGGTGCAGACAAGACAAGAATTTTATAATTTTTCACTATTTTGTTTACTTAATATTTCATAATAAAGTAATTATAAAATACTTTCTTTGTGTTTATTTGATTCCTATTCAAGAGAATTACTTTATATATAGTCAATGTAGGCACAGAGTTAAATTTTTTAACATTTTCTAATGGTGGTGTGCCTCGTGATTTTTTTCATGAAACAAGTGTGCCTTTGCCCAAAAAAGGTTGAAAAACACTGTCCTAGGGCAATGGAAGCTAAAAAGAAAATAAACAAATGGGACTACATTAAAATAAAAAGCTTTTTCACAGCAAAGGAAACCATCAATAAAACCACAAGAAACCCCACTGCATGGGAGAACATATTTGCCAACGTTATCAATGATAAGGGTTTAATCTCCAACATTTACAGAGAACTCATACAACTTAACAGAAAGAAGATAAACAACCCAATAAAAAAATGGGCAACTGATCTAAATAGACCCTTTTTGAAAGAAGACAGAAGGAAGGCCAAGACACATATGAAAACATGCTCAAAGTCATTAAGCATCAGAGAGATGCAAATCAAAACAACACTGCGGTATCATCTTATACCAGTCAGAATGGCTATCAACAAATCAACAAACGACAAGTGTTGGCGAGGATTCGGAGAAAAAGGAACTCTTTTACACTGCTGGTGGGAATGCAGACTGGTGCATTCACTGTGGAGAATAGTATGGAGTTTCCTTAAAAAACTAAAAATGGAACTCCCATTTAACCCAGTGATCCCGCTTCTAGGAATATATCCCACAGAGCTAGAAACAGAAGTCAGAAAGGATATATGTACCCCTATGTTCATAGCAGCTCAATTCACCATAGCTAAGATTTGGAAACAGCTTAAATGCCCATCAGCAGATGAATGGATTAAAAAACTGTGGTACATCTACTCAATGGAATACTATGCTGCGGTAAAAAAGAAGGAGTTCCTACCATTTGCAACAATATGGATGGAGATGGAGAGCATTATGCTAAGTGAAATAAGCCAGGCAGAGAAAGATAAACATCACACGATCTCACTCCTTTATGGAATATAATGAACGGCATAGACTGATGAACAAGAACAGACTCAGAGACTGAGTAACATTGATCAGAACTCTCTTAGCCCTTTTTGTCTGTGAAGCTGCTGATTCCACCTTCAATTTTGAATGATAGCCTTGCTGGGTATAATATTCTCGGATTCAGTTCCTTGCTTTGCATCACTTTGTATATTTCATTCCATTCCCTTCTAGCCAAGTGTGTTTCTGTTGAGAAATAAATTGATATTCTAATAGGAGATCTCTTGTAGGTAACTTTCTGTCTCTGGCAGCCTTTTAGATTCTTACTTTGTCGTTGATGTTCGCCATTTTAATTATGATGTGTCTTGGTGTCGGTCTTTTGGGGTTCAACTTGTTTAGGACTCTATGTACTTCTTGGACTTGGATAGATTTTTTCTTGCAATTATCAGGGAAGTTTTCTGTCATTATTTCTTCAAACAGGTTTTCTCTTCGTTGTTTCTCTTCTTTTCTTCCTGGTATCTCCATTAAGCGAATGTTATTTCATTTTGTGTTGTCGAATAATATCATGTAAAGATATTCTTTGGTCTAGGCCATGGCAATTCAATTTTAAACTGGCTGTCAATTTTTTTTGTATAGACAAGGTCTTTGTGACATTTTCTGCACCTCTCCCAGGGGGAAATAGTGATGGTCCCTTCCTTTGGTGTCCTCACAAGCCAGAAACCTCTCTTTAATTTTACACACAAAGGAATAGCGGTTTGATTTTGTGTCATACAGAAGGGCAGCTGGGTGGTGACCCCTTTGTAATTATACTTCCTTGTCGCACCCGTGGTCCTCCTGGATGACCAAGGTGTTTGGTATCATCAGTGACTACTTTGGGCAGAAAGATAAGCCTAGGTAAGGGCTCCCACCCAAGAAGGATTAGGAACATAAGTCCAGAAATACTTACCCAATAGCCCCAGGTTATATTACTGTACAGCTGATGACTGCTACTATGGCAGTAAAGGTGTTCTCAGGTGTTCTTGGAGTTCCGGTTACCTCACACTTTCTTCTCTCTCTCTCTCTCTCTCTCTCTCTCTCTCTCTCTCTCTCTCTCTCATATTATTATTTTACATATGTGTTCTTACCCCCCCTCCCCCCCCTTATCTCACTCAGATTAGGAGCTGAGTGAAAACCAGCCTGAAGAAGCATCCACATCACCCCTGGGCACTTATTCAATATACAAGTAACATCAAGCAGGGAACAATGACCTTAGGAGAGTGATGCTCTGAAAGGAAGGACCAGATCTAATAATGTGATGTTTAATATAAATAAGAGTGGGACTCAATTTGGATTCAAAACACACAGCAGATACAGGTTGAGAGCTACAACTTGCCAGTAGGCAAATGTAGTTGATTCTGACTCTGCACCAATGTGACACAGCCTCTCCCATAACTGCTAATGGAACCGGAGCCACACTGTTCCAAGTGCAGCATCTGGGCCATCGCCTGGCTGTGCTTGTTTCTTAGCCTGACTGTCCAAGTGTGAGAGAGATACAGAGGCATGGGCAGAAGAAAAGGTGACTCAGACCAGCACAAAGGGTAAAGGAACTGAGGAAAGGATTTGCCCAGAGATATGGGAGGAAGGCAACCATGTGAAGGAGCTTCCTCACTCCATCTGGCTCCCAAGGAGCACTGAGTGGGAAACCCCCAGGGAGGAGAATGCCTCTCATTGGAAGGCGGTACTTTCTAACAGCCATGGCTTTCAGAAGACCCCGTCCAAGAAATCATCCTGGACTGGATGACTACAGAGCACAGAGGACTGCTGCAGAGCAGAGAGTTCATGCAGCATCAATAAAAGCCTTGGAGCTATGTGGCCAGCAAAGCTCATTTTTGGTAGGCACCTACTACCCAGAAAGCCCCATATCAGGCACTTGACGTGCCTGATCCCCCAGCACCCTGCAAACTGTTCATGGACATATCTCCTCTACATGGAGCAAGCTGAGCTCAGAAAGGTGAAGCAATGTGCCAATGTCCCCCCTGAAGTTACGTAGCAGAGGCCCCTCTGTCCATTGCCACTCTGGTCATGCTAAGCTCAGGCCCTTTCCATCCATGACAGGTGTGTTTTAGGACATGCACCAGTAAAAGAGAAAGAAAGGATACGCTTTCTTACCTTTCGTTTTCTGAGAAATAAAAAGGGTATATTTCTTTTGTTTCTAGAACTAATAAAATTGTATTAGTCCCTGAGCTCCTATGTCAACATTTACAAGTGAATCTACCTTTTTAAGCATAGCAGCAGCCCACTGGTTTCCTGGGCAGAGAGAGGAAATAATAGTTGTCGGAGCCTAAGTCAGAGAGGAGGCTGTGGGCTTGTGTGGGGGCCACGCACGTGGAAGCAACTGTGTGAGGGCTGCATGGCTGCTGCATGGCTTCATGGAGCTGCATGGCTGCACGAAAAGAATCCATCCTGAGGAGCTGTGTGGAGGGGAGAGGGAGTGAGATTGATTGATGCTGGGTGGCAGGTATTTTATGTCCTGTGTTGCTATTTATGTCTCTACACCTACACTCCAGAGACACACACAAATGCTGGCTGACACAGAATTTCAAAAGCATTTCCATGGAAGCATTTGTGCAGTTAAACTGTCCCCTCTCTAGTTCACATGCCAAGGCTGGATGAGCTGTGCAGCTGACAGGACCCTGGCCACCTCTCCCCTCCACCCACTGTTGCTACCTGAGGAGGCAGAGATGAAAGCAGCTCTGTCTTCTAAAGGCCCATCCTCCTGGGCACAGTGTGTGTGAGGGGGCAGGAACGAAGACAGGGCATGGGGCACAGGGCTGGCTATTTACTTGAGGACAATTGTTTGTCCTTCTTAGCCTTTGCTTCAGTGACAGAATCAAGTGTGAGCCGTCAACATAAGAAGCATGGAACAAGTCCATTCTAAAGCCATCACGTGGGGCTGAGCAAACCAGACCCCTGTGCTGCCTCAGGAGGGGTGGGGGGTAGACGCTCACTCCAGTTTGAGGTGTTGAAGCTTGCGCAGTGAGAGCAGCCAGCACAGTACATCAGAGCCAGAGCGGGAGAGCAGGACACTGTGGTGTGGAAAAGGGGGGGGGGGGCGCTGCAGGGGCCCAACTGGAGCCTGAGCAGGGAAGGGAGGGTGCCCTGTGGGCAGCTGCCTGGCACAGGGTGTCGGAGCCCAGCACCTGGTGACAGAAGCATCTGCAGGGGCAGGAGGTGCTGACAATGGGAGGTTGTTTACACACAAGGGATTGATCCAGTACATAAACACATGCAGAATAACAGGAGCCAGAGTTTCATGCTCTGATAAATGAGGCACAAGCATGGGAATGTGAAAGCTAGACACTGTGATGCTGGATTAGAAGTGGAGAAGTATGATAAATGGACTCATACCGACAATATGTGCAGATAGATGTAGAAATGCATGTTCGATAAGTATGTATGTACACACACACACACACACACACACACACACACACACACACACACATTCTTTCTTCTGAGATAGCCTGGGAGCATCCACACCCTGCAGTCAGGAAGCACACTTAGCCCAGAGTCCTCATTTCTAAATGCCACTGTCCACTAAATGGAATCAAGGCTTGGAGAGAAGGCTGGTCCTGGAACAGAGGTGTGGAAAGTATGAAGAGAGCCTGAAACATCCATGCCAGAACATGAGAACACTCACAGGAAGTGAAGAAATCATGTCAAAGGAACTTAGAAACCAGCTTGAAGATGCTCCAGTGGCCAAATCAGGGAAAATTTGAGAATCAAAGTAAGTACTGATAATAATACAGTCTATTGAATAAAATTGGAAATGAATGACGAGGAATGAAATAGTAGTATTTACATGGTTTTGAAGTACCTGTCCCAGAAAACCTTACTGACTACAAAGGGGGAAAGAGCAACTTGACCATGAGAAAGCCTAGCAGACATTGCCTGAACTACATGGTCAAAGTCAATGCTGTCAGGAACCAGGAAACCCAAACTGCATGCCAGTGCACAGGGAGAACCAGTGTGGGACTGCTGTTCCTGCAGGTGCATCACTGAGGAAGAGCCACACTCGCACAGCCCAAACTGAGGGGCATCCACAGAACACGGCCTGTGGTCGAAGGCTACCAAATGGAGGATAGTCTGTCCCAGCCTGGAGGAAAGAGAGACTCATTGACAAATGCCTCGCGTGCCCGGAACTGAATTCCTTTGCTGTGGGTGTGATGGAAACAACTGGCAGGATGTGATGAGGATCTGAGTACTAGATAACGACAAGATATTCACGTTACTCTCTTGATTTCAATGGCTTCCCTGTGTTTATATAAACAAATGCCCGTGTTTGTAGCCATGTCCATTCATGTGTTCAGGGATGATTGGGCACCATGTCACAACTTACTCGCAAATAGCTAAAAACCCACAGTTGTATTTGTCAATTGGAATGTTTTACAGGCTACAAGAAAGAAGAGGAAAAGGAAGGGGAGGGGAATTTTAAGGAGTTATAGGAGTCTGAAGCAGGGAAGGGAGGTGGGGACCATGAAGTGTGAATCAGAAGGGGTGGTCAGGGGCTGAGCAGTTCTTTTCCTGGCAAGTTTCAGCATCAGACCTCTCTCCTTCTGAAGTTCAGGGATCTATCTGCTTCTGTGAGTTCCTCTCACCCCACACTCTTCTACCAACGGTGCAGCACAGTGGCCCTCTGCTAGCCAGAGCAGGGAGGTGAGCCTGGAGGCTACAGTTCCAGACTCCAAGACCCGGAGGCAATAGAGAGAGGTGAAGAGTAAGAGGCTGGGCAGACATTCAATGGGCAGGAATCCCTGTGCATGTAAAGCCTGGGCAGAGCAGGGGATTCTTAAATGTTCCTTGAAGGCCCCTCAGAGCCCAGAGTTGAGACTCAATAACTCTGACAGGAAATCCGCCTTTACATCTATTTTCATTTTCATTTCCAGAATTGGCAGGCACTCAGAATTGATGAGCTTCCACATCAACTTTAGGAAAGAGTACTGGAGTGAGAGGTGAAGCCAAAGGCTATGCCCCACATCTCCTGTCCTCAATATCCACATCTATTAAATGGGAAACCACCTGTCCTACTTCACAGACCTGGGGAAAGGGAGGTCAGATGAAAACACACAGGTGTTTTCCCTTGCAGAGAAAACCCACCGATTTCTTTTGCCATCTTTAGTAGGCCAGTGGGGAGGTCACCTCGCGTCACTTCTACCCAGCTCAAGTACTTCCCTGAAGGGTGTACAGAAAAGATCCGCCCCTAAGTGAACCAAGACAGGTTGAATGACAAACTCTAGATCTCGGGTACTGAATGGCAAGCCCTAAGTCAGTTTATCTGAGCAACACTTCCTCTACCCAGGCTGGAAAGAGGCCTCTGGATGTTGGCTCTGCTCATGGCCCCACAGGTGTTGCTCACCCACCACCCCTAACCTTTTTCACTAGCAGTCACCTACCTGTGCTTCTTCACTCCCTCACCTCCTTGTTCACCCAGCTCAGATTTCAAGGCTCATTATTCTAACTCTGGTTCCTCCCTCCCTCTGTGTGTCCTCCCAGCAGGGCCCCCACCCAGGCAGCTGTCCCCTCCACTGCACCAAGGCTGCTGAGCACAGTAGGAGCACTGATCTCAATGCATAGTTATGTCTATACACCTCTAACAAGGCTGCTGGCCCCCAGCCATCCCCACTAGCCAGGGTGTTAGCTTTCCCTCCTTGCCCTCTCTAAAAGACCATTCTATTTTTTCTCATCTCCCAAAACACTTACACTCTCCCACCAATGACTTTCTCATTCTTCATTGACAAAATAGAAGCAACAAAGCAAAGGTTTCCCATCATTGCCCCAGTTCCATTTGAACCCACATCCCTCACCCCTTTCCCTCTATTACTGTGGTTAAACTGTCTCTACTCCAAGAGAAAGGTCAACCCTGCATCTGTGCTTTGCACCACAGGCCCTCTTACCTTCTCAAGGTCTTTGCTCCTAAATTTACCTTTTCCTGTGTCTGCAATTTTGTTCTTCCTCTCTACTGGACCATTGAATCATATACATGTTTTCGTATCTCCTGTCCTTAAAAAGAACAACTCACTTCTCTGATTCACTTGTAAATGTTGACATGGGAGCTCAGGGATTAATACTCATGTCACTCTCTGCCACCCAAACAAGGAAGTAAAAGCCCCCTCCATTCATGGGGAAACACATGGAGGTATGTCTTACTGTTGTCCAAGTTGTTGGCCTTAATGATCTTCTCTGAGTAGTCAGAAATACTGGAGCATTCAATCTAGAAAGGCACAGAACAAAGGAGCAACAAAAATACGACAGCACCAAGTTAAGGGACAGAGAAGCTGAGACCTACAGGGGTGCAATAATGTGCCCACAGCTGTCACTGCTAATCTGTGGCAGATTAAAATCTACAGTGCAGCCCTCCCACCTTGTGGGGTGCCTTTGCTGCCAGGCTGGAGCCCACCCTGTACTTCACCATGGAGGCCCGTGTCTAATTTGGGAGATTTTGGAGGAGCTGGTAGACCTCATTCTCTGGACCAGGGAAGCATTGGATGAGTTGGCACAGCCACTATCCTCCTGGGAGAGGATGTAGGACCGACCAGAGGTGCTGTGAGCCTCCTTCAACATTATCTTCCTACCACACCATAAGGTATTTGAGGGAGTAGTTGGTAGTTGACCATCAGCTGAGAGAAGACCATTGTGGGAGCACAGGAGAGGGTCAATGGTGCTGGAAACAGAGGGGAAGCTGCCCAAGAGCTATTCTCACCTCTTTAGCTGGCCCTCCACAGAGACCAGACTGTGCTAAATCCAGGGCACCTCACCTTCACACTCAGGCCCCACCACAAACTGCCTCAGTGCCTTGAGCATTTGCATAGGGCCACTGAGGGTTGCTGGCAGCCTCCTCAAAGCCTGAGGTAAGGTGAGGGCACCTACAGGGTCAAAAGAGGGAAACTCTGGTAGAGGAGGCAGACTCTAGCCAAGGCTCAGACCCCAAAGGACCAGCCTTTTCTGGGCTACCAGGCTCCTGCACGACTGCTTCTCTCCTCTTCTTTCCCTTGCCACGTTTTCATCCTGAGCTTAACCTTGGAGAATGGGACCTGGAACCAGAATGCCTGGATTTATATGTGGCTTCTGCCGCTTTCTAGCTACGTCTTTGTTTCCTCATTAAGTCACAAGTCCTGCTCACATGGTCAATGTGAGGATGAAACACACATGGGACACATGAGGTTGCACTCAGATTCTTTCCACCTTTTCTTACCTCTACCTTTACCTTTTCCCTTCTTTATTCTTTACTCTATCTTCATTTCCCCCATTTTCATTTGTTTTCTAGTTTCTTTTCTTTCTCCTTTTTATTAGTCCCTCTCCCAGTCCTTTCGCTTTTCTCTGAGTCTTTCCATCCTTCTGTCTCTCTCTCCATTTCTTTCATGTCTGTCTCCCAATTTCACTGTCTCCAACTGCTGTCTCTGTCAATTTTCTCTCTCTCTTCCTATCTCTCTCCCTCTCACCTTTCTCTTTCCTGCCATCCCGGCTCCCCTACTAGAGAAGAGCTGCGGGTGGAAAGGGGAGCCTGGAACAGGAGAAACTGAACTGTGAAATGAGCCAGACTGAAAGGAGCCTGGCTAACTGTGGTGGAGCTGTTTATAAAAGAGCTGTTAAAGCAGAAGAGTGGGAGGCAGCCAGGTTGGGACCCGTCATCATAGCTGGAAGGCACCTTGGTCGGAGCCCCTGCCAACTTGGAAGCCCCAGTGACTTGAAAGGTGGTGACAGGTGGCCTAGCCTCTCCCTGGGCAGCTTTCTGCTCCCACGTGCCTAGCAGAGACTGGGGCTGAATTGGCGCCTCACTGTCAGCACTGCGAGGAAGGCGCTCTGGGTCAGCATGCAGTCTCACCGCTCTGCAGCGGGTGTGAGCTGCTTGGAAGTGGAGTCTGCATTGGTCAGGAGGCCTCCACCCTGGTGAGCAGGGCCTTGTCAAGGGAAGCCAGAAGGTGGAAAGGGCAGCACCTATGATGATGACAGTACTTGACCTTGGGCATCAGATTGGCCCCGTACCCTAACCACATGCCTCAGCTGAGTGCATTACAGATTTTCTGGTCAAGGTTTCCAGAATACCTTCTACAGCTAAGGCCCAAGTGCTTTCCGGGTGAGGCATGAAGAAGGAATTTGGTCCCTGCTAAAGGGGGGTGGCCAAGGGGATTTGGAGGGTCCTAGTCAACCCAGGAGCCTGGGGTTCTTGGGATAGGTTCTCATGACCCAGCGAAATGACAGAGAATTAGGCCCCACTGAAACCTGCCCGGGAGCCTCTGCAAAGGGGCTGCCTGTACATATTCTATGAGTTTTTTATTGTAATTTGAGTTTTGATCAATATTAATTCCAAATTTCCACTTCTAGAGCCGCTGCATTTTTTCAATGGCAGCCAGCAGCACGGATCTCTCTTTTTCACAGAGGAATGCTGGGAGGTTCCCAGAGGGTCAGCCTCCACCTCTGGCCAGAGAGGCTGCAGCAGCCAGAATTTAAATCTACCAAGTTGCCCTTTAAAGGACAAAGCAGAGGGTCTTCTTGTTGTTATCTCCTAGGGCCCTATCCCGACTATCCTAATAAACACTGAGCATCTGTCCTATGCTGGTTCTGTTCTTGGCTCCTTACATATCTATTAAACTTTTCATGCCTCATAATGACCTCATGGGCAAGACACTATTTTCATGTCCATTTCATACATTGGGGAAACTGAGGTACAGAGCCTTGAATTGCCCACGATCACACATCTCATGAGCGGAAGAGCAGAGATTCAGGCCAGAACTCACACGTGTAATCATGCTGCACTGCTTCTCAAGCATTGTGAGGCACTGATGACACCGGAATGGTTTCTGAAAAGTCAAAAATCTTTTGCAAATGTCAGCAATCACCAGGACAAGAGGCCAGGAGTGATGCCTGGGTGACAGGGAGCCATGGAGACTGTCCTGCCTCCTGAGGGGCACACTTGATTTTTTCTTTGAGTGTGTGACCTCAGCAGAGGGGTGGATCAGGGTTTGTACTACTAGGAAGGGCCGGAGAAGGCAAGGGGCAGGGCCAGCTCTGCTGAAGCCACCGAGAGGGACTGGGATGGGGGGAGGGAGATGGGTGGCATGCTCACCCCAAACACCTTCTTGGCCCCTGCTTTGGCAGCAAACATGGACAGGATCCCGGTACCGCTCCTGATGTCCAGCACCACTTTGTCCTTGAACATGTGCTTGTTGTGGTACATGGAGTTCCGGTAAGTGAGCGTCCGCACCTCGACCTTCAGCATTTCCTGTATGGAAGGAAAGAAAAGTCAGTGTCAATGCATTCAAGTTACTTGGGAGTACGCCAGGGTCACGGGCCCCAGGACTGTCCAGCCAAATTCTTCAAGGATCTTCATGATGTCATTAGGCAAGCCACAGAAGAGTACTGTGGGGCAGCTAGACCAATATTCCTTTTTCTACCGTTATTTAAGTGTTTTGTGGTAAGAAAGAAACTAGATTACTTATTACAGCTGCCTGCAGCCCAAGGAGAACATGATTAACCTGTGCATGGCGATGAGGCAGGGGTCTTCGTCTATTCAAGGTACCAGCAAACACTCTAAGTCATCACCAATAGTCCTGGAATCCTTTGGTATAATTTTAGTATAGTTTTTAGTATAACTTGCATACAATAAAAAGCACAGGTTTTAAAAGTATAACTAAGTGTAAGAGTTTTTAGAAATGCACACCATAAGTAAGATACAGAACTTTTCCATCATCCCAGAAAGTCTTTCATGCCTTTTTGCAATTAATCCTCACTCCCACTCCAGACAATCAATGATCTAATTTCCATCACCAAAGCTTCCTTCTGCCTGATTTAGAACTTCATATAAATTGAATCATACAATATGTACACTTTTGTATGTTTCTTCTGCTCAAAGATTTCGAGATTCATTCATTTTCTTGCATGTATCCAAGGTTCGTTTCTTTTTTCTTGTTACCGTGGTTCTCATTCTTATTCTTGGTCCTGTTCTTGTTGTTGACTGGTATTCCATTGTATGACCATATTCATTCACTTGTTGATGGGTATTTGGATTGTTATGAATAAAGCATTATTGAGGATGCATGTTTCTATTTCCTTTGAGTAAATACATAGAAGTGGGGTTTTGGGTCTTAGGGTAGGCATTTAATTATATTTAAAATTGCCTAACATTTTTTTAAAATAGTTGTGCCATTTCATGATCCCACCAGCAATATATGAGAATTCAAGTTGCTTTACATGCTGACCAATTAGACTTATCGGTTTTTTGTTTTTAATGTTAGTTATTATAGTGCAGTGATTTTCAACCTTTTTCATCTCATGGAACACATAATTACTAACACATAATTCTGTGGAACACCAAAAGTACATTTTTTGTTGATCTTACTAAAAATAGGTATAACTTTGATTCATTAAAACTGGACAGATATTGTGTTGGCTCTTGAAATTTTTTTATTTGACAATCTAAGGTAGGGGTGTCGAACTCAATCAGAGAAGGGGCCAAAATCTAAAATCCAGCCTAAATCGAGGGCCGAATGGTTTACTGAACAGTCATAAACTGACAATGTCATAAACTGACAGCGGAGTGCAGTGATGACAGCGCGGTGCGGGCCACATTGCAAGGCCTGGCGGGCTGGATTTGGCCCGCGGGCCTTGTGTTTGACACATGTGATCTAAGGGAACAGAGTTCAGTTATTGAATATTTTAAAAATTC
This sequence comes from Pipistrellus hanaki, assembly GCF_964339955.1. Classification (NCBI taxonomy): domain Eukaryota; kingdom Metazoa; phylum Chordata; class Mammalia; order Chiroptera; family Vespertilionidae; genus Pipistrellus; species Pipistrellus hanaki. The sequence goes on along the minus strand of NC_140505.1, from coordinate 92,087,366 downwards.
TTATAGCAGCACACCAGTTGAAAATTGCTGTTATAGTGGATATAAACTAGTATCTCATTGAGGTATTAATTGCATTTCCATAATGGCTATTAATGTAGATAATTTTTCATGTGTTTATGGACTATTCATATATACCTTCTTTTGTGAAGTGTCTTTTTTTTTTTCTTGAGCTATTTGCTTTTCCTTATTGAATTATAGGAGTTTATATATTCTGGAAATGAATCCTTTGTCAGATATACATATTGTGAATGTCTTCTCCAAATCCGTGATTTGCCTTTTCAGTTTCTTAATGTTGTCATTTGAAAAGCAGTTTTTAATTTTGATAAAGACCATTTCTTTTAGTTTTTTCTTTCATGATTAGAATTTTTTGTGCCCTGCCTATTCTTTGTCTACCCCAAGGTTACAAAGATATTCTCTTTTGCTTTCTTCCAGAAGTTTTATAGTTATGGCTTTTACTTTTAGGCTATAATTCATGTCAAATTAATTTTATATATAGTGTAATTAGGGGATGTGAGTTCATTTGCTTCATACAAGTAGATGGCTCGAGCACCAGGCTTCATTTTCCCCAAGGGATTACATAGGGAGATCCTTTGGAACAATCCTTTCTTTGTTTCAATTGTGTTACCACCTTTGTAAAAATCAATGACTGTATATGTTTGTCTTCTCTGATTTGTTCCATTATACCAGTTTAACACTCACTTGATCACCATAGATTTATATTAACTTTGAAATAAAGTAATGTCAGTTCTCCAACTTAGTTTTTCATTGACATGATTATTTTGGCTTTTCTAGAACTTCAGCATTTTCATATACATTTTAGAAGTAGTTGGTTGGAACTGCACTGACTCCTATAGAGCAATTTGGGGAAGATTGATATTTTAGGAATATTGAGTCTTACAATCCAAGAACACAAATACAACTCTTCATTTATTTTGGTCTTGTTTAATTTCTCTTGGCAATATTTTATAGATTTCAGTATAGAGGGCTTGTATTTTTAAAGTAAACTTATTCTTAACTATTTTTTGGCATTATATATGACATATTTTAATTTTTACTTTCCAATTTTTAGTATATATATTGGCCTTGTATTTTGCAGCTTTGCTCCTTCACATATTAATTCTAGTAGAATATTTTGGTAGATTCATTAGTTTTTCTATGTAAAAACATCTTGTCATTTGCGAATAAAGACAATTTCACTTCTTTCATCCTATCTTTCTTTCATCCTATCTGTATGCCTTTTACTTCTTCTTTATATTTCTTTTACCCAAATCTGTCTTTATTAAAGTGAACAAATCATCAGAATGCTACCCAAACTCAGTGAGCAATGCTGAATCTGCTCCCCTTGCCCGCCTTCAACCAGGCCAATGCTGGCTCCTATCCGACCCAGCAACCCACAATCAGAAGCTCGGCTCTGCGGTGTCATGCAGCACAGATGCTGCACATTTCAGTGCTTTTAGTGAACTGGTGTCTTCAGCAAACTTTTTCTGAGCATCAAGGAACAAGAATTGTTTTCAGAAATCTTAGAATTGGATATAAACATTGGCAATAGATACAATCAATAAATATCATACAATTTCCCAAATGAACAAGACGCCCCAATACGAGTTCTTTTTCTGAAGACACTCAAACACTCTGACCAGAGAGCCTGTCTCGATCCTCCAACCACACAAGGTCTCAAATGCCCGCATGTGGGGGTCGGGCCATGTACAGAGGTGGGTGTGGTGAGAGGGCAGAAAGCAAAGTAAATCACTTTTAATGGATACTGAAGAACTTCAAATAAAAGGAATCCTGCCACATGCACTTCCCTCATTGGCAGCCTCAGAGACAGTGGCGACAACAGTGGCCATGCCCTGGACCCGGTGTGTGGGTCTATTCCATCTTGCCCTTTATTTCTTGTTCTTTCCCCTTGCTATGTTGGGAAAGGGACACACGCATTTTATGTGTCCATTGCTATATTGCACTGGCAAGGATGGCCATTCAATAATATGCTAGGCATCCTTCTTTTGTTCAGTGATATACAAATGTCATCATTAAGTATAATTTCAGCTGTGGCCTCTCCATAAATGTATTTTACCAGACTGAAACATTATCTTCTACACTTGATCTTAGCCAAAAGGCCAAGAAGTGATGACAAATTATCTTCTATTTCTAATTTTCTGAGAGTTTTTATCATAAATTGGGGTTTAATGAATTTTATCATATACTTTTCTACATTTATTAATATGATTACCACTTCTCTTCTTTATTGTGTTAATGTGTTGAACTTGAAAAATTGGTTTCAAATGTTCCATCAACTCTTTGTCATGATGAATTACCTTCTTAAATATTGCTGGGCTTTATTTACTAATATTTTGTTGCAGATTTTTGGATCTGTATTTATGAGAGATATAGAATCATAAATTTCTCTTATCTTCTCTGATTAGTATGCTGAGCTAAGTTAGGAAGTGCTATCTCTTTATACATTTTCTGAAAAGGTTTGGGTGAGATCGATGTTTTCCTTTTTTAAATGTCTGTATAATTCACCAGTAAAAACATCTGAGCCTGGAATTGTTTTTGTGGAAAGATTTTAAATTAGAAATTCAATTTATTTAATAGATAGAAGGCTATTTTCATTTTCTATGCATTCTTACATCAGTTTTCACAAAGTGTTTTTTTCCAAAGAATTTATCCATTTCAGCTAAGATGTCAAGTTTATGAGTATAATCCTACATAATAAAAGCCTAATATGCAAATTGTCTCCTTCAACTGCTCACTATGATGTGCTCTGTCCACCTGGGGGCGGCACAAAACATGGCATTGGCTACATGGTGCTGGCAGCAGGAAGCAGTGAAGGCACTGCTGGCTCCAATGGGCCCCCATGAGAGCCTGGCAGGATGGTGGAGTAGGTGAGTAGGCAGAGCCAGGCCAAGGTGGGAGCAGGGTGCAATTGTCCCACCAATCACCCCACAAATGATGACCAGCAGTAGCTCTGACACTTCCATTTCAGAGAAGGGGCAAATAGCAATATTAAAATATTTCTTCTAATTATTTTCCTTCAATGTGCACAAATCTGTGCACCGGGCCACTAGTATTGTTATAATAGTCTTTAATGACTATTAGGTGTCTTTAGGATCTGTCGTAATGTTCTTGCCTTCATTTATTTATAATCAGTGTTTTCTAAGATTTTTTTCTTGACCAGTCTAGATAGGTGTTATTGATTTAATTAGTATTTTCAAAAACCAACTTTTGGCTCTGTTGATTTTCTTTAATGTTTTATTTCTACTTCATTGACTTCTGTTTTCATCTTTATTATTTCTTTCCTTTGACTTATGTGGATTTTATTTGCTCTTCTTTCTCTATTTCATAAGGTAGAAGCTTTGATCATGGATTTTATATTTTTGCTTTCTAATAAAAACATTTAAGCTATACGTTTTCCTCCAAAGATTTATCTGCATCCCACAACTTTTCATATGCTGTGTGCTTAGATCAGGCTGTTATAATAGAATGCCTTAGACTGGGCAGCTTAAAAAAGCAAACATTTACTTCACATATTCTGGAGGCTCAGAAACCAAGATTAAGGTGCCCACAGATTCGGCAGGTGGTTGCCTTCTCCTTGTGTCTTCACATGGCAGAGAGAAGAGTGAGACAGCAAGCCTTCAAGTCTCTTTTAAGAAAGGCACTAATCCCATTCATGAGGGCTGACCCTCATGCCCTAGTTACCTTCCAGAGGCCACACCTCCTAATATTACCACATTGGGGGTTAGGATTTTGACATATGAAACCTGAGGGGACATGTTCAGTTCATTGCATTGTTTTCATTATCATTACATTTGGAATATTTTCAAACTTCTTGTTATTTCTTCCTGACAATGTTCTCAGTGCTGCTTAACTTCCAAATATTTGGAGATTTTCTACATAATTTATTGTTTTTGGTTTCTAATTTAATTCTATTATGGAAAAACTAGGGGCCCAGTGCATGAATTCATGCACCTTGAAAGAAACTGTGGGCCACAAGGTTGTAGTGGGCACAGGGTCAGGTTTCAGCCCATCCCCTGTGCCTCTCCCTACTGCAGCCTCTGGTCCCCTGTCTGCCTGCAGTCCTGCTCCCACTGCCACCACTCCCATGTGCTGATTGTGCTGACCCCACTCACACCCGCTGACAGTGTGGAGCAATTGGGGCCAACACCAGCAGTGGGTGCTGGTCCTATCAGCAGGTGCAAATGGCAAATGCTGCCCCAATCACCCCTCAGGAGTAAGGGCGGGGGGGGGGGGCGGGGAAGCCCTCAGGGACAATTAGGGCCAGCAGCCACCACTTGCACCTGCTGACAGTGCCAGGTGGTCAGTGCCAGCACCGGGCACCAGCAGCAGGTGCAAGCAGTGGCTCCAGTGCCAGCAGCAGGTGCAAGCAGTGGCTCCAGTGCCAACAGCAGGTGCGAGCAGGGCTGGTGCTGGTAGAAGGTGTGAGTGCCGGGCTGGGCATGGTGTGTGGAAGCAAAGAATTTTCAGGAACCATCAAAGCCTCACCCTGATGACAGCAACCTGTGCCCTACATTAGTCTGGCACCCCCACTCACCTGCTGCACCATCCTGCCATGGCTGATGCCCACCATGTTCCATACGTGCTCCCTGATAGTCAGTGCACGTCATAGCAACCAATTGTTCAGTTGTTTGATTGTTCTGCTGCTTGGACTATTTACATATTAGGGTTTTATAGAGAGAGATATATACTATGCAAACTTTCAACCTTTTGAAATTCATTGAGATTTGTTTACAGCCCAGCATATGATCTATCTTACTGAATATTTCAATCTGCACTCTAAAAATATGCGCATTCTATAGATTGGTGGTGCAATGATCTAGAAATGCCAATTAGGTTAGGTTATTTGACCATGTAAAAAGATTGTTCAAATTTTCTCCAGCCTTACTGATTTTTTTGTACATTTGTTCTATCAATTACCAATAAATTAGCATTAAAACAAATCTTTATTTATGGTTGGGGATTTGTATTTTTCTCCATCTAGTTCTGTAGATTTTGCTTCTTGTTTTTAAGCTCTATGCACACATGTTCAGTGGCTTTGTAACATGTCACCTTGGCCACCTGAACTACATTTCACAGAATTCTCTTTCCATTATCTTTCCAGTTAGGTGGGGCTACAAGAGAGACTCCTGTGAGACTTAGAAGGCAAAAAGGAGGCAGGAACCATTTTATAGTACACATATGTCATTGGCAGAAGCACAATTGTTCTGCCTTCAAAATCAGCTTCTCTGACTCCTGGGCCAGGTATGCAATTCCGTGGTGAAACACCCCAGGCTCTATAGGTGACCAAGGTCAAAGGCAACGGAAGAATACTTGTTTCATCCTGTTGAAGGGTTCAATCTTGTGACTCTATAGGTGACCAAGGTCAAAGGCAACGGAAGAATACTTGTTTCATCCTGTTGAAGGGTTCAATCTTGTGCTTATGGGTTCTAGCTACTCCTGATCTCCCCTTATTTTATATCTAAATTTCTATTCTAGCTACCTGTTCTGTAGACTTCAATCTCCAACATCAGACATGGAGATATATATATTCCTACTGGATCTGCTTCCATTGTTGAACCCTGACTGATGTAGAGTTTGGTGCCAATAATAGCTCCAAAGGAACAGAACCTGAATTCTCTGAATCAGTTCTGAGTTTTAAAGGCACTAATAGCTCTACTGCCATTGGTAAAGGGGGCACTGGTAGTCACTAGCATAAAATGGCAAAGAAGTTACTCAAATTTAACATTAATTACCTGTAATAAAGTATCTATAGAAGACAAGACTGAGTGGCCAAGCATTTGCTACCTTAGCACATTTTGGTCAAAACACTGAATAATGTAATATGGTGGGTTAGTTGGATGATTATTACTAACTTTGCTAGAAAATTTGGAGAAAACAAATCATGAGCACAGGGATTTAAAATTTCCAGTTCAGGGTCTGAATATAGCACCTAAAAGCGTGTATAAGTTCTCAGGGCGGGGGAAGAAGGGTGGCATTTCCTGTAGGTGCAGGGCTAAGATTTCTGCAAACCAAATCTGAAGTCTAATCCTGAAAATGCCTGAATTACAACACAAATTGAATTTGCATCCCTGCAGGACCTCTTTTGTTAAAGTTGAGGCACCTTTGGGAAGAAATAGGATCTTGAATATTGGAATTGGGACATATGGTCAAATTCTAAAGAAGCTGGACCTAAATGTCAAAGTTTTCTTTGCCAGTAGAAGCATCTTTTACCCCTGCCTGAGGGAGTTTTCTTTTTCTGAAGACACACATTGGCCTCCCTTGAGGTACCTGCTAGCAAGGTACTGCTGATTTCCAGGACCTACCCTCACCAACCTTATTGGCTGCTATCCCTACAACTAGATTAAACTCCAAGCAGTCCCAAAGGGTATAGAGTGACTCATTGGGAGGTATGATACACATGAAAAGAAATACATGATATTTTTTATTTTTATAGACTGAAAACTAGGTAATATATATGGAAATATATTTTATTTTTTGTTAATCCTCAATCAAGGATATTTTTTCTATTGATTTTTAGAGAGAGTGGAAGCCCAGGAGGAAGGAGAGAGAGAAACAGTGATGTGAGAGAGACACATCAATTGGTTACTTCCTGCACATGCCCAACTGGGATGGGGAATCAAACCTGCAACCCAGGTTTGTGCCCTTGACCTGGTATTGAACATGTGACCCTTCTGTGCATGGGCCAACACTCTAACTACTGAACAAAAGTGGTCAGGGTTAGAAATGTATATTAAGAGTATGTGATCAACATGAAAGGAAAATAAAGGTGGATGGGCCAAGTTTATTGATATAGGACCACTAACCAGAGATTCTGGGTTCACCATTTTAGCTTCAGAGGCTTGAAATGCTTCTAACTATTGGTTTGGTTGGTTGACTGAAACATGGACCCAATGTTAGCCTTCATTAAATTAAATTGAAATGTCAGAACTTTCTCAGTATGCCAAAGAGGGAGGTACCCAAGGTTCAGGGAGATCAGAACATTTGTGTGCAGTTATCATGTGAGACCTACTCACCAAGACCAGATAGCACACCTTCCACCACAGCTGTGTGAAATGAACTTGTGAGAGGAGGCCAGCATCCTGAAGAGCTCTGTGGTGGCTCTTCTCTATAAGTCAGAAATTTCAGGAGGAATTTCTACCACTAAACTGAGATCCCTGAATACTATGGGAATAACATCAAACTGAGATCCTGACATAGTGGGGGCTAAATTGCAGCAGCATTTAATCACCAAAGATGAGGTGGGCACGGTTACTATGAAGGACACGGGAGCCAAAGATTTCCAGAATAGTATGAATTGCAAAGATCTCTGATGTTTACTACTTGATTGCAGTATTTCAGAAAAGAAATAAAAAGGAATCATACTAAATTCTTGCTTAATATGTTTAAGCAGAAAAGTTATACTAGTCGATCTGGTGAGCAGAAGTCTGGTTTGAATCACCAGAGTCAGTCCTCTGTGATTCCTAACTTGATTATAGAACCCCCTGAATGAAGGAAAAGCCATGACCTCTGAAGGAAAATCCTGTTGCATTGCCAAGAACTGATGCTGTTAATCATTTTCCAGAAGGCTTGCAGCCATTTATTAGGGTGATAACATTGGAGAAAAAAAGACAGATTTTTGAGGATTACTGGACACTGGCTCTGAACTGACACTAGTTCCATGAGGCCCATCAGTCCAGGAGATGAATTCCTGGAGACCCACATCCCCATTCAGTATGTCTATTTGGCCAATGCAGAAGACAGAGATGGATCTTAGAGAATGACTAGGGATTATCATAAACATCATCAGGTGGTAATTTCAGTTGTTTCAGATGTGGCCTCATCGCTTGAGCAAGCTGTTTTTTATCACTCTTTGAAATTTATCCATCTATACTTTTTCCAATATTTTTTCTTCCCTATTATTTTTCTTCTCTGGAACTCACATGTTTTACCATTTGATTCTGTCCCACAAATCACTGAGCTTGTTGTCAATTTTTTTTTCCTCTTTATGGATGATTTCTACTGGTCTCTCCTTAAGTTCATAGATCTTTTCTTCCTATGTATCCTATTTGCTATTAATCTCATACTATAAATATCTAGTTTAGATCTTGTACTTTTATTGTAGAATTTAATCTATTATATACATCTTTTCTTGGAGATATTTTAAAAATAATATTTATTATAGTAATTTTAAAGTGTTTTTCTGACCATTCTAAGGCCTTGGCTGTTTATATGTCTGTTCCTATTGACTAATTTTCCTCTTGATTATGGACCAAATTCTCCTGTTTCTTTACATCTTACAATAACTATTTTATACTGTAGATAATGTGTAAGGACACTACCAGCTGTTAGTTTTTATTGTTGTTACTTTTTATTTTGTAAAAAGTACTGTCTTTTCCTTTGTTAGGCAACTAGAGTGATGGGCTTCTCAGTTCAATCCAATCAGGAATTGAGCAAGTTTGGGATGGGTTTGTAGCTTTAATCCTTCTGTTAGGGAATTTAATCACAGGGACTAAAAGATCTTGTACTATTTGCTTTTCAGCGGAGCCACTAACTACTTCCTGTGCTGCCTCAGAGCTCATATATTTGATCATACTAAAATCTGAGCATGGAAGGGTTTACTTAGGTTGAGTTTACTTTTGGCTTTAACTTATTTGAAAGTGAGCTCAAACCCTTCCCTCCCAAAGATGTCTGGGATCAAATACTCCAAGACTTCTAGACATCAAAACTGCAAGACTTCACAGTGCAAGACTACAGACTGCAGATGTTTCCCCAGAACCAGGCACAAGGCATGGTGCATAACCCATGCTCTATAAATACAATAGCATATAGTGGAGCCAGAATTCCTACATTCAAATCACAGCTCTAATGCTTTTGAGTTCTCTGATACAGAACATCATGCAGACTCTGTATCTCAATTTCCCCATCTGAAATATGGGGTTATAAGAGCGCCTACTTCATAAGGTTGCTGTGATAGTTAAATAAATGTAATAAGCTTTACATAAGTGTTAGCTCTGGCCTTTTGTGATGACAACCCTCTTCATCCATGCAAAGAAATTGTTAGAGGTGAGCAGAGAATGGAGAAAAAATAAAAGCAAATATTTCAGAAATCTCTCACTCACAGTTATGGTTAAAAGTCCTCACAGCCTTTCCTGATGGAATTAGATTGGCTCAATACCTCTGCAGATCCTACTGTTGCTGAACCAAAGCTGCCCAAGTGCCTCCTCCCCTTTAATTCATTGCCTTTTGTCTCTTCTTTGGTCCCTTCTTCCCTTCCTTAGGCTCCAGGCCACAGGAGTTAGGTCCAAAGATGCAAGTTTTTAGAGAAGGAAAGTTGTGACTTAGCAAATCTTCCTCCACTTAGCCTGTCCAAAGTAAAGGCTCTCCCTCCTCCACCCCTGCTTTAATCATCCCTGGGAGAGAATGACCCAAAGAGGTCTCAGACATTTAAGAGCAGGCTACTCTGGTGAGAATAATTCCCAGCTCCAGCTGTGGATGACTTTGTCTCCCAGCTTTCTTGCCTGTTAAACATGTGACAGCACATTGACTAATTGCTGAGAAATGAGGTCTTGAAGAATGTTTCAAAAGAAACTGCCGTCAGCAGAGGATTGGATCAAAAAACTATGGTACATCTACACAATGGAATACTATGCTGCCATAAAAAGAAGGAATTCTCATCATTTGCAGCAACCTAGATAGAACTAGAGAACATTATGCTGAGTGAAATAAGCCAGTCAATGAAAGAGAAATACCACATGACCTCACTCATTTATGGATGATAAAGAACATTATAAACTGATGAACCAAAAGATAGATATAGAGACAGTAAAGCAACAAGCAGACTGTCAAATTTCAGCTGGGAGGGTAGGGATATCTGGGGGAGATAAGATCACGTATACCGAAGGACTTGTATACATGCATATAAGTACAACCAATGGACACAAAACTCTGGGGAGGGAGGGTATGTATGGGAGGGGGGGGCAATGTTAAAATATGTGCACAGATAATAATTTAATAAAAACATTAAAAAAAAAAAGAAGAAAGAAAGAAACTGCAGCAAGCTTGTCAAAAGAACTGAGCTGGCCAGGAGTGGGACGGGCGCCCAGGGTGCAACACAGCCCACTGGCAGGCAGCTGAGGCATCACACCCAGCACCTATCAAAGATGCTGAGAATTCAGAGCGGGGCTGCGGGAGGTCACAGAGTGGGCCCTCTCCACTCTGAGCAGAGGCCTCAATTGGCAGACACCTGTCTCTTCTGTTCCTGATTAAGATTCCATTCTTCTCAAAGAGGCTCTGTGATGGAAGGCCACAGGGTCCTCTCCCTCATCCCACCCTCTGAAGGTTGAGTATGGAGTCCTCTCTGGATGGAGTCATGAGATGGAAGAACAGAAGTGTCCAGACCACCTCCTGCTGTGCTCTCTAGACCCCCTAGACCCCAACAGTGTCCTTCCCCAAACCCAGCGCTTCTCCTTTGTATTTGCCGACTCATCAAACCCAAGCACCATGTTTCCTAAACACTCAATGATCACTATTAATCAGCAAGCTGGTGTTGCTGCTGCCTGCCCTGTGAGCATCTTGTTAATGATGGGAGAAGACTGCCAAACGGCCAGCTCGGCTCTGGATGGCGAGATATGGGTCTTGCCCAGACTGAGGAGGCAAAGGCATTGCTGTGAGCTGTCTGCTGCAGAACTGAGATCTCTGGCATTCGATAACAAAAATGAGCAGGCCCTCTCTCCACGAAGAACAATGTAAAGAGTCCATCCACTCATTTCCTACCAGAGGCCAAAAACAGGGTGAAGGGAAAGCTTCAACTAGGAAGGAAGGCCAACTAGCCACCCCTGCATTACCGACCTTTGTGTTTCCCTTGGCCAGGATCTAGAGATGGCCAGCAGCAGCAGGAGGAGAAACTTAAGTTAGATGATCAGAAGCACTTTCTCATGTGAAGGATTGCTAACTATTCTAGGGTAGGTTACTAAGAAAAGACATGTTATCTATGACCTGTAGATCCCTTACTCCAACTTAATTAGCTCAGTCAACACTATGTTTATATATGTTCATGTACAAATTTGATTTTTCTTTCTATACAGGAAATTGAGGAGGCATACTATAATGTTTATTTGATGACCCTTGGTGTCCCCTCTCAATGGAGATCGTACCCTGCTGGATGGTTGGCCATGGTGCTAGCCAGGCATCACCTGAGTGATGAGGATAGCAGGCACATCAATAAACCTTTGCCAATCAGATGATGTTCCCAAACACTGGGTTAGAGGCTGGGGAACCAAGACCTGAAGAATTATAGAGATTACAGTAGCCCAGGAGAGCACATCCTAGGTGTCAAATGTTGCCCAGCAAGAACTTAGCAATTCAGAGGGAGGTGTCCGAGAAGTCAATCAGAGGAGGCTCAGTGAGGGAGCGCAGCCTAAAGATGAGTGGGGAGTTGAATGCACATCATGGAGGGTTGGTTTCTGTCAGGAGGGGTTTCGGAAAGCCCCAAGGGGAGCACATCAGGGCCCCTGGGACTGCAGTTCTGCCCTGATATAGGTTCTCAGAGCCATGAGCCTGTTAGAATTAATCATATGGAGGGCACATCCTTTAACTAGCCGCAGGACCTTGGGGAGCAGAGCTCTTGAAGGAGTCCTTTCTGCCTCTCAGAGCCTCTCACAGGCCCCAGACAGGGCTCTACGCATGCACCATCCCAACCCCGGGTCCCACAGAAGGAGGATCACAATAGGCACAACAACTCACCCATCTGCCCTAACAGGGCATTCGATCCAGCAAAACCAGCAAGCTTGACTGCCCAGGCCACCCTGGGCCAGGCCCGCACCACAGGCCGGAGCTTTTATGTGGAGAGGGGTTCTCAGGGGGCCAAATCTTGAGCCAGAGTCTGGTAGTAACAGAGGGACCCCACATCCACTCTCTACCGCCACATGGAATTGCAAAGGAGCCAGCAGGAACAGCATCAACATTTCCAGGAAGAGTGAACTGTTTTAGGAACTATATGGCTACGTTTTTTTGAATTTTGAATTTTGAAGCCCCAAAATTCGAAGGTTTCATTTCTAGCTCTGCTATTCATTAGCCCATAACCTTGTGTGCAAAGGAGCCGGCAAGGATGAACAAAGGTCGATCTGATGTTTAAGGTCTTATATCCTCATCTATAAAATGGAGACAGATAATAATACCAACCTCATAGGATTGACCTGAGGAATAAATGAGCCAATAATAACATACCCAGAACAACAGCCAGATTCTTGTAAGCACTCAAGAAAAGTGCTGATTATTATTACTAAACATGCCTGGCAATGGCAGTGCAGCCTTTCGATACAGGAAGGGCTTACAGAAGCATCCAATTGGAAGGCGGGCTTTGAGACATATTTTGAAAAGGCATTTGCATACCAAGCAAACCTTTTTCCCTTTTTCAGTATTTCTTGAGGAGATAATAGAAATATTTTCTTTGTAGGGTTCTTAGGAAGAGTAAATGAAATGATACATATACTGTGCTTAGAGCAGTAAGCATGCAGTTTAAATAGAGTTGTTTATTTGGGGTGGCTTGAAAGAGTTAAAAAGTGATGCAGGCAGGGCTGGGGGTACAGGTCTCAGGAAGCCTCTTGTCAGGAAGCTCTGTTCTATGCTGCAGCTCCTGGAAGTCTTCCCTGCTGTGGATTAAGACAAGCATTTACACAAAGAAATTTCCTGAGAACCAATCAGGGTGCCAGACCTGGGCCAGGTTTCCAAGGACACTTGCTGCATTTCTTCCCTGGAGGCACTCATTGGTCCAGGAAAAACCTAAGGGTTCATGTCCATCCTGCCTGAAGACTGACCCTATGACCTCAAGAAGGCCTTTGGCTATAGGTCCCTAGCTGCAAAGCATCTGAGCTCCCGGAGAGAGGACCACGGATGTTCAGTCCACCTGGACCCCCTGAACTGAGGACTGGGAAAAGACACAGGTGTTGGGCTGTAAAACAGATACCCTGAGCTCTCCTTGCTCACCAGCTAAGTAACACAGACACACGCTTTCACCTACTCACCTGAGCCAGGCCTGGCCCTGACCCCCTCCCAGAGGGACTCTGGATGGAGAGAGAGTCAGGGGTCTCGGACCACTGGGAGAACTCATTTCATGACAGTGGAGAGTTGAGCACATGCTGCCTCAGAGGACAGTGATGAAACAGTAGGGCTAAGCTTGCCCCATTCGGCCACCAGCTCAGGATGGTTTACCTCGTGGATCCCAAAGTGGGTATAGGAGTCGAAGTAATAATCTCTTGAGGTCATCTCCTCTGGGTTCAGCAGCTTGGACATCTTGCCCCGTCCTGGACAGCTGGGTTGAGTGGACACATGATGGACACATTGCACAGGCTTGGATGGGACCATAGGCTGAGGGGGCTGAGAGGGGGTACTACTCACCTGAGGGTGAAAAAAGGGAGCCTGGTGTGAACAGTGGTAGCAAGGCCCTGCCCTCTGAGATTTTGCCCCTTCTCCCTTCCTGGTCCCTGAGGCCTGCTCTAGTCATCCAAATGGCCACTCCTGAGGGGTGGGTGGTGCCTTCAAGCTTTCTGGCGGTCATGTTGATGGCTGAGGTGCCATGCAACTCAGGAGCCAAACAGATCTGGGTTGAACCCAGGTCCATCTCTTGCTAGTCAAGTGACTTGAGCCCATCTAGGCCTCAGTTTCCATCTCTGTTAAATTAGGACAATACCTTTCTTTAGAGGCAAATAGTGAACATTCAATAAAGGGAAAGATGTGCAGCATGGTCACTGGAGAAGAGACTCCAGGGCCAGTCTCCTGAAACATGAATCCTGCTCTCCGTACTAGCTGTATTACCTTGAGCAAAGTGACGAACCTCGTGGTGCCTCTGTTTCCCCTTATCTAGAATGGGGATAGAATGGTTCTCATCACCTAGAGTTGTCCTGAGGATTGGACAAGTTGGTGCTTATAAAGAGCTTAGAAAAGGTCGGAGCACTGAGTGTTTATTAAATTAAAATGAGTCCCATCTGCCTTCTTAGGAAGTCACCCCCAAGGGCCCCCACAATGCAAGTCTCTGGGGCTCTGGGCCTCACACCTGCTGTCTCCCACTCTGGTTTCTGATTCATGGTCGCTCTGGACTTCAGCAATTTGCCTGAACTGTGAAGACCCGCACCTCGGTGACCTGTCCGGGTACCACCAGCCCTGCTCTTTCTGGGTTCCCAGACCTGACACTGGCCCAGCTGCACACCCACTGCTGCTGCCCAGCACTGACCGCCCGCCACTCCCACAGGCCAAGGGGAGGAGGGAGAGGGAGATAGAAACTTGGAGAACTTCCGGGCCCAGAAGTTTTAGCCTCTCTGCACAGTCTGACAGGAAGAGCCTCCTCTCCCTGGAGTGGAGGAAACACAGGAGTGGACAGCACAGCAAAGGCCTCAGAGCAGAAGCGTCTTTAAAAACAGAGGGAGTCATGTGCAGTGTGGCTGGATGTCTGAGGCTGAGAATCAGGGCTCCTGGATCCTACCCGGACTCTCGTAAAATGAAAGAAGACATTGAGAGGCAGACAGCATAGAGAAAGAATGCAAACCGTGAGACCACACCGCCTGGCATTCAAACCCTGCCCTGCTACTTGGCTGACAAATGACCTTGGGAAGTCATTTTGTCATCACTGTGCCTCAGTTTCCTCCTCCATAAGCAGAGATCAAAATAAAAACTACCTGATGGAGTTGTCCAGAAATTTGAATGAGTTACTATAAGTAAAGATATTAAAACACTGCCTGGCATATAATAAATTATTATTATTATCCTATCTAATAAAAGAGAAACATGCAAATTGACCGTACCTTTGCTACACTACCAGCCAATAGGAGTGAATATGCAAATTAACCCAACCAAGATGGTGAGGCCCATAGCGGCCAGGTGGGGGGGGGGGGTGTGGGCTGGATTGGAGACATAAACCAGCAGGGAGGCTGGCACCCCACAGTACCAAGTCCTGCCATGGCAGTGCTGGGGCTGCTGTGGGCCTGATCTGAGACACAAACCAGCAGGGAGGCTGGCACCCACAGTACCAGGTACCCTGCAGTACCAAGCCCCGCCATGGAGGTGCTGGGTCTGCGGGGGACCAGATCAGAGACACAAACCAGCAGGGAGGCCAGTACCCAGCAGCCCCAAGCCCCGCCATGGCTGTGTTGAGGCTGCAGGGGGCCAGACTGAAGAGAAAAACCAGCAGGGAGGCCACACCCAGCAGTACCAAGCCCTGCCATGGTGGTGTTGGGGCAGCAGGGGGTCAGATCTGAGACACAAACCAGCAGGAAGGCTGGCACCCAGCAGTCCCACGCCCCACCAGCCATGGTTGGTGCTGGGGCTGTGGGGGACCAATCAGAGACACAAACCAGCAGGGAGGCTGGCACCCTGCAGTACCAAACACTGCCATGGCTGTGCTAGGGCTGAGGGGGCCTGATCTGAGACACAAACCCGCAGGCCTTTTGCCCAGCAGCATTAAAGCCTGTGGCCAAGGCCCTGGAGCTGCTGGGGGGCGGGAGGGGGGTTGAGGGGGGAGGCAGCAGAGACACAAACTTCCAAGAAACCTGTTTAAAGGGAGATAAACTATCACAATTTTATCTCCCTTTCCATAAGATGAGAAAACTGCCCCTGGATTATTTAGCGATGTGGCCCACACCTTCTACAAGCACAGGGTATGTTATGACCACTCCCAGGAAGGTCTGGTCAGAATACCGTTTCCAGGGAATAATGCTACTGTGGCAAATCATCTAAGAGAAGAAACAAGCTTTTGTTGGATTTATTCTGAAGGTCAGAGAACATGCTACTCCAACATATGCTGTCTTGTTATATTGATGCTCTTGAGCTGCAGATGCTTGAAAAATAGCAAATGCATGCAGAGGCTTTCATTGAAGTCTCCTGATCTGCCTAAAACTGGACCCCCCAAAAGGAGCTTAGATATCATAGGTCCCCTTAACAGGAGAAGTGTCATCAGGCAAAGAAGACTGACTCCTGTCACAGGACAGGAGAGTGGAAGTTGACATCACACCCAAACTTTGTTACAAACTATTACTCCCCCCACCCCCACCCCATTCATCTTTCCTAAAAATCATTTACTCTCCACTAAGAGGCCTACATCCCCCATCCCCTTTTCCTAGGAAGAAGGTATTTAAATCTGCATTCTAAGCCACCTTGGGGAGTTAATCATTTTTCCCTGGGATCTCCCACATATACAAGAGGTACACATGCTAATGAATTTTTGTTTTTCTCTTGGTGATCTGTCTTTCATTACAAGAACTCAGAAAGGTAGAGGAAAACAAATTTTCCTCCTCCATAATTCTATCTCAGGAAATCAATTCCCCAGCTGAACAATGAGGTTGGCTCAAGTACCAATCAATTTTGGCTAACAAGAGGGAAGCTTCTAGGGAGAAATCAATGATATTGGCATCAAAGTGGGACAGAGGGCACATGCATGGTTGGTGAGAGTTTAAAGTGGTTCAACATTTTTGAGGATGATTCAATAGAAATGTTCAAGGTACATCCAAGAGTCTTCTAGGAATCACATCTGCTGAGATAAAGCACAAGCACATAAGCTTTGGTCAGAACCCAGGATGTTACTGTGGACTACCCTTCCACAATAGGAAAACCTGGGAACATCTTGCATTTTTAGGACAAGGTGGTAAAAGGGTAATATGCTAATTAGACTGAACATCTTCCAGATGACCTTCCTGATGTCCTTCTTGACATCCGTCTGGACAAAGCCATGCTGGCGGGGCCAAGACAGAGGAAGTGAGAGATGATCAGGCAGGCAGGGGGATCAGACCAGCAGGGGAGAACAGTTAGGGTGAACAGGCAGGCAGGGAAGAGCAGTTAGGGGGATCAGGCTGGCAGACAGGTGAATGGTTAGGAGCCAGAGGTCCTGAGGAGACCCAGATTGGAGAGAGTGCAGGCTGAGTTGGGGAGACCCTCTTCCTGTGCTAATTTCATGCACTGGGCCTCTAGTTATTAATATTCAGGTTACATAAACATGTCCCTGTTCTCTGCCTCATTTTTCTTATCTGTGAGCTGGGTCACCTCAGACTTCCTACCTTCTTTCGTGCAAAGGAAACAGGGAGGAACTACAACAGAGCAAGATAAAGAAAAAGCTAATGGCTTCTTCCCTTTACCATGCTGTGGGCACAACCCCAAGACTGCCAGGGGCTGTAGGGGAGTCAGCAGGGGGATGTGATGGTCCCATTTTCCTGGTGTATCTAGACTACAACCTCTGGGAAATAAGCAGGCTTCCCAGTTTAGCAACATTGGATTTCAGGTCGTCGAGATCCTAGGCTCGCTGGCACAGGCAATCGGGTTGCCTCATTAGAATGCAGCAGGTGTGCCCATCCTCAGCTTGGGATGCTGGTCACAGTCTCAGGGAGGCTAAAAATAGACTGTGTCAATTGTACTCTCTTGTGCTGCCTGCAGAGTCACCTCTAAAGCTGAAAAAACGCTCTGTGCATGAAGCTGACCCCAATCTTGACTCTATTTAAATATATTAAGAAGAGAAAAAGTCCTAGTTAGTCCACCAGTATGTGTGGTCAAGGTCACAGGGGCCTGCCTCTTGCACTCGATAACTGCCATTGAACTCATTCCAAGTTCTCCTTTTCTGTGGGGTCCCTGAGACCCCCGGCAGCCAATTTACAAAGCGTCAACCACGTGCACTCATTACATTCATGAGAGAAAGAAATGAGTAAATATAGAGGGTCATTTAGCTCAATCACTACAGGTCGGGGAAACAAAATAGTAACTGGGCCCTGTTTCTGGTGTCACAGGCTGTCAGCCTCCTGCAGAGGGGACTTGCACTCTGCCCATGAGCTCAAAGTTGTGTCATCCCAGGAGGCTGGGAGTGGGGTGGGAAAGAGCAGTGGCCAAGGATCCCTGGGCATTCAGCTACGTGGGTGGCGCTTTTCACTCCACAAATACCCAATGAGCACCTATTGCAGCGAGGCACCCTGCGGGTCCTGAGGGCACAGCAGATGTACAGGAGAGTGCCCTCAAAGCACTCTGCTTTCTAGCTGGAGAATAACACCTTTGAGGCTCCACTGGATGATGGAATAAGGTTTGTTTTACAAGAGAAGGTCAAGTAACTTGTTCTGGGGGCTCAAAGAAGAGAGAATTCATTTCCATTTAAAGAGTCAGAAAAGCCTGGGATGGCAGCAGTGGGGCTGGTGGGGTACTTTCTGAATGAATTTGGTAGGTGGAGTGATGGGGAGGATTCCAGGAGGAGGGAATGGCTTGAGCAAAGAGGTAAAGGAGCAGGAAAGCAATGAGTTTTGGAGAGCAATTTGGCGGAGATAGTGGGAGATTCGGCTGAAGGGAAATCATGGCCAGGCTGTGAGGTAATTAAACAAACAGGACAGTGGGGAGCTGTTGGCCATTCTTAAGCAGAGAGTTGTATGTTCGAGCTCTACTTTAGGAAGATGAATGTGGTGAGCGTCCCACATGGGCAAGGAGGAGTAGAAGCCCTGGCAATGGGGAGGCAAGGCATGAACTTATGAGACTATTTGCAAAGTTCAGTCAAAAAGTAATGGTATCTGAAGCACTGTGTGTAAGTAGAAGCTGCTGCCAGAGAAGAGAAGGAACCAGAGATGCCTCCAACATTTCAAGCCTGGGGACCAGGAAAATGGTGGTGCTCCAACAGAAACAAGCCAGCCAGCAGGAAGGGCAGGGTGGCCAGGGAAATAATGAATTTCAATTTCGGTTCATGAAATGTTTAATGCTATTGAGGCATGTAAGAGAAGATGTCTAGCAAGCAGACAATAGTGCAGTCCCAGTCAATAAGTATTACAAACCAAATTTAAAGGCAAGTGGTAAACTGAGAGTACATTTCTGCCATTCCTGACAGGTGAGGTTAATATATTTTATATGGACAGAGCTCTTACAAACCAATGAGAGAGAGAGAAGAACATCCCAATTTAACACTGGACAAAGGAGCTTATAGTGAAATCACATGAGAATAAGCACAAATGGCAAATTGACAACTGGCAAAAATATTTAACCTGTTTAGAAATCAGGTAACTTTAAATTAAAGCAGAAAAGTTATAATTCTTAAATACCAAATAAGCTCAGCTCCCCTCCCTCCACTTCCAAACTACTAAAAGTCCTTTAATGGCTGCAGAAAATAAGTACTTTCATACAATTCTAGTGAGAACTTTTGGAAGGGTAGTTTGATAAAATTCAGTAAAAGTGACAAAAAGCAGAAATCTGTTAGCCCTATAATTCCATTTTTTAAGTATATCCTAAGGAAAGAATCATGGATAATCATAAGTGTGTAGCTACAAGAATTTTGTGCAAGGAGTATTTAATGGCAAAAAATAGGAGTCGACTTAGAGGTTCCACAAAGCACAAGTGACTACATGAACATTGACACAGTGCAGGCTACACAGCCTTTTAAATTTTGTGGAAGCGTGTTTAATAACACAGGGATTAATCACGACAAGTTGTGGGTTGAGAAGAACATGTGGGAGAAGAATAGAGCAATTGCATTCTGAAAATTAAAACCCATTCATGCTTATGTGTGATGAAGAGGGACTCATGGACTGTCCTGGGGTGTTGGATTGTCAACAGCTTATTCTCCCTTTCTTGTGCTTGTTTATACTTCCCAAAATTTATGCTATTAACACCTACTGCTTTTGTAAATAGCAAACAGTAATATTGGAAAAGAAAAGGAAATTCGATCCCAGAGTCTGGAGGAAAGCTGAGGCTGGCACTCTGATATTGGAAACCATCTGCACTAGATGGCTGAGAGGTTCACGTGGGGGAGATCCCCCCAAAAAAGGAGGTATAGAGGTATGAGGAAGGTCCAGGGAGAGAAGCTGAAACATTATCCTTTGAGTAGCTTGGCAGCATCAAGGGACCCAGTTTGCTCCAGTTCTGTGACTGTCCCTCCTCGGAGGACATGCAACCCACAGTGTACTCCAGTGACCAGGCACAGGCACCAAACAAAGACAACTGCCATCCAGCGTTGCACATCCACATGGATGCTATGCTCCGGAAGTTGTGCAGTCATTGCTAAAGCTGAAAAAGGTGCATGAAGCTGACCCCAATCTTGACTTTAACCTATATAATAAAAGGGTAATATGTAAATTGACCCTAAAGGCAGAATGACCAAGAATGACTGGTTGCTATGACATGCACTGACCACCAGAAGGCAGACACTCAATGAAAGAGCTGCCCCCTGGTGGTCAGTGTGTTCCCACGGGGGGGGGGGGGGGGGCTCCGCTCAGCCACAAGCAAGGGCTGACAGCTGCAACCACAGCCATGGTGGAGGGAGCCTCTCCTGCCTCCTCAGCAGCACTAAGGATGTCTGACTGCCAGCTTAGGCGCGATCCCCCAGAGAGCAGGCCTAAGCCAGCAAGTGGACATCCCCCGAGGGGTCCCAGACTGGGACTGTGAGAGGGCTTAAGCTGGGATGAGGGACACCTGAGTACACAAATTTTTGTGCACCAGGCCTCTAATTTAAATATATTAAGAAGAGGAAAAGTTCCAGCTGGTTCAGGCAGCAGGTGTAATTCAAGGTTACCCTTTATCTGACATTCACCTCTGATTCCAAGTTCCACTTTTCCATAGGGTTCCCTGACACTCTTTCCCCAGCAGCCAATTTATAAAGTGTTGACCATGTGCATATTCATGAGGGGAGGGGGAGGAATAGATATGGAGGGTCATTCAGCTCCGTAACTACAGGTCATGGCAACAAAATGGTAACTGTGACCCTGTCCCTGTGTCACAGGCTGTCAGCCTCCTGCAGAGGGGACTTGCACTCTGCCCATGAGCTCAAAGGTATGCCTGTCCCAGGAGACTGGGAGAGGGTGGGAAAGAGCAGTGGCCCAAGATCCGTGGACATTCAGCTACGTGGGTGGTGCTTTTCATTCCACAAATACCTAGTGAGCACCTGTTGTGGTGAGGCCCTGTGTGGGTCCTGTGGGAGAAACAGATGTACAAGACGTCTAGGTCCTCATGTAGGCATACAGGAACCCATAGGAATCCAGACATGTCTCAGGAAGCCATTTAAGATGATTTAGTCACAGTGGAAAACCCTTGTGAGGGGCTCTGAAAGCTTAGTCTTGGCCCATCTGCCTGGCCTCCTATGGCCCTGGAAAGACTCAAGACTCATGTAAGGGCTGGGTCTTAAATAATGATGGTGGGTGCATCTGTAAAGTCATAAGTCCTGACTCCTATATAAGCTGCAGTGGGCAACAGAGGCTCTGGGTGAAGGCAGCCTTCAAACATCAACCAATCTCATATATGTTGGCTGAGAAGTCAGCAAAATATTTGGAATCACACAGGGGAGGAATTCAGACATGCATCACTCCCTTTCTTCCTCCCCACGTGTACTTACCAGATATGATCTAAACTGTGGTCCGTGTAGTTGATAATTACATAGAGTTAGCTCTTCAAGCATTGCCTTTAGATATGGATCTCAGCTTAACCCAAAAAAGGGATAGTCCAAGGGCAGAAAGGCAGTAGCAAGACAAGCAAGGGCTCTGCTGGGCATTGGGACCTCTCCTATTGCTTATCAATATACTAAAGGCCTGGTGCACAAAATTCGTGCATGGGAGTGGGGGTCCCTCAAGCCAGCCTGTACCCTCTCCAATCCAGGACTGCAGATGCCTAACTGCTCCCCTGCATGCTTGCCTAGTCACCCCTAACACCCTCTGCCTGCCGGTCTGATGCCCCTAACTGTTCCCCTGCCAGCCTGATCACCCCAACCACTTCTGCCTGCTGGCCTGATCATCCCCACCTGCCAGTCTGATCACTCCCAACTACCCTGCCCTGCTGGCCTGATGGCTCCCAACTTCCCTCCCCTGCAAGCCATCTTGTGGTGACCATCTTGTGATGACATGGGGGAAGTCATCTTGTGATGATGTGGAGGAAGCCATCTTGTGACAATGTAGGGGTAGCCATCTTATGCTGACTTAAGGGCCACCTAGGCTATTATTAGCATAGATGCTTTCCTGACTGTTTTGACCAAAGACAGTTCTAGTTCCATCCTCATATCTACTCTCCTGCTCTTCTGTCCTAGCATCTGGACTAAAAGATGGGACCCAGAAAAGCAATACAGAAGTGAGCCTGCCCAGAAGGAAATGCTTTTCTAGAGCAGATGGCCCTAGCTCCCTGCTGCTCATCGTGGGTCGGAAGTCTGCAAGTCTGGGTGTGGAGACAAGGGTCTAGATGCTGTTGGTCCTGCAAGGTGGTGTGGTCTGTATGCAAATACCCTCCAGGGTCCCTGGCTTGTTCATGTAGGAAACTACATGAAAATATGAATAATTCCCAGAAAATGACTGAAAACAGATGAGAACTCATTTAGAACAGCTGAAAGAGATTCTCCAAGTCAGTTCTTAGTGTAGAAAAGGTAGCTAAGATCAGGGAAATATTTAATTCGAGTTAAGATCACATGAAACACTGTATGAATCCTATATTGTTTACTTAAAGGAGCCTAGAGTGGTAAATGTGTGTCATACAAGACAGAATACCATTGAAATAGAGAAAGAAACACGTTCGGCAGCTTTGGAAAGCCTTACACTTCACTGCAATGTAGTACTACACTCTATAACATAGTTGAGAGACAATGTTCCCGAGCTTCTTCTGTTCATAACAGTGTGTAGGAAGTTGTTTGATAAAGTGGGCAAAGCTTATACTTGGACACGAAGGCAGAATTTAGGAAACTACATGAAAACATGAATAATTCAGAGAAAATGAATGTAAACTGATGAGAACTCCTTTAGAACAGCTGAAAGAGAATCTCCAAGTCAGTTCTTAGTGTAGAAAAGTTAGCTAAGATGCGGGAAATCCTTAATTCAAGTTAAGATCCCATGAAACACTGTATGAATCCTATATTGTTTACTTAAAGGAGCCTAGAGTGATAAATGTGTGTCATACAAGGCAGAATATCATTGAAATAGAGAAAGAAACACGTTCGGCAGCTTTGGAAAGCCTTACACTTCACTGCAGTGTAGTACTACACTCTATAATATAGTTGAGAGACAATGTTCCCGAGCTGCTTCTGTTTATAACAGTGTGTACGGAGTTGTTTGATAATGTGGGCAAAGCTTATACTTGGGCAAGAAGGCAGAATATTGGAAACTACATGAAAAAATGAATAATTCAGAGAAAATTACTGTAAACAAATGAGACTTCATTTAGAACAGCTGAAAGATATTCTCCAAGTCAGTTCTTAGTGTACATAAGATAGCAAAGATTCGGGAAATCCTTAATTCGAGTTAAGATCACATGAAACACTGTATGAATCCTATATTGTTTACTGAAAGGAGCCTAGAGTGGGAAATGTGTGTCATACAAGGCAGAATACCATTGAAATAGAGAAAAAAACACGTTCGGCAGCTTTGGAAAGCCTTACACTTCACTGAAGTGTAGTACTACACTCTATAATATAGTTGAGAGACAATGTTGCCGAGCTGCTTCTGTTCATAACAATGTGTGCAGAGTTGTTTGATGATGTGGGCAAAGCTTATACTTTGACAAGAAGGCAGAATATAGGAAACTACATGAAAATATGAATAATTTCCAGAAAATGACTGTAAACAGATGAGAACTCTTTTAGAACAGCTGAAAGAGATTCTCCAAGTCAGTTCTTAGTATAGAAAAGGTAGCTAAGATCCGGGAAATCCTTAATGCTAGTTAAGATCACATGAAACACTGTATGAATCCTATATTGTTTACTTAAAGGAACCTAGAGTGGTAAATGTGTGTCATACAAGACAGAATACCATTGAAGTTGAGATAAAACACGTTCGGAAGCTTTGGAAAGCCTTACACTTCACTGCAATGTAGTACTACACTCTATAACATAGTTGAGAGACAATGTTCCCTAGCTGCTTCTGTTCATAACAGTGTGTTGGAAGTTGTTTGATAAAGTGGGCAAAGCTTATACTTGGACAAGTAGGCAGAATATAGAAAACTACATGAAAACATGAATAATTCAGAGAAAATGAATGTAAACTGATGACAACTCCTTTAGAACAGCTGAAAGAGAATCTCCAAGTCAGTTCTTAGTGTAGAAAAGGTCGCTAAGATCCGGGAAATCCTTAATTCGAGTTAAGATCACATGAAACATGGTATGACTCCTATATTGTTTACTTAAAGGAGCCTAGAGTGGTAAATGTGTGTCATACAAGGCAGAATACCATTGAAATAGAGAAAGAAACAGGTTCAGCAGCTTTGGAAAACCTTACAGTTTACTGCAATGTAGTACTACACTCTATAACACACTTGAGAGACAATGTTACCAAGCTGCATCTATTCATAACAGTATGTAGGAAGTTGTTTGATAAAGTGGGAAAAGCTTATACTTGGACAAGAAGGCAGAATACAGGAATCTACATGAAACATTAATAATTAAGAGTTAAATACTGTAAGCAGATGAGAACTGGTTTAGAACATCTAAAAGAGAATCTACAAGTCAGTTCTTAGTGTAGAAAAGGTAGCTTAAGATCCGGGAAATCCTTAATTCGAGTTAAGATCACATGAAACACTGTATAAATCCTATATCGTTTACTTAAAGGAGCCTAGAGTGGTAAATGTGTGTCATACAAGACAGAATAGCATAGAAATAGAGAAAGAAACACGTTTGGCAGCTTTGGCAAGCCTTTTACTTCACTGCAATATAGTTCTACACTCTAAAAGATAGTTGAGAGACAATGTTCCCGAGCTGCTTCTGTTCATAACAGTGTGTGCGGAGTTGTTTGATAATGTGGGCAATGCTTATACTTGGACAAGAAAGCAGAATATAGGAAACAACATGAAAATATGAATAATTCCCAGAAAATGACTGTAAACAGATGAGAACTACTTTAGAACAGCTGAAAGAGATTCTCCAAGACAGTTCTTAGTGCAGAAAAGGTAGCTAAGATCTGGGAAATCCTTAATTCGAGTTAAAATCACATGAAACACTGTATGAATCCTATATTGTTTACTAAAAGGAGCCTAGAGTGGTAAATGTGTGTCATACAAGGCAGAATACCATTGAAATAGAGAAAGAAACACATTCAGCAGCTTTGGAAAACCTTACAGTTCACTGCAATGTAGTACTACACTCTATAACATAGTTGAGAGACAATGTTACCAAGCTGCTTCTATTCATAACAGTATGTAGGAAGTTGTTTGATAAAGTGGGAAACGCTTATACTTGGACAAGAAGGCAGAATATAGGAATCCACATGAAACATTAATAATTCAGAGAAAAAGACTGTAAGCAGATGAGAACTGGTTTAGAACCGCTGAAAGAGAGTCTACAAGTCAGTTCTTAGTGTAGAAAAGGTAGCTAATTTCTGGGAAATCCTTAATTCGAGTTAAAATCACATGAAACACTGTATGAACCTTATATTGTTTATTTAAAGGAGCCTAGAGTGGTAAATGTGTGTCATACAAGGCAGAATACCATTGAAATAGCGAAAGAAACTCGTTCGGCAGCTTTGGAAAGCCTTACACTTCACTGCAATGTAGTACTACACACTATAACATAGTTGAGAGACAATGTTCCTGAGCTGCTTCTGTTCATAACAGTGTGTAGGAAGTTCTTTGATAAAGTGGGAAAAGCTTATACTTGGACACGAAGGCTGAATATAAGAAACTAAATGAAAAAATGGATAATTCAGAGAAAATTATTCTAAACAAATGAGAACTCGATTAGAACAGCTGAAAGAGATTCTCCAAGTCAGTTCTTAGTGTAGAAAATGTAGCTAAGATCAGGGAAATCCTTAATTCGAGTTAAAATCACATGAAACACTGTATGAAAAATATATTGTTTACTTAAAGGAGCCTAGAGTGGTAAATGTGTGTCATACAAGGCAGAATACCATTGAAATAGAGAAAGAAACAGGTTCAGCAGCTTTGGAAAACCTTACAGTTCACTGCAATGTAGTACTACACTGTATAACACATGTGTCAAACAGAAGGCCCACGAGCCAAATCCAGCCCGCCAGGCCTTGCAATGTGGCTCGCACCGCGCTGTCATCACTGCACACCCCTGTCAGTTTAGGACATTGTCAGTTTATGACTGTTCAGTAAAGCATTCGGCCCGGGATTTAGGCAGGATTTTAGATTTTGGCCCCTTCTCTGATTGAGTTTGACAACCCTACTCTATCACATTGTTGGGAGACAATGTTCCCGAGCTGCTTCTGTTCATAACAGTGTGTAGGAAGTTGTTTGATAAAGTGGGCAAAGCCTATACTTGGACACGAAGGCAGAATTTAGGAAACTACATGGAAACATGAATAATTCAGA
Source organism: Pipistrellus hanaki (assembly GCF_964339955.1). Taxonomy (NCBI): domain Eukaryota; kingdom Metazoa; phylum Chordata; class Mammalia; order Chiroptera; family Vespertilionidae; genus Pipistrellus; species Pipistrellus hanaki. Next base: position 92,061,140 of record NC_140505.1, on the reverse strand, counting down.
GAAAATGAATGTAAACTGATGAGAACTGGTTTAGAACAGCTGAAAGAGAATCTCCAAGTCAGTTCTTAGGATAGAAAAAGTAGCTAAGATCCGGGAAATCCTTAATTCGAGTTAAAATCACATGAAACACTGTATGAATCCTATATTGTTTACTTAAAGGAGCCCAGAGTGGTAAATGTGTGTCATACAAGGCAGAATACCATTGAAATAGAGAAAGAAACTTGTTCTGCAGCTTTGGAAAGCCTTACACTTCACTGCAATGTAGTACTACACACTATAACATAGTTGAGAGACAATGTTCCTGAGCTGCATCTGTTCATAACAGTGTGTAGGAAGTTGTTTGATAATGTGGGTAAAGCTTATATTTGGACAAGAAGTCAGAATATAGGAAACTACATGAAAACATGAATAATTCAGAGAAAATGACTGTAAACTGATGAGAACTGGTTTAGAACAGCTGAAAGAGAATCTCCAAGTCAGTTCTTAGTGTAGAAAAGGTAGCTAAGATCCGGGAAATCCTTAATTTCAGTTAAGATCACATTAAACACTGTATGAATCCTATATTGTTTACTTAAAGGAGACATGAGTGATAAACATGTATCATACAAGGCAGAATACCATTGAAATAGAGAAAGAAACACGATCGGCAGCTTTGGAAAGCATTACACTTCACTGCAGTGTAGTACTACACACTATAACATAGTTGAGAAACAATGTTCCTGAGCTTCTTCTGTTCATAACAGTGTGTAGGAAGTTGTTGTTATATGTGGGCAAAGCTTATATTTGGACAAGAAGGCAGAATATAGGAAACTACATGAAAAAATGAATAATTCAGAGAAAATTACTGTACACAAATGAGAAATCGTTTAGAACAGATGAAAGAGATTCTCCAAATCAGTTCTTAGTGTAGAAAAGGTAGCTAAAATTCGGGAAATCCTTAATTCAAGTTAAGATCACATGAAACACTGTATGAATCCTATATTGTTTACTGAAATGAGCCTAGAGTGGTAAATGTGTGTCATACAAGGCAGAATACCATTGAAAAAGAGAAAAGAAACAAGTTCGGCAGCTTTGGAAAGCCTTACACTTCATTTCAATTTAGTATTACACTCTATAACATAGTTGAGAGACAATGTTCCCGAGCTGCTTCTGTTCATAACAATGTGTAGGAAGTTTTTTGTATATGTGGGCAAAGGTTATTCTTGGACAAGTAGGCAGAATATAGGAAACTATATGAAAACATGAATAATTCAGAGAAAATTAGTGTAAACAGATGAGAAGTAGTTTAGAACAGCTGAAAGAGATTGTCCAAGTCAGTTCTTAGTGTAGAAAAGGTAGCTAAGATCCGGGAAATCCTTGTTTTGTGTTAAGATCACATGAAACATAGTATGAATCCTATATTGTTTACTTTTAGGAGCCTAGAGTGGTAAATGTGTGTCATACAAGGCAGAATACCATTGAAATAGAGAAAGAAACTTGTTCGGCAGCTTTGGAAAGCCTTACAGTTCACTGCAATGTAGTACTACACTCTATAACATAGTTGAGAGACAATGTTCCCGAGCTGCTTCTGTTCATAGCAGTGTGTAGGAAGTTGTTTGATAAAGTGGGCAAAGCTTATACTTGGATAAGAAGACTGAATATAGGAAACTACATGGAAACACGAATAATTCAGAGAAAATGAATGTAAACTGATGAGAACTCCTTTAGAACAGCTGAAAGAGAATCTCCAAGTCAGTTCATAGTGTAGAAAAGGTAGCTAAGATACGAGAATTCCTTAATTTGAGTTAAGATCACATGAAACACTGTATGAATCATATATTGTTTACTTAAAGGAGCCTAGAGTGGTAAATGCGTGTCATAAAAGGCATAATACCATTGAAATAGAGAAAGAAACACGTTCCGCAGCTTTGGAAAGCCTTACACTTCACTGCAATGTAGTACTACACTGTATAACACATGTGTCAAACAGAAGGCCCACGAGCCAAATCCAGCCCGCCAGGCCTTGCAATGTGGCCCGCACCGCGCTGTCATCACTGCACTCCCCCGTCAGTTTAGGACATTGTCAGTTTATGACTGTTCAGTGAACCATTCGGCGCGCGATTTAGGCTGGATTTTAGATTTTGGCCCCTTCTCTGATTGAGTTCGACACCCCTATTCTATAACATAGTTGAGAGACAATGTTCCCGAGCTGCATCTGTTCATACCATTGTGTAGGAAGTTGTTTGATAAAGTGGGCAAAGCTTATACTTGGACACAAAGGCAGAATTTAAGAAACTACATGAAAAAATGAATAATTCAGAGAAAATTACTGTACACAAATGAGAAATCGTTTAGAACAGATGAAAGAGATTCTCCAAATCAGTTCTTAGTGTAGAAAAGGTAGCTAAGATCCGGGAAATCCTTAATTCGAGTTAAGATCACATGAAACACTGTATGAATCCTATATTGTTTACTTAAAGGAGCCTAGAGTGGTAAATGTGTGTCATACAAGACAGAATACCATTGAAATAGAGAAAGAAACACTTTCGGCAGCTTTGGAAAGCCTTACACTTCATTTCAATTTAGTATTACACTCTATAACATAGTTGAGAGACAATGTTCCCGAGCTGCTTCTGTTCATAGCAGTGTGTAGGAAGTTGTTTGATAAAGTGGGCAAAGCTTATACTTGGATAAGAAGACTGAATATAGGAAACTACATGGAAACACAAATAATTCAGAGAAAATGAATGTAAACTGATGAGAACTCCTTTAGAACAGCTGAAAGAGAATCTCCAAGTCAGTTCTTAGTGTAGAAAAGTTAGCTAAGATCCGGGAAATCCTTAATTCAAGTTAAGATCCCATGAAACACTGTATGAATCCTATATTGTTTACTTAAAGGAGCCTAGAGTGATAAATGTGTGTCATACAAGGCAGAATATCATTGAAATAGAGAAAGAAACACGTTCGGCAGCTTTGGAAAGCCTTAAAGTTCACTGCAATGTACTACTACACTCTATAACATAATTGAGAGACAATGTTCCCGAGCTGCTTCCGTTCATAACAGTTTGTAGGAAGTTGTTTGATAAAGTGGGCAAAGCTTACACTTGGACAAGAAGGCAGAATATAGGAATCAACATAAAACAGAAATAATTCAGAGAAAAATACTGTAAGCAGATGAGAACTGGTTTAGAACAGCTGAAAGAGATTCTACAAGTCAGTTTTTAGTGTAGAAAAGGTAGCTAAGATGCGGGAAATCCTTAATTCGAGTTAAGATCACAGGAAACACTGTATGAATCCTATATTGTTTACTTAAAGGAGCCTAGAGTAGTAAATGTGTGTCAAACAAGACAGAATACCATGGAAATAGAGAAAGAAACACGTTCGGCAGCTTTGGAAAGCCTTACACTTCACTGCAGTGTAGTACTACACTCTATAATATAGTTGAGAGACAATGTTCCCGAGCTGCTTCTGTTCATAACAGTGTGTACGGAGTTGTTTGATAATGTGGGCAAAGCTTATACTTGGGCAAGAAGGCAGAATATTGGAAACTACATGAAAAAATGAATAATTCAGAGAAAATTACTGTAAACAAATGAGACTTCATTTAGAACAGCTGAAAGATACTCTCCAAGTCAGTTCTTAGTGTAGATAAGATAGCAAAGATTCGGGAAATCCTTAATTCGAGTTAAGATCACATGAAACACTGTATGAATCCTATATTGTTTACTGAAAGGAGCGTAGAGTGGGAAATGTGTGTCATACAAGGCAGAATACCATTGAAATAGAGAAAGAAACACGTTCGGCAGCTTTGGAAAGCCTTACACTTCACTGAAGTGTAGTACTACACTCTATAATATAGTTGAGAGACAATGTTCCCGAGCTGCTTCTGTTCATAACAATGTGTGCAGAGTTGTTTGATGATGTGGGCAAAGCTTATACTTTGACAAGAAGGCAGAATATAGGAAACTACATGAAAATATGAATAATTTCCAGAAAATGACTGTAAACAGATGAGAACTCTTTTAGAACAGCTGAAAGAGATTCTCCAAGTCAGTTCTTAGTATAGAAAAGGTAGCTAAGATCCGGGAAATCCTTAATGCTAGTTAAGATCACATGAAACACTGTATGAATCCTATATTGTTTACTTAAAGGAACCTAGAGTGGTAAATGTGTGTCATACAAGACAGAATACCATTGAAGTTGAGATAAAACACGTTCGGAAGCTTTGGAAAGCCTTACACTTCACTGCAATGTAGTACTACACTCTATAACATAGTTGAGAGACAATGTTCCCTAGCTGCTTCTGTTCATAACAGTGTGTTGGAAGTTGTTTGATAAAGTGGGCAAAGCTTATACTTGGACAAGTAGGCAGAATATAGAAAACTACATGAAAACATGAATAATTCAGAGAAAATGAATGTAAACTGATGACAACTCCTTTAGAACAGCTGAAAGAGAATCTCCAAGTCAGTTCTTAGTGTAGAAAAGGTCGCTAAGATCCGGGAAATCCTTAATTCGAGTTAAGATCACATGAAACATGGTATGAATCCTATAATGTTTACTTAAAGGAGCCTAGAGTGGTAAATGTGTGTCATACAAGGCAGAATACCATTGAAATAGAGAAAGAAACAGGTTCAGCAGCTTTGGAAAACCTTACAGTTCACTGCAATGTAGTACTACACTCTATAACACAGTTGAGAGACAATGTTACCAAACTGCATCTATTCATAACAATATGTAGGAAGTTGTTAGATAAAGGGGGAAAAGCTTATACTTGGACAAGAAGGCAGAATACAGGATTCTACATGAAACATTAATAATTAAGAGTTAAATACTGTAAGCAGATGAGAACTGGTTTAGAACATCTAAAAGAGAATCTACAAGTCAGTTCTTAGTGTAGAAAAGGTAGCTAAGATCCGGGAAATCCTTGTTTTGTGTTAAGGTCACATGAAACATAGTATGAATCCTATATTGTTTACTTTTAGGAGCCTAGAGTGGTAAATATGTGTCATACAAGGCAGAATACCATTGAAATAGAGAAAGAAACTTGTTCGGCAGCTTTGGAAAGCCTTACAGTTCACTGCAATGTAGTACTACACTCTATAACATAGTTGAGAGACAATGTTCCCGAGCTGCTTCTGTTCACAGCAGTGTGTAGGAAGTTGTTTGATAAAGTGGGCAAAGCTTATACTTGGATAAGAAGACTGAATATAGGAAACTACATGGAAACACGAATAATTCAGAGAAAATGAATGTAAACTGATGAGAACTCCTTTAGAACAGCTGAAAGAGAATCTCCAAGTCAGTTCTTAGTGTAGAAAAGGTAGCTAAGATACGAGAATTCCTTAATTTGAGTTAAGATCACATGAAACACTGTATGAATCATATATTGTTTACTTAAAGGAGCCTAGAGTGGTAAATGCGTGTCATAAAAGGCATAATACCATTGAAATAGAGAAAGAAACACGTTCCGCAGCTTTGGAAAGCCTTACACTTCACTGCAATGTAGTACTACACTGTATAACACATGTGTCAAACAGAAGGCCCACGAGCCAAATCCAGCCCGCCAGGCCTTGCAATGTGGCCCGCACCGCGCTGTCATCACTGCACTCCCCTGTCAGTTTAGGACATTGTCAGTTTATGACTGTTCAGTAAACCATTCGGCGGGCGATTTAGGCTGGATTTTAGATTTTGGCCCCTTCTCTGATTGAGTTCGACACCCCTATTCTATAACGTAGTTGAGAGACAATGTTCCCGAGCTGCATCTGTTCATACCATTGTGTAGGAAGTTGTTTGATAAAGTGGGCAAAGCTTATACTTGGACACAAAGGCAGAATTTAAGAAACTACATGAAAAAATGAATAATTCAGAGAAAATTACTGTACACAAATGAGAAATCGTTTAGAACAGATGAAAGAGATTCTCCAAATCAGTTCTTAGTGTAGAAAAGGTAGCTAAGATCCGGGAAATCCTTAATTCGAGTTAAGATCACATGAAACACTGTATGAATCCTATATTGTTTACTTAAAGGAGCCTAGAATGGTAAATGTGTGTCATACAAGGCAGAATACCATTGAAATAGAGAAAGAAACACTTTCGGCAGCTTTGGAAAGCCTTACACTTCACTGGAATGTAGAACTACACTCTATAACATACTAGAGAGACAATGTTCCCGAGCTACTTCTGTTCATTACAGTGTGTACGGAGTTGTTTGATAATGTGAGCAAGGATTATACCTGGACAAGAAGGCAGAATATAGGAAACTTCATGAAAATATGAATAATTCCCAGAAAATGACTGTAAACAGATGAGTACTCCTTTAGAACAGCTGAAAGAGATTCTCCAAGTCAGGTCTTAGTGTAGAAAAGGTAGCTAAGATCTGGGAAATCCTTAATTCGAGTTAAGATCACATGAAACACTGTATGAATCCTATATTGTTTACTTAAAGGAGCCAAGAGTGGTAAATGTGTGTCATACAAGGCAGAATACCATTGAAATAGAGAAAGAAACATGTTCGGCAGCTTTGGAAAGCCTTACACTTCATTTCAATTTAGTATTACACTCTATAACATAGTTGAGAGACAATGTTCCCGAGCTGCTTCTGTTCATAGCAGTGTGTAGGAAGTTGTTTGATAAATTGGGCAAAGCTTATACTTGGATAAGAAGACTGAATATAGGAAACTACATGGAAACACGAATAATTCAGAGAAAATGAATGTAAACTGATGAGAACTCCTTTAGAACAGCTGAAAGAGAATCTCCAAGTCAGTTCTTAGTGTAGAAAAGGTAGCTAAGATCCGAGAAATCCTTAATTCAAGTTAAGATCCCATGAAACACTGTATGAATCCTGTATTGTTTACTTAAAGGAGCCTAGAGTGATAAATGTGTGTCATACAAGGCAGAATATCATTGAAATAGAGAAAGAAACACGTTCGGCAGCTTTGGAAAGCCTTACAGTTCACTGCAATGTACTACTACACTCTATAACATAATTGAGAGACAATGTTCCCGAGCTGCTTCCGTTCATAACAGTGTGTAGGAAGTTGTTTGATAAAGTGGGCAAAGCTTACACTTGGACAAGAAGGCAGAATATAGGAATCTACATAAAACAGAAATAATTCAGAGAAAAAGACTGTAAGCAGATGAGAACTGGTTTAGAACAGCTGAAAGAGATTCTACAAGTCAGTTTTTAGTGTAGAAAAGGTAGCTAAGATCCGGGAAATCCTTAATTCGAGTTAAGATCACATGAAACACTGTATGAATCCTATATTGTTTACTTAAAGGAGCCTAGAGTGGTAAATGTGTGTCAAACAAGACAGAATACCATGGACATAGAGAAAGAAACAGGTTCGGCAGCTTTGGAAAGCCTTACACTTCACTGCAGTGTAATACTACACTCTATAATATAGTTGAGAGACAATGTTCCCGAGCTGCTTCTGTTCATAACAGTGTGTACGGAGTTGTTTGATAATGTGGGCAAAGCTTATACTTGGGCAAGAAGGCAGAATATTGGAAACTACATGAAAAAATGAATAATTCAGAGAAAATTACTGTAAACAAATGAGACTTCATTTAAAACAGCTGAAAGATATTCTCCAAGTCAGTTCTTAGTGTAGATAAGATAGCAAAGATTCGGGAAATCCTTAATTCGAGTTAAGATCACATGAAACACTGTATGAATCCTATATTGTTTACTGAAAGGAGCCTAGAGTGGGAAATGTGTGTCATACAAGGCAGAATACCATTGAAATAGAGAAAGAAACACGTTCGGCAGCTTTGGAAAGCCTTACACTTCACTGAAGTGTAGTACTACACTCTATAATATAGTTGAGAGACAATGTTACCAAGCTGCTTCTATTCATAACAGTATGTAGGAAGTTGTTTGATAAAGTGGGAAAAGCTTATACTTGGACAAGAAGGCAGAATACAGGAATCTACATGAAACATTAATAATTAAGAGTTAAATACTGTAAGCAGATGAGAACTGGTTTAGAACATCTAAAAGAGAATCTGCAAGTCAGTTCTTAGTGTAGAAAAGGTAGCTTAAGATCCGGGAAATCCTTAATTCGAGTTAAGATCACATGAAACACTGTATAAATCCTATATCGTTTACTTAAAGGAGCCTAGAGTGGTAAATGTGTGTCATACAAGACAGAATAGCATAGAAATAGAGAAAGAAACACGTTTGGCAGCTTTGGCAAGCCTTTTACTTCACTGCAATATAGTTCTACACTCTAAAAGATAGTAGAGAGACAATGTTCCCGAGCTGCTTCTGTTCATAACAGTGTGTGCGGAGTTGTTTGATAATGTGGGCAATGCTTATACTTGGACAAGAAAGCAGAATATAGGAAACAACATGAAAATATGAATAATTCCGAGAAAATGACTGTAAACAGATGAGAACTACTTTAGAACAGCTGAAAGAGATTCTCCAAGACAGTTCTTAGTGCAGAAAAGGTAGCTAAGATCTGGGAAATCCTTAATTCGAGTTAAAATCACATGAAACACTGTATGAACCCTATATTGTTTATTTAAAGGAGCCTAGAGTGGTAAATGTGTGTCATACAAGGCAGAATACCATTGAAATAGTGAAAGAAACTCGTTCGGCAGCTTTGGAAAGCCTTACACTTCACTGCAATGTAGTACTACACACTATAACATAGTTGAGAGACAATGTTCCTGAGCTGCTTCTGTTCATAACAGTGTGTAGGAAGTTCTTTGATAAAGTGGGAAAAGGTTATACTTGGACACGAAGGCAGAATATAAGAAACTAAATGAAAAAATGGATAATTCAGAGAAAATTATTCTAAACAAATGAGAACTCGTTTAGAACAGCTGAAAGAGATTCTCCAAGTCAGTTCTTAGTGTAGAAAATGTAGCTAAGATCAGGGAAATCCTTAATTCGAGTTAAAATCACATGAAACACTGTATGAATCCTATATTGTTTACTTAATGGAGCCTAGAGTGGTAAATATGTGTCATACAATGCAGCATACCATTGAAATAGAGAAAGAAACACATTTGGCAGCTTTGGAAAGCCTTACACTTCACTGCAATGTAGTACTAAACACTATAACATAGTTTAGAGACAATGTTCCCGAGCTGCTTCTGTTCATAACAGTGTGTAGGAAGTTGTTAGATACAGTGGGAAAAGCTTATACTTGGACAAGAAGGCACAATATAGGAATCTACATGAAACATTAATAATTCAGAGAAAAGTACTGTAAGCAGATGAGAACTGGTTTAGAACAGCTAAAAGAGAATCTACATGTCAGTTCTTAGTGTAGAAAAGGTAGCTTAAGATCCGGGAAATCCTTAATTCGAGTTAAGATCACATGAAACACTGTATGAATCCTATATCGTTTAGTTAAAGGGGCCTAAAGTGGTAAATGTGTGTCATACAAGACCGAATGCCATTGAAATAGAGAAAAAACACATTCAGCAGCTTTGGATAGCCTTACACTTCACTTCAATGTAGTACTACACTGTATAACACATGTGTCAAACAGAATGCCCACGAGCCAAATCCAGCCCGCCAGGCCTTGCAATGTGGCCCGCACCGCGCTGTCATCACTGCACTCCCCTGTCAGTTTAGGACATTGTCAGTTTATGACTGTTCAGTAAACCATTCGGCGCGCGATTTAGGCTGGATTTTAGATTTTGGCCCTTTCTCTGATTGAGTTCGACACCCCTATTCTATTACATAGTTGAGAGACAATGTTCCCGAGCTGCATCTGTTCATACCATTGTGTAGGAAGTTGTTTGATAAAGTGGGCAAAGCTTATACTTGGACACAAAGGCAGAATTTAAGAAACTACATGAAAAAATGAATAATTCAGAGAAAATTACTGTAAATAAATGAGAACTCGTTTATAACAGCTGAAAGAGATTCTCCAAGTCAGTTCTTAGTGTAGAAAAGGTAGCTAAGATCCAGGAAATCCTTAATTTGAGTTCAAATCACATGAAACACTGTATGAATCCTATATTGTTTACTTAAAGGAGCCTAGAGTGGTAAATGTGTGTCATACAATGCAGAATACCATTGAAATAGAGAAAGAAACACGTACAGCAGCTTTGGAAAACCTTAGAGTTCACTGCAATGTAGTACTACACTCTATAACATAGTTGAGAGACAATGTTACCAAGCTGCTTCTTTTCATAACAGTATGTAGGAAGTTGTTTGATAAAGTGGGAAAAGCTTATGCTTGGACAAGAAGGCAGAATATAGGAATCTATATGAAACATTAATAATTCAGAGAAAAAGACTGTAAGCAGATGAGAACTGGTTTAGAACAGCTGAAAGAGAATATACAAGTCAGTTCTTAGTGTAGAAAAGGTAGCTAAGATCCGGGAAATCCTTAATTCGAGTTAAGATCACATGAATCACTGTATGAATCCTATATCCTTTACTTAAAGGAGCCAGAGTGGTAAATGTGTGTCATACAAGACATAATACCATTGAAATAGAGAAAAAACACATTCGGCAGCTTTGGAAAGCCTTACACTTCACTGCAATGTAGTACTACACTGTATAACACATGTGTCAAACACAAGGCCAGCGGGCCAAATCCAGCCCGCCAGGCCTTGCAATGTGGCCCGCACCGCGCTGTCATCACTGCACTCCGCTGTCAGTTTATGACATTGTCAGTTTATGACTGTTCAGTAAACCATTCGGCCCGCGATTTAGGCTGGATTTTAGATTTTGGCCCCTTCTCTGATTGAGTTCGACACCCCTACTCTATCACATAGTTGGGAGACAAGGTTCCTGAGCTGCTTCTGTTCATAACAGTGTGTAGGAAGTTGTTTGATAAAGTGGGCAAAGCCTATACTTGGACACGAAGGCAGAATTTAGGAAACTACATGGAAACATGAATAATTCAGAGAAAATGAATGTAAACTGATGAGAACTGGTTTAGAACAGCTGAAAGAGAATCTCCAAATCAGTTCTTAGGATAGAAAAAGTAGCTAAGATCCGGGAAATCCTTAATTCGAGTTAAAATCACATGAAACACTGTATGAATCCTATATTGTTTACTTAAAGGAGCCTAGAGTGGTAAATGTGTGTCATACAAGGCAGAATACCATTGAAATAGAGAAAGAAACTCGTTCTGCAGCTTTGGAAAGCCTTACACTTCACTGCAATGTAGTACTACACACTATAACATAGTTGAGAGACAATGTTCCTGAGCTGCATCTGTTCATAACAGTGTGTAGGAAGTTGTTTGATAATGTGGGTAAAGCTTATATTTGGACAGGAAGTCAGAATATAGGAAACTACATGAAAACATGAATAATTCAGAGAAAATGACTGTAAACTGATGAGAACTGGTTTAGAACAGCTGAAAGAGAATCTCCAAGTCAGTTCTTAGTGTAGAAAAGGTAGCTAAGATCCGGGAAATCCTTAATTTCAGTTAAGATCACATTAAACACTGTATGAATCCTATATTGTTTACTTAAAGGAGACATGAGTGATAAACATGTATCATACAAGGCAGAATACCATTGAAATAGAGAAAGAAACACGTTCGGCAGATTTGGAAAGCATTACACTTCACTGCATTGTAGTACTACACACTATAACATAGTTGAGAAACAATGTTCCCGAGCTTCTTCTCTTCATAACAGTGTGTAGGAAGTTGTTGTTATATGTGGGCAAAGCTTATACTTGGACAAGAAGGCAGAATATAGGAAACTACATGAAAATATGAATAATTCAGAGAAAATTACTGTAAATAAATGAGAACTCGTTTATAACAGCTGAAAGAGATTCTCCAAGTCAGTTCTTAGTGTAGAAAAGGTAGCTAAGATCCAGGAAATCCTTAATTTGAGTTCAAATCACATGAAACACTGTATGAATCCTATATTGTTTACTTAAAGGAGCCTAGAGTGGTAAATGTGTGTCATACAATGCAGAATACCATTGAAATAGAGAAAGAAACACGTACAGCAGCATTGGAAAACCTTACAGTTCACTGCAATGTAGTACTACACTCTATAACATAGTTGAGAGACAATGTTACCAAGCTGCTTCTTTTCATAACAGTATGTAGGAAGTTGTTTGATAAAGTGGGAAAAGCTTATGCTTGGACAAGAAGGCAGAATATAGGAATCTATATGAAACATTAATAATTCAGAGAAAAAGACTGTAAGCAGATGAGAACTGGTTTAGAACAGCTGAAAGAGAATATACAAGTCAGTTCTTAGTGTAGAAAAGGTAGCTAAGATCCGGGAAATCCTTAATTCGAGTTAAGATCACATGAATCACTGTATGAATCCTATATCCTTTACTTAAAGGAGCCAGAGTGGTAAATGTGTGTCATACAAGACATAATACCATTGAAATAGAGAAAAAACACATTCGGCAGCTTTGGAAAGCCTTACACTTCACTGCAATGTAGTACTACACTGTATAACACATGTGTCAAACACAAGGCCAGCGGGCCAAATCCAGCCCGCCAGGCCTTGCAATGTGGCCCGCACCGCGCTGTCATCACTGCACTCCGCTGTCAGTTTATGACATTGTCAGTTTATGACTGTTCAGTAAACCATTCGGCCCGAGATTTAGGCAGGATTTTAGATTTTGCCCCCTTCTCTGATTGAGTTCGACAACCCTACTCTATCACATTGTTGGGAGACAATGTTCCCGAGCTGCTTCTGTTCATAACAGTGTGTAGGAAGTTGTTTGATAAAGTGGGCAAAGCCTATACTTGGACACGAAGGCAGAATTTAGGAAACTACATGGAAACATGAATAATTCAGAGAAAATGAATGTAAACTGATGAGAACTGGTTTAGAACAGCTGAAAGAGAATCTCCAAGTCAGTTCTTAGGATAGAAAAAGTAGCTAAGATCCGGGAAATCCTTAATTCGAGTTAAAATCACATGAAACACTGTATGAATCCTATATTGTTTACTTAAAGGAGCCTAGAGTGGTAAATGTGTGTCATACAAGGCAGAATACCATTGAAATAGAGAAAGAAACTCGTTCTGCAGCTTTGGAAAGCCTTACACTTCACTGCAATGTAGTACTACACACTATAACATAGTTGAGAGACAATGTTCCTGAGCTGCATCTGTTCATAACAGTGTGTAGGAAGTTTTTTGATAATGTGGGTAAAGCTTATATTTGGACAAGAAGTCAGAATATAGGAAACTACATGAAAACATGAATAATTCAGAGAAAATGACTGTAAACTGATGAGAACTGGTTTAGAACAGCTGAAAGAGAATCTCCAAGTCAGTTCTTAGTGTAGAAAAGGTAGCTAAGATCCGGGAAATCCTTAATTTCAGTTAAGATCACATTAAACACTGTATGAATCCTATATTGTTTACTTAAAGGAGACATGAGTGATAAACATGTATCATACAAGGCAGAATACCATTGAAATAGAGAAAGAAACAAGTTCGGCAGATTTGGAAAGCATTACACTTCACTGCAGTGTAGTACTACACACTATAACATAGTTGAGAAACAATGTTCCCGAGCTTCTTCTGTTCATAACAGTGTGTAGGAAGTTGTTGTTATATGTGGGCAAAGATTATATTTGGACAAGAAGGCAGAATATAGGAAACTACATGAAAAAATGAATAATTCAGAGAAAATTACTGTACACAAATGAGAAATCGTTTAGAACAGATGAAAGAGATTCTCCAAATCAGTTCTTAGTGTAGAAAAGGTAGCTAAGATTCGGGAAATCCTTAATTCGAGTTAAAATCACAAGAAACACTGTATGAATCCTATATTGTTTACTGAAATGAGCCTAGAGTGGTAAATGTGTGTCATACAAGGCAGAATACCATTGAAAAAGAGAAAAGAAACAAGTTCGGCAGCTTTGGAAAGCCTTACACTTCATTTCAATTTAGTATTACGCTCTATAACATAGTTGAGAGACAATGTTCCCGAGCTGCTTCTGTTCATAACAATGTGTAGGAAGTTGTTTGTATATGTGGGCAAAGGTTATTCTTGGACAAGTAGGCAGAATATAGGAAACTACATGAAAACATGAATAATTCAGAGAAAATTAGTGTAAACAGATGAGAAGTAGTTTAGAACAGCTGAAAGAGATTGTCCAAGTCAGTTCTTAGTGTAGAAAAGGTAGCTAAGATCCGGGAAATCCTTGTTTTGTGTTAAGATCACATGAAACATAGTATGAATCCTATATTGTTTACTTTTAGGAGCCTAGAGTTGTAAATGTGTGTCATACAAGGCAGAATACCATTGAAATAGAGAAAGAAACTTGTTCGGCAGCTTTGGAAAGCCTTACAGTTCACTGCAATGTAGTACTACACTCTATAACATAGTTGAGAGACAATGTAACCGAGCTGCTTCTGTTCATACCAGTGTGTAGGAAGTTGTTTGATAAAGTGGGCAAAGCTTATACTTGGATAAGAAGACTGAATATAGGAAACTACATGGAAACACGAATAATTCAGAGAAAATGAATGTAAACTGATGAGAACTCCTTTAGAACAGCTGAAAGAGAATCTCCAAGTCAGGTCTTAGTGTAGAAAAGGTAGCTAAGATCTGGGAAATCCTTAATTCGAGTTAAGATCACTTGAAACACTGTATGAATCCTATATTGTTTACTTAAAGGAGCCAAGTGTGGTAAATGTGTTTCATATAAGACAGAATACCATTGAAATAGAGAAAAAACACATTCGGCAGCTTTGGAAAGCCTTACACTTCACTGCAATGTAGTACTACACTGTATAACACATGTGTCAAACACAAGGCCGGCGGGCCAAATCCAGCCAACCAGGCCTTGCAATGTGGCCCGCACCGCGCTGTCATCACAGCACTCCGCTGTCAGTTTAGGACATTGTCAGTTTATGACTGTTCAGTAAACCATTCGGCGCGTGATTTAGGCTGGATTTTAGATTTTGGCCCCTTCTCTGATTGAGTTCGACACCCCTATTCTATAACATAGTTGAGAGACAATGTTCCCGAGCTGCATCTGTTCATACCAGTGTGTAGGAAGTTGTTTGATAAAGTGGGCAAAGCTTATACTTGGACACGAAGGCAGAATTTAGGAAACTACATGAAAACATGAATAATTCAGAGAAAATGAATATAAGCTGATGAGAACTGGTTTAGAGGAGCTGAAAGACAGTCTCCAAGTTAGTTCTTAGTGTAGAAAAGGTAGCTAAGATCCGGGAAATCCTTAATTCGAGTTAAGATCACATGAAACACTGTATGAATCCTATATTGCTTACTTAGAGGAGCCTAGAGTGGTAAATGTGTGTCATACAAGACAGAATACCATTGAAATAGAGAAAAAACACGTTCGGCAGCTTTGGAAAGCCTTACATTTCACTGCAATGTACTACTACACTCTATAACATAGTTGAGAGACAATGTTCCGGAGCTGCTTCTGTTCATAACAGTGTGTAGGAAGTTATTTGATAAAGTGGGCAAAGCTTATACTTGGACACGAAGGCAGAATTTAAGAAACTACATGAAAAAATGAAAAATTCAGAGAAAATTACTGTAAATAAATGAGAACTCGTTTATATCAACTGATAGAGATTCTCCAAGTCAGTTCTTAGTGTAGAAAATGTAGCTAAGATCAGGGAAATCCTTAATTTGAGTTAAAATCACATGAAACACTGTATGAACCCTATATTGTTTACTTAAAGGAGCCTAGAGTGTTAAATGTGTGTCATACAATGCAGAATACCATTGAAATAGAGAAAGAGACACGTTTGGCAGCTTTGGAAAGCCTTACACTTCAATGCAATGTATTATTAACACTATAACATAGTTTAGAGACAATGTTCCCGAGCTGCTTCTGTTCACAACAGTGTTAGGAAGTTGTTTGATAAAGTGGGCAAAGCTTATAATTGGACAAGAAGGCAGAATATAAGAATCAACATGAAAATATGAATAATTCCCAGAAAATGACTGTAAACAGATGAGAACTCCTTTAGAACAGCTGAAAGAGATTCTCCAAGTCAGTTCTTAGTGTAGAAAAGGTAGCTAAGACCCAGGAAATCCTTAATTTGAGTTCAAATCACATGAAACACTGTATGAATCCTATATTGTTTACTTAAGGGAGCTTAGAGTGGTAAATGTGTGTCATACAATGCAGAATACCATTGAAATAGAGAAAGAAACAGGTACAGCAGCTTTGGATAACCTTACAGTTCACTGCAATGTAGTACTACACTCTATAACATAGTTGAGAGACAATGTTACCAAGCTGCTTCTATTCATAACAGTATGTAGGAAGTTGTTTGATAAAGTGGGAAAAGCTTATACTTGGACAAGAAGGCAGAATATAGGAATCTACATGAAACATTAATAATACAGAGAAAAAGAGTGTAAGCAGATGAGAACTGGTTTAGAACAGCTGAAAGAGAATATACAAGTCAGTTCTTAGTGTAGAAAAGGTAGCTAAGATCCAGGAAATCCTTAATTCGAGTTAAGATCACATGAAACACTGTATGAATCCTATATCCTTTACTTAAAGGAACCTAGAGTGGTAAATGTGTGTCATACAAGACAGAATACCATTGAAATAGAGAAAAAATACATTCGGCAGCTTTGGAAAGCCTTACACTTCACTGCAATGTAGTACTACACTGTATAACACATGTGTTAAACACAAGGCCCACGGGCCAAATCCAGCCCGCCATGCCTTGCAATGTGGCCCGCACCGCGCTGTCATCACTGCACTCCGCTGTCAGTTTATGACATTGTCAGTTTATGACTGTTCAGTAAACCATTCGGCTCGCGATTTAGGCAGGATTTTAGATTTTGGCCCCTTCTCTGATTGAGTTCGACACCCCTACTCTATCACATAGTTGGGAGACAATGTTCCTGAGCTGCTTCTGTTCATAACAGTGTGTAGGAAGTTGTTTGATAAAGTGGGCAAAGCCTATACTTGGACACGAAGGCACAATTTAGGAAACTACATGGAAACATGAATAATTCAGAGAAAATGAATGTAAACTGATGAGAACTGGTTTAGAACAGCTGAAAGAGAAACTCCAAGTCAGTTCTTAGTTTAGAAAGAGTAGCTAAGATCCGGGAAATCCTTAATTCGAGTTAAGATCACATGAAACACTGTATGAATCCTATATTGTTTACTTAAAGGAGACATGAGTGATAAACATGTATCATACAAGGCAGAATACCATTGAAATAGAGAAAGAAACACGTTCGGCAGCCTTGGAAAGCCTTACACTTCACTGCAGTGTAGTACTACACACTATAACATATTTGAGAAACAATGTTCCCGAGCTTCTTCTGTTCATAACAGTGTGTAGGAAGTTGTTGGTATATGTGGGCAAAGCTTATACTTGGACAAGAAGGCAGAATATAGGAAACTACATGAAAAAATGAATAATTCAGGGAAAATTACTGTACACAAATGAGAAATCGTTTAGAACAGATGAAAGAGATTCTGCAAATCAGTTCTTAGTGTAGAAAAGGTAGCTAAGATTTGGTAAATCCTTAATTCGAGTTAAGATCACATGAAACACTGTATGTATCCTATATTGTTTACTGAAATGAGCCTAGAGTGGTAAATGTGTGTCATACAAGGCAGAATACCATTGAAAAAGAGAAAAGAAACAAGTTCGGCAGCTTTGGAAATCCTTACCCTTTACTGCAATGTAGAACTACACTCTATAACATACTAGAGAGACAATGTTCCCGAGCTAATTCTGTTCATTACAGTGTGTACGGAGTTGTTTGATAATGTGGGAAGGATTATACCTGGACAAGAAGGCAGAATATAGGAAACTTCATGAAAATATGAATAATTCCCAGAAAATGACTGTAAACAGATGAGTACTCCTTTAGAACAGCTGAAAGAGATTCTCCAATTCATGTCTTAGTTTAGAAAAGGTAACTAAGATCCGGGAAATCCTTAATTTCAGTTAAGATCACATGAAACATAGTATGAATCCTATATTGTTTACTTTTAGGAGCCTAGAGTGGTAAATTTGTGTCATACAAGGCAGAATACCATTGAAATAGAGAAAGAAACTCGTTCGGCAGCTTTGGAAAGCCTTACAGTTCACTGCAATGCAGTACTACACTCTATAACATAGTTGAGAGACAATGTTCCCGAGCTTCTTCTGTTCATAACAGTGTGTAGGAAGTTGTTGGTATATGTGGGCAAACCTTATACTTGGACAAGAAGGTAGAATATAGGAAACTACATGAAAACATGAATAATTCAGAGAAAATGAGTGTAAACAGATAAGAAGTAGTTTAGATCAGCTGAAAGAGATTGTCCAAGTCAGTTCTTAGTGTAGAAAAGGTAGCTAAGATCCGGGAAATCCTTGTTTCGAGTTAAGATCACATGAAACATAGTATGAATCCTATATTGTATACTTACAGGAGCCTAGAGTGGTAAATGTGTGTCATACAATGCAGAATACCATTGAAATAGAGAAAGAAACACGTTCGGCAGCTTTGGAAAGCCTTACACTTCACTGCAAAGTAGTACTACACTCTATAAGATAGTTGAGAGACAATGTTTCCGAGCTGCTTCTGTTCAAAACAGTGTGTGCGGAGTTGTTTGATAATGTGGGCAAAGCTTATACTTTGACAAGAAGGCAGAATATAGGAAACTACATGAAAATATGAATAATTCCCAAAAAATGACTGTAAACAGATGAGAACACGTTTAGGACAGCTTAAAGAGATTCTCCAATTCAGTTCTTAGTGTAGAAAAGGCAGCTAAGTTCCTGGAAATCCTTAATTTGAGTTAAGATCACATGAAACACTGTATGAATCCTATATTGTTTACTTAAAGGAGCCTAGAGTGGTAAATGTGTATCATACAAGGCAGAATACCATTGTAATAGAGAAAGAAACACGTTCGGCAGCTTTGGAAAGCCTTACACTTCACTGGAATGTAGAACTACAGTCTATAACATAGTTGAGAGACAATGTTCCCGAGTTGCTTCTGTTAAAAACAGTGTGTGCGGAGTTGTTTGATAATGTGGGCAAAGCTTATACTTTGACAAGAATGCAGAATATAGGAAACTACATGAAAATATGAATAATTTCCAGAAAATGACTGTAAGCAGATGAGAACTCGTTTAGAACAGGTGAAAGAGATTCTCCAAGTCAGTTCTTAGTGTAGAAAAGGTAGCTAAGATCCGGGAAATCTTTAATTCGAGTTCAGATCACATGAAACACTGTATGAATCCTATATTGTTTACTTAAAGGAGCCTAGAGTGGTAAATTTGTGTCATTCAAGACAGAATACCATTGAAATAGAGAAAAAACACGTTTTGCAGCTTTGGAAAGTCTTACACTTCACTGCAATGTAGTACTACATTCTATAACTTATTTGAGAGACAATGTTCCCGAGCTGCTTCTGTTCATAAAAGTGTGTAGGAAGTTGTTTGTATATGTGGGCAAAGCTTATACTTGGACAAGAAGGAAGAATATAGGAAACTACATGAAAACATGAATAATTAAGAGAAAATAACTGTAAACAGATGAGAACTAGTTTAGAACAGCTGAAAAAGATTCTCCAAATCAGTTCTTAGTGTAGAAAAGGTAGCTAAGATCCGGGAAATCCTTAATTCGACTTAAGATCACATGAAACACTGTATGAAGCCTATATTGTTTAGTTAAAGGAGCCTAGAGTTGTAAATGTGTATCATACAAGGCAGAATACCATTGAAATAGAGAAAGAAACATGTTCGGCCCCTTTGGAAAGCCTTACACTTCACTCCAATGTAGTACTACAGTCTATAAGATAGTTGAGAGACAATGTTCCCGAGCTGCTTCTGTTCATAACAGTGTGTGCTGACTTGTTTGATAATGTGGGCAAAGCTTATACTTGGACAAGAAGGCAGATTATAGTAAACTACATAAAAATATGAATAATTGCCAGAAAATGACTGTAAACAGATGAGAACTGGTTTAGAACAGCTGAAAGAGAATCTCCAAGTCAGTTCTTAGTGTAGAAAACGTAGCTAAGATCCGGGAAATCCTTAATTTCAGTTAAGATCACATGAAACATTGTATGAATCCTATATTGTTTACTTAAAGGAGCCTAGAGTGGTAAATGTGTGTCATACAAGACCGAATACCATAGAAATAGAGAAAAAACACGTTCGGCAGCTTTGGAAAGCCTTACACTTCACTGCAATGTACTACTACACTCTATAACATAGTTGAGAGACAATGTTCTTGAACTGCTTCTGTTCATAACAGTGTGTAGGAAGTTATTTGATAAAGTGGGCAAAGCTTATACTTGGACACGAAGGCAGAATATAAGAAAGTACATGAAAAAATGGATAATTCAGAGAAAATTACTCTAAAGAAATGAGAACTCGTTTAGAACAGCTGAAAGAGATTCTCCAAGTCAGTTCTTTTTTTTTTTTTTTTTTTTAAGGAACAGTTTTTTTACTTAACATTTAAAGGCTCTCTTGAGGTCTCTAGGGCTACAGTTTTTTTTTTTTTTATTAAATTATTATCTGTGTACATATTTTAACATTGCCCCCCCCCCATACGTACCCTCCCTCCTCCGAGTTTTGTGTCCATTGGTTGTACTTATATGCATGTATACACGTCCTTTGGTTGAGCTCTTATCTCCCCCAGATCTCCCTACTCTCCCCGCTGTAATTTTACAGTCTACTTGTTGCTTTACTGTCTCTATATCTATCTTTTGGTTTGTCAGTTTATAATGTTTTTTAATATCCATAAATGAGTGAGGCCATGTGGTATTTCTCTTTCATTGACAGGCTTATTTCACTCAGCATGATGTTCTCTAGTTCTATCCAGGTTGCTGCAAATGATGAGAATTCCTTCTTTTTTATGGCAGCATAGTATTCCATTGTGTAGATGTACCAAAGTTTTTTGATCCAATCATCTGCTTATGGGCACCTAGGCTGTTTCCAGATTCTAGCTATTGTAGACTGTGCTGCTATGAACATAGGGGTGCATATATCCTTTCTGATTGGTGTTTCTAGTTTCTTGGGATATATTCCTAGGAGTGGGATTACTGGGTCAAATGGGAGTTCCATTTTCAGTTTTTTGAGGAAACTCCATACTGTTCTCCACAGTGGTTGCACCACTCTACATTCCCACCAGCAGTGCACGAGGGTTCCTTTATCTCCACAACCTCGCCAACACTTGTCGTTTGTTGATTTGTTGATGTTGGCCATTCTGACAGGTGTGAGATGGTACCGCATTGTTGTTTTGATTTGCATCTCTCGGATAATTAGTGACTTTGAGCATGTTTTCATGTGCCTTTTGGCCTTCCTTCTGTCTTCTTTTGAAAATATTCTATTTAGGTCCATTGCCCATTTTTTAATTGGATCATTCATCTTCCTTTTATTTAGTTGTATAAGCTGTTTGTAGATGTTGGAGATTAAACCTTTATCAGTGGTAACATTTGCAAATATGTTCTCCTACACAGTGGACTTTCTTGTTGTTTTGTTGATGGTTTCTTTTGCTGTAAAAAAGCTTTTTATTTTGATGTAGTCCCATTTGTTTATTTTCTCTTTAGCTTCCATTGCCCTAGGGGCAGTATCAGTGAAGAAGTTATTTTGGCATATGTCTGAGATTTTGTTGCCTGTGGATGCTTCTAGTATTTTTATGGTTTCCCATCTGATGTTTAAGTCCTGTATCCATTTCGAGTTTATTTTTGTGTATGGTGTAAGTTGGTGATCTTGTTTCATTCTTTTGCATGTATCTGTCCAATTTTCCCAACACCATTTATTGAAGAGACTGTCTTGACTCCATTGTATATTTGTGCCTCCTTTGTCAAATATTAATTGAGCATAGTGATTTGGGTTGATATCTGGGTTCTCGATTCGATTCCATTGATCTATATGTCTGTTTTTGTGCCAGTACCAGGCTGTTTTGAGAACAGTGGCTTTGTAATACAGTTTGAAGTCTGGTATTGAGATCCCTCCTACTTTACTCTTCTTTCTCAGGATTGCTGTGGCTATTTGGGGTCTTTTATTGTTCCAAATGAACTTTTGGAGAGTTCTTTCTAGGTCTGTGAAATATGCCGTTGGTATTTTAATGGGGAGTGCATTGAACCTATAGATTGCTTTAGGAAGTATGGACATTTTGATGATGTTGATTCTACCAATCCATGAACATAGTATGTTCTTCCATCTGTTTACATCTTCCTCTATCTCTTTTTTCAGTGTCGTGTAGTTTTCCGCATATAGGTCCTTTACTTCCTTAGTTAAGTTTATTCCTAGGTATCTTAATTTTTTTGGTGCGATGGTAAATGGAATTGCTTTTTTAGTCTCTGTTTCTATAAATTCGCTGTTGGTGTATAGAAATGGCATAGATTTCTTGGCGTTAATTTTGTATCCTGCTACATTGCCAAATTCATTTATTAAGCCAATTAGTTTTTTAATGGAGTCTTTTGGGTTTTTTATATACAGTATCATGTCGTCTGCAAATAAGGATAACTTTACTTCTTCTTTTCCAATTTGGATGCCTTCTATTTCTTCCTCTTGTCTAATTGCAATGGCTAGTACTTCCAGTACTATGTCAAAGAGGAGTGGCGATAGTGGGCATCCCTGTCTTGTTCCTGATCTTAGAGGGAATGGTTTTAGTTTTTGCCCATTGAGTATGATGTTGGCTGTGGGTTTATCATATATAGCTTTTATTATGTTGAGGTGTGATCCTTGTACTCCCACCTTGTTGAGAGTTTTTATCAGGAAAGGGTGTTGGATTTTATCAAATGCTTTTTCTGCATCAATTGATATGACTATATGATTTTTATCTTTCAACTTGTTTATGTGAGGAATCACGTTTATTGATTTGTGGATATTGTACCAACCTTGCATTCCTGGAATAAATCCTACTTGGTCATGGTGTATGATCTTTGTGATGCTCTGCTGGAGCCGATTTGCTAGAATTTTGTTGAGGATTTTGGCATCTATGTTCATGAGGGATATTGGCCTGTAATTCTCTTTCATTGAGTTGTCTTTATCTGGTTTTGGTATTAGGGTGATGCTGGCTTCATAGAAGGAGTTTGGAAGTGTTCCTTCCTCTTGAATTTTTTGGAATAGTCTGAGGAGGATAGGTTTTAGTTCTTCCTTGAATGTTTGGTAAAACTCTCCTGTGAAGCCATCTGGCCCTGGGCTTTTGTTTGCTGGAAGCTTTTTGATGACTGTTTCAATTTCTTCCCAAGTCACTGCTCTATTGAGATTTTTAGAATCTTCCTGATTGAGTTTTGGAAGGTTGTATTTTTCTAGGAATATGTCCATTTCCTCCAGGTTTCAGTTTGTTGGAATAGAGTTGTTCGTAGTATTTTGTAACAATCCTTTGTATTTCAGCGGGGTCTGTTGTTATTTCACCTGTTTCATTTCTGATTTTGTTTATTTGAGTCCTCTCTTTTTGTTTCTTGGTTAGTCTGGCTAGAGGTCCATCTATCTTGTTTATTCTTTCAAAGAACCAGCTCTTGGTTTTGTTGATCTTATGTATTGTTTCTTTGGTCTCTATGTCGTTTATCTCCGCTCTGATTTTTGTTATTTCCTTCCTTCTGCTTACCCTGGGCTTTTCTTGTTGCTCTTTTTCTAACTCTTTGAGTTGTAGAGTTAGATCATTTGTTACCCTTTTTTCCAGTTTATTGCAATAGGCTTGTAGGGATATGAACTTCCCTCTCAAAACTGCCTTTGCTGTGTCCCATAGATTTTGGATAGTTGTGTTTTCATTGTCATTTGTTTCTAGGATGTTTTTAATTTCTTCCTTGATTTCTTTGGTAGCCCAGTCCTTGTTTAATAGCATGCTGTTTAGTCTCCATGTGTTTGATTTATTTGGATTTTTTTCATTGTAGTTAATTTCCAGTTTTATGGCACTATGATCTGAGAAGATGCTTGATATGATTTCTATCTTTTTGAATTTGAAGAGACTTTGCCTATGTCCCAAAATGTGGTCTATCTTTGAGAATGTCCCATGTGCGCTTGAGAAGTATGTATATTCTGTGGCTTTGGGGTGGAATGTTCTGAAAATGTCGATTAATTCCATCTGGTCTAGCGAGTCATTTAGGATTGATATTTCTTTGCTGATTTTTTGTTTAGATGATTTGTCAAAGGGTGACAGTGGGGTATTAAAATCTCCTACTATGATTGTATTGCTATTAATTTCTCCCTTAATGTCCTCCAGCAGTTTTTTTATATATTGGGGTGCTCCCGTATTAGGTGCATATATATTTACCAGGGTTATTTCTTCTTGTTGTATTGCTCCCTTTAGTATCATGAAGTGGCCTTCATTATCTCTTGTTATGTCCTTCACTCTGAGATCTAATTTGTCAGATATAAGTATTGCTACCCCAGCTTTTTTTTCATTTCCATTCGCCTGGAAAACCTTTTTCCATCCCTTAACCCTCAGTCTGTGTGCATCCTTTTTTCTGAGGTGGGTTTCTTGTAGACAACAGATATATGGGTCTTGTTTTCTTATCCAATCCGTTACCCTATGTCTTTTAATTGGAGCATTTAGTCCATTTACATTTAAAGTTATTATTGATAGATACTGATTTGACGCCATTTTTATTCTATACCCCTGTGTTCTTTCTTTGCTTTCAATTTCTTTAATTTTACAGTAGACCCTTTAGCATTTCTTGCATTGCTGGTTTGATGGAGATAAATTCCCTTAGTCTGTTTTTGTCTGTGAAGCTTCTGATTTCACCTTCACTTTTGATTGATAGCCTTGCTGGGTACAGTATTCTTGGATTCAGACCCTTCCTTTGCATGACGTTGTATATTTCATCCCATTCCCTTCTGGCCTGATAAGTTTCTGTGGAGAAATCAGTTGCTAGTCTGATGGGGGCTCCTTTATATGTAACTTTCTGTCTCTCTCTGGCTGCTTTTAAAATTCTTTTTTTGTTGTTGGTATTTGCCAGCTTAATTATAATGTGCCTAGGGGTGGGTTTTCTGGGGTTCATTTTGCTTGGGACTCTGGGAGCATCTTGGATTTGTGTGGGTTTTTTCTTCTCTATCTCAGGAAAGTTTTCTGTCATTATTTCTTGAAATACGTTTTCCATGTCTTCCTCAATTCCCTTTCCTTCTGGAACCCCTATTATTCTAATATTGTTTTGTTTTGTATTGTCCCAAAGTTCCCTTAGACTTTCCTCCCGTTTTTTAATTTTTTTTTCCAGAAGCTGTTCTAATTGGGTATTTTTTTCCATCTTGTCTTCTAGCTCACTGATGCGGTCCTCTGCTTCTTCTAATCTACTCTTGATGCTTTCTATTGAGTTCTTTACAGTAGCAATGTCATTTTTCATTTCTTCTTGGTTCTTCTTCATTTCCTCTTGGGTCTTACTCATATTGTCAAATTTGTCTTCCATTCTTTTTAGCCATCTTATGATCATTACTCTGAATTCTTGCTCTGGTAGGTTGCTTGAGTCTATCTCGTTTACTTCCTTTTCTGGTGAAGCCTGCTTTTCTTTCATTTGCGGACTGTTTTTCGGTCTTCCCATTATCTAGGATGTCTGGTTGTGTAGTTCTCTCTCTCTCCTTTTTGCCCCACAGTGGGGTATTCCAATGCAGTCAGGTGTTCGCACCGCCTGGGATCCGCGTTCTGAGGGGCACAGCTGCTTGGTGGTCGCTGCAGCTGTGGATATTCAGGCCTCTGACACCATCCTATCTTCCTCTCAAGATGGTGAGGTTTCCCTGTGCAAGCCGGTAGGTAGCTCCGGGCAGGGACACAGCCCGCGTGGGTGCTTCCCTGTGAGGGGCACCTCCGTCAGCAGCCCCCCAGCAGTTTCTTCTGGTGTTCGCTGTCTCCCAGCTTGCTAATAAACACTCACAGCACAAGACCATCAGTTGCTCTCTCTTTCTGCTTCGGGAGAGGGCTCAGAATCTGCCCATCTATTCTTCCGCCATCTTCGAGAGACTCCCCAAGTCAGTTCTTATTGTAGAAAATGTAGCTAAGATCAGGGAAATCCTTAATTCGAGTTAAAATCACATGAAACACGGTATGAATCCTATATTGCTTACTTAAAGGAGCCTAGAATGCTAAATATGTGTCATGCAATTCAGAATGCCATTGAAATAGAGAAAGAAACAAGTTTGGCAGCTTGGGAAAGCCTTACACTTCACTGAAATGTAGTACACTTCAGTGAACCATTCGGCGCGCGATTTAGGCTGGATTTTAGATTTTGGCCCCTTTTCTGATTCAGTTCGACACCCCTACTCTATAACATAGTTGAGAGACAATGTTCCCGAGCTGCTTCTGTTCATACCAGTGTGTAGGAAGTTGTTTGATAAAGTGGCCAAAGCTTATACTTGGACACGAAGGCAGAATATAGGAAACTACATGAAAACATGAATAATTCAGAGAAAATGAATGTAAACTGATGAGAACTGGTTTAGAACAGCTGAAAGAGAATCTCCAAGTCAGTTCTTAGTGTAGAAAAGGTAGCTAAGATCCGGGAAATCCTTAATTCGAGTTAAGATCACATGAAACACTGTATGAATCCTATATTGTTTACTTAAAGGAGCCTAGAGTGGTAAATGTGTGTCATACAAGACAGAATACCATTGAAATAGAGAAAGAAACTCGTTCTGCAGCTTTGGAAAGCCTTACACTTCACTGCAATGTAGTACTACACTCTATAACATAGTTGAGAGACAATGTTCCCGAGCTGCTTCTGTTCATAACAGTAAGTAGGAAGTTGTTTGATAAAGTGGGAAAAGCTTATACTTGGACAAGAAGGCAGAATATAGGAATCTACATGAAATATTAATAAATCAGAGAAAAATACTGTAAGCAGATGAGAACTGGTTTAGAACAGTTAAAAGAGTATCTACAAGTCAGTTCTTAGTGTAGAAAAGGTAGCTTAAGATCCGGAAAATCCTGAATTCGAGTTAAAATCACATGAAACACTGTATGAATCCTATATCGTTAACTTAAAGGAGCCTAGAGTGGCAAATGTGTGTCATACAAGACAGAATACCATTGAAATAGAGAAAGAAACAAGTTCGGCAGCTTTGGAATGCCTTACACTTCACTGCAATGTAGTTCTACAATCTATAAGATAGTGGAGAGACAATGTTCCGGAGCTGCTTCTGTTCATAACAGTGTGTAGGAAGTTGTTTGATAACGTGGGCAAAGCTTATACTTGGACAAGAAGTCAGAATATAGGAAACTAAATGAAAACATAAATAATTCAGTGAAAATGACTGTAAACTGATGAGAACTGGTTTAGAACAGCTGAAAGAGAATATCCAAGTCAGTTCTTAGTGTAGTAAAGGTAGCTAAGATCCAGTAAATCCTTAATTCGAGTTAAAATCACTTGAAACACTGTATGAATCCTGTATTGTTTTCTTAAAGGAGCCTAGAGTGGTAAATGTGTGTCATAAAAGACAGAATACCATTGAAATAGAGAAAAAACACGTTCGGCAGCTTTGGAAAGCCTTACACTTCACTGCAATGTACTACTACACTCTATAACATAGTTGAGAGACAATGTTCCGCAGCCTATTCTGCTCATAACAGTGTGTAGGAATTTATTTGATAAAGTGGGCAAAGCTCATACTTGGACACGAAGGCAGAATATTAGAAACTTCATGGAAAAAATGGATAATTCAGAGAAAATTTCTGTAAACAAATGAGAACTTTTTAGAACAGCAGAAAGAGATTCTCCAAGTCAGTTCTTAGTGTAGAAAATGTAGCTAAGATCAGGGAAATCCTTAATTCATGTTAAAATCACATGAAACACTGTTTGAATCCTATATTGTTTACTTAAAGGAGCCTAGAGTGGTAAATGTGTGTCATACAAGGCAGAATACCATTGAAATAGAGAAAGAAACAGGTTCAGCAGCTTTGGAAAACCTTACAGTTCACTGCAATGTAGTACTACACTCTATAACATAGTTGAGAGACAATGTTACCAAGCTGCTTCTATTCATAACAGTATGTAGGAAGTAGTTTGATAAAGTGGGCAAAGCTTATACTTGGACAAGAAGGCAGAATATAGAATCTACATGAAACATTAATAATTCAGAGAAAAATACTGTAAGCAGATGAGAACTGGTTTAGAACAGCTAAAAGAGAATCTACAAGTCAGTTCTTAGTGTAGAAAAGGTAGCTTAAGATCCGGGAAATCCTGAATTCGACTTAAGATCACATGAAACACTGTATGAATCCTATATTGTTTACTTAAAGGAGCCTAGAGTGTTAAATGTGTGTCATAAAAGACAGAAAACCATTGAAATAGAGAAAAAACACATTCGGCAGCTTGGGAAAGCCTTACACTTCACTGCAATGTAGTACTACACTGTATAACACATGCATCAAACACAAGGCCCGCTGGCCAAATCCAGCCCGCCATGCCTTGCAATGTGGCCCGCACCGCGCTGTTATCACTGCACTCCGCTGTCAGTTTATTACATTGTCAGTTTATGACTGTTCAGTGAACCATTTGGCGCGCGATTTAGGCTGGATTTTAGATTTTGGCCCCTTTTCTGATTCAGTTCGACACCCCTACTCTATAACATAGTTGAGAGACAATGTTCCCGAGCGGCTTCTGTTCATACCAGTGTGTAGGAAGTTGTTTGATAAAGTGGGAAAAGCTTATACTTGGACACAAAGGCAGAATTTAGGAAACTACATGAAAACATGAATAATTCAGAGAAAATGAATGTAAACTGATGAGAACTGGTTTATAACAGCTGATAGAGAATCTACAAGTCAGTTCTTAGAGTAGAAAAGGTAGCTAAGATCCGGGAAATCCTTAATTCGAGTTAAGATCACATGAAACACTGTATGAATCCTATATTGTTTACTTAAAGGAGCCTAGAGTGGTAAATGTGTGTCATACAATACAGAATACCATTGAAATAGAGAAAGAAACACGTTTGTCAGCTTTGGAAAGCCTTACACTTCACTGCAATATAGTTCTACACTCTAAAAGATAGTTGAGAGACAATGTTCCTGAGCTGCTTCTGTTCCTAAAAGTGTGTGCGGAGTTGTTTGATAATGTGGGCAAAGCTTATACTTGGACAAGAAGGCAGAATATAGCAAACTACATGAAAATATGAATAATTCCCAGAAAATGACTGTAAACATATGAGAACTCGTTTAGAACAGCTCAAAGAGATTCTCCAAGTCAGTTCTTAGTGTAGAAAAGGTAGCTAAGATCCGGGAAATTCTAAATTCGAGTTAAGATCACATGAAACACTGTATGAATCCTATACTGTTTTCTTAAAGGAGCCTAGAGTGGTAAATGTGTGTCATGCAAGACAGAATACCATTGAAATAGAGAAAAAACACGTTCGGCAGCTTTGGAAAGCCTTACACTTCACTGCAATGTACTACTACACTATATAACATAGTTGAGAAACAATGTTCCGCAGCCTATTCTGTTCATAACAGTGTGTAGGAAGTTATTTGATAAAGTGGGCAAAGCTTATACTTGGACACGAAGGCAGAATTTAAGAAACTACATGAAAAATGAATAATTCAGAGAAAATTACTGTAAACAAATGAGAACTCATTTAGAACAGCTGAAAGAGATTCTCCAAGTCAGTTCTTAGTGTAGAAAATGTAGCTAAGATCAGGGAAATCCTTAATTCGAGTTAAAATCACATGAAACACTGTATGAATCCTATATTGTTTACTTAAAGGAGCCTAGAGTGGTAAATGCGTGTCATACAAGGCAGAATACCATTGAAATAGAGAAAGAAACACGTTCAGCAGCTTTGGAAAACCTTACAGTTCACTGCAATGTAGTACTACACTCTATAACATAGTTGAGAGACAATATTACCAAGCTGCTTCTATTCATAACAGTATGTAGGAAGTTGTTTGATAAAGTGGGAAAAGCTTATACTTGGACAAGACGGCAGAATATAGGAATCTACATGAAACATTAATAATTCAGAGAAAAATAATGTAAGCATATGAGAACTGGTTTAGAACAGCTAAAAGAGAATCTACAAGTCAGTTCTTAGCTTAGAAAAGGTAGCTTAAGATCCGGGAAATCCTGAATTCGAGTTAAGATCACATGAAACACTGTATGAATCCTATATCGTTTACTTAAAGGAGCCTAGAGTGGTAAATGTGTGTCATACAAGACAGAATACTACTGAAACAGAGAAAAAACACATTCGGCAGCTTTGGAAAGCCTTACACTTCACTGCAATGTAGTTCTACACTCTATAAGATAGTTGAGAGACAATGTTCCGGAGCTGCTTCTGTTCATAACAGTGTGTAGGAAGTTGTTTGATAAAGTGGGCAAAGCTTATACTTGGACAAGAAGTCAGAATAGAGGAAACTAAATGAAAACATAAATAATTCAGTGAAAATGACTGTAAACTGATGAGAACTGGTTTAGAACAGCTGAAAGAGAATCTGCAAGTCAGTTCTTAGTGTAAAAAATGTAGCTAAGATCAGGGAAATCCTTAATTCGAGTTAAAATCACATGAAACACTGTATGAATCCTATATTGTTTACTTAAAGGAGCCTAGAGTGGTAAATGTGTGTCATACAAGACAGAATACCATTGAAATAGAGAAAGAAACACGTTCGGCCCCTTTGGAAAGCCTTACACTTCACTGCAATTGTAGTACTACACTGTATAACACATGTGTCAAACACAAGGCCCTCGGGCCAAATCTAGCCCGCCAGGCCTTGCAATGTGGCCCGCACCGCGCTGTCATAACTGCACTCCGCCGTCAGTTTATGACATTGGCAGTTTATGACTGTTCAGTGAACCATTCGGCGCGCGATTTAGGCTGGATTTTAGATTTTGGCCCCTTTTCTGATTCAGTTCGAAACCCCTACTCTATAACATAGTTGAGAGACAATGTTCCCGAGCTGCTTCTGTTCATACCAGTGTGTAGGAAGTTGTTTGATAAAGTGGCCAAAGCTTATACTTGGACACGAAGGCAGAATTTAGGAAACTACATGAAAACATGAATAATTCAGAGAAAATGAATGTAAACTGATGAGAACTGGTTTAGAACAGCTGAAAGAGAATCTCCAAGTCAGTTCTTAGTTTAGAAAAGGTAGCTTAAGATCCGTGAAATCCTGAATTCGAGTTAAGATCACATGAAACACTGTATGAATCCTATATCGTTTACTTAAAGGAGCCTAGAGTGGTAAATGTGTGTCATAAAAGACAGAATACCATTGAAATAGAGAAAAAACACGTTCGGCAGCTTTGGAAAGCCTTACACTTCACTGCAATGTACTACTACACTCTATAACATAGTTGAGAGACAATGTTCCGCAGCCTATTCTGCTCATAACAGTGTGTAGGAATTTATTTGATAAAGTGGGCAAAGCTCATACTTGGACACGAAGGCAGAATATTAGAAACTTCATGAAAAAATGGATAATTCAGAGAAAATTTCTGTAAACAAATGAGAACTTTTTAGAACAGCAGAAAGAGATTCTCCAAGTCAGTTCTTAGTGTAGAAAATGTAGCTAAGATCAGGGAAATCCTTAATTCATGTTAAAATCACATGAAACACTGTTTGAATCCTATATTGTTTACTTAAAGGAGCCTAGAGTGGTAAATGTGTGTCATACAAGGCAGAATACCATTGAAATAGAGAAAGAAACAGGTTCAGCAGCTTTGGAAAACCTTACAGTTCACTGCAATGTAGTACTACACTCTATAACATAGTTGAGAGACAATGTTACCAAGCTGCTTCTATTCATAACAGTATGTAGGAAGTAGTTTGATAAAGTGGGCAAAGCTTATACTTGGACAAGAAGGAAGAATATAGAATCTACATGAAACATTAATAATTCAGAGAAAAATACTGTAAGCAGATGAGAACTGGTTTAGAACAGCTAAAAGAGAATCTACAAGTCAGTTCTTAGTGTAGAAAAGGTAGCTTAAGATCCGGGAAATCCTGAATTCGACTTAAGATCACATGAAACACTGTATGAATCCTATATTGTTTACTTAAAGGAGCCTAGAGTGGTAAATGTGTGTCATAAAAGACAGAAAACCATTGAAATAGAGAAAAAACACATTCGGCAGCTTGGGAAAGCCTTACACTTCACTGCAATGTAGTACTACACTGTATAACACATGCATCAAACACAAGGCCCGCTGGCCAAATCCAGCCCGCCATGGCTTGCAATGTGGCCCGCACCGCGCTGTTATCACTGCACTCCGCTGTCAGTTTATTACATTGTCAGTTTATGACTGTTCAGTGAACCATTTGGCGCGCGATTTAGGCTGGATTTTAGATTTTGGCCCCTTTTCTGATTCAGTTCGACACCCCTACTCTATAACATAGTTGAGAGACAATGTTCCCGAGCTGCTTCTGTTCATACCAGTGTGTAGGAAGTTGTTTGATAAAGTGGGAAAAGCTTATACTTGGACACAAAGGCAGAATTTAGGAAACTACATGAAAACATGAATAATTCAGAGAAAATGAATGTAAACTGATGAGAACTGGTTTATAACAGCTGATAGAGAATCTACAAGTCAGTTCTTAGAGTAGAAAAGGTAGCTAAGATCCGGGAAATCTTTAATTTGAGTTAAGATCACATGAAACACTGTATGAATCCTATATTGTTTACTTAAAGGAGCCTAGAGTGGTAAATGTGTGTCATACAATACAGAATACCATTGAAATAGAGAAAGAAACACGTTTGTCAGCTTTGGAAAGCCTTACACTTCACTGCAATATAGTTCTACACTCTAAAAGATAGTTGAGAGACAATGTTCCTGAGCTGCTTCTGTTCCTAAAAGTGTGTGCGGAGTTGTTTGATAATGTGGGCAAAGCTTATACTTGGACAAGAAGGCAGAACATAGCAAACTACATGAAAATATGAATAATTCCCAGAAAATGACTGTAAACATATGAGAACTCGTTTAGAACAGCTCAAAGAGATTCTCCAAGTCAGTTCTTAGTGTAGAAAAGGTAGCTAAGATCCGGGAAATTCTAAATTCGAGTTAAGATCACATGAAACACTGTATGAATCTTATACTGTTTTCTTAAAGGAGCCTAGAGTGGTAAATGTGTGTCATGCAAGACAGAATACCATTGAAATAGAGAAAAAACACGTTCGGCAGCTTTGTAAAGCCTTACACTTCACTGCAATGTACTACTACACTATATAACATAGTTGAGAAACAATGTTCCGCAGCCTATTCTGTTCATAACAGTGTGTAGGAAGTTATTTGATAAAGTGGGCAAAGCTTATACTTGGACACGAAGGCAGAATTTAAGAAACTACATGAAAAATGAATAATTCAGAGAAAATTACTGTAAACAAATGAGAACTCATTTAGAACAGCTGAAAGAGATTCTCCAAGTCAGTTCTTAGTGTAGAAAATGTAGCTAAGATCAGGAAATCCTTAATTCGAGTTAAAATCACATGAAACACTGTATGAATCCTATATTGTTTACTTAAAGGAGCCTAGAGTGGTAAATGCGTGTCATACAAGGCAGAATACCATTGAAATAGAGAAAGAAACACGTTCAGCAGCTTTGGAAAACCTTACAGTTCACTGCAATGTAGTACTACACTCTATAACATAGTTGAGAGACAATATTACCAAGCTGCTTCTATTCATAACAGTATGTAGGAAGTTGTTTGATAAAGTGGGAAAAGCTTATACTTGGACAAGACGGCAGAATATAGGAATCTACATGAAACATTAATAATTCAGAGAAAAATAATGTAAGCATATGAGAACTGGTTTAGAACAGCTAAAAG
Source organism: Pipistrellus hanaki (assembly GCF_964339955.1). Classification (NCBI taxonomy): domain Eukaryota; kingdom Metazoa; phylum Chordata; class Mammalia; order Chiroptera; family Vespertilionidae; genus Pipistrellus; species Pipistrellus hanaki. Next base: position 92,027,534 of record NC_140505.1, on the reverse strand, counting down.
AGAATCTACAAGTCAGTTCTTAGTTTAGAAAAGGTAGCTTAAGATCCGGGAAATCCTGAATTCGAGTTAAGATCACATGAAACACTGTATGAATCCTATATCGTTTACTTAAAGGAGCCTAGAGTGGTAAATGTGTGTCATACAAGACAGAATACCACTGAAACAGAGAAAAAACACATTCGGCAGCTTTGGAAAGCCTTACACTTCACTGCAATGTAGTTCTACACTCTATAAGATAGTTGAGAGACAATGTTCCGGAGCTGCTTCTGTTCATAACAGTGTGTAGGAAGTTGTTTGATAAAGTGGGCAAAGCTCATACTTGGACAAGAAGTCAGAATAGAGGAAACTAAATGAAAACATAAATAATTCAGTGAAAATGACTGTAAACTGATGAGAACTGGTTTAGAACAGCTGAAAGAGAATCTGCAAGTCAGTTCTTAGTGTAAAAAATGTAGCTAAGATCAGGGAAATCCTTAATTCGAGTTAAAATCACATGAAACACTGTATGAATCCTATATTGTTTACTTAAAGGAGCCTAGAGTGGTAAATGTGTGTCATACAAGACAGAATACCATTGAAATAGAGAAAGAAACACGTTCGGCCCCTTTGGAAAGCCTTACACTTCACTGCAATTGTAGTACTACACTGTATAACACATGTGTCAAACACAAGGCCCTCGGGCCAAATCTAGCCCGCCAGGCCTTGCAATGTGGCCCGCACCACGCTGTCATAACTGCACTCCGCCGTCAGTTTATGACATTGGCAGTTTATGACTGTTCAGTGAACCATTCGGCGCGCGATTTAGGCTGGATTTTAGATTTTGGCCCCTTTTCTGATTCAGTTCGACACCCCTACTCTATAACATAGTTGAGAGACAATGTTCCCGAGCTGCTTCTGTTCATACCAGTGTGTAGGAAGTTGGTTGATAAAGTGGCCAAAGCTTATACTTGGACACGAAGGCAGAATTTAGGAAACTACATGAAAACATGAATAATTCAGAGAAAATGAATGTAAACTGATGAGAACTGGTTTAGAACAGCTGAAAGAGAATCTCCAAGTCAGTTCTTAGTTTAGAAAAGGTAGCTTAAGATCCGTGAAATCCTGAATTCGAGTTAAGATCACATGAAACACTGTATGAATCCTATATCGTTTACTTAAAGGAGCCTAGAGTGGTAAATGTGTGTCATACAAGACAGAATACCACTGAAACAGAGAAAAAACACATTCGGCAGCTTTGGAAAGCCTTACACTTCACTGCAATTGTAGTACTACACTGTATAACACATGTGTCAAACATAAGGCCCTCGGGCCAAATCTAGCCCGCCAGGCCTTGCAATGTGGCCTGCACGGCGCTGTCATAACTGCACTCCGCTGTCAGTTTATGACATTGGCAGTTTATGACTGTTCAGTGAACCATTCGGCGCGCGATTTAGGCTGGATTTTAGATTTTGGCCCCTTTTCTGATTCAGTTCGACACCACTACTCTATAACATAGTTGAGAGACAATGTTCCCGAGCCCCTTCTGTTCATACCAGTGTGTAGGAAGTTGTTTGATAAAGTGGCCAAAGCTTATACTTGGACACGAAGGCAGAATTTAGGAAACTACATGAAAACATGAATAATTCAGAGAAAATGAATGTAAACTGATGAGAACTAGTTTAGAACAGCTGAAAGAGAATCTCCAAGTCAGTTCTTAGTGTAGAAAAGGTAGCTAAGATCCGGGAAATCCTTAATTCGAGTTAAGATCACATGAAACACTGTATGAATCCTATATTGTTTACTTAAAGGAGCCTAGAGTGGTAAATGTGTGTCATACAAGACAGAATACCATTGAAATAGAGAAAGAAACACGTTCGGCCCCTTTGGAAAGCCTTACACTTCACTGCAATGTAGTACTACACTCTATAACATAGTTGAGAGACAATGTTCCCGAGCTGCTTCTGTTCATAACAGTAAGTAGGAAGTTGTTTGATAAAGTGGGAAAAGCTTATACTTGGACAAGAAGGCAGAATATAGGAATCTACATGAAACATTAATAATTCAGAGAATAATACTGTAAGCAGATGAGAACTGGTTTAGAACAGCTAAAAGAGAATCTACAAGTCAGTTCTTAGTGTAGAAAAGGTAGCTTAAGATCCGGAAAATCCTTAATTCGAGTTAAGATCACATGAAACACTGTATGAATCCTATATCGTTTACTTAAAGGAGCCTAGAGTGGCAAATGTGTGTCATACAAGACAGAATACCATTGAAATAGAGAAAGAAACAAGTTCGGCAGCTTTGGAATGCCTTACACTTCACTGCAATGTAGTTCTACACTCTATAAGATAGTTGAGAGACAATGTTCCGGAGCTGCTTCTGTTCATAACAGTGTGTAGGAAGTTGTTTGATAAAGTGGGCAAAGCTTATACTTGGACAAGAAGTCAGAATAGAGGAAACTAAATGAAAACATAAATAATTCAGTGAAAATGACTGTAAACTGATGAGAACTGGTTTAGAACAGCTGAAAGAGAATCTGCAAGTCAGTTCTTAGTGTAAAAAATGTAGCTAAGATCAGGGAAATCCTTAATTCGAGTTAAGATCACATGAAACACTGTATGAATCCTATATTGTTTACTTAAAGGAGCCTTGAGTGATAAATATGTATCATACAAGGCAGAATACCATTGAAATAGAGAAAGAAACACGTTCGGCAGCTTTGGAAAGCCTTACACTTCACTGCAATGTAGTTCTACACTCTATAAGATAGTTGAGAGACATTGTTCCCGAGCTGCTTCTGTTCATAACAGTGTGTGCGGAGTTGTTTGATAATGTGGGCAAAGCTTATACTTGGACAAGAAGGCAGAATATAGGAAACTACATGAAAATATGAATAATTCCCAGAAAATGACTGTAAACGTAGGAGAACTCGTTTAGAACAGCTGAAAGAGATTCTCCCAGTCAGTTCTTAGTGTAGAAAAGGTAGCTAAGATCCGGGAAATCCTAAATTCGAGTTAAGATCACATGAAACACTGTATGAATCCTATATTGTTTTCTTAAAGGAGCCTAGAGTGGTAAATGTGTGTCATACAAGACAGAATACCATTGAAATAGAGAAAAAACACGTTCGGCAGCTTTGGAAAGCCTTACACTTCACTGCAATGTACTACTACACTCTATAACATAGTTGAGAGACAATGTTCCGCAGCCTATTCTGTTCATAACAGTGTGTAGGAAGTTATTTGATAAAGTGGGCAAAGCTTATACTTGGACACGAAGGCAGAATTTAAGAAACTACATGAAAAATGAATAATTCAGAGAAAATTACTGTAAACAAATGAGAACTCATTTAGAACAGCTGAAAGAGATTCTCCAAGTCAGTTCTTAGTGTAGAAAATGTAGCTAAGATCAGGGAAATCCTTAATTCGAGTTAAAATCACATGAAACACTGTATGAATCCTATATTGTTTACTTAAAGGAGCCTAGAGTGGTAAATGCGTGTCATACAAGGCAGAATACCATTGAAATAGAGAAAGAAACACGTTCAGCAGCTTTGGAAAACCTTACAGTTCACTGCAATGTAGTACTACACTCTATAACATAGTTGAGAGACAATATTACCAAGCTGCTTCTATTCATAACAGTATGTAGGAAGTTGTTTGATAAAGTGGGAAAAGCTTATACTTGGACAAGAAGGCAGAATATAGGAATCTACATGAAACATTAATAATTCAGAGAAAAATAATGTAAGCATATGAGAACTGGTTTAGAACAGCTAAAAGAGAATCTACAAGTCAGTTCTTAGTTTAGAAAAGGTAGCTTAAGATCCGGGAAATCCTGAATTCGAGTTAAGATCACATGAAACACTGTATGAATCCTATATCGTTTACTTAAAGGAGCCTAGAGTGGTAAATGTGTGTCATAGAAGACAGAATACCACTGAAACAGAGAAAAAACACATTCGGCAGCTTTGGAAAGCCTTACACTTCACTGCAATTGTAGTACTACACTGTATAACACATGTGTCAAACACAAGGCCCTCGGGCCAAATCTAGCCCGCCAGGCCTTGCAATGTGGCCCGCACCGCGCTGTCATCACTGCACTCCGCTGTCAGTTTATGACATTGGCAGTTTATGACTGTTCAGTGAACCATTCGGCGTGCGATTTAGTCTTGATTTTAGATTTTGGCCCCTTTTCTGATTCAGTTCGACACCCCTACTCTATAACATAGTTGAGAGATAATGTTCCCGAGCTGCTTCTGTTCATACCAGTGTGTAGGAAGTTGTTTGATAAAGTGGCGAAAGCTTATACTTGGACACAAAGGCAGAATTTAGGAAACTACATGAAAACATGAATAATTCGGAGAAAATGAATGTAAACTGATGAGAACTGGTTTAGAACAGCTGAAAGAGAATCTCCAAGTCAGTTCTTAGTGTCGAAAAGGTAGCTAAGATCCGGGAAATCCTTAATTCGAGTTAAGATCACATGAAACACTGTATGAATCCTATATTGTTTACTTAAAGGAGCCTAGAGTGGTAAATGTGTGTCATACAAGACAGAATACCATTGAAATAGAGAAAGAAACACGTTCGGCCCCTTTGGAAAGCCTTACACTTCACTGCAATGTAGTACTACACTCTATAACATAGTTGAGAGACAATGTTCCCGAGCTGCTTCTGTTCATAACAGTAAGTAGGAAGTTGTTTGATAAAGTGGGAAAAGCTTATACTTGGACAAGAAGGCAGAATATAGGAATCTACATGAAACATTAATAATTCAGAGAAAAATACTCTAAGCAGATGAGAACTGATTTAGAACAGCTAAAAGAGAATCTACAAGTCAGTTCTTAGTGTAGAAAAGGTAGCTTTAGATCCGGTAAATCCTTAATTCGAGTTAAGATCACATGAAACACTGTATGAATCATATATTGTTTACTTAAAGGAGCCTAGAGTGGTAAATGTGTGTCATACAAGACAGAATACCATTGAAATAGAGAAAGAAACACGTTCGGCCCCTTTGGAAAGCCTTACACTTCACTGCAATTGTAGTACTACACTGTATAACACATGTGTCAAACACAAGGCCCTCGGGCCAAATCTAGCCCGCCAGGCCTTGCAATGTGGCCCGCACCGCGCTGTCATAACTGCACTCCGCCGTCAGTTTATGACATTGGCAGTTTATGACTGTTCAGTGAACCATTCGGCGCGCGATTTAGGCTGGATTTTAGATTTTGGCCCCTTTTCTGATTCAGTTCGACACCCCTACTCTATAACATAGTTGAGAGACAATGTTCCCGAGCTGCTTCTGTTCATACCAGTGTGTAGGAAGTTGTTTGATAAAGTGGCCAAAGCTTATACTTGGACACGAAGGCAGAATTTAGGAAACTACATGAAAACATGAATAATTCAGAGAAAATGAATGTAAACTGATGAGAACTGGTTTAGAACAGCTGAAAGAGAATCTCCAAGTCAGTTCTTAGTGTAGAAAAGGTAGCTAAGATCCGGGAAATCCTTAATTCGAGTTAAGATCACATGAAACACTGTATGAATCCTATATTGTTTACTTAAAGGAGCCTAGAGTGGTAAATGTGTGTCATACAAGACAGAATACCATTGAAATAGAGAAAGAAACAAGTTCGGCAGCTTTGGAATGCCTTACACTTCACTGCAATGTAGTTCTACACTCTATAAGATAGTTGAGAGACAATGTTCCGGAGCTGCTTCTGTTCATAACAGTGTGTAGGAAGTTGTTTGATAAAGTGGGCAAAGCTTATACTTGGACAAGAAGTCAGAATATAGGAAACTAAATGAAAACATAAAAAATTCAGTGAAAATGACTGTAAACTGATGAGAACTGGTTTAGAACAGCTGAAAGAGAATCTGCAAGTCAGTTCTTAGTGTAAAAAATGTAGCTAAGATCAGGGAAATCCTTAATTCGAGTTAAAATCACATGAAACACTGTATGAATCCTATATTCTTTACTTAAAGGAGACTAGAGTGGTAAATGTGTGTCATACAAGGCAGTATACCATTGAGGTAGAGAAAGAAACACGTTCGGCAGCTTTGGAAAGCCTTACACTTCACTGAAATGTGGTACTACACTCTATAACACAGTTGAGAGACAATGTTCCCGAGCTGCCTCAGTTCATAACAGTGTGTAGGAAGTTGTTGGAAAAAGTGGGCAAATATTATACTTGTACCAGAAGCAGAATACAGGAAAAAGCGTGAAAACATGGATAATTCATAGAAAATGACTGTAAACAGATGAGAACTCTTTTAGAACAGCTTAAAGCGATTCTCCAAGTAAGTTCTTAGTGTAGAAAAGGTAGCTAAGATCCGAAAAATATTTAATTCGAGTTAAGATCACATGAAACACTGTATGATTCCTATATTGTTTACTTAAAGGAGACTGGAGTGTTAAATGCGTGATATATAAGGAAGAATACCATTGAAATAGAGAAAGAAACACGTTCGGCAGCTTTGGAAAGCCTTACATTTCACTGAAATGTAGTACTACACTCTATTACACCGTTGAGAGACAATGTTCTCGAGCTGCCTCAGTTCATAACAGTGTGTAGGAAGTTGTTTGATAAAGTGGGCAAAGATTATCCTTGTACCAGAAGCAGAATATAGGAAACTGCATGAAAACATGGATAATTCAGAGAAAATGACTGTAAACAGATGAGAACTCGTTTAGAACAGCTTAAAGAGATTCTCCAAATCAGTTCTTAGTGTAGAAAAGATAGCTAAGATCCGGGAAATCCTTAATTCGAGTTACGATCACATGAAACACTGTATGAATCCTATATTGTTTACTAAAAGGAGACTAGAGTGGTAAATGTGTGATATACAAGGCAGAATACCATTGAAATAGAGAAAGAAACACGATCGGCAGCATTGGAAAGCCTTACACTTCGCTGAAATGTAGTACTACACTCTATTACACCGTTGAGAGACAATTTTCCCCAGCTGCCTCATTACATAACAGTGTGTAAGAAGTTGTTTGATAAAATGGGCAAAGATTATACTTGTACCAGAAGGCAGAATATAGGAAACAGGATGAAAACTCGGATAATTCAGAGAAAATGACTGTAAACAGATGAGAACTCGTTTAGAACAGCTGAAAGAGATTCTGCAAGTCAATTGTTAGTGTAGAAAAGGTAGCTAAGATCCGGGAAATCCTACATTCGAATTAAGATCACCTGAAACACTGTATGAATCCTATATTGTTTACTTAAAGGAGACTAGAGTGGTAAATGTCTGTCATACAAGGCAGTATACCATTGAAATAGAGAAAGAAACACGTTCAGCAGCTTTGGAAAGCCTTACACTTCACTGAAATGTAGTAATGCACTCTATTACACCGTTGAGAGACAATTTTCCCCAGCTGCCTCAGTTCATAACAGTGTGTAAGAAGTTGTTCGATAAAGTGGGCAAAGATTATACTTGTACCAGAAGGGAGAATATGGGAAACAGGATGAAAACACGGATAATTCAGAGAAAATGACTGTAAACAGATGAGAACTCGTTTAGAACAGCTGAAAGAGATTCTCCAAGGCAATTTTTAGTGTAGAAAAGGTAGCTAAGATCCGGGAAATCCTGCATTCAAGTTAAGATCACATGAAACACTGTATGAATCCTATATTCTTTACTTAAAGGAGACTAGAGTGGTAAATGTGTGTCATACAAGGCAGTATACCATTGAAGTAGAGAAAGAAACACGTTCGGCAGCTTTGGAAAGCCTTACACTTCACTGAAATGTGGTACTACACTCTATAACACAGTTGAGAGACAATGTTCCCGAGCTGCCTCAGTTCATAACAGTGTGTAGGAAGTTGTTGGAAAAAGTGGGCAAATATTATACTTGTACCAGAAGCAGAATACAGGAAAAAGCGTGAAAACATGGATAATTCATAGAAAATAACTGTAAACAGATGAGAACTCTTTTAGAACAGCTTAAAGCGATTCTCCAAGTAAGTCCTTAGTGTAGAAAAGGTAGCTAAGATCCGAAAAATACTTAATTCGAGTTAAGATCACATGAAACACTGTATGATTCCTATATTGTTTACTTAAAGGAGACTGGAGTGTTAAATGCGTGATATATAAGGAAGAATACCATTGAAATAGAGAAAGAAACACGTTCGGCAGCTTTGGAAAGCCTTACATTTCACTGAAATGTAGTACTACACTCTATTACACCGTTGAGAGACAATGTTCTCGAGCTGCCTCAGTTCATAACAGAGTGTAGGAAGTTGTTTGATAAAGTGGGCAAAGATTATCCTTGTACCAGAAGCAGAATATAGGAAACTGCATGAAAACATGGATAATTCAGAGAAAATGACTGTAAACAGATGAGAACTCGTTTAGAACAGCTTAAAGAGATTCTCCAAATCAGTTCTTAGTGTAGAAAAGATAGCTAAGATCCGGGAAATCCTTAATTCGAGTTACGATCACATGAAACACTGTATGAATCCTATATTGTTTACTTAAAGGAGACTAGAGTGGTAAATGTGTGATATACAAGGCAGAATACCATTGAAATAGAGAAAGAAACACGTTCGGCAGCATTGGAAAGCCTTACACTTCGCTGAAATGTAGTACTACACTCTATTACACCGTTGAGAGACAATTTTCCCCAGCTGCCTCATTACATAACAGTGTGTAAGAAGTTGTTTGATAAAATGGGCAAAGATTATACTTGTACCAGAAGGCAGAATATAGGAAACAGGATGAAAACTCGGATAATTCAGAGAAAATGACTGTAAACAGATGAGAACTCGTTTAGAACAGCTGAAAGAGATTCTGCAAGTCAATTGTTAGTGTAGAAAATGTAGCTAAGATCCGGGAAATCCTACATTCGAATTAAGATCACCTGAAACACTGTATGAATCCTATATTGTTTACTTAAAGGAGACTAGAGTGGTAAATGTCTGTCATACAAGGCAGTATACCATTGAAATAGAGAAAGAAACACGTTCAGCAGCTTTGGAAAGCCTTACACTTCACTGAAATGTAGTACTACACTCTATTACAGCGTTGAGAGACAATTTTCCCCAGCTGCCTCAGTTCATAACAGTGTGTAAGAAGTTGTTTGATAAACTGGGCAAAGATTATACTTGTACCAGAAGGCAGAATATAGGAAACAGGATGAAAGCACGGATAATTCAGAGAAAATGACTGTAAACAGATGAGAACTCGTTTAGAACAGCTGAAAGAGATTCTGCAAGTCAATTGTTAGTGTAGAAAAGGTAGCTAAGATCCGGGAAATCTTACATTCGAGTTAAGATCGCCTGAAACACTGTATGAATCCTATATTGTTTACTTAAAGGAGACTAGAGTGGTAAATGTCTGTCATACAAGGCAGTATACCATTGAAATAGAGAAAGAAACACGTTCAGCAGCTTTGGAAAGCCTTACACTTCACTGAAATGTAGTAATGCACTCTATTACACCGTTGAGAGACAATTTTCCCCAGCTGCCTCAGTTCATAACAGTGTGTAAGAAGTTGTTCGATAAAGTGGGCAAAGATTATACTTGTACCAGAAGGGAGAATATGGGAAACAGGATGAAAACACGGATAATTCAGAGAAAATGACTGTAAACAGATGAGAACTCGTTTAGAACAGCTGAAAGAGATTCTCCTAGGCAATTCTTAGTGTAGAAAAGGTAGCTAAGATCCGGGAAATCCTGCATTCAAGTTAAGATCACATGAAACACTGTATGAATCCTATATTCTTTACTTAAAGGAGACTAGAGTGGTAAATGTGTGTCATACAAGGCAGTATACCATTGAAGTAGAGAAAGAAACACGTTCGGCAGCTTTGGAAAGCCTTACACTTCACTGAAATGTAGTACTACACTCTATAACACAGTTGAGAGACAATGTTCCCGAGCTGCCTCAGTTCATAACAGTGTGTAGGAAGTTGTGGGAAAAGTGGGCAAATATTATACTTGTACCAGAAGCAGAATATAGGAAAAAGCGTGAAAACATGGATAATTCAGAGAAAATGACTGTAAACAGATGAGAACTCTTTTAGGACAGCTTAAAGAGATTCTCCAAGTAAGTTCTTAGTGTAGAAAAGGTAGCTAAGATCCGAAAAATACTTAATTCGAGTTAAGATCACATGAAACACTGTATGATTCCTATATTGTTTACTTAAAGGAGACTAGAGTGTTAAATGCGTGGTATATAAGGAAGAATACCATTGAAATAGAGAAAGAAACACGTTCGGCAGCTTTGGAAAGCCTTACATTTCACTGAAATGTAGTACTACACTCTACAACACAGTTGAGAGACAATGTTCTCGAGCTGCCTCAGTTCATAACAGTGTGTAGGAAGTTGTTTGATAAAGTGGGCAAAGATTATCCTTGTACCAGAAGCAGAATATAGGAAACTGCATGAAAACATGGATAATTCAGAGAAAATGACTGTAAACAGATGAGAACTCGTTTAGAACAGCTTAAAGAGATTCTCCAAATCAGTTCTTAGTGTAGAAAAGGTAGCAAAGATCCGGGAAATCCTTAATTCGAGTTACGATCACATGAAACACTGTATGAATCCTATATTGTTTACTTAAAGGAGACTAGAGTGGTAAATGTGTGATATACAAGGCAGAATACCATTGGAATAGAGAAAGAAACACGTTCGGCAGCTTTGGAAAGCCTTACACTTCGCTGAAATGTAGTACTACACTCTATTACACCGTTGAGAGACAATTTTCCCCAGCTGCCTCATTTCATTACAGTGTGTAAGAAGTTGTTTGATAAAGTGGGCAAAGATTATACTTGTACCAGAAGGCAGAATATAGGAAACAGGATGAAAACTCGGATAATTCAGAGAAAATGACTGTAAACAGATGAGAACTCGTTTAGAACAGCTGAAAGAGATTCTGCAAGTCAATTGTTAGTGCAGAAAAGGTAGCTAAGATCCGGGAAATCCTACATTCGAATTAAGATCACCTGAAACACTGTATGAATCCTATATTGTTTACTTAAAGGAGACTAGAGTGGTAAATGTCTGTCATACAAGGCAGTATACCATTGAAATAGAGAAAGAAACACGTTCAGCAGCTTTGGAAAGCCTTACACTTCACTGAAATGTAGTACTACACTCTATTACAGCGTTGAGAGACAATTTTCCCCAGCTGCCTCAGTTCATAACAGTGTGTAAGAAGTTGTTTGATAAACTGGGCAAAGATTATACTTGTACCAGAAGGCAGAATATAGGAAACAGGATGAAAACACGGATAATTCAGAGAAAATGACTGTAAACAGATGAGAACTCGTTTAGAACAGCTGAAAGAGATTCTCCAAGGCAATTCTTAGTGTAGAAAAGGTAGCTAAGATCCGGGAAATCCTGCATTCGAGTTTAGATCACATGAAACACTGTATGAATCCTATATTGTTTACTTAAAGGAGACTAGAGTGGTAAATGTGTGTCATACAAGGCAGTATACCATTGAAGTAGAGAAAGAAACACGTTCGGCAGCTTTGGAAAGCCTTACACTTCACTGAAATGTGGTACTACACTCTATAACACAGTTGAGAGACAATGTTCCCGAGCTGCCTCAGTTCATAACAGTGTGTAGGAAGTTGTTGGAAAAAGTGGGCAAATATTATACTTGTACCAGAAGCAGAATATAGGAAAAAGCGTGAAAACATGGATAATTCAGAGAAAATGACTGTAAACAGATGAGAACTCTTTTAGGACAGCTTAAAGAGATTCTCCAAGTAAGTTCTTAGTGTAGAAAAGGTAGCTAAGATCCGAAAATTACTTAATTCGAGTTAAGATCACATGAAACACTGTATGATTCCTATATTGTTTACTTAAAGGAGACTAGAGTGTTAAATGCGTGATAATAAGGAAGAATACCATTGAAATAGAGAAAGAAACACGTTTGGCATCTTTGGAAAGCCTTACATTTCACTGAAATTTACTACTACACTCTATAACACAGTTGAGAGACAATGTTCCCGAGCTGCCTCAGTACATAACAGTGTGTAGGAAGTTGTTTGATAAAGTGGGCAAAGATTATCCTTGTACCAGAAGCAGAATATAGGAAACTGAATGAAAACATGGATAATTCAGAGAAAATGACTGTAAACAGATGAGAACTCGTTTAGAACAGCTTAAAGAGATTCTCCAAATCAGTTCTTAGTGTAGAAAAGGTAGCAAAGATCCGGGAAATCCTTAATTCGAGTTACGATCACATGAAACACTGTATGAATCCTATATTGTTTACTTAAAGGAGACTAGAGTGGTAAATGTGTGATATACAAGGCAGAATACCATTGGAATAGAGAAAGAAACACGTTCGGCAGCTTTGGAAAGCCTTACACTTCGCTGAAATGTAGTACTACACTCTATTACACCGTTGAGAGACAATTTTCCCCAGCTGCCTCATTTCATTACAGTGTGTAAGAAGTTGTTTGATAAAGTGGGCAAAGATTATACTTGTACCAGAAGGCAGAATATAGGAAACAGGATGAAAACTCGGATAATTCAGAGAAAATGACTGTAAACAGATGAGAACTCGTTTAGAACAGCTGAAAGAGATTCTGCAAGTCAATTGTTAGTGCAGAAAAGGTAGCTAAGATCCGGGAAATCCTACATTCGAATTAAGATCACCTGAAACACTGTATGAATCCTATATTGTTTACTTAAAGGAGACTAGAGTGGTAAATGTCTGTCATACAAGGCAGTATACCATTGAAATAGAGAAAGAAACACGTTCAGCAGCTTTGGAAAGCCTTACACTTCACTGAAATGTAGTACTACACTCTATTACAGCGTTGAGAGACAATTTTCCCCAGCTGCCTCAGTTCATAACAGTGTGTAAGAAGTTGTTTGATAAACTGGGCAAAGATTATACTTGTACCAGAAGGCAGAATATAGGAAACAGGATGAAAACACGGATAATTCAGAGAAAATGACTGTAAACAGATGAGAACTCGTTTAGAACAGCTGAAAGAGATTCTCCAAGGCAATTCTTAGTGTAGAAAAGGTAGCTAAGATCCGGGAAATCCTGCATTCGAGTTTAGATCACATGAAACACTGTATGAATCCTATATTGTTTACTTAAAGGAGACTAGAGTGGTAAATGTGTGTCATACAAGGCAGTATACCATTGAAGTAGAGAAAGAAACACGTTCGGCAGCTTTGGAAAGCCTTACACTTCACTGAAATGTGGTACTACACTCTATAACACAGTTGAGAGACAATGTTCCCGAGCTGCCTCAGTTCATAACAGTGTGTAGGAAGTTGTTGGAAAAAGTGGGCAAATATTATACTTGTACCAGAAGCAGAATATAGGAAAAAGCGTGAAAACATGGATAATTCAGAGAAAATGACTGTAAACAGATGAGAACTCTTTTAGGACAGCTTAAAGAGATTCTCCAAGTAAGTTCTTAGTGTAGAAAAGGTAGCTAAGATCCGAAAAATACTTAATTCGAGTTAAGATCACATGAAACACTGTATGATTCCTATATTGTTTACTTAAAGGAGACTAGAGTGTTAAATGCGTGATAATAAGGAAGAATACCATTGAAATAGAGAAAGAAACACGTTTGGCATCTTTGGAAAGCCTTACATTTCACTGAAATTTACTACTACACTCTATAACACAGTTGAGAGACAATGTTCCCGAGCTGCCTCAGTACATAACAGTGTGTAGGAAGTTGTTTGATAAAGTGGGCAAAGATTATCCTTGTACCAGAAGCAGAATATAGGAAACTGAATGAAAACATGGATAATTCAGAGAAAATGACTGTAAACAGATGAGAACTCGTTCAGAACAGCTGAAAGAGATTCTGCAAGTCAATTGTTAGTGTAGAAAAGGTAGCTAAGATCCGGGAAATCCTACATTCCAGTTAAGATCACCTGAAACACTGTATGAATCCTATATTGTTTACTTAAAGGAGACTAGAGTGGTAAATGGCTGTCATACAAGGCAGTATACCATTGAAATAGAGAAAGAAACACGTTCAGCAGCTTTGGAAAGCCTTACACTTCACTGAAATGTAGTACTACACTCTATTACACGGTTGAGAGACAATTTTCCCCAGCTGCCTCAGTTCATAACAGTGTGTAAGAAGTTGTTTGATAAAGTGGGCAAAGATTATACTTGTACCAGAAGGCAGAATATAGGAAACAGGATGAAAACACGGATAATTCAGAGAAAATGACTGTAAACAGATGAGAACTCGTTTAGAACAGCTTAAAGCGATTCTCCAAGTAAATTCTTAGTGTAAAAAAGGTAGCTAAGATCCGAAAAATACTTAATTCGAGTTAAGATCACATGAAACACTGTATGATTCCTATATTGTTTACTTAAAGGAGACTAGAGTGGTAAATGTGTGTCACACAAGGCAGTATACCATTGAAGTAGAGAAAGAAACACGTTCGGCAGCTTTGGAAAGCCTTACGCTTCACTGAAATGTGGTACTACACTCTATAACACAGTTGAGAGACAATGTTCCCGAGCTGCCTCAGTTCATAACAGTGTGTAGGAAGTTGTTGGAAAAAGTGGGCAAATATTATACTTGTACCAGAAGCAGAATATAGGAAAAAGCATGAAAACATGGATAATTCAGAGAAAATGACTGTAAACAGATGAGAACTCTTTTAGGACAGCTTAAAGAGATTCTCCAAGTAAGTTCTTAGTGTAGAAAAGGTAGCTAAGATCCGAAAAATACTTAATTCGAGTTAAGATCACATGAAACACTGTATGATTCCTATATTGTTTACTTAAAGGAGACTAGAGTGTTAAATGCGTGGTATATAAGGAAGAACACCATTGAAATAGAGAAAGAAACACGTTCGGCAGCTTTGGAAAGCCTTACATTTCACTGAAATGTAGTACTACACTCTACAACACAGTTGAGAGACAATGTTCTCGAGCTGCCTCAGTTCATAACAGTGTGTAGGAAGTTGTTTGATAAAGTGGGCAAAGATTATCCTTGTACCAGAAGCAGAATATAGGAAACTGCATGAAAACATGGATAATTCAGAGAAAATGACTGTAAACAGATGAGAACTCGTTTAGAACAGCTTAAAGAGATTCTCCAAATCAGTTCTTAGTGTAGAAAAGGTAGCAAAGATCCGGGAAATCCTTAATTCGAGTTACGATCACATGAAACACTGTATGAATCCTATATTGTTTACTTAAAGGAGACTAGAGTGGTAAATGTGTGATATACAAGGCAGAATACCATTGGCATAGAGAAAGAAACACGTTCGGCAGCTTTGGAAAGCCTTACACTTCGCTGAAATGTAGTACTACACTCTATTACACCGTTGAGAGACAATTTTCCCCAGCTGCCTCATTTCATTACAGTGTGTAAGAAGTTGTTTGATAAAGTGGGCAAAGATTATACTTGTACCAGAAGGCAGAATATAGGAAACAGGATGAAAACTCGGATAATTCAGAGAAAATGACTGTAAACAGATGAGAACTCGTTTAGAACAGCTGAAAGAGATTCTGCAAGTCAATTGTTAGTGCAGAAAAGGTAGCTAAGATCCGGGAAATCCTACATTCGAATTAAGATCACCTGAAACACTGTATGAATCCTATATTGTTTACTTAAAGGAGACTAGAGTGGTAAATGTCTGTCATACAAGGCAGTATACCATTGAAATAGAGAAAGAAACACGTTCAGCAGCTTTGGAAAGCCTTACACTTCACTGAAATGTAGTACTACACTCTATTACAGCGTTGAGAGACAATTTTCCCCAGCTGCCTCAGTTCATAACAGTGTGTAAGAAGTTGTTTGATAAACTGGGCAAAGATTATACTTGTACCAGAAGGCAGAATATAGGAAACAGGATGAAAACACGGATAATTCAGAGAAAATGACTGTAAACAGATGAGAACTCGTTTAGAACAGCTGAAAGAGATTCTCCAAGGCAATTCTTAGTGTAGAAAAGGTAGCTAAGATCCCGGAAATCCTGCATTCGAGTTTAGATCACATGAAACACTGTATGAATCTTATATTCTTTACTTAAAGGAGACTAGAGTGGTAAATGTGTGTCATACAAGGCAGTATACCATTGAAGTAGAGAAAGAAACACGTTCGGCAGCTTTGGAAAGCCTTACACTTCACTGAAATGTGGTACTACACTCTATAACACAGTTGAGAGACAATGTTCCCGAGCTGCCTCAGTTCATAACAGTGTGTAGGAAGTTGTTGGAAAAAGTGGGCAAATATTATACTTGTACCAGAAGCAGAATATAGGAAAAAGCGTGAAAACATGGATAATTCAGAGAAAATGACTGTAAACAGATGAGAACTCTTTTAGGACAGCTTAAAGAGATTCTCCAAGTAAGTTCTTAGTGTAGAAAAGGTAGCTAAGATCCGAAAAATACTTAATTCGAGTTAAGATCACATGAAACACTGTATGATTCCTATATTGTTTACTTAAAGGAGACTAGAGTGTTAAATGCGTGATAATAAGGAAGAATACCATTGAAATAGAGAAAGAAACACGTTTGGCATCTTTGGAAAGCCTTACATTTCACTGAAATTTACTACTACACTCTATAACACAGTTGAGAGACAATGTTCCCGAGCTGCCTCAGTACATAACAGTGTGTAGGAAGTTGTTTGATAAAGTGGGCAAAGATTATCCTTGTACCAGAAGCAGAATATAGGAAACTGAATGAAAACATGGATAATTCAGAGAAAATGACTGTAAACAGATGAGAACTCGTTCAGAACAGCTGAAAGAGATTCTGCAAGTCAATTGTTAGTGTAGAAAAGGTAGCTAAGATCCGGGAAATCCTACATTCCAGTTAAGATCACCTGAAACACTGTATGAATCCTATATTGTTTACTTAAAGGAGACTAGAGTGGTAAATGGCTGTCATACAAGGCAGTATACCATTGAAATAGAGAAAGAAACACGTTCAGCAGCTTTGGAAAGCCTTACACTTCACTGAAATGTAGTACTACACTCTATTACACGGTTGAGAGACAATTTTCCCCAGCTGCCTCAGTTCATAACAGTGTGTAAGAAGTTGTTTGATAAAGTGGGCAAAGATTATACTTGTACCAGAAGGCAGAATATAGGAAACAGGATGAAAACACGGATAATTCAGAGAAAATGACTGTAAACAGATGAGAACTCGTTTAGAACAGCTTAAAGCGATTCTCCAAGTAAATTCTTAGTGTAAAAAAGGTAGCTAAGATCCGAAAAATACTTAATTCGAGTTAAGATCACATGAAACACTGTATGATTCCTATATTGTTTACTTAAAGGAGACTAGAGTGTTAAATGCGTGATATATAAGGAAGAATACCATTGAAATAGAGAAAGAAACACGTTCGGCAGCTTTGGAAAGCCTTACATTTCACTGAGTGTAGTACTACACTCTATAACACAGTTGAGAGACAATGTTCTCGAGCTGCCTCAGTTCATAACAGTGTGTAGGAAGTTGTTTGATAAAGTGGGCAAAGATTATCCTTGTACCAGAAGCAGAATATAGGAAACTGCATGAAAACATGGATAATTCAGAGAAAATGACTGTAAACAGATGAGAACTCGTTTAGAACAGCTTAAAGAGATTCTCCAAATCAGTTCTTAGTGTAGAAAAGGTAGCAAAGATCCGGGAAATCCTTAATTCGAGTTACGATCACATGAAACACTGTATGAATCCTATATTGTTTACTTAAAGGAGACTAGAGTGGTAAATGTGTGATATACAAGGCAGAATACCATTGAAATAGAGAAAGAAACACGTTCGGCAGCTTTGGAAAGCCTTACACTTCGCTGAAATGTAGTACTACACTCTATTACACCGTTGAGAGACAATTTTCCCCAGCTGCCTCATTTCATTACAGTGTGTAAGAAGTTGTTTGATAAAGTGGGCAAAGATTATACTTGTACCAGAAGGCAGAATATAGGAAACAGGATGAAAACTCGGATAATTCAGAGAAAATGACTGTAAACAGATGAGAACTCGTTTAGAACAGCTGAAAGAGATTCTGCAAGTCAATTGTTAGTGCAGAAAAGGTAGCTAAGATTCGGGAAATCCTACATTCGAATTAAGATCACCTGAAACACTGTATGAATCCTATATTGTTTACTTAAAGGAGACTAGAGTGGTAAATGTCTGTCATACAAGGCAGTATACCATTGAAATAGAGAAAGAAACACGTTCAGCAGCTTTGGAAAGCCTTACACTTCACTGAAATGTAGTACTACACTCTATTACAGCGTTGAGAGACAATTTTCCCCAGCTGCCTCAGTTCATAACAGTGTGTAAGAAGTTGTTTGATAAACTGGGCAAAGATTATACTTGTACCAGAAGGCAGAATATAGGAAACAGGATGAAAACACGGATAATTCAGAGAAAATGACTGTAAACAGATGAGAACTCGTTTAGAACAGCTGAAAGAGATTCTCCAAGGCAATTCTTAGTGTAGAAAAGGTAGCTAAGATCCGGGAAATCCTGCATTCGAGTTTAGATCACATGAAACACTGTATGAATCCTATATTCTTTACTTAAAGGAGACTAGAGTGGTAAATGTGTGTCATACAAGGCAGTATACCATTGAAGTAGAGAAAGAAACACGTTCGGCAGCTTTGGAAAGCCTTACACTTCACTGAAATGTGGTACTACACTCTATAACACAGTTGAGAGACAATGTTCCCGAGCTGCCTCAGTTCATAACAGTGTGTAGGAAGTTGTTGGAAAAAGTGGGCAAATATTATACTTGTACCAGAAGCAGAATATAGGAAAAAGCATGAAAACATGGATAATTCAGAGAAAATGACTGTAAACAGATGAGAACTCTTTTAGGACAGCTTAAAGAGATTCTCCAAGTAAGTTCTTAGTGTAGAAAAGGTAGCTAAGATCCGAAAAATACTTAATTCGAGTTAAGATCACATGAAACACTGTATGATTCCTATATTGTTTACTTAAAGGAGACTAGAGTGTTAAATGCGTGGTATATAAGGAAGAACACCATTGAAATAGAGAAAGAAACACGTTCGGCAGCTTTGGAAAGCCTTACATTTCACTGAAATGTAGTACTACACTCTACAACACAGTTGAGAGACAATGTTCTCGAGCTGCCTCAGTTCATAACAGTGTGTAGGAAGTTGTTTGATAAAGTGGGCAAAGATTATCCTTGTACCAGAAGCAGAATATAGGAAACTGCATGAAAACATGGATAATTCAGAGAAAATGACTGTAAACAGATGAGAACTCGTTTAGAACAGCTTAAAGAGATTCTCCAAATCAGTTCTTAGTGTAGAAAAGGTAGCAAAGATCCGGGAAATCCTTAATTCGAGTTACGATCACATGAAACACTGTATGAATCCTATATTGTTTACTTAAAGGAGACTAGAGTGGTAAATGTGTGATATACAAGGCAGAATACCATTGGCATAGAGAAAGAAACACGTTCGGCAGCTTTGGAAAGCCTTACACTTCGCTGAAATGTAGTACTACACTCTATTACACCGTTGAGAGACAATTTTCCCCAGCTGCCTCATTTCATTACAGTGTGTAAGAAGTTGTTTGATAAAGTGGGCAAAGATTATACTTGTACCAGAAGGCAGAATATAGGAAACAGGATGAAAACTCGGATAATTCAGAGAAAATGACTGTAAACAGATGAGAACTCGTTTAGAACAGCTGAAAGAGATTCTGCAAGTCAATTGTTAGTGCAGAAAAGGTAGCTAAGATCCGGGAAATCCTACATTCGAATTAAGATCACCTGAAACACTGTATGAATCCTATATTGTTTACTTAAAGGAGACTAGAGTGGTAAATGTCTGTCATACAAGGCAGTATACCATTGAAATAGAGAAAGAAACACGTTCAGCAGCTTTGGAAAGCCTTACACTTCACTGAAATGTAGTACTACACTCTATTACAGCGTTGAGAGACAATTTTCCCCAGCTGCCTCAGTTCATAACAGTGTGTAAGAAGTTGTTTGATAAACTGGGCAAAGATTATACTTGTACCAGAAGGCAGAATATAGGAAACAGGATGAAAACACGGATAATTCAGAGAAAATGACTGTAAACAGATGAGAACTCGTTTAGAACAGCTGAAAGAGATTCTCCAAGGCAATTCTTAGTGTAGAAAAGGTAGCTAAGATCCCGGAAATCCTGCATTCGAGTTTAGATCACATGAAACACTGTATGAATCTTATATTCTTTACTTAAAGGAGACTAGAGTGGTAAATGTGTGTCATACAAGGCAGTATACCATTGAAGTAGAGAAAGAAACACGTTCGGCAGCTTTGGAAAGCCTTACACTTCACTGAAATGTGGTACTACACTCTATAACACAGTTGAGAGACAATGTTCCCGAGCTGCCTCAGTTCATAACAGTGTGTAGGAAGTTGTTGGAAAAAGTGGGCAAATATTATACTTGTACCAGAAGCAGAATATAGGAAAAAGCGTGAAAACATGGATAATTCAGAGAAAATGACTGTAAACAGATGAGAACTCTTTTAGGACAGCTTAAAGAGATTCTCCAAGTAAGTTCTTAGTGTAGAAAAGGTAGCTAAGATCCGAAAAATACTTAATTCGAGTTAAGATCACATGAAACACTGTATGATTCCTATATTGTTTACTTAAAGGAGACTAGAGTGTTAAATGCGTGATAATAAGGAAGAATACCATTGAAATAGAGAAAGAAACACGTTTGGCATCTTTGGAAAGCCTTACATTTCACTGAAATTTACTACTACACTCTATAACACAGTTGAGAGACAATGTTCCCGAGCTGCCTCAGTACATAACAGTGTGTAGGAAGTTGTTTGATAAAGTGGGCAAAGATTATCCTTGTACCAGAAGCAGAATATAGGAAACTGAATGAAAACATGGATAATTCAGAGAAAATGACTGTAAACAGATGAGAACTCGTTCAGAACAGCTGAAAGAGATTCTGCAAGTCAATTGTTAGTGTAGAAAAGGTAGCTAAGATCCGGGAAATCCTACATTCCAGTTAAGATCACCTGAAACACTGTATGAATCCTATATTGTTTACTTAAAGGAGACTAGAGTGGTAAATGGCTGTCATACAAGGCAGTATACCATTGAAATAGAGAAAGAAACACGTTCAGCAGCTTTGGAAAGCCTTACACTTCACTGAAATGTAGTACTACACTCTATTACACGGTTGAGAGACAATTTTCCCCAGCTGCCTCAGTTCATAACAGTGTGTAAGAAGTTGTTTGATAAAGTGGGCAAAGATTATACTTGTACCAGAAGGCAGAATATAGGAAACAGGATGAAAACACGGATAATTCAGAGAAAATGACTGTAAACAGATGAGAACTCGTTTAGAACAGCTTAAAGCGATTCTCCAAGTAAATTCTTAGTGTAAAAAAGGTAGCTAAGATCCGAAAAATACTTAATTCGAGTTAAGATCACATGAAACACTGTATGATTCCTATATTGTTTACTTAAAGGAGACTAGAGTGTTAAATGCGTGATATATAAGGAAGAATACCATTGAAATAGAGAAAGAAACACGTTCGGCAGCTTTGGAAAGCCTTACATTTCACTGAGTGTAGTACTACACTCTATAACACAGTTGAGAGACAATGTTCTCGAGCTGCCTCAGTTCATAACAGTGTGTAGGAAGTTGTTTGATAAAGTGGGCAAAGATTATCCTTGTACCAGAAGCAGAATATAGGAAACTGCATGAAAACATGGATAATTCAGAGAAAATGACTGTAAACAGATGAGAACTCGTTTAGAACAGCTTAAAGAGATTCTCCAAATCAGTTCTTAGTGTAGAAAAGGTAGCAAAGATCCGGGAAATCCTTAATTCGAGTTACGATCACATGAAACACTGTATGAATCCTATATTGTTTACTTAAAGGAGACTAGAGTGGTAAATGTGTGATATACAAGGCAGAATACCATTGAAATAGAGAAAGAAACACGTTCGGCAGCTTTGGAAAGCCTTACACTTCGCTGAAATGTAGTACTACACTCTATTACACCGTTGAGAGACAATTTTCCCCAGCTGCCTCATTTCATTACAGTGTGTAAGAAGTTGTTTGATAAAGTGGGCAAAGATTATACTTGTACCAGAAGGCAGAATATAGGAAACAGGATGAAAACTCGGATAATTCAGAGAAAATGACTGTAAACAGATGAGAACTCGTTTAGAACAGCTGAAAGAGATTCTGCAAGTCAATTGTTAGTGCAGAAAAGGTAGCTAAGATTCGGGAAATCCTACATTCGAATTAAGATCACCTGAAACACTGTATGAATCCTATATTGTTTACTTAAAGGAGACTAGAGTGGTAAATGTCTGTCATACAAGGCAGTATACCATTGAAATAGAGAAAGAAACACGTTCAGCAGCTTTGGAAAGCCTTACACTTCACTGAAATGTAGTACTACACTCTATTACAGCGTTGAGAGACAATTTTCCCCAGCTGCCTCAGTTCATAACAGTGTGTAAGAAGTTGTTTGATAAACTGGGCAAAGATTATACTTGTACCAGAAGGCAGAATATAGGAAACAGGATGAAAACACGGATAATTCAGAGAAAATGACTGTAAACAGATGAGAACTCGTTTAGAACAGCTGAAAGAGATTCTCCAAGGCAATTCTTAGTGTAGAAAAGGTAGCTAAGATCCGGGAAATCCTGCATTCGAGTTTAGATCACATGAAACACTGTATGAATCCTATATTCTTTACTTAAAGGAGACTAGAGTGGTAAATGTGTGTCATACAAGGCAGTATACCATTGAAGTAGAGAAAGAAACACGTTCGGCAGCTTTGGAAAGCCTTACACTTCACTGAAATGTGGTACTACACTCTATAACACAGTTGAGAGACAATGTTCCCGAGCTGCCTCAGTTCATAACAGTGTGTAGGAAGTTGTTGGAAAAAGTGGGCAAATATTATACTTGTACCAGAAGCAGAATATAGGAAAAAGCGTGAAAACATGGATAATTCAGAGAAAATGACTGTAAACAGATGAGAACTCTTTTAGGACAGCTTAAAGAGATTCTCCAAGTAAGTTCTTAGTGTAGAAAAGGTAGCTAAGATCCGAAAAATACTTAATTCGAGTTAAGATCACATGAAACACTGTATGATTCCTATATTGTTTACTTAAAGGAGACTAGAGTGTTAAATGCGTGATAATAAGGAAGAATACCATTGAAATAGAGAAAGAAACACGTTTGGCATCTTTGGAAAGCCTTACATTTCACTGAAATTTACTACTACACTCTATAACACAGTTGAGAGACAATGTTCCCGAGCTGCCTCAGTACATAACAGTGTGTAGGAAGTTGTTTGATAAAGTGGGCAAAGATTATCCTTGTACCAGAAGCAGAATATAGGAAACTGAATGAAAACATGGATAATTCAGAGAAAATGACTGTAAACAGATGAGAACTCGTTCAGAACAGCTGAAAGAGATTCTGCAAGTCAATTGTTAGTGTAGAAAAGGTAGCTAAGATCCGGGAAATCCTACATTCCAGTTAAGATCACCTGAAACACTGTATGAATCCTATATTGTTTACTTAAAGGAGACTAGAGTGGTAAATGGCTGTCATACAAGGCAGTATACCATTGAAATAGAGAAAGAAACACGTTCAGCAGCTTTGGAAAGCCTTACACTTCACTGAAATGTAGTACTACACTCTATTACACGGTTGAGAGACAATTTTCCCCAGCTGCCTCAGTTCATAACAGTGTGTAAGAAGTTGTTTGATAAAGTGGGCAAAGATTATACTTGTACCAGAAGGCAGAATATAGGAAACAGGATGAAAACACGGATAATTCAGAGAAAATGACTGTAAACAGATGAGAACTCGTTTAGAACAGCTTAAAGCGATTCTCCAAGTAAATTCTTAGTGTAAAAAAGGTAGCTAAGATCCGAAAAATACTTAATTCGAGTTAAGATCACATGAAACACTGTATGATTCCTATATTGTTTACTTAAAGGAGACTAGAGTGGTAAATGTGTGTCACACAAGGCAGTATACCATTGAAGTAGAGAAAGAAACACGTTCGGCAGCTTTGGAAAGCCTTACGCTTCACTGAAATGTGGTACTACACTCTATAACACAGTTGAGAGACAATGTTCCCGAGCTGCCTCAGTTCATAACAGTGTGTAGGAAGTTGTTGGAAAAAGTGGGCAAATATTATACTTGTACCAGAAGCAGAATATAGGAAAAAGCGTGAAAACATGGATAATTCAGAGAAAATGACTGTAAACAGATGAGAACTCTTTTAGGACAGCTTAAAGAGATTCTCCAAGTAAGTTCTTAGTGTAGAAAAGGTAGCTAAGATCCGAAAAATACTTAATTCGAGTTAAGATCACATGAAACACTGTATGATTCCTATATTGTTTACTTAAAGGAGACTAGAGTGTTAAATGCATGGTATATAAGGAAGAATACCATTGAAATAGAGAAAGAAACACGTTCGGCAGCTTTGGAAAGCCTTACATTTCACTGAAATGTAGTACTACACTCTACAACACAGTTGAGAGACAATGTTCTCGAGCTGCCTCAGTTCATAACAGTGTGTAGGAAGTTGTTTGATAAAGTGGGCAAAGATTATCCTTGTACCAGAAGCAGAATATAGGAAACTGCATGAAAACATGGATAATTCAGAGAAAATGACTGTAAACAGATGAGAACTCGTTTAGAACAGCTTAAAGAGATTCTCCAAATCAGTTCTTAGTGTAGAAAAGGTAGCAAAGATCCGGGAAATCCTTAATTCGAGTTATGATCACATGAAACACTGTATGAATCCTATATTGTTTACTTAAAGGAGACTAGAGTGGTAAATGTGTGATATACAAGGCAGAATACCATTGGAATAGAGAAAGAAACACGTTCGGCAGCTTTGGAAAGCCTTACACTTCGCTGAAATGTAGTACTACACTCTATTACACCGTTGAGAGACAATTTTCCCCAGCTGCCTCATTTCATTACAGTGTGTAAGAAGTTGTTTGATAAAGTGGGCAAAGATTATACTTGTACCAGAAGGCAGAATATAGGAAACAGGATGAAAACTCGGATAATTCAGAGAAAATGACTGTAAACAGATGAGAACTCGTTTAGAACAGCTGAAAGAGATTCTGCAAGTCAATTGTTAGTGCAGAAAAGGTAGCTAAGATCCGGGAAATCCTACATTCGAATTAAGATCACCTGAAACACTGTATGAATCCTATATTGTTTACTTAAAGGAGACTAGAGTGGTAAATGTCTGTCATACAAGGCAGTATACCATTGAAATAGAGAAAGAAACACGTTCAGCAGCTTTGGAAAGCCTTACACTTCACTGAAATGTAGTACTACACTCTATTACAGCGTTGAGAGACAATTTTCCCCAGCTGCCTCAGTTCATAACAGTGTGTAAGAAGTTGTTTGATAAACTGGGCAAAGATTATACTTGTACCAGAAGGCAGAATATAGGAAACAGGATGAAAACACGGATAATTCAGAGAAAATGACTGTAAACAGATGAGAACTCGTTTAGAACAGCTGAAAGAGATTCTCCAAGGCAATTCTTAGTGTAGAAAAGGTAGCTAAGATCCGGGAAATCCTGCATTCGAGTTTAGATCACATGAAACACTGTATGAATCCTATATTCTTTACTTAAAGGAGACTAGAGTGGTAAATGTGTGTCATACAAGGCAGTATACCATTGAAGTAGAGAAAGAAACACGTTCGGCAGCTTTGGAAAGCCTTACACTTCACTGAAATGTGGTACTACACTCTATAACACAGTTGAGAGACAATGTTCCCGAGCTGCCTCAGTTCATAACAGTGTGTAGGAAGTTGTTGGAAAAAGTGGGCAAATATTATACTTGTACCAGAAGCAGAATATAGGAAAAAGCGTGAAAACATGGATAATTCAGAGAAAATGACTGTAAACAGATGAGAACTCTTTTAGGACAGCTTAAAGAGATTCTCCAAGTAAGTTCTTAATGTAGAAAAGGTAGCTAAGATCCGAAAAATACTTAATTCGAGTTAAGATCACATGAAACACTGTATGATTCCTATATTGTTTACTTAAAGGAGACTAGAGTGTTAAATGCGTGGTATATAAGGAAGAATACCATTGAAATAGAGAAAGAAACACGTTCGGCAGCTTTGGAAAGCCTTACATTTCACTGAAATGTGGTACTACACTCTACAACACAGTTGAGAGACAATGTTCTCGAGCTGCCTCAGTTCATAACAGTGTGTAGGAAGTTGTTTGATAAAGTGGGCAAAGATTATCCTTGTACCAGAAGCAGAATATAGGAAACTGCATGAAAACATGGATAATTCAGAGAAAATGACTGTAAACAGATGAGAACTCATTTAGAACAGCTTAAAGAGATTCTCCAAATCAGTTCTTAGTGTAGAAAAGGTAGCAAAGATCCGGGAAATCCTTAATTCGAGTTACGATCACATGAAACACTGTATGAATCCTATATTGTTTACTTAAAGGAGACTAGAGTGGTAAATGTCTGTCATACAAGGCAGTATACCATTGAAATAGAGAAAGAAACACGTTCAGCAGCTTTGGAAAGCCTTAAACTTCACTGAAATGTAGTACTACACTCTATTACACGTTGAGAGACAATTTTCCCCAGCTGCCTCAATTCATAACAGTGTGTAAGAAGTTGTATGATAAACTGGGCAAAGATTATAATTGTACCAGAAGGCAGAATATAGGAAACAGGATGAAAACACGGATAATTCAGAGAAAATGACTGTAAACAGATGAGAACTGGTTTAGAACACCTGAAAGAGATTCTCCAAGGCAATTCTTAGTGTAGAAAAGGTAGCTAAGATCCGGGAAATCCTGCATTCGAGTTAAGATCACATGAAACACTGTATGAATCCTATATTGTTTACTTAAAGGAGTCTAGAGTGGTAAATGTCTGTCATACAAGGCAGTATACAATTGAAATAGAGAAAGAAACACGTTCAGCAGCTTTGGAAAGCCTTACACTTCACTGAAATGTAGTACTACACTCTATTACAGCATTGAGAGACAATTTTCCCCAGCTGCCTCAGTTCATAACAGTGTGTAAGAAGTTGTTTGATAAACTGGGCAAAGATTATACTTGTACCAGAAGGCAGAATATAGGAAACAGGATGAAAACACGGATAATTCAGAGAAAATGACTGTAAACAGATGAGAACTCATTTAGAACAGCTGAAAGAGATTCTCCAAGGCAATTCTTAGTGTAGAAAAGGTAGCTAAGATCCGAGAAATCCTGCATTCGAGTTAAGATCACATGAAACACTGTATGAATCCTATATTCTTTACTTAAAGGAGACTAGAATGGTAAATGTGTGTCATACAAGGCAGTATACCATTGAAGTAGAGAAAGAAACACGTTCGGCAGCTTTGGAAAGCCATACACTTCACTGAAATGTAGTACTACACTCTATAACACAGTTGAGAGACAATGTTCCCGAGCTTCCTCAGTTCATAACAGTGTGTAGGAAGTTGTTTGATAAAGTGGGCAAAGATTATACTTGTACCAGAAGCAGAATATAGGAAACTGCATGAAAACATGGATAATTCAGAGAAAATGACTGTAAAGAGATGAGAACTCTTTTAGAACAGCTGAAAGAGATTCTCCAAGTAAGTTCTTAGTGTAGAAAAGGTAGCTAAGATCCGGGAAATCCTTAATTCGAGTTAAGATCACATGAAACACTGTATGAATCCTATATTCTTTACTTAAAGGAGACTAGAGTGGTAAATGTGTGATATACAAGGCAGAATATCGTTGAAATAGAGAAAGAAACACGTTCGGCAGCTTTGGAAAGCCATACACTTCACTGAAATGTAGTACTACAGTCTATAACACAGTTGAGAGACAATGTTCCCGAGCTGCCTCAGTTCATAACAGTGTGTAGGAAGTTGTTTGTATATGTGGGCAAAGCTTATACATGGACTAGAAGGCAGAGTATAGGAAACTACATGAAAACATGAATAATTCAGAGAATATGACTGTAAACAGATGAGAACTCGTTTAGAATACCTTAAAGAGATTCTCCAAATCATTTCTTAGTGTAGAAAAGGTAGCTAAGATCCGGGAAATCCTTCATTCGAGTTAAGATCACATGAAACAGTGTATGAATCCTATATCGTTTACTTAAAGGAGACCAGAGTGGTAAATGTGTGTCATACAAGACAGAATACCACTGAAACAGAGAAAAAACACATTCGGCAGCTTTGGAAAGCCTTACACTTCACTGCAATTGTAGTACTACACTGTATAACACATGTGTCAAACACAAGGCCCTCGGGCCAAATCTAGCCCGCCAGGCCTTGCAATGTGGCCTGCACGGCGCTGTCATAACTGCACTCCACTGTCAGTTTATGACATTGGCAGTTTATGACTGTTCAGTGAACCATTCGGCGCGCGATTTAGGCTGGATTTTAGATTTTGGCCCCTTTTCTGATTCAGTTCGACACCCCTACTCTATAACATAGTTGAGAGACAATGTTCCCGAGCCCCTTCTGTTCATACCAGTGTGTAGGAAGTTGTTTGTAAAGTGGCCAAAGCTTATAGTTGGACACGAAGGCAGAATTTAGGAAACTACATGAAAACATGAATAATTCAGAGAAAATGAATGTAAACTGATGAGAACTAGTTTAGAACAGCTGAAAGAGAATCTCCAAGTCAGTTCTTAGTGTAGAAAAGGTAGCTAAGATCAGGGAAATCCTTAATTCGAGTTAAGATCACATGAAACACTGTATGAATCCTATATTGTTTACTTAAAGGAGCCTAGAGTGGTAAATGTGTGTCATACAAGACAGAATACCATTGAAATAGAGAAAGAAACAAGTTCGGCAGCTTTGGAATGCCTTACACTTCACTGCAATGTAGTTCTACACTCTATAAGATAGTTGAGAGACAATGTTCCGGAGCTGCTTCTGTTCATAACAGTGTGTAGGAAGTTGTTTGATAAAGTGGGCAAAGCTTATACTTGGACAAGAAGTCAGAATAGAGGAAACTAAATGAAAACATAAATAATTCAGTGAAAATGACTGTAAACTGATGAGAACTGGTTTAGAACAGCTGAAAGAGAATCTGCAAGTCAGTTCTTAGTGTAAAAAATGTAGCTAAGATCAGGGAAATCCTTAATTCGAGTTAAAATCACATGAAACACTGTATGAATCCTATATTGTTTACTTAAAGGAGCCTAGAGTGTTAAATATGTGTCATACAATGCAGAATACCATTGAAATAGAGAAAGAAACACGATTGGCAGCTTTGGAAAGCCTTACACTTCACTGCAATGTAGTACTAACCACTATAACATAGTTTAGAGGCAATGTTCTCGAGCTGCTTCTGTTCATAACAGTGTGTAGGAAGTTGTTTGATAAAGTGGGCATAGCTTATACTTGAACAAGAAGGCAGAATATAGGAAACTACATGAAAACATGAATATTTCAGAGAAAATGACTGTAAACTGATGAGAACTGGTTTAGAAGAGCTGAAAGAGAATCTCCAAGTCAGTTATTAGTGTAGTAAAGGTAGCTAAGATCCGTGAAATCCTTAATTTGAGTTAAGATCACATGAAACACTGTATGAATCCTATATTGTTTACTTAAAGGAGCCTTGAGTGATAAATATGTATCATACAAGGCAGAATACCATTGAAATAGAGAAAGAAACACGTTCGGCAGCTTTGGAAAGCCTTACACTTCACTGCAATGTAGTTCTACACTCTATAAGATAGTTGAGAGACATTGTTCCCGAGCTGCTTCTGTTCATAACAGTGTGTGAGGAGTTGTTTGATAATGTGGGCAAAGCTTATTCTTGGACAAGAAGGCAGAATATAGGAAACTACATGAAAATATGAATAATTCCCAGAAAATGACTGTAAACGTAGGAGAACTCGTTTAGAACAGCTGAAAGAGATTCTCCCAGTCAGTTCTTAGTGTAGAAAAGGTAGCTAAGATCCGGGAAATCCTAAATTCGAGTTAAGATCACGTGAAACACTGTATGAATCCTATATTGTTTTCTTAAAGGAGCCTAGAGTGGTAAATGTGTGTCATACAAGACAGAATACCATTGAAATAGAGAAAAAACACGTTCGGCAGCTTTGGAAAGCCTTACACTTCACTGCAATGTACTACTACACTCTATAACATAGTTGAGAGACAATGTTCCGCAGCATATTCTGTTCATAACAGTGTGTAGGAAGTTATTTGGTAAAGTGTGCAAAGCTTATACTTGGACACGAAGGCAGAATTTAAGAAACTACATGAAAAATGAATAATTCAGAGAAAATTACTGTAAACAAATGAGAACTCATTTAGAACAGCTGAAAGAGATTCTTCAAGTCACTTCTTAGTGTAGAAAATGTAGCTAAGATCAGGGAAATCCTTAATTCGAGTTAAAATCACATGAAACACTGTATGAATCCTATATTGTTTACTTAAAGGAGCCTAGAGTGGTAAATGCGTGTCATACAAGGCAGAATACCATTGAAATAGAGAAAGAAACACGTTCAGCAGCTTTGAAAAACCTTACAGTTCACTGCAATGTAGTACTACACTCTATAACATAGTTGAGAGACAATATTACGAAGCTGCTTCTATTCATAACAGTATGTAGGAAGTTGTTTGATAAAGTGGGAAAAGCTTATACTTGGACAATAAGGCAGAATATAGGAATCTACATGAAACATTAATAATTCAGAGAAAAATACTCTAAGCAGATGAGAACTGGTTTAGAACAGCTAAAAGAGAATCTACAAGTCAGTTTTTAGTGTAGAAAAGGTAGCTTTACATCCGGAAAATCCTTAATTCGAGTTAAGATCACATGAAACACTGTATGAATCCTATATCGTTTACTTAAAGGAGCCTAGAGTGGCAAATGTGTGTCATACAAGACAGAATACCATTGAAATAGAGAAAGAAACAAGTTCGGCAGCTTTGGAATGCCTTACACTTCACTGCAATGTAGTTCTACACTCTATAAGATAGTTGAGAGACAATGTTCCGGAGCTGCTTCCGTTCATAACAGTGTGTAGGAAGTTGTTTGATAAAGTGGGCAAAGCTTATACTTGGACAAGAAGTCAGAATAGAGGAAACTAAATGAAAACATAAATAATTCAGTGAAAATGACTGTAAACTGATGAGAACTGGTTTAGAACAGCTGAAAGAGAATCTGCAAGTCAGTTCTTAGTGTAAAAAATGTAGCTAAGATCAGGGAAATCCTTAATTCGAGTTAAAATCACATGAAACACTGTATGAATCCTATATTGTTTACTTAAAGGAGCCTAGAGTGGTAAATGTGTGTCATACAAGACAGAATACCATTGAAATAGAGAAAGAAACACGTTCGGCCCCTTTGGAAAGCCTTACACTTCACTGCAATTGTAGCACTACACTGTATAAGACATGTGTCAAACACAAGGCCCTCGGGCCAAATCTAGCCCGCCAGGCCTTGCAATGTGGCCCGCACCGCGCTGTCATAACTGCACTCCGCCGTCAGTTTATGACATTGGCAGTTTATGACTGTTCAGTGAACCATTCGGCGCGCGATTTAGGCTGGATTTTAGATTTTGGCACCTTTTCTGATTCAGTTCGACACCCCTACTCTATAACATAGTTGAGAGACAATGTTCCCGAGCTGCTTCTGTTCATACCAGTGTGTAGGAAGTTGTTTGATAAAGTGGCCAAAGCTTATACTTGGACACGAAGGCAGAATTTAGGAAACTACATGAAAACATGAATAATTCAGAGAAAATGAATGTAAACTGATGAGAACTGGTTTAGAACAGCTGAAAGAGAATCTCCAAGTCAGTTCTTAGTGTAGAAAAGGTAGCTAAGATCCGGGAAATCCTTAATTCGAGTTAAGATCACATGAAACACTGTATGAATCCTATATTGTTTACTTAAAGGAGCCTAGAGTGGTAAATGTGTGTCATACAAGACAGAATACCATTGAAATAGAGAAAGAAACAAGTTCGGCAGCTTTGGAATGCCTTACACTTCACTGCAATGTAGTTCTACACTCTATAAGATAGTTGAGAGACAATGTTCCGGAGCTGCTTCTGTACATAACAGTGTGTAGGAAGTTGTTTGATAAAGTGGGCAAAGCTTATACTTGGACAAGAAGTCAGAATATAGGAAACTAAATGAAAACATAAAAAATTCAGTGAAAATGACTGTAAACTGATGAGAACTGGTTTAGAACAGCTGAAAGAGAATCTGCAAGTCAGTTCTTAGTGTAAAAAATGTAGCTAAGATCAGGGAAATCCTTAATTCGAGTTAAAATCACATGAAACACTGTATGAATCCTATATTGTTTACTTAAAGGAGCCTAGAGTGTTAAATATGTGTCATACAATGCAGAATACCATTGAAATAGAGAAAGACACACGATTGGCAGCTTTGGAAAGCCTTACACTTCACTGCAATGTAGTACTAAACACTATAACATAGTTTAGAGGCAATGTTCTCGAGCTGCTTCTGTTCATAACAGTGTGTAGGAAGTTGTTTGATAAAGTGGGCATAGCTTATACTTGGACAAGAAGGCAGAATATAGGAAACTACATGAAAACATGAATATTTCAGAGAAAATGACTGTAAACTGATGAGAACTGGTTTAGAAGAGCTGAAAGAGAATCTCCAAGTCAGTTATTAGTGTAGTAAAGGTAGCTAAGATCCGTGAAATCCTTAATTTGAGTTAAGATCACATGAAACACTGTATGAATCCTATATTGTTTACTTAAAGGAGCCTTGAGTGATAAATATGTATCATACAAGGCAGAATACCATTGAAATAGAGAAAGAAACACGTTCGGCAGCTTTGGAAAGCCTTACACTTCACTGCAATGTAGTTCTACACTCTATAAGATAGTTGAGAGACATTGTTCCCGAGCTGCTTCTGTTCATAACAGTGTGTGCGGAGTTGTTTGATAATGTGGGCAAAGCTTATACTTGGACAAGAAGGCAGAATATAGGAAACTA
This sequence comes from Pipistrellus hanaki, assembly GCF_964339955.1. Taxonomy (NCBI): domain Eukaryota; kingdom Metazoa; phylum Chordata; class Mammalia; order Chiroptera; family Vespertilionidae; genus Pipistrellus; species Pipistrellus hanaki. The sequence goes on along the minus strand of NC_140505.1, from coordinate 91,994,618 downwards.
CATGAAAATATGAATAATTCCCAGAAAATGACTGTAAACATATGAGAACTCGTTTAGAACAGCTCAAAGAGATTCTCCAAGTCAGTTCTTAGTGTAGAAAACGTAGCTAAGATCCGGGAAATCCTAAATTCGAGTTAAGATCACATGAAACACTGTATGAATCCTATATTGTATTCTTAAAGGAGCCTAGAGTGGTAAATGTGTGTCATACAAGACAGAATACCATTGAAATAGAGAAAAAACACGTTCGGCAGCTTTGGAAAGCCTTACACTTCACTGCAATGTACTACTACACTCTATAACATAGTTGAGAGACAATGTTCCACAGCCTATTCTGTTCATAACAGTGTGTAGGAAGTTATTTGATAAAGTGGGCAAAGCTTATACTTGGACACAAAGGCAGAATTTAAGAAACTACATGAAAAATGAATAATTCAGAGAAAATTACTGTAAACAAATGAGAACTCATTTAGAACAGCTGAAAGAGATTCTCCAAGTCAGTTCTTAGTGTAGAAAATGTAGCTAAGATCAGGGAAATCCTTAATTCGAGTTAAAATCACATGAAACACTGTATGAATCCTATATTGTTTACTTAAAGGAGCCTAGAGTGGTAAATGCGTGTCATACAAGGCAGAATACCATTGAAATAGAGAAAGAAACACATTCAGCAGCTTTGGAAAACCTTACAGTTCACTGCAATGTAGTACTACACTCTATAACATAGTTGAGAGACAATATTATCAAGCTGCTTCTATTCATAACAGTATGTAGGAAGTTGTTTGATAAAGTGGGAAAAGCTTATACTTGGATAAGAAAGCAGAATATAGGAATCTACATGAAACATTAATAATTCAGAGAAAAATAATGTAAGCATATGAGAACTGGTTTAGAACAGCTCAAAGAGCATCTACAAGTCAGTTCTTAGTTTAGAAAAGGTAGCTTAAGATCTGGGAAATCCTGAATTCGAGTTAAGATCACATGAAACACTGTATGAATCCTATATCGTTTACTTAAAGGAGCCTAGAGTGGTAAATGTGTGTCATAGAAGACAGAATACCACTGAAACAGAGAAAAAACACATTCGGCAGCTTTGGAAAGCCTTACACTTCACTGCAATTGTAGTACTACACTGTATAACACATGTGTCAAACACAAGGCCCTCGGGCCAAATCTAGCCCGCCAGGCCTTGCAATGTGGCCCGCACTGCGCTGTCATCACTGCACACCGCTGTCAGTTTATGACATTGTCAGTTTATGACTGTTCAGTGAACCATTCGGCGCACGATTTAGGCTGGATTTTAGATTTTGGCCCCTTCTCTGATTCAGTTCGACACCCCTACTCTATAACATAGTTGAGAGACAATGTTCCCGAGCTGCTTCTGTTCATACCAGTGTGTAGGAAGTTGTTTGATAAAATGGGAAAAGATTATACTTGTACCATAACCAGAATATAGGAAACTGCATGAAAACATGGATAATTCAGAGAAAATGACCGTAAACAGATGAGAACTCTTTTAGAACAGCTTAAAGAGATTCTCCAAGTAAGTTCTTAGTGTAGAAAAGGTAGCTAAGATAAGGGAAATCCTTAATTCGAGTTAAGATCACATGAAACACTGTATGAATCCTATATTGTTTACTTAAAGGAGACTAGAGTGGTAAATGTGTGATATACAAGGCAGAATACCATTGAAATAGAGAAAGAAACAGGTTCGGCAGCTTTGGAAAGCCTTACACTTCATTGAAATGTAGTACCACACTCTATAACACACTTGAGAGACAATGTTCCCGAGCTGCCTCAGTTCATAAGAGTGTGTAGGAAGTTGTTTGATAAAGTGGGCAAAGATTATACTTGTACCAGAAGCAGAATATAGGAAAAAGCGTGAAAACATGGATAATTCAGAGAAAATGACTGTAAACAGATGAGAACTCGTTTAGAACAGCTGAAAGAGATTCTCCAAGGCAATTCTTAGTGTAGAAAAGGTAGCTAAGATCCGGGAAATCCTACATTCGAGTTAAGATCACATGAAACACTGTATGAATCCTATATTCTTTACTTAAAGGAGACTAGAGTGGTAAATGTGTGTCATACAAGGCAGTATACCATTGAAGTAGAGAAAGAAACACGTTCAGCAGCTTTGGAAAGCCATACACTTCACTGAAATGTAGTACTACACTCTATAACACACTTGAGAGACAATGTTCCCGAGCTGCCTCTGTTCATAACAGTGTGTAGGAAGTTGTTTGTATATGTGGGCAAAGATTATACATGGACTAGAAGGCAGAATATAGGAAACTATATGAAAACATGAATAATTCAGAGAAAATAATTGTAAACAGATGATAACTCGTTTAGAACAGCTGAAAGAGATTCTCCAAGTCAATTGTTAGTGTAGAAAAGGTAGCTAAGATCCGGGAAATCCTTAATTCGAGTTAAGATCACATGAAACACTGTATGAATCCTATATTGTTTACTTAATGGAAACTAGACTGGTAAATATGTGATATACAAGGCAGAATACCATTGAAATAGAGAAAGAAACACGTTCGGCAGCTTTGGAAAGCCTTACACTTCACTGAAATGTAGTACCACACTCTATAACACACTTGAGAGACAATGTTCCCGAGCTGCCTCAGTTCATAAGAGTGTGCAGGAAGTTGTTTGATAAAGTGGGCAAAGATTATACTTGTACCAGAAGCAGAATATAGGAAAAAGCGTGAAAACATGGAAAATTCAGAGAAAATGACAGTAAACAGATTAGAACTCGTTTAGAACAGCTGAAAGAGATTCTGCAAGTCAATTGTTAGTGTAGAAAAGGTAGCTAAGATCCGGGAAATCCTACATTCGAGTTAAGATCACCTGAAACACTGTATGAATCCTATATTGTTTACTTAAAGGAGACTAGAGTGGTAAATGGCTGTCATACAAGACAGTATACCATTGAAATAGAGAAAGAAACACCTTCAGCAGCTTTGGAAAGCCTTACACTTCACTGAAATGTAGTACTACACTCTATTACACCGTTGAGAGACAATTTTCCCCAGCTGCCTCAGTTCATAACAGTGTGTAAGAAGTTGTTTGATAAAGTGGGCAAAGATTATACTTGTACCAGAAGGCAGAATATAGGAAACAAGATGAAAACACGGATAATTCAGAGAAAATGACTGTAAACAGATGAGAACTCGTTTAGAACAGCTGAAAGAGATTCTCCAAGGCAATTCTTAGTGTAGAAAAGGTAGCTAAGATCCGGGAAATCCTGCATTCGAGTTAAGATCACATGAAACACTGTATGAATCCTATATTCTTTACTTAAAGGAGACTAGAGTGGTAAATGTCTGTCATACAAGGCAGTATACCATTGAAGTAGAGAAAGAAAGACGTTCAGCAGCTTTGGAAAGCCATACACTTTACTGAAATGTAGTACTGCACTCTATTACACAGTTGAGAGACAGTGATCCCGAGCTGCCTCTGTTCATAACAGTGTGTAGGAAGTTGTTTGTATATGTGGGCAAAGCTTATACATGGACTAGAAGGCAGAATATAGGAAACTACATGAAAACATGAATAATTCTGAGAAAATAATTGGAAACAGATGATAACTCGTTTAGAACAGCTGAAAGAGATTCTCCAAGTCAATTGTTAGTGTAGAAAAGGTAGCTAAGATCCGGGAAATCCTACATTCGAGTAAAGATCACATGAAACACTGTATGAATCCAATATTGTTTACTTAAAGGAGACTAGAGTGGTAAATGTGTGATATACAAGGCAGAATATCATAGAAATAGAGAAAGAAACACGTTCGGCAGCTTTGGAAAGCCTTACACTTCACTGAAATTTAGTACTACACTCTATAACACAGTTGAGAGACAATGTTCCCCAGCTGCCTCAGTTCATAAGATTGTGTAGGAAGTTGTTTGATAAAGTGGGCAAAGATTATACTTGTACCATAACCAGAATATAGGAAACTGCATGAAAACATGGATAATTCAGAGAAAATGACCGTAAACAGATGAGAATTCTTTTAGAACAGCTTAAAGAGATTCTCCAAGTAAGTTCTTAGTGTAGAAATGGTAGCTAAGATAAGGGAAATCCTTAATTCGAGTTAAGATCACATGAAACACTGTATGAATCCTCTATTGTTTACTTAAAACACACTAGAGTGGTAAATGTGTGATATACAAGCCAGAATACCATTGAAATAGAGAAAGAAACACGTTCGGCAGCTTTGGAAAGCCTTACACTTCACTGAAATGTAGTACCACACTCTATAACACACTTGAGAGACAATGTTCCCGAGCTGCCTCAGTTGATAAGAGTGTGTAGGAAGTTGTTTGATAAAGTGGGCAAAGATTATCCTTGTACCAGAAGCAGAATATAGGACACTGCATTAAAACATGGATAATTCAGAGAAAATGACTGTAAACAGATGCGAACTCGTTTAGAACAGCTTAAAGAGATTCTCCAAATCAGTTCTTAGTGTAGAAAAGGTAGCTAAGATCCGGGAAATCCTTAATTCGAGTTAAGATCACATGAAACACTGTATGCATCCTATATTGTTTACTTAATGGAGACTAGACTGGTAAATGTGTGATATACAAGGCAGAATATCATTGAAATAGAGAAAGAAACACGTTCGGCAGCTTTGGAAAGCCTTACACTTCGCTGAAATGTAGTACTACACTCTATAACACAGTTGAGAGACAACGTTCCCCAGCTGCCTCAGTTCCTAACAGTGTGTAGGAAGTTGTTTGATAAAGTGGGCAAAGATTATAATTGTACCAGAAGGCAGAATATAGGAAACAGTATGAAAACATGGATAATTCAGAGAAAATGACTGTAAACAGATGAGAACTCTTTTAGAACAGCTAAAAGAGATTCCCCAAGTCAATTCTTAGTGTAGAAAAGGTAGCTAAGATCCGGGAAATCCTACATTCGAGTTAAGATCACATGAAACACTGTATGAATCCTATATTCTTTACTTAAAGGAGACTAGAGTGGTAAATGTGTGTCATACAAGGCAGTATACCATTGAAGTAGAGAAAGAAACACGTTCAGCAGCTTTGGAAAGCCATACACTTCACTGAAATGTAGTACTACACTCTATAACACACTTGAGAGACAATGTTCCCGAGCTGCCTCTGTTCATAACAGTGTGTAGGAAGTTGTTTGTATATGTGGGCAAAGCTTATACATGGACTAGAAGGCAGAATATAGGAAACTATATGAAAACATGAATAATTCAGAGAAAATAATTGTAAACAGATGATAACTCGTTTAGAACAGCTGAAAGAGATTCTCCAAGTCAATTGTTAGTGTAGAAAAGGTAGCTAAGATCCGGGAAATCCTTAATTCGAGTTAAGATCACATGAAACACTGTATGAATCCTATATTGTTTACTTAATGGAAACTAGACTGGTAAATATGTGATATACAAGGCAGAATACCATTGAAATAGAGAAAGAAACACGTTCGGCAGCTTTGGAAAGCCTTACACTTCACTGAAATGTAGTACCACACTCTATAACACACTTGAGAGACAATGTTCCCGAGCTGCCTCAGTTCATAAGAGTGTGCAGGAAGTTGTTTGATAAAGTGGGCAAAGATTATACTTGTACCAGAAGCAGAATATAGGAAAAAGCGTGAAAACATGGAAAATTCAGAGAAAATGACAGTAAACAGATTAGAACTCGTTTAGAACAGCTGAAAGAGATTCTGCAAGTCAATTGTTAGTGTAGAAAAGGTAGCTAAGATCCGGGAAATCCTACATTCGAGTTAAGATCACCTGAAACACTGTATGAATCCTATATTGTTTACTTAAAGGAGACTAGAGTGGTAAATGGCTGTCATACAAGACAGTATACCATTGAAATAGAGAAAGAAACACCTTCAGCAGCTTTGGAAAGCCTTACACTTCACTGAAATGTAGTACTACACTCTATTACACCGTTGAGAGACAATTTTCCCCTGCTGCCTCAGTTCATAACAGTGTGTAAGAAGTTGTTTGATAAAGTGGGCAAAGATTATACTTGTACCAGAAGGCAGAATATAGGAAACAAGATGAAAACACGGATAATTCAGAGAAAATGACTGTAAAGAGATGAGAACTCGTTTAGAACAGCTGAAAGAGATTCTCCAAGGCAATTCTTAGTGTAGAAAAGGTAGCTAAGATCCGGGAAATCCTGCATTCGAGTTAAGATCACATGAAACACTGTATGAATCCTATATTCTTTACTTAAAGGAGACTAGAGTGGTAAATGTCTGTCATACAAGGCAGTATACCATTGAAGTAGAGAAAGAAAGACGTTCAGCAGCTTTGGAAAGCCATACACTTTACTGAAATGTAGTACTGCACTCTATTACACAGTTGAGAGACAGTGATCCCGAGCTGCCTCTGTTCATAACAGTGTGTAGGAAGTTGTTTGTATATCTGGGCAAAGCTTATACATGGACTAGAAGGCAGAATATAGGAAACTACATGAAAACATGAATAATTCTGAGAAAATAATTGGAAACAGATGATAACTCGTTTAGAACAGCTGAAAGAGATTCTCCAAGTCAATTGTTAGTGTAGAAAAGGTAGCTAAGATCCGGGAAATCCTACATTCGAGTAAAGATCACATGAAACACTGTATGAATCCAATATTGTTTACTTAAAGGAGACTAGAGTGGTAAATGTGTGATATACAAGGCAGAATATCATAGAAATAGAGAAAGAAACACGTTCGGCAGCTTTGGAAAGCCTTACACTTCACTGAAATTTAGTACTACACTCTATAACACAGTTGAGAGACAATGTTCCCCAGCTGCCTCAGTTCATAAGATTGTGTAGGAAGTTGTTTGATAAAGTGGGCAAAGATTATACTTGTACCATAACCAGAATATAGGAAACTGCATGAAAACATGGATAATTCAGAGAAAATGACCGTAAACAGATGAGAATTCTTTTAGAACAGCTTAAAGAGATTCTCCAAGTAAGTTCTTAGTGTAGAAATGGTAGCTAAGATAAGGGAAATCCTTAATTCGAGTTAAGATCACATGAAACACTGTATGAATCCTCTATTGTTTACTTAAAACACACTAGAGTGGTAAATGTGTGATATACAAGGCAGAATACCATTGAAATAGAGAAAGAAACACGTTCGGCAGCTTTGGAAAGCCTTACACTTCACTGAAATGTAGTACCACACTCTATAACACACTTGAGAGACAATGTTCCCGAGCTGCCTCAGTTGATAAGAGTGTGTAGGAAGTTGTTTGATAAAGTGGGCAAAGATTATCCTTGTACCAGAAGCAGAATATAGGAAACTGCATTAAAACATGGATAATTCAGAGAAAATGACTGTAAACAGATGCGAACTCGTTTAGAACAGCTTAAAGAGATTCTCCAAATCAGTTCTTAGTGTAGAAAAGGTAGCTAAGATCCGGGAAATCCTTAATTCGAGTTAAGATCACATGAAACACTGTATGCATCCTATATTGTTTACTTAATGGAGACTAGACTGGTAAATGTGTGATATACAAGGCAGAATATCATTGAAATAGAGAAAGAAACACGTTCGGCAGCTTTGGAAAGCCTTACACTTCGCTGAAATGTAGTACTACACTCTATAACACAGTTGAGAGACAACGTTCCCCAGCTGCCTCAGTTCCTAACAGTGTGTAGGAAGTTGTTTGATAAAGTGGGCTAAGATTATAATTGTACCAAAAGGCAGAATATAGGAAACAGTATGAAAACATGGATAATTCAGAGAAAATGACTGTAAACAGATGAGAACTCTTTTAGAACAGCTAAAAGAGATTCCCCAAGTCAATTCTTAGTGTAGAAAAGGTAGCTAAGATCCGGGAAATCCTACATTCGAGTTAAGATCACATGAAACACTGTATGAATCCTATATTCTTTACTTAAAGGAGACTAGAGTGGTAAATGTGTGTCATACAAGGCAGTATACCATTGAAGTAGAGAAAGAAACACGTTCAGCAGCTTTGGAAAGCCATACACTTCACTGAAATGTAGTACTACACTCTATAACACACTTGAGAGACAATGTTCCCGAGCTGCCTCTGTTCATAACAGTGTGTAGGAAGTTGTTTGTATATGTGGGCAAAGCTTATACATGGACTAGAAGGCAGAATATAGGAAACTATATGAAAACATGAATAATTCAGAGAAAATAATTGTAAACAGATGATAACTCGTTTAGAACAGCTGAAAGAGATTCTCCAAGTCAATTGTTAGTGTAGAAAAGGTAGCTAAGATCCGGGAAATCCTTAATTCGAGTTAAGATCACATGAAACACTGTATGAATCCTATATTGTTTACTTAATGGAAACTAGACTGGTAAATATGTGATATACAAGGCAGAATACCATTGAAATAGAGAAAGAAACACGTTTGGCAGCTTTGGAAAGCCTTACACTTCACTGAAATGTAGTACTACACTCTATAACACAGTTGAGAGACAATGTTCCCGAGCTGCCTCAGTTCATAAGAGTGTGTAGGAAGTTGTTTGATAAAGTGGGCAAAGATTATACTTGTACCAGAAGCAGAATATAGGAAAAAGCGTGAAAACATGGAAAATTCAGAGAAAATGACTGTAAACAGATAAGAACTCTTTTAGAACAGCTGAAAGAGATTCTGCAAGTCAATTGTTAGTGTAGAAAAGGTAGCTAAGATCCGGGAAATCCTACATTTGAGTTAAGATCACATGAAACACTGTATGAATCCTATATTGTTTACTTAAAGGAGACTAGAGTGGTAAATGTGTGTCATACAAGACAGTATACCATTGAAGTAGAGAAAGAAACACGTTCAGCAGCTTTGGAAAGCCATACACTTCACTGAAATGTAGTACTACACTCTATAACACACTTGAGAGACAATGTTCCCGAGCTGCCTTTGTTCATAACAGTGTGTAGGAAGTTGTTTGTATATGTGGGCAAAGCTTATACATGGACTAGAAGGCAGAATATAGGAAACTATATGAAAACATGAATAATTCAGAGAAAATAATTGTAAACAGATGATAACTCGTTTAGAACAGCTGAAAGAGATTCTCCAAGTCAATTGTTAGTGTAGAAAAGGTAGCTAAGATCCGGGAAATCCTTAATTCGAGTTAAGATCACATGAAACACTGTATGAATCCTATATTGTTTACTTAATGGAAACTAGACTGGTAAATATGTGATATACAAGGCAGAATACCATTGAAATAGAGAAAGAAACACGTTCGGCAGCTTTGGAAAGCCTTACACTTCACTGAAATGTAGTACCACACTCTATAACACACTTGAGAGACAATGTTCCCGAGCTGCCTCAGTTCATAAGAGTGTGCAGGAAGTTGTTTGATAAAGTGGGCAAAGATTATACTTGTACCAGAAGCAGAATATAGGAAAAAGCGTGAAAACATGGAAAATTCAGAGAAAATGACAGTAAACAGATTAGAACTCGTTTAGAACAGCTGAAAGAGATTCTGCAAGTCAATTGTTAGTGTAGAAAAGGTAGCTAAGATCCGGGAAATCCTACATTCGAGTTAAGATCACCTGAAACACTGTATGAATCCTATATTGTTTACTTAAAGGAGACTAGAGTGGTAAATGGCTGTCATACAAGACAGTATACCATTGAAATAGAGAAAGAAACACCTTCAGCAGCTTTGGAAAGCCTTACACTTCACTGAAATGTAGTACTACACTCTATTACACCGTTGAGAGACAATTTTCCCCAGCTGCCTCAGTTCATAACAGTGTGTAAGAAGTTGTTTGATAAAGTGGGCAAAGATTATACTTGTACCAGAAGGCAGAATATAGGAAACAAGATGAAAACACGGATAATTCAGAGAAAATGACTGTAAACAGATGAGAACTCGTTTAGAACAGCTGAAAGAGATTCTCCAAGGCAATTCTTAGTGTAGAAAAGGTAGCTAAGATCCGGGAAATCCTGCATTCGAGTTAAGATCACATGAAACACTGTATGAATCCTATATTCTTTACTTAAAGGAGACTAGAGTGGTAAATGTCTGTCATACAAGGCAGTATACCATTGAAGTAGAGAAAGAAAGAAGTTCAGCAGCTTTGGAAAGCCATACACTTTACTGAAATGTAGTACTGCACTCTATTACACAGTTGAGAGACAGTGATCCCGAGCTGCCTCTGTTCATAACAGTGTGTAGGAAGTTGTTTGTATATGTGGGCAAAGCTTATACATGGACTAGAAGGCAGAATATAGGAAACTACATGAAAACATGAATAATTCTGAGAAAATAATTGGAAACAGATGATAACTCGTTTAGAACAGCTGAAAGAGATTCTCCAAGTCAATTGTTAGTGTAGAAAAGGTAGCTAAGATCCGGGAAATCCTACATTCGAGTAAAGATCACATGAAACACTGTATGAATCCAATATTGTTTACTTAAAGGAGACTAGAGTGGTAAATGTGTGATATACAAGGCAGAATATCATAGAAATAGAGAAAGAAACACGTTCGGCAGCTTTGGAAAGCCTTACACTTCACTGAAATTTAGTACTACACTCTATAACACAGTTGAGAGACAATGTTCCCCAGCTGCCTCAGTTCATAAGAGTGTGTAGGAAGTTGTTTGATAAAGTGGGCAAAGATTATACTTGTACCATAACCAGAATATAGGAAACTGCATGAAAACATGGATAATTCAGAGAAAATGACCGTAAACAGATGAGAATTCTTTTAGAACAGCTTAAAGAGATTCTCCAAGTAAGTTCTTAGTGTAGAAATGGTAGCTAAGATAAGGGAAATCCTTAATTCGAGTTAAGATCACATGAAACACTGTATGAATCCTCTATTGTTTACTTAAAACACACTAGAGTGGTAAATGTGTGATATACAAGCCAGAATACCATTGAAATAGAGAAAGAAACACGTTCGGCAGCTTTGGAAAGCCTTACACTTCACTGAAATGTAGTACCACACTCTATAACACACTTGAGAGACAATGTTCCGGAGCTGCCTCAGTTGATAAGAATGTGTAGGAAGTTGTTTGATAAAGTGGGCAAAGATTATCCTTGTACCAGAAGCAGAATATAGGAAACTGCATTAAAACATGGATAATTCAGAGAAAATGACTGTAAACAGATGCGAACTCATTTAGAACAGCTTAAAGAGATTCTCCAAATCAGTTCTTAGTGTAGAAAAGGTAGCTAAGGCCGGGAAATCCTTAATTCGAGTTAAGATCACATGAAACACTGTATGCATCCTATATTGTTTACTTAATGGAGACTAGACTGGTAAATGTGTGATATACAAGGCAGAATATCATTGAAATAGAGAAAGAAACACGTTCGGCAGCTTTGGAAAGCCTTACACTTCGCTGAAATGTAGTACTACACTCTATAACACAGTTGAGAGACAACGTTCCCCAGCTGCCTCAGTTCCTAACAGTGTGTAGGAAGTTGTTTGATAAAGTGGGCAAAGATTATAATTGTACCAGAAGGCAGAATATAGGAAACAGTATGAAAACATGGATAATTCAGAGAAAATGACTGTAAACAGATGAGAACTCTTTTAGAACAGCTAAAAGAGATTCCCCAAGTCAATTCTTAGTGTAGAAAAGGTAGCTAAGATCCGGGAAATCCTACATTCGAGTTAAGATCACATGAAACACTGTATGAATCCTATATTCTTTACTTAAAGGAGACTAGAGTGGTAAATGTGTGTCATACAAGGCAGTATACCATTGAAGTAGAGAAAGAAACACGTTCAGCAGCTTTGGAAAGCCATACACTTCACTGAAATGTAGTACTACACTCTATAACACACTTGAGAGACAATGTTCCCGAGATGCCTCTGTTCATAACAGTGTGTAGGAAGTTGTTTGTATATGTGGGCAAAGCTTATACATGGACTAGAAGGCAGAATATAGGAAACTATATGAAAACATGAATAATTCAGAGAAAATAATTGTAAACAGATGATAACTCGTTTAGAACAGCTGAAAGAGATTCTCCAAGTCAATTGTTATTGTAGAAAAGGTAGCTAAGATCCGGGAAATCCTTAATTCGAGTTAAGATCACATGAAACACTGTATGAATCCTATATTGTTTACTTAATGGAAACTAGACTGGTAAATATGTGATATACAAGGCAGAATACCATTGAAATAGAGAAAGAAACACGTTCGGCAGCTTTGGAAAGCCTTACACTTCACTGAAATGTAGTACCACACTCTATAACACACTTGAGAGACAATGTTCCCGAGCTGCCTCAGTTCATAAGAGTGTGCAGGAAGTTGTTTGATAAAGTGGGCAAAGATTATACTTGTACCAGAAGCAGAATATAGGAAAAAGCGTGAAAACATGGAAAATTCAGAGAAAATGACAGTAAACAGATTAGAACTCGTTTAGAACAGCTGAAAGAGATTCTGCAAGTCAATTGTTAGTGTAGAAAAGGTAGCTAAGATCCGGGAAATCCTACATTCGAGTTAAGATCACCTGAAACACTGTATGAATCCTATATTGTTTACTTAAAGGAGACTAGAGTGGTAAATGGCTGTCATACAAGACAGTATACCATTGAAATAGAGAAAGAAACACCTTCAGCAGCTTTGGAAAGCCTTACACTTCACTGAAATGTAGTACTACACTCTATTACACCGTTGAGAGACAATTTTCCCCAGCTGCCTCAGTTCATAACAGTGTGTAAGAAGTTGTTTGATAAAGTGGGCAAAGATTATACTTGTACCAGAAGGCAGAATATAGGAAACAAGATGAAAACACGGATAATTCAGAGAAAATGACTGTAAACAGATGAGAACTCGTTTAGAACAGCTGAAAGAGATTCTCCAAGGCAATTCTTAGTGTAGAAAAGGTAGCTAAGATCTGGGAAATCCTGCATTCGAGTTAAGATCACATGAAACACTGTATGAATCCTATATTCTTTACTTAAAGGAGACTAGAGTGGTAAATGTCTGTCATACAAGGCAGTATACCATTGAAGTAGAGAAAGAAAGATGTTCAGCAGCTTTGGAAAGCCATACACTTTACTGAAATGTAGTACTGCACTCTATTACACAGTTGAGAGACAGTGATCCCGAGCTGCCTCTGTTCATAACAGTGTGTAGGAAGTTGTTTGTATATGTGGGCAAAGCTTATACATGGACTAGAAGGCAGAATATAGGAAACTACATGAAAACATGAATAATTCTGAGAAAATAATTGGAAACAGATGATAACTCGTTTAGAACAGCTGAAAGAGATTCTCCAAGTCAATTGTTAGTGTAGAAAAGGTAGCTAAGATCCGGGAAATCCTACATTCGAGTAAAGATCACATGAAACACTGTATGAATCCAATATTGTTTACTTAAAGGAGACTAGAGTGGTAAATGTGTGATATACAAGGCAGAATATCATAGAAATAGAGAAAGAAACACGTTCGGCAGCTTTGGAAAGCCTTACACTTCACTGAAATTTAGTACTACACTCTATAACACAGTTGAGAGACAATGTTCCCCAGCTGCCTCAGTTCATAAGAGTGTGTAGGAAGTTGTTTGATAAAGTGGGCAAAGATTATACTTGTACCATAACCAGAATATAGGAAACTGCATGAAAACATGGATAATTCAGAGAAAATGACCGTAAACAGATGAGAATTCTTTTAGAACAGCTTAAAGAGATTCTCCAAGTAAGTTCTTAGTGTAGAAATGGTAGCTAAGATAAGGGAAATCCTTAATTCGAGTTAAGATCACATGAAACACTGTATGAATCCTATATTGTTTACTTAAAGGACACTAGAGTGGTAAATGTGTGATATACAAGGCAGAATACCATTGAAATAGAGAAAGAAACACGTTCGACAGCTTTGGAAAGCCTTACACTTCAGTGAAATGTATTACCACACTCTATAACACACTTGAGAGACAATGTTCGCGAGCTGCCTCAGTTCATAACAGTGTGTCGGAAGTTGTTTGATAAATTGGGCAAAGATTATACTTGTACCAGAAGGCAGAATATAGGAAACAAGATGAAAACACGGATAATTCAGAGAAAATGACTGTAAACAGATGAGAACTCGTTTTGAACAGCTGAAAGAGATTCTCCAAGGCAATTCTTAGTGTAGAAAAGGTAGCTAAGATCCGGGAAATCCTGCATTCGAGTTAAGATCACATGAAACACTGTATGAATCCTATATTCTTTACTTAAAGGAGACTAGAGTGGTAAATGTCTGTCATACAAGGCAGTATACCATTGAAGTAGAGAAAGAAACACGTTCAGCAGCTTTGGAAAGCCATACACTTTACTGAAATGTAGTACTGCACTCTATTACACAGTTGAGAGACAGTGATCCCGAGCTGCCTCTGTTCATAACAGTGTGTAGGAAGTTGTTTGTATATGTGGGCAAAGCTTATACATGGACTAGAAGGCAGAATATAGGAAACTACATGAAAACATGAATAATTCAGAGAAAATAATTGTAAACAGATGATAACTCCTTTAGAACAGCTGAAAGAGATTCTCCAAGTCAATTGTTAGTGTAGAAAAGGTAGCTAAGATCCGGGAAATCCTACATTCCAGTAAAGATCACATGAAACACTGTATGAATCCAATATTGTTTACTTAAAGGAGACTAGAGTGGTAAATGTGTGATATACAAGGCAGAATATCATAGAAATAGAGAAAGAAACACGTTCGGCAGCTTTGGAAAGCCTTACACTTCACTGAAATTTAGTACTACACTCTATAACACAGTTGAGAGACAATGTTCCCCAGCTGCCTCAGTTCATAAGAGTGTGTAGGAAGTTGTTTGATAAAGTGGGCAAAGATTATACTTGTACCATAACCAGAATATAGGAAACTGCATGAAAACATGGATAATTCAGAGAAAATGACCGTAAACAGATGAGAATTCTTTTAGAACAGCTTAAAGAGATTCTCCAAGTGAGTTCTTAGTGTAGAAATGGTAGCTAAGATAAGGGAAATCCTTAATTCGAGTTAAGATCACATGAAACACTGTATGAATCCTATATTGTTTACTTAAAGGACACTAGAGTGGTAAATGTGTGATATACAAGGCAGAATACCATTGAAATAGAGAAAGAAACACGTTCGACAGCTTTGGAAAGCCTTACACTTCAGTGAAATGTATTACCACACTCTATAACACACTTGAGAGACAATGTTCCCGAGCTGCCTCAGTTCATAACAGTGTGTCGGAAGTTGTTTGATAAATTGGGCAAAGATTATACTTGTACCAGAAGGCAGAATATAGGAAACAAGATGAAAACACGGATAATTCAGAGAAAATGACTGTAAACAGATGAGAACTCGTTTAGAACAGCTGAAAGAGATTCTCCAAGGCAATTCTTAGTGTAGAAAAGGTAGCTAAGATCCGGGAAATCCTGCATTCGAGTTAAGATCACATGAAACACTGTATGAATCCTATATTCTTTACTTAAAGGAGACTAGAGTGGTAAATGTCTGTCATACAAGGCAGTATACCATTGAAGTAGAGAAAGAAACACGTTCAGCAGCTTTGGAAAGCCATACACTTTACTGAAATGTAGTACTGCATTCTATTACACAGTTGAGAGACAGTGATCCCGAGCTGCCTCTGTTCATAACAGTGTGTAGGAAGTTGTTTGTATATGTGGGCAAAGCTTATACATGGACTAGAAGGCAGAATATAGGAAACTACATGAAAACATGAATAATTCTGAGAAAATAATTGGAAACAGATGATAACTCGTTTAGAACAGCTGAAAGAGATTCTCCAAGTCAATTGTTAGTGTAGAAAAGGTAGCTAAGATCCGGGAAATCCTACATTCGAGTAAAGATCACATGAAACACTGTATGAATCCAATATTGTTTACTTAAAGGAGACTAGAGTGGTAAATGTGTGATATACAAGGCAGAATATCATAGAAATAGAGAAAGAAACACGTTCGGCAGCTTTGGAAAGCCTTACACTTCACTGAAATTTAGTACTACACTCTATAACACAGTTGAGAGACAATGTTCCCCAGCTGCCTCAGTTCATAAGAGTGTGTAGGAAGTTGTTTGATAAAGTGGGCAAAGATTATACTTGTACCATAACCAGAATATAGGAAACTGCATGAAAACATGGATAATTCAGAGAAAATGACCGTAAACAGATGAGAATTCTTTTAGAACAGCTTAAAGAGATTCTCCAAGTAAGTTCTTAGTGTAGAAATGGTAGCTAAGATAAGGGAAATCCTTAATTCGAGTTAAGATCACATGAAACACTGTATGAATCCTCTATTGTTTACTTAAAACACACTAGAGTGGTAAATGTGTGATATACAAGCCAGAATACCATTGAAATAGAGAAAGAAACACGTTCGGCAGCTTTGGAAAGCCTTACACTTCACTGAAATGTAGTACCACACTCTATAACACACTTGAGAGACAATGTTCCGGAGCTGCCTCAGTTGATAAGAATGTGTAGGAAGTTGTTTGATAAAGTGGGCAAAGATTATCCTTGTACCAGAAGCAGAATATAGGAAACTGCATTAAAACATGGATAATTCAGAGAAAATGACTGTAAACAGATGCGAACTCGTTTAGAACAGCTTAAAGAGATTCTCCAAATCAGTTCTTAGTGTAGAAAAGGTAGCTAAGGCCGGGAAATCCTTAATTCGAGTTAAGATCACATGAAACACTGTATGCATCCTATATTGTTTACTTAATGGAGACTAGACTGGTAAATGTGTGATATACAAGGCAGAATATCATTGAAATAGAGAAAGAAACACGTTCGGCAGCTTTGGAAAGCCTTACACTTCGCTGAAATGTAGTACTACACTCTATAACACAGTTGAGAGACAACGTTCCCCAGCTGCCTCAGTTCCTAACAGTGTGTAGGAAGTTGTTTGATAAAGTGGGCAAAGATTATAATTGTACCAGAAGGCAGAATATAGGAAACAGTATGAAAACATGGATAATTCAGAGAAAATGACTGTAAACAGATGAGAACTCTTTTAGAACAGCTAAAAGAGATTCCCCAAGTCAATTCTTAGTGTAGAAAAGGTAGCTAAGATCCGGGAAATCCTACATTCGAGTTAAGATCACATGAAACACTGTATGAATCCTATATTCTTTACTTAAAGGAGACTAGAGTGGTAAATGTGTGTCATACAAGGCAGTATACCATTGAAGTAGAGAAAGAAACACGTTCAGCAGCTTTGGAAAGCCATACACTTCACTGAAATGTAGTACTACACTCTATAACACACTTGAGAGACAATGTTCCCGAGATGCCTCTGTTCATAACAGTGTGTAGGAAGTTGTTTGTATATGTGGGCAAAGCTTATACATGGACTAGAAGGCAGAATATAGGAAACTATATGAAAACATGAATAATTCAGAGAAAATAATTGTAAACAGATGATAACTCGTTTAGAACAGCTGAAAGAGATTCTCCAAGTCAATTGTTATTGTAGAAAAGGTAGCTAAGATCCGGGAAATCCTTAATTCGAGTTAAGATCACATGAAACACTGTATGAATCCTATATTGTTTACTTAATGGAAACTAGACTGGTAAATATGTGATATACAAGGCAGAATACCATTGAAATAGAGAAAGAAACACGTTCGGCAGCTTTGGAAAGCCTTACACTTCACTGAAATGTAGTACCACACTCTATAACACACTTGAGAGACAATGTTCCCGAGCTGCCTCAGTTCATAAGAGTGTGCAGGAAGTTGTTTGATAAAGTGGGCAAAGATTATACTTGTACCAGAAGCAGAATATAGGAAAAAGCGTGAAAACATGGAAAATTCAGAGAAAATGACAGTAAACAGATTAGAACTCGTTTAGAACAGCTGAAAGAGATTCTGCAAGTCAATTGTTAGTGTAGAAAAGGTAGCTAAGATCCGGGAAATCCTACATTCGAGTTAAGATCACCTGAAACACTGTATGAATCCTATATTGTTTACTTAAAGGAGACTAGAGTGGTAAATGGCTGTCATACAAGACAGTATACCATTGAAATAGAGAAAGAAACACCTTCAGCAGCTTTGGAAAGCCTTACACTTCACTGAAATGTAGTACTACACTCTATTACACCGTTGAGAGACAATTTTCCCCAGCTGCCTCAGTTCATAACAGTGTGTAAGAAGTTGTTTGATAAAGTGGGCAAAGATTATACTTGTACCAGAAGGCAGAATATAGGAAACAAGATGAAAACACGGATAATTCAGAGAAAATGACTGTAAACAGATGAGAACTCGTTTAGAACAGCTGAAAGAGATTCTCCAAGGCAATTCTTAGTGTAGAAAAGGTAGCTAAGATCCGGGAAATCCTGCATTCGAGTTAAGATCACATGAAACACTGTATGAATCCTATATTCTTTACTTAAAGGAGACTAGAGTGGTAAATGTCTGTCATACAAGGCAGTATACCATTGAAGTAGAGAAAGAAAGATGTTCAGCAGCTTTGGAAAGCCATACACTTTACTGAAATGTAGTACTGCACTCTATTACACAGTTGAGAGACAGTGATCCCGAGCTGCCTCTGTTCATAACAGTGTGTAGGAAGTTGTTTGTATATGTGGGCAAAGCTTATACATGGACTAGAAGGCAGAATATAGGAAACTACATGAAAACATGAATAATTCTGAGAAAATAATTGGAAACAGATGATAACTCGTTTAGAACAGCTGAAAGAGATTCTCCAAGTCAATTGTTAGTGTAGAAAAGGTAGCTAAGATCCGGGAAATCCTACATTCGAGTAAAGATCACATGAAACACTGTATGAATCCAATATTGTTTACTTAAAGGAGACTAGAGTGGTAAATGTGTGATATACAAGGCAGAATATCATAGAAATAGAGAAAGAAACACGTTCGGCAGCTTTGGAAAGCCTTACACTTCACTGAAATTTAGTACTACACTCTATAACACAGTTGAGAGACAATGTTCCCCAGCTGCCTCAGTTCATAAGAGTGTGTAGGAAGTTGTTTGATAAAGTGGGCAAAGATTATACTTGTACCATAACCAGAATATAGGAAACTGCATGAAAACATGGATAATTCAGAGAAAATGACCGTAAACAGATGAGAATTCTTTTAGAACAGCTTAAAGAGATTCTCCAAGTAAGTTCTTAGTGTAGAAATGGTAGCTAAGATAAGGGAAATCCTTAATTCGAGTTAAGATCACATGAAACACTGTATGAATCCTATATTGTTTACTTAAAGGACACTAGAGTGGTAAATGTGTGATATACAAGGCAGAATACCATTGAAATAGAGAAAGAAACACGTTCGACAGCTTTGGAAAGCCTTACACTTCAGTGAAATGTATTACCACACTCTATAACACACTTGAGAGACAATGTTCGCGAGCTGCCTCAGTTCATAACAGTGTGTCGGAAGTTGTTTGATAAATTGGGCAAAGATTATACTTGTACCAGAAGGCAGAATATAGGAAACAAGATGAAAACACGGATAATTCAGAGAAAATGACTGTAAACAGATGAGAACTCGTTTAGAACAGCTGAAAGAGATTCTCCAAGGCAATTCTTAGTGTAGAAAAGGTAGCTAAGATCCGGGAAATCCTGCATTCGAGTTAAGATCACATGAAACACTGTATGAATCCTATATTCTTTACTTAAAGGAGACTAGAGTGGTAAATGTCTGTCATACAAGGCAGTATACCATTGAAGTAGAGAAAGAAACACGTTCAGCAGCTTTGGAAAGCCATACACTTTACTGAAATGTAGTACTGCACTCTATTACACAGTTGAGAGACAGTGATCCCGAGCTGCCTCTGTTCATAACAGTGTGTAGGAAGTTGTTTGTATATGTGGGCAAAGCTTATACATGGACTAGAAGGCAGAATATAGGAAACTACATGAAAACATGAATAATTCAGAGAAAATAATTGTAAACAGATGATAACTCCTTTAGAACAGCTGAAAGAGATTCTCCAAGTCAATTGTTAGTGTAGAAAAGGTAGCTAAGATCCGGGAAATCCTACATTCCAGTAAAGATCACATGAAACACTGTATGAATCCAATATTGTTTACTTAAAGGAGACTAGAGTGGTAAATGTGTGATATACAAGGCAGAATATCATAGAAATAGAGAAAGAAACACGTTCGGCAGCTTTGGAAAGCCTTACACTTCACTGAAATTTAGTACTACACTCTATAACACAGTTGAGAGACAATGTTCCCCAGCTGCCTCAGTTCATAAGAGTGTGTAGGAAGTTGTTTGATAAAGTGGGCAAAGATTATACTTGTACCATAACCAGAATATAGGAAACTGCATGAAAACATGGATAATTCAGAGAAAATGACCGTAAACAGATGAGAATTCTTTTAGAACAGCTTAAAGAGATTCTCCAAGTGAGTTCTTA
The DNA here is from genome assembly GCF_964339955.1 of Pipistrellus hanaki. Classification (NCBI taxonomy): domain Eukaryota; kingdom Metazoa; phylum Chordata; class Mammalia; order Chiroptera; family Vespertilionidae; genus Pipistrellus; species Pipistrellus hanaki. The sequence goes on along the minus strand of NC_140505.1, from coordinate 91,974,278 downwards.
GTGTAGAAATGGTAGCTAAGATAAGGGAAATCCTTAATTCGAGTTAAGATCACATGAAACACTGTATGAATCCTATATTGTTTACTTAAAGGACACTAGAGTGGTAAATGTGTGATATACAAGGCAGAATACCATTGAAATAGAGAAAGAAACACGTTCGACAGCTTTGGAAAGCCTTACACTTCAGTGAAATGTATTACCACACTCTATAACACACTTGAGAGACAATGTTCCCGAGCTGCCTCAGTTCATAACAGTGTGTCGGAAGTTGTTTGATAAATTGGGCAAAGATTATACTTGTACCAGAAGGCAGAATATAGGAAACAAGATGAAAACACGGATAATTCAGAGAAAATGACTGTAAACAGATGAGAACTCGTTTAGAACAGCTGAAAGAGATTCTCCAAGGCAATTCTTAGTGTAGAAAATGTAGCTAAGATCCGGGAAATCCTGCATTCGAGTTAAGATCACATGAAACACTGTATGAATCCTATATTCTTTACTTAAAGGAGACTAGAGTGGTAAATGTCTGTCATACAAGGCAGTATACCATTGAAGTAGAGAAAGAAACACGTTCAGCAGCTTTGGAAAGCCATACACTTTACTGAAATGTAGTACTGCACTCTATTACACAGTTGAGAGACAGTGATCCCGAGCTGCCTCTGTTCATAACAGTGTGTAGGAAGTTGTTTGTATATGTGGGCAAAGCTTATACATGGACTAGAAGGCAGAATATAGGAAACTACATGAAAATATGAATAATTCAGAGAAAATAATTGTAAACAGATGATAACTCGTTTAGAACAGCTGAAAGAGATTCTCCAAGTCAATTGTTAGTGTAGAAAAGGTAGCTAAGATCCGGGAAATCCTACATTCGAGTAAAGATCACATGAAACACTGTATGAATCCAATATTGTTTACTTAAAGGAGACTAGAGTGGTAAATGTGTGATATACAAGGCAGAATATCATAGAAATAGAGAAAGAAACACGTTCGGCAGCTTTGGAAAGCCTTACACTTCACTGAAATTTAGTACTACACTCTATAACACAGTTGAGAGACAATGTTCCCCAGCTGCCTCAGTTCATAAGAGTGTGTAGGAAGTTGTTTGATAAAGTGGGCAAAGATTATACTTGTACCATAACCAGAATATAGGAAACTGCATGAAAACATGGATAATTCAGAGAAAATGACAGTAAACAGATGAGAACTCTTTTAGAACAGCTTAAAGAGATTCTCCAAGTAAGTTCGTAGTGTAGAAAAGGTAGCTAAGATAAGGGAAATCCTTAATTCGAGTTAAGATCACATGAAACACTGTATGAATCCTATATTGTTTACTTAAAGGAGACTAGAGTGGAAATGTGTGATATACAAGGCAGAATACCATTGAAATAGAGAAAGAAACACGTTCGGCAGCTTTGGAAAGCCTTACACTTCACTGAAATGTAGTACCACACTCTATAACACACTTGAGAGACAATGTTCCCGAGCTGCCTCAGTTGATAAGAGTGTGTAGGAAGTTGTTTGATAAAGTGGGCAAAGATTATCCTTGTACCAGAAGCAGAATATAGGACACTGCATTAAAACATGGATAATTCAGAGAAAATGACTGTAAACAGATGCGAACTCGTTTAGAACAGCTTAAAGAGATTCTCCAAATCAGTTCTTAGTGTAGAAAAGGTAGCTAAGATCCGGGAAATCATTAATTCGAGTTAAGATCACATGAAACACTGTATGCATCCTATATTGTTTACTTAATGGAGACTAGACTGGTAAATGTGTGATATACAAGGCAGAATATCATTGAAATAGAGAAAGAAACACGTTCGGCAGCTTTGGAAAGCCTTACACTTCGCTGAAATGTAGTACTACACTCTATAACACAGTTGAGAGACAACGTTCCCCAGCTGCCTCAGTTCCTAACAGTGTGTAGGAAGTTGTTTGATAAAGTGGGCAAAGATTATAATTGTACCAGAAGGCAGAATATAGGAAACAGTATGAAAACATGGATAATTCAGAGAAAATGACTGTAAACAGATGAGAACTCTTTTAGAACAGCTAAAAGAGATTCCCCAAGTCAATTCTTAGTGTAGAAAAGGTAGCTAAGATCCGGGAAATCCTACATTCGAGTTAAGATCACATGAAACACTGTATGAATCCTATATTCTTTACTTAAAGGAGACTAGAGTGGTAAATGTGTGTCATACAAGGCAGTATACCATTGAAGTAGAGAAAGAAACACGTTCAGCAGCTTTGGAAAGCCATACACTTCACTGAAATGTAGTACTACACTCTATAACACACTTGAGAGACAATGTTCCCGAGCTGCCTCTGTTCATAACAGTGTGTAGGAAGTTGTTTGTATATGTGGGCAAAGCTTATACATGGACTAGAAGGCAGAATATAGGAAACTATATGAAAACATGAATAATTCAGAGAAAATAATTGTAAACAGATGATAACTCGTTTAGAACAGCTGAAAGAGATTCTCCAAGTCAATTGTTAGTGTAGAAAAGGTAGCTAAGATCCGGGAAATCCTTAATTCGAGTTAAGATCACATGAAACACTGTATGAATCCTATATTGTTTACTTAATGGAAACTAGACTGGTAAATATGTGATATACAAGGCAGAATACCATTGAAATAGAGAAAGAAACACGTTCGGCAGCTTTGGAAAGCCTTACACTTCACTGAAATGTAGTACCACACTCTATAACACACTTGAGAGACAATGTTCCCGAGCTGCCTCAGTTCATAAGAGTGTGCAGGAAGTTGTTTGATAAAGTGGGCAAAGATTATACTTGTACCAGAAGCAGAATATAGGAAAAAGCGTGAAAACATGGAAAATTCAGAGAAAATGACAGTAAACAGATTAGAACTCGTTTAGAACAGCTGAAAGAGATTCTGCAAGTCAATTGTTAGTGTAGAAAAGGTAGCTAAGATCCGGGAAATCCTACATTCGAGTTAAGATCACCTGAAACACTGTATGAATCCTATATTGTTTACTTAAAGGAGACTAGAGTGGTAAATGGCTGTCATACAAGACAGTATACCATTGAAATAGAGAAAGAAACACCTTCAGCAGCTTTGGAAAGCCTTACACTTCACTGAAATGTAGTACTACACTCTATTACACCGTTGAGAGACAATTTTCCCCTGCTGCCTCAGTTCATAACAGTGTGTAAGAAGTTGTTTGATAAAGTGGGCAAAGATTATACTTGTACCAGAAGGCAGAATATAGGAAACAAGATGAAAACACGGATAATTCAGAGAAAATGACTGTAAAGAGATGAGAACTCGTTTAGAACAGCTGAAAGAGATTCTCCAAGTCAATTCTTAGTGTAGAAAAGGTAGCTAAGATCCGGGAAATCCTGCATTCGAGTTAAGATCACATGAAACACTGTATGAATCCTATATTCTTTACTTAAAGGAGACTAGAGTGGTAAATGTCTGTCATACAAGGCAGTATACCATTGAAGTAGAGAAAGAAAGACGTTCAGCAGCTTTGGAAAGCCATACACTTTACTGAAATGTAGTACTGCACTCTATTACACAGTTGAGAGACAGTGATCCCGAGCTGCCTCTGTTCATAACAGTGTGTAGGAAGTTGTTTGTATATCTGGGCAAAGCTTATACATGGACTAGAAGGCAGAATATAGGAAACTACATGAAAACATGAATAATTCTGAGAAAATAATTGGAAACAGATGATAACTCGTTTAGAACAGCTGAAAGAGATTCTCCAAGTCAATTGTTAGTGTAGAAAAGGTAGCTAAGATCCGGGAAATCCTACATTCGAGTAAAGATCACATGAAACACTGTATGAATCCAATATTGTTTACTTAAAGGAGACTAGAGTGGTAAATGTGTGATATACAAGGCAGAATATCATAGAAATAGAGAAAGAAACACGTTCGGCAGCTTTGGAAAGCCTTACACTTCACTGAAATTTAGTACTACACCTTATAACACAGTTGAGAGACAATGTTCCCCAGCTGCCTCAGTTCATAAGAGTGTGTAGGAAGTTGTTTGATAAAGTGGGCAAAGATTATACTTGTACCATAACCAGAATATAGGAAACTGCATGAAAACATGGATAATTCAGAGAAAATGACCGTAAACAGATGAGAATTCTTTTAGAACAGCTTAAAGAGATTCTCCAAGTAAGTTCTTAGTGTAGAAATGGTAGCTAAGATAAGGGAAATCCTTAATTCGAGTTAAGATCACATGAAACACTGTATGAATCCTCTATTGTTTACTTAAAACACACTAGAGTGGTAAATGTGTGATATACAAGCCAGAATACCATTGAAATAGAGAAAGAAACACGTTCGGCAGCTTTGGAAAGCCTTACACTTCACTGAAATGTAGTACCACACTCTATAACACACTTGAGAGACAATGTTCCGGAGCTGCCTCAGTTGATAAGAATGTGTAGGAAGTTGTTTGATAAAGTGGGCAAAGATTATCCTTGTACCAGAAGCAGAATATAGGAAACTGCATTAAAACATGGATAATTCAGAGAAAATGACTGTAAACAGATGCGAACTCGTTTAGAACAGCTTAAAGAGATTCTCCAAATCAGTTCTTAGTGTAGAAAAGGTAGCTAAGGCCGGGAAATCCTTAATTCGAGTTAAGATCACATGAAACACTGTATGCATCCTATATTGTTTACTTAATGGAGACTAGACTGGTAAATGTGTGATATACAAGGCAGAATATCATTGAAATAGAGAAAGAAACACGTTCGGCAGCTTTGGAAAGCCTTACACTTCGCTGAAATGTAGTACTACACTCTATAACACAGTTGAGAGACAACGTTCCCCAGCTGCCTCAGTTCCTAACAGTGTGTAGGAAGTTGTTTGATAAAGTGGGCAAAGATTATAATTGTACCAGAAGGCAGAATATAGGAAACAGTATGAAAACATGGATAATTCAGAGAAAATGACTGTAAACAGATGAGAACTCTTTTAGAACAGCTAAAAGAGATTCCCCAAGTCAATTCTTAGTGTAGAAAAGGTAGCTAAGATCCGGGAAATCCTACATTCGAGTTAAGATCACATGAAACACTGTATGAATCCTATATTCTTTACTTAAAGGAGACTAGAGTGGTAAATGTGTGTCATACAAGGCAGTATACCATTGAAGTAGAGAAAGAAACACGTTCAGCAGCTTTGGAAAGCCATACACTTCACTGAAATGTAGTACTACACTCTATAACACACTTGAGAGACAATGTTCCCGAGATGCCTCTGTTCATAACAGTGTGTAGGAAGTTGTTTGTATATGTGGGCAAAGCTTATACATGGACTAGAAGGCAGAATATAGGAAACTATATGAAAACATGAATAATTCAGAGAAAATAATTGTAAACAGATGATAACTCGTTTAGAACAGCTGAAAGAGATTCTCCAAGTCAATTGTTATTGTAGAAAAGGTAGCTAAGATCCGGGAAATCCTTAATTCGAGTTAAGATCACATGAAACACTGTATGAATCCTATATTGTTTACTTAATGGAAACTAGACTGGTAAATATGTGATATACAAGGCAGAATACCATTGAAATAGAGAAAGAAACACGTTCGGCAGCTTTGGAAAGCCTTACACTTCACTGAAATGTAGTACCACACTCTATAACACACTTGAGAGACAATGTTCCCGAGCTGCCTCAGTTCATAAGAGTGTGCAGGAAGTTGTTTGATAAAGTGGGCAAAGATTATACTTGTACCAGAAGCAGAATATAGGAAAAAGCGTGAAAACATGGAAAATTCAGAGAAAATGACAGTAAACAGATTAGAACTCGTTTAGAACAGCTGAAAGAGATTCTGCAAGTCAATTGTTAGTGTAGAAAAGGTAGCTAAGATCCGGGAAATCCTACATTCGAGTTAAGATCACCTGAAACACTGTATGAATCCTATATTGTTTACTTAAAGGAGACTAGAGTGGTAAATGGCTGTCATACAAGACAGTATACCATTGAAATAGAGAAAGAAACACCTTCAGCAGCTTTGGAAAGCCTTACACTTCACTGAAATGTAGTACTACACTCTATTACACCGTTGAGAGACAATTTTCCCCAGCTGCCTCAGTTCATAACAGTGTGTAAGAAGTTGTTTGATAAAGTGGGCAAAGATTATACTTGTACCAGAAGGCAGAATATAGGAAACAAGATGAAAACACGGATAATTCAGAGAAAATGACTGTAAACAGATGAGAACTCGTTTAGAACAGCTGAAAGAGATTCTCCAAGGCAATTCTTAGTGTAGAAAAGGTAGCTAAGATCCGGGAAATCCTGCATTCGAGTTAAGATCACATGAAACACTGTATGAATCCTATATTCTTTACTTAAAGGAGACTAGAGTGGTAAATGTCTGTCATACAAGGCAGTATACCATTGAAGTAGAGAAAGAAAGATGTTCAGCAGCTTTGGAAAGCCATACACTTTACTGAAATGTAGTACTGCACTCTATTACACAGTTGAGAGACAGTGATCCCGAGCTGCCTCTGTTCATAACAGTGTGTAGGAAGTTGTTTGTATATGTGGGCAAAGCTTATACATGGACTAGAAGGCAGAATATAGGAAACTACATGAAAACATGAATAATTCTGAGAAAATAATTGGAAACAGATGATAACTCGTTTAGAACAGCTGAAAGAGATTCTCCAAGTCAATTGTTAGTGTAGAAAAGGTAGCTAAGATCCGGGAAATCCTACATTCGAGTAAAGATCACATGAAACACTGTATGAATCCAATATTGTTTACTTAAAGGAGACTAGAGTGGTAAATGTGTGATATACAAGGCAGAATATCATAGAAATAGAGAAAGAAACACGTTCGGCAGCTTTGGAAAGCCTTACACTTCACTGAAATTTAGTACTACACTCTATAACACAGTTGAGAGACAATGTTCCCCAGCTGCCTCAGTTCATAAGAGTGTGTAGGAAGTTGTTTGATAAAGTGGGCAAAGATTATACTTGTACCATAACCAGAATATAGGAAACTGCATGAAAACATGGATAATTCAGAGAAAATGACCGTAAACAGATGAGAATTCTTTTAGAACAGCTTAAAGAGATTCTCCAAGTAAGTTCTTAGTGTAGAAATGGTAGCTAAGATAAGGGAAATCCTTAATTCGAGTTAAGATCACATGAAACACTGTATGAATCCTATATTGTTTACTTAAAGGACACTAGAGTGGTAAATGTGTGATATACAAGGCAGAATACCATTGAAATAGAGAAAGAAACACGTTCGACAGCTTTGGAAAGCCTTACACTTCAGTGAAATGTATTACCACACTCTATAACACACTTGAGAGACAATGTTCGCGAGCTGCCTCAGTTCATAACAGTGTGTCGGAAGTTGTTTGATAAATTGGGCAAAGATTATACTTGTACCAGAAGGCAGAATATAGGAAACAAGATGAAAACACGGATAATTCAGAGAAAATGACTGTAAACAGATGAGAACTCGTTTAGAACAGCTGAAAGAGATTCTCCAAGGCAATTCTTAGTGTAGAAAAGGTAGCTAAGATCCGGGAAATCCTGCATTCGAGTTAAGATCACATGAAACACTGTATGAATCCTATATTCTTTACTTAAAGGAGACTAGAGTGGTAAATGTCTGTCATACAAGGCAGTATACCATTGAAGTAGAGAAAGAAACACGTTCAGCAGCTTTGGAAAGCCATACACTTTACTGAAATGTAGTACTGCACTCTATTACACAGTTGAGAGACAGTGATCCCGAGCTGCCTCTGTTCATAACAGTGTGTAGGAAGTTGTTTGTATATGTGGGCAAAGCTTATACATGGACTAGAAGGCAGAATATAGGAAACTACATGAAAACATGAATAATTCAGAGAAAATAATTGTAAACAGATGATAACTCCTTTAGAACAGCTGAAAGAGATTCTCCAAGTCAATTGTTAGTGTAGAAAAGGTAGCTAAGATCCGGGAAATCCTACATTCCAGTAAAGATCACATGAAACACTGTATGAATCCAATATTGTTTACTTAAAGGAGACTAGAGTGGTAAATTTGTGATATACAAGGCAGAATATCATAGAAATAGAGAAAGAAACACGTTCGGCAGCTTTGGAAAGCCTTACACTTCACTGAAATTTAGTACTACACTCTATAACACAGTTGAGAGACAATGTTCCCCAGCTGCCTCAGTTCATAAGAGTGTGTAGGAAGTTGTTTGATAAAGTGGGCAAAGATTATACTTGTACCATAACCAGAATATAGGAAACTGCATGAAAACATGGATAATTCAGAGAAAATGACCGTAAACAGATGAGAATTCTTTTAGAACAGCTTAAAGAGATTCTCCAAGTGAGTTCTTAGTGTAGAAATGGTAGCTAAGATAAGGGAAATCCTTAATTCGAGTTAAGATCACATGAAACACTGTATGAATCCTATATTGTTTACTTAAAGGACACTAGAGTGGTAAATGTGTGATATACAAGGCAGAATACCATTGAAATAGAGAAAGAAACACGTTCGACAGCTTTGGAAAGCCTTACACTTCAGTGAAATGTATTACCACACTCTATAACACACTTGAGAGACAATGTTCCCGAGCTGCCTCAGTTCATAACAGTGTGTCGGAAGTTGTTTGATAAATTGGGCAAAGATTATACTTGTACCAGAAGGCAGAATATAGGAAACAAGATGAAAACACGGATAATTCAGAGAAAATGACTGTAAACAGATGAGAACTCGTTTAGAACAGCTGAAAGAGATTCTCCAAGGCAATTCTTAGTGTAGAAAATGTAGCTAAGATCCGGGAAATCCTGCATTCGAGTTAAGATCACATGAAACACTGTATGAATCCTATATTCTTTACTTAAAGGAGACTAGAGTGGTAAATGTCTGTCATACAAGGCAGTATACCATTGAAGTAGAGAAAGAAACACGTTCAGCAGCTTTGGAAAGCCATACACTTTACTGAAATGTAGTACTGCACTCTATTACACAGTTGAGAGACAGTGATCCCGAGCTGCCTCTGTTCATAACAGTGTGTAGGAAGTTGTTTGTATATGTGGGCAAAGCTTATACATGGACTAGAAGGCAGAATATAGGAAACTACATGAAAATATGAATAATTCAGAGAAAATAATTGTAAACAGATGATAACTCGTTTAGAACAGCTGAAAGAGATTCTCCAAGTCAATTGTTAGTGTAGAAAAGGTAGCTAAGATCCGGGAAATCCTACATTCGAGTAAAGATCACATGAAACACTGTATGAATCCAATATTGTTTACTTAAAGGAGACTAGAGTGGTAAATGTGTGATATACAAGGCAGAATATCATAGAAATAGAGAAAGAAACACGTTCGGCAGCTTTGGAAAGCCTTACACTTCACTGAAATTTAGTACTACACTCTATAACACAGTTGAGAGACAATGTTCCCCAGCTGCCTCAGTTCATAAGAGTGTGTAGGAAGTTGTTTGATAAAGTGGGCAAAGATTATACTTGTACCATAACCAGAATATAGGAAACTGCATGAAAACATGGATAATTCAGAGAAAATGACAGTAAACAGATGAGAACTCTTTTAGAACAGCTTAAAGAGATTCTCCAAGTAAGTTCGTAGTGTAGAAAAGGTAGCTAAGATAAGGGAAATCCTTAATTCGAGTTAAGATCACATGAAACACTGTATGAATCCTCTATTGTTTACTTAAAGGAGACTAGAGTGGAAATGTGTGATATACAAGGCAGAATACCATTGAAATAGAGAAAGAAACACGTTCGGCAGCTTTGGAAAGCCTTACACTTCACTGAAATGTAGTACCACACTCTATAACACACTTGAGAGACAATGTTCCCGAGCTGCCTCAGTTGATAAGAGTGTGTAGGAAGTTGTTTGATAAAGTGGGCAAAGATTATCCTTGTACCAGAAGCAGAATATAGGACACTGCATTAAAACATGGATAATTCAGAGAAAATGACTGTAAACAGATGCGAACTCGTTTAGAACAGCTTAAAGAGATTCTCCAAATCAGTTCTTAGTGTAGAAAAGGTAGCTAAGATCCGGGAAATCCTTAATTCGAGTTAAGATCACATGAAACACTGTATGCATCCTATATTGTTTACTTAATGGAGACTAGACTGGTAAATGTGTGATATACAAGGCAGAATATCATTGAAATAGAGAAAGAAACACGTTCGGCAGCTTTGGAAAGCCTTACACTTCGCTGAAATGTAGTACTACACTCTATAACACAGTTGAGAGACAACGTTCCCCAGCTGCCTCAGTTCCTAACAGTGTGTAGGAAGTTGTTTGATAAAGTGGGCAAAGATTATAATTGTACCAGAAGGCAGAATATAGGAAACAGTATGAAAACATGGATAATTCAGAGAAAATGACTGTAAACAGATGAGAACTCTTTTAGAACAGCTAAAAGAGATTCCCCAAGTCAATTCTTAGTGTAGAAAAGGTAGCTAAGATCCGGGAAATCCTACATTCGAGTTAAGATCACATGAAACACTGTATGAATCCTATATTCTTTACTTAAAGGAGACTAGAGTGGTAAATGTGTGTCATACAAGGCAGTATACCATTGAAGTAGAGAAAGAAACACGTTCAGCAGCTTTGGAAAGCCATACACTTCACTGAAATGTAGTACTACACTCTATAACACACTTGAGAGACAATGTTCCCGAGCTGCCTCTGTTCATAACAGTGTGTAGGAAGTTGTTTGTATATGTGGGCAAAGCTTATACATGGACTAGAAGGCAGAATATAGGAAACTATATGAAAACATGAATAATTCAGAGAAAATAATTGTAAACAGATGATAACTCGTTTAGAACAGCTGAAAGAGATTCTCCAAGTCAATTGTTAGTGTAGAAAAGGTAGCTAAGATCCGGGAAATCCTTAATTCGAGTTAAGATCACATGAAACACTGTATGAATCCTATATTGTTTACTTAATGGAAACTAGACTGGTAAATATGTGATATACAAGGCAGAATACCATTGAAATAGAGAAAGAAACACGTTCGGCAGCTTTGGAAAGCCTTACACTTCACTGAAATGTAGTACCACACTCTATAACACACTTGAGAGACAATGTTCCCGAGCTGCCTCAGTTCATAAGAGTGTGCAGGAAGTTGTTTGATAAAGTGGGCAAAGATTATACTTGTACCAGAAGCAGAATATAGGAAAAAGCGTGAAAACATGGAAAATTCAGAGAAAATGACAGTAAACAGATTAGAACTCGTTTAGAACAGCTGAAAGAGATTCTGCAAGTCAATTGTTAGTGTAGAAAAGGTAGCTAAGATCCGGGAAATCCTACATTCGAGTTAAGATCACCTGAAACACTGTATGAATCCTATATTGTTTACTTAAAGGAGACTAGAGTGGTAAATGGCTGTCATACAAGACAGTATACCATTGAAATAGAGAAAGAAACACCTTCAGCAGCTTTGGAAAGCCTTACACTTCACTGAAATGTAGTACTACACTCTATTACACCGTTGAGAGACAATTTTCCCCTGCTGCCTCAGTTCATAACAGTGTGTAAGAAGTTGTTTGATAAAGTGGGCAAAGATTATACTTGTACCAGAAGGCAGAATATAGGAAACAAGATGAAAACACGGATAATTCAGAGAAAATGACTGTAAAGAGATGAGAACTCGTTTAGAACAGCTGAAAGAGATTCTCCAAGGCAATTCTTAGTGTAGAAAAGGTAGCTAAGATCCGGGAAATCCTGCATTCGAGTTAAGATCACATGAAACACTGTATGAATCCTATATTCTTTACTTAAAGGAGACTAGAGTGGTAAATGTCTGTCATACAAGGCAGTATACCATTGAAGTAGAGAAAGAAAGACGTTCAGCAGCTTTGGAAAGCCATACACTTTACTGAAATGTAGTACTGCACTCTATTACACAGTTGAGAGACAGTGATCCCGAGCTGCCTCTGTTCATAACAGTGTGTAGGAAGTTGTTTGTATATCTGGGCAAAGCTTATACATGGACTAGAAGGCAGAATATAGGAAACTACATGAAAACATGAATAATTCTGAGAAAATAATTGGAAACAGATGATAACTCGTTTAGAACAGCTGAAAGAGATTCTCCAAGTCAATTGTTAGTGTAGAAAAGGTAGCTAAGATCCGGGAAATCCTACATTCGAGTAAAGATCACATGAAACACTGTATGAATCCAATATTGTTTACTTAAAGGAGACTAGAGTGGTAAATGTGTGATATACAAGGCAGAATATCATAGAAATAGAGAAAGAAACACGTTCGGCAGCTTTGGAAAGCCTTACACTTCACTGAAATTTAGTACTACACTCTATAACACAGTTGAGAGACAATGTTCCCCAGCTGCCTCAGTTCATAAGATTGTGTAGGAAGTTGTTTGATAAAGTGGGCAAAGATTATACTTGTACCATAACCAGAATATAGGAAACTGCATGAAAACATGGATAATTCAGAGAAAATGACCGTAAACAGATGAGAATTCTTTTAGAACAGCTTAAAGAGATTCTCCAAGTAAGTTCTTAGTGTAGAAATGGTAGCTAAGATAAGGGAAATCCTTAATTCGAGTTAAGATCACATGAAACACTGTATGAATCCTCTATTGTTTACTTAAAACACACTAGAGTGGTAAATGTGTGATATACAAGGCAGAATACCATTGAAATAGAGAAAGAAACACGTTCGGCAGCTTTGGAAAGCCTTACACTTCACTGAAATGTAGTACCACACTCTATAACACACTTGAGAGACAATGTTCCCGAGCTGCCTCAGTTGATAAGAGTGTGTAGGAAGTTGTTTGATAAAGTGGGCAAAGATTATCCTTGTACCAGAAGCAGAATATAGGAAACTGCATTAAAACATGGATAATTCAGAGAAAATGACTGTAAACAGATGCGAACTCGTTTAGAACAGCTTAAAGAGATTCTCCAAATCAGTTCTTAGTGTAGAAAAGGTAGCTAAGATCCGGGAAATCCTTAATTCGAGTTAAGATCACATGAAACACTGTATGCATCCTATATTGTTTACTTAATGGAGACTAGACTGGTAAATGTGTGATATACAAGGCAGAATATCATTGAAATAGAGAAAGAAACACGTTCGGCAGCTTTGGAAAGCCTTACACTTCGCTGAAATGTAGTACTACACTCTATAACACAGTTGAGAGACAACGTTCCGCAGCTGCCTCAGTTCCTAACAGTGTGTAGGAAGTTGTTTGATAAAGTGGGCTAAGATTATAATTGTACCAAAAGGCAGAATATAGGAAACAGTATGAAAACATGGATAATTCAGAGAAAATGACTGTAAACAGATGAGAACTCTTTTAGAACAGCTAAAAGAGATTCCCCAAGTCAATTCTTAGTGTAGAAAAGGTAGCTAAGATCCGGGAAATCCTACATTCGAGTTAAGATCACATGAAACACTGTATGAATCCTATATTCTTTACTTAAAGGAGACTAGAGTGGTAAATGTGTGTCATACAAGGCAGTATACCATTGAAGTAGAGAAAGAAACACGTTCAGCAGCTTTGGAAAGCCATACACTTCACTGAAATGTAGTACTACACTCTATAACACACTTGAGAGACAATGTTCCCGAGCTGCCTCTGTTCATAACAGTGTGTAGGAAGTTGTTTGTATATGTGGGCAAAGCTTATACATGGACTAGAAGGCAGAATATAGGAAACTATATGAAAACATGAATAATTCAGAGAAAATAATTGTAAACAGATGATAACTCGTTTAGAACAGCTGAAAGAGATTCTCCAAGTCAATTGTTAGTGTAGAAAAGGTAGCTAAGATCCGGGAAATCCTTAATTCGAGTTAAGATCACATGAAACACTGTATGAATCCTATATTGTTTACTTAATGGAAACTAGACTGGTAAATATGTGATATACAAGGCAGAATACCATTGAAATAGAGAAAGAAACACGTTCGGCAGCTTTGGAAAGCCTTACACTTCACTGAAATGTAGTACCACACTCTATAACACACTTGAGAGACAATGTTCCCGAGCTGCCTCAGTTCATAAGAGTGTGCAGGAAGTTGTTTGATAAAGTGGGCAAAGATTATACTTGTACCAGAAGCAGAATATAGGAAAAAGCGTGAAAACATGGAAAATTCAGAGAAAATGACAGTAAACAGATAAGAACTCGTTTAGAACAGCTGAAAGAGATTCTGCAAGTCAATTGTTAGTGTAGAAAAGGTAGCTAAGATCCGGGAAATCCTACATTTGAGTTAAGATCACCTGAAACACTGTATGAATCCTATATTGTTTACTTAAAGGAGACTAGAGTGGTAAATGGCTGTCATACAAGACAGTATACCATTGAAATAGAGAAAGAAACACCTTCAGCAGCTTTGGAAAGCCTTACACTTCACTGAAATGTAGTACTACACTCTATTACACCGTTGAGAGACAATTTTCCCCAGCTGCCTCAGTTCATAACAGTGTGTAAGAAGTTGTTTGATAAAGTGGGCAAAGATTATACTTGTACCAGAAGGCAGAATATAGGAAACAAGATGAAAACACGGATAATTCAGAGAAAATGACTGTAAAGAGATGAGAACTCGTTTAGAACAGCTGAAAGAGATTCTCCAAGGCAATTCTTAGTGTAGAAAAGGTAGCTAAGATCCGGGAAATCCTGCATTCGAGTTAAGATCACATGAAACACTGTATGAATCCTATATTCTTTACTTAAAGGAGACTAGAGTGGTAAATGTCTGTCATACAAGGCAGTATACCATTGAAGTAGAGAAAGAAAGACGTTCAGCAGCTTTGGAAAGCCATACACTTTACTGAAATGTAGTACTGCACTCTATTACACAGTTGAGAGACAGTGATCCCGAGCTGCCTCTGTTCATAACAGTGTGTAGGAAGTTGTTTGTATATGTGGGCAAAGCTTATACATGGACTAGAAGGCAGAATATAGGAAACTACATGAAAACATGAATAATTCTGAGAAAATAATTGGAAACAGATGATAACTCGTTTAGAACAGCTGAAAGAGATTCTCCAAGTCAATTGTTAGTGTAGAAAAGGTAGCTAAGATCCGGGAAATCCTACATTCGAGTAAAGATCACATGAAACACTGTATGAATCCAATATTGTTTACTTAAAGGAGACTAGAGTGGTAAATGTGTGATATACAAGGCAGAATATCATAGAAATAGAGAAAGAAACACGTTCGGCAGCTTTGGAAAGCCTTACACTTCACTGAAATTTAGTACTACACTCTATAACACAGTTGAGAGACAATGTTCCCCAGCTGCCTCAGTTCATAAGATTGTGTAGGAAGTTGTTTGATAAAGTGGGCAAAGATTATACTTGTACCATAACCAGAATATAGGAAACTGCATGAAAACATGGATAATTCAGAGAAAATGACCGTAAACAGATGAGAATTCTTTTAGAACAGCTTAAAGAGATTCTCCAAGTAAGTTCTTAGTGTAGAAATGGTAGCTAAGATAAGGGAAATCCTTAATTCGAGTTAAGATCACATGAAACACTGTATGAATCCTCTATTGTTTACTTAAAACACACTAGAGTGGTAAATGTGTGATATACAAGGCAGAATACCATTGAAATAGAGAAAGAAACACGTTCGGCAGCTTTGGAAAGCCTTACACTTCACTGAAATGTAGTACCACACTCTATAACACACTTGAGAGACAATGTTCCCGAGCTGCCTCAGTTGATAAGAGTGTGTAGGAAGTTGTTTGATAAAGTGGGCAAAGATTATCCTTGTACCAGAAGCAGAATATAGGAAACTGCATTAAAACATGGATAATTCAGAGAAAATGACTGTAAACAGATGCGAACTCGTTTAGAACAGCTTAAAGAGATTCTCCAAATCAGTTCTTAGTGTAGAAAAGGTAGCTAAGGCCGGGAAATCCTTAATTCGAGTTAAGATCACATGAAACACTGTATGCATCCTATATTGTTTACTTAATGGAGACTAGACTGGTAAATGTGTGATATACAAGGCAGAATATCATTGAAATAGAGAAAGAAACACGTTCGGCAGCTTTGGAAAGCCTTACACTTCGCTGAAATGTAGTACTACACTCTATAACACAGTTGAGAGACAACGTTCCCCAGCTGCCTCAGTTCCTAACAGTGTGTAGGAAGTTGTTTGATAAAGTGGGCAAAGATTATAATTGTACCAGAAGGCAGAATATAGGAAACAGTATGAAAACATGGATAATTCAGAGAAAATGACTGTAAACAGATGAGAACTCTTTTAGAACAGCTAAAAGAGATTCCCCAAGTCAATTCTTAGTGTAGAAAAGGTAGCTAAGATCCGGGAAATCCTACATTCGAGTTAAGATCACATGAAACACTGTATGAATCCTATATTCTTTACTTAAAGGAGACTAGAGTGGTAAATGTGTGTCATACAAGGCAGTATACCATTGAAGTAGAGAAAGAAACACGTTCAGCAGCTTTGGAAAGCCATACACTTCACTGAAATGTAGTACTACACTCTATAACACACTTGAGAGACAATGTTCCCGAGATGCCTCTGTTCATAACAGTGTGTAGGAAGTTGTTTGTATATGTGGGCAAAGCTTATACATGGACTAGAAGGCAGAATATAGGAAACTATATGAAAACATGAATAATTCAGAGAAAATAATTGTAAACAGATGATAACTCGTTTAGAACAGCTGAAAGAGATTCTCCAAGTCAATTGTTATTGTAGAAAAGGTAGCTAAGATCCGGGAAATCCTTAATTCGAGTTAAGATCACATGAAACACTGTATGAATCCTATATTGTTTACTTAATGGAAACTAGACTGGTAAATATGTGATATACAAGGCAGAATACCATTGAAATAGAGAAAGAAACACGTTCGGCAGCTTTGGAAAGCCTTACACTTCACTGAAATGTAGTACCACACTCTATAACACACTTGAGAGACAATGTTCCCGAGCTGCCTCAGTTCATAAGAGTGTGCAGGAAGTTGTTTGATAAAGTGGGCAAAGATTATACTTGTACCAGAAGCAGAATATAGGAAAAAGCGTGAAAACATGGAAAATTCAGAGAAAATGACAGTAAACAGATTAGAACTCGTTTAGAACAGCTGAAAGAGATTCTGCAAGTCAATTGTTAGTGTAGAAAAGGTAGCTAAGATCCGGGAAATCCTACATTCGAGTTAAGATCACCTGAAACACTGTATGAATCCTATATTGTTTACTTAAAGGAGACTAGAGTGGTAAATGGCTGTCATACAAGACAGTATACCATTGAAATAGAGAAAGAAACACCTTCAGCAGCTTTGGAAAGCCTTACACTTCACTGAAATGTAGTACTACACTCTATTACACCGTTGAGAGACAATTTTCCCCAGCTGCCTCAGTTCATAACAGTGTGTAAGAAGTTGTTTGATAAAGTGGGCAAAGATTATACTTGTACCAGAAGGCAGAATATAGGAAACAAGATGAAAACACGGATAATTCAGAGAAAATGACTGTAAACAGATGAGAACTCGTTTAGAACAGCTGAAAGAGATTCTCCAAGGCAATTCTTAGTGTAGAAAAGGTAGCTAAGATCCGGGAAATCCTGCATTCGAGTTAAGATCACATGAAACACTGTATGAATCCTATATTCTTTACTTAAAGGAGACTAGAGTGGTAAATGTCTGTCATACAAGGCAGTATACCATTGAAGTAGAGAAAGAAAGATGTTCAGCAGCTTTGGAAAGCCATACACTTTACTGAAATGTAGTACTGCACTCTATTACACAGTTGAGAGACAGTGATCCCGAGCTGCCTCTGTTCATAACAGTGTGTAGGAAGTTGTTTGTATATGTGGGCAAAGCTTATACATGGACTAGAAGGCAGAATATAGGAAACTACATGAAAACATGAATAATTCTGAGAAAATAATTGGAAACAGATGATAACTCGTTTAGAACAGCTGAAAGAGATTCTCCAAGTCAATTGTTAGTGTAGAAAAGGTAGCTAAGATCCGGGAAATCCTACATTCGAGTAAAGATCACATGAAACACTGTATGAATCCAATATTGTTTACTTAAAGGAGACTAGAGTGGTAAATGTGTGATATACAAGGCAGAATATCATAGAAATAGAGAAAGAAACACGTTCGGCAGCTTTGGAAAGCCTTACACTTCACTGAAATTTAGTACTACACTCTATAACACAGTTGAGAGACAATGTTCCCCAGCTGCCTCAGTTCATAAGAGTGTGTAGGAAGTTGTTTGATAAAGTGGGCAAAGATTATACTTGTACCATAACCAGAATATAGGAAACTGCATGAAAACATGGATAATTCAGAGAAAATGACCGTAAACAGATGAGAATTCTTTTAGAACAGCTTAAAGAGATTCTCCAAGTAAGTTCTTAGTGTAGAAATGGTAGCTAAGATAAGGGAAATCCTTAATTCGAGTTAAGATCACATGAAACACTGTATGAATCCTATATTGTTTACTTAAAGGACACTAGAGTGGTAAATGTGTGATATACAAGGCAGAATACCATTGAAATAGAGAAAGAAACACGTTCGACAGCTTTGGAAAGCCTTACACTTCAGTGAAATGTATTACCACACTCTATAACACACTTGAGAGACAATGTTCGCGAGCTGCCTCAGTTCATAACAGTGTGTCGGAAGTTGTTTGATAAATTGGGCAAAGATTATACTTGTACCAGAAGGCAGAATATAGGAAACAAGATGAAAACACGGATAATTCAGAGAAAATGACTGTAAACAGATGAGAACTCGTTTAGAACAGCTGAAAGAGATTCTCCAAGGCAATTCTTAGTGTAGAAAAGGTAGCTAAGATCCGGGAAATCCTGCATTCGAGTTAAGATCACATGAAACACTGTATGAATCCTATATTCTTTACTTAAAGGAGACTAGAGTGGTAAATGTCTGTCATACAAGGCAGTATACCATTGAAGTAGAGAAAGAAACACGTTCAGCAGCTTTGGAAAGCCATACACTTTACTGAAATGTAGTACTGCACTCTATTACACAGTTGAGAGACAGTGATCCCGAGCTGCCTCTGTTCATAACAGTGTGTAGGAAGTTGTTTGTATATGTGGGCAAAGCTTATACATGGACTAGAAGGCAGAATATAGGAAACTACATGAAAACATGAATAATTCAGAGAAAATAATTGTAAACAGATGATAACTCCTTTAGAACAGCTGAAAGAGATTCTCCAAGTCAATTGTTAGTGTAGAAAAGGTAGCTAAGATCCGGGAAATCCTACATTCCAGTAAAGATCACATGAAACACTGTATGAATCCAATATTGTTTACTTAAAGGAGACTAGAGTGGTAAATGTGTGATATACAAGGCAGAATATCATAGAAATAGAGAAAGAAACACGTTCGGCAGCTTTGGAAAGCCTTACACTTCACTGAAATTTAGTACTACACTCTATAACACAGTTGAGAGACAATGTTCCCCAGCTGCCTCAGTTCATAAGAGTGTGTAGGAAGTTGTTTGATAAAGTGGGCAAAGATTATACTTGTACCATAACCAGAATATAGGAAACTGCATGAAAACATGGATAATTCAGAGAAAATGACCGTAAACAGATGAGAATTCTTTTAGAACAGCTTAAAGAGATTCTCCAAGTGAGTTCTTAGTGTAGAAATGGTAGCTAAGATAAGGGAAATCCTTAATTCGAGTTAAGATCACATGAAACACTGTATGAATCCTATATTGTTTACTTAAAGGACACTAGAGTGGTAAATGTGTGATATACAAGGCAGAATACCATTGAAATAGAGAAAGAAACACGTTCGACAGCTTTGGAAAGCCTTACACTTCAGTGAAATGTATTACCACACTCTATAACACACTTGAGAGACAATGTTCCCGAGCTGCCTCAGTTCATAACAGTGTGTCGGAAGTTGTTTGATAAATTGGGCAAAGATTATACTTGTACCAGAAGGCAGAATATAGGAAACAAGATGAAAACACGGATAATTCAGAGAAAATGACTGTAAACAGATGAGAACTCGTTTAGAACAGCTGAAAGAGATTCTCCAAGGCAATTCTTAGTGTAGAAAATGTAGCTAAGATCCGGGAAATCCTGCATTCGAGTTAAGATCACATGAAACACTGTATGAATCCTATATTCTTTACTTAAAGGAGACTAGAGTGGTAAATGTCTGTCATACAAGGCAGTATACCATTGAAGTAGAGAAAGAAACACGTTCAGCAGCTTTGGAAAGCCATACACTTTACTGAAATGTAGTACTGCACTCTATTACACAGTTGAGAGACAGTGATCCCGAGCTGCCTCTGTTCATAACAGTGTGTAGGAAGTTGTTTGTATATGTGGGCAAAGCTTATACATGGACTAGAAGGCAGAATATAGGAAACTACATGAAAATATGAATAATTCAGAGAAAATAATTGTAAACAGATGATAACTCGTTTAGAACAGCTGAAAGAGATTCTCCAAGTCAATTGTTAGTGTAGAAAAGGTAGCTAAGATCCGGGAAATCCTACATTCGAGTAAAGATCACATGAAACACTGTATGAATCCAATATTGTTTACTTAAAGGAGACTAGAGTGGTAAATGTGTGATATACAAGGCAGAATATCATAGAAATAGAGAAAGAAACACGTTCGGCAGCTTTGGAAAGCCTTACACTTCACTGAAATTTAGTACTACACTCTATAACACAGTTGAGAGACAATGTTCCCCAGCTGCCTCAGTTCATAAGAGTGTGTAGGAAGTTGTTTGATAAAGTGGGCAAAGATTATACTTGTACCATAACCAGAATATAGGAAACTGCATGAAAACATGGATAATTCAGAGAAAATGACAGTAAACAGATGAGAACTCTTTTAGAACAGCTTAAAGAGATTCTCCAAGTAAGTTCGTAGTGTAGAAAAGGTAGCTAAGATAAGGGAAATCCTTAATTCGAGTTAAGATCACATGAAACACTGTATGAATCCTATATTGTTTACTTAAAGGAGACTAGAGTGGAAATGTGTGATATACAAGGCAGAATACCATTGAAATAGAGAAAGAAACACGTTCGGCAGCTTTGGAAAGCCTTACACTTCACTGAAATGTAGTACCACACTCTATAACACACTTGAGAGACAATGTTCCCGAGCTGCCTCAGTTGATAAGAGTGTGTAGGAAGTTGTTTGATAAAGTGGGCAAAGATTATCCTTGTACCAGAAGCAGAATATAGGAAACTGCATTAAAACATGGATAATTCAGAGAAAATGACTGTAAACAGATGCGAACTCGTTTAGAACAGCTTAAAGAGATTCTCCAAATCAGTTCTTAGTGTAGAAAAGGTAGCTAAGATCCGGGAAATCCTTAATTCGAGTTAAGATCACATGAAACACTGTATGAATCCTATATTCTTTACTTAAAGGAGACTAGAGTGGTAAATGTGTGTCATACAAGGCAGTATACCATTGAAGTAGAGAAAGAAACACGTTCAGCAGCTTTGGAAAGCCATACACTTCACTGAAATGTAGTACTACACTCTATAACACACTTGAGAGACAATGTTCCCGAGCTGCCTCTGTTCATAACAGTGTGTAGGAAGTTGTTTGTATATGTGGGCAAAGCTTATACATGGACTAGAAGGCAGAATATAGGAAACTATATGAAAACATGAATAATTCAGAGAAAATAATTGTAAACAGATGATAACTCGTTTAGAACAGCTGAAAGAGATTCTCCAAGTCAATTGTTATTGTAGAAAAGGTAGCTAAGATCCGGGAAATCCTACATTCCAGTTAAGATCACATGAAACACTGTATGATTCCTATATAGTTTACTTAAAGGAGACTAGAGTGGTAAATGGCTGTCATACAAGACAGTATACCATTGAAATAGAGAAAGAAACACCTTCAGCAGCTTTGGAAAGCCTTACACTTCACTGAAATGTAGTACTACACTCTATTACACCGTTGAGAGACAATTTTCGCCAGCTGCCTCAGTTCATAACAGTGTGTAAGAAGTTGTTTGATAAAGTGGGCAAAGATTATACTTGTACCAGAAGGCAGAATATAGGAAACAAGATGAAAACACGGATAATTCAGAGAAAATGACTGTAAACAGATGAGAACTCGTTTAGAACAGCTGAAAGAGATTCTCCAAGGCAATTCTTAGTGTAGAAAAGGTAGCTAAGATCCGGGAAATCCTGCATTCGAGTTAAGATCACATGAAACACTGTATGAATCCTATATTCTTTACTTAATGGGGACTAGAGTGGTAAATGTGTGTCATACAAGGCAGTATACCATTGAAGTAGAGAAAGAAACACGTTCGGCAGCTTTGGAAAGCCATACACTTCACTGAAATGTAGTACTACACTCTATAACACAGTTGAGAGACAATGTTCTCGAGCTGCCTCAGTTCATAACAGTGTGTAGGAAGTTGTTTGATAAAGTGGGCAAAGATTATACTTGTACCATAACCAGAATATAGGAAACTGCATGAAAACATGGATAATTCAGAGAAAATGACCGTAAACAGATGAGAATTCTTTTAGAACAGCTTAAAGAGATTCTCCAAGTAAGTTCTTAGTGTAGAAATGGTAGCTAAGATAAGGGAAATCCTTGATTCGAGTTAAGATCACATGAAACACTGTATGAATCCTATATTGTTTACTTAAAGGACACTAGAGTGGTAAATGTGTGATATACAAGGCAGAATACCATTGAAATAGAGAAAGAATCACCTTCGACAGCTTTGGAAAGCCTTACACTTCAGTGAAATGTATTACCACACTCTATAACACACTTGAGAGACAATGTTCCCGAGCTGCCTCAGTTCATAACAGTGTGTCGGAAGTTGTTTGATAAATTGGGCAAAGATTATACTTGTACCAGAAGGCAGAATATAGGAAACAAGATGAAAACACGGATAATTCAGAGAAAATGACTGTAAACAGATGAGAACTCGTTTAGAACAGCTGAAAGAGATTCTCCAAGGCAATTCTTAGTGTAGAAAAGGTAGCTAAGATCCGGGAAATCCTGCATTCGAGTTAAGATCACATGAAACACTGTATGAATCCTATATTCTTTACTTAAAGGAGACTAGAGTGGTAAATGTCTGTCATACAAGGCAGTATACCATTGAAGTAGAGAAAGAAACACGTTCAGCAGCTTTGGAAAGCCATACACTTTACTGAAATGTAGTACTGCACTCTATTACACAGTTGAGAGACAGTGATCCCGAGCTGCCTCATTTCATAACAGTGTGTAGGAAGTTGTTTGTATATGTGGGCAAAGCTTATACATGGACTAGAAGGCAGAATATAGGAAACTACATGAAAACATGAATAATTCAGAGAAAATAATTGTAAACAGATGATAACTCCTTTAGAACAGCTGAAAGAGATTCTCCAAGTCAATTGTTAGTGTAGAAAAGGTAGCTAAGATCCGGGAAATCCTACATTCCAGTAAAGATCACATGAAACACTGTATGAATCCAATATTGTTTACTTAAAGGAGACTAGAGTGGTAAATGTGTGATATACAAGGCAGAATATCATAGAAATAGAGAAAGAAACACGTTCGGCAGCTTTGGAAAGCCTTACACTTCACTGAAATTTAGTACTACACTCTATAACACAGTTGAGAGACAATGTTCCCCAGCTGCCTCAGTTCATAAGAGTGTGTAGGAAGTTGTTTGATAAAGTGGGCAAAGATTATACTTGTACCATAACCAGAATATAGGAAACTGCATGAAAACATGGATAATTCAGAGAAAATGACCGTAAACAGATGAGAATTCTTTTAGAACAGCTTAAAGAGATTCTCCAAGTAAGTTCTTAGTGTAGAAATGGTAGCTAAGATAAGGGAAATCCTTAATTCGAGTTAAGATCACATGAAACACTGTATGAATCCTATATTGTTTACTTAAAGGACACTAGAGTGGTAAATGTGTGATATACAAGGCAGAATACCATTGAAATAGAGAAAGAAACACGTTCGACAGCTTTGGAAAGCCTTACACTTCAGTGAAATGTATTACCACACTCTATAACACACTTGAGAGACAATGTTCCCGAGCTGCCTCAGTTCATAACAGTGTGTCGGAAGTTGTTTGATAAATTGGGCAAAGATTATACTTGTACCAGAAGGCAGAATATAGGAAACAAGATGAAAACACGGATAATTCAGAGAAAATGACTGTAAACAGATGAGAACTCGTTTAGAACAGCTGAAAGAGATTCTCCAAGGCAATTCTTAGTGTAGAAAAGGTAGCTAAGATCCGGGAAATCCTGCATTCGAGTTAAGATCACATGAAACACTGTATGAATCCTATATTCTTTACTTAAAGGAGACTAGAGTGGTAAATGTCTGTCATACAAGGCAGTATACCATTGAAGTAGAGAAAGAAACACGTTCAGCAGCTTTGGAAAGCCATACACTTTACTGAAATGCAGTACTGCACTCTATTACACAGTTGAGAGACAGTGATCCCGAGCTGCCTCTGTTCATAACAGTGTGTAGGAAGTTGTTTGTATATGTGGGCAAAGCTTATACATGGACTAGAAGGCAGAATATAGGAAACTACATGAAAATATGAATAATTCAGAGAAAATAATTGTAAACAGATGATAACTCGTTTAGAACAGCTGAAAGAGATTCTCCAAGTCAATTGTTAGTGTAGAAAAGGTAGCTAAGATCCGGGAAATCCTACATTCGAGTAAAGATCACATGAAACACTGTATGAATCCAATATTGTTTACTTAAAGGAGACTAGAGTGGTAAATGTGTGATATACAAGGCAGAATATCATAGAAATACAGAAAGAAACACGTTCGGCAGCTTTGGAAAGCCTTACACTTCACTGAAATTTAGTACTACACTCTATAACACAGTTGAGAGACAATGTTCCCCAGCTGCCTCAGTTCATAAGAGTGTGTAGGAAGTTGTTTGATAAAGTGGGCAAAGATTATACTTGTACCATAACCAGAATATAGGAAACTGCATGAAAACATGGATAATTCAGAGAAAATGACCGTAAACAGATGAGAATTCTTTTAGAACAGCTTAAAGAGATTCTCCAAGTAAGTTCTTAGTGTAGAAATGGTAGCTAAGATAAGGGAAATCCTTAATTCGAGTTAAGATCACATGAAACACTGTATGAATCCTATATTGTTTACTTAAAGGACACTAGAGTGGTAAATGTGTGATATACAAGGCAGAATACCATTGAAATAGAGAAAGAAACACGTTCGACAGCTTTGGAAAGCCTTACACTTCAGTGAAATGTATTACCACACTCTATAACACACTTGAGAGACAATGTTCCCGAGCTGCCTCAGTTCATAACAGTGTGTCGGAAGTTGTTTGATAAATTGGGCAAAGATTATACTTGTACCAGAAGGCAGAATATAGGAAACAAGATGAAAACACGGATAATTCAGAGAAAATGACTGTAAACAGATGAGAACTCGTTTAGAACAGCTGAAAGAGATTCTCCAAGGCAATTCTTAGTGTAGAAAAGGTAGCTAAGATCCGGGAAATCCTGCATTCGAGTTAAGATCACATGAAACACTGTATGAATCCTATATTCTTTACTTAAAGGAGACTAGAGTGGTAAATGTCTGTCATACAAGGCAGTATACCATTGAAGTAGAGAAAGAAACACGTTCAGCAGCTTTGGAAAGCCATACACTTTACTGAAATGCAGTACTGCACTCTATTACACAGTTGAGAGACAGTGATCCCGAGCTGCCTCTGTTCATAACAGTGTGTAGGAAGTTGTTTGTATATGTGGGCAAAGCTTATACATGGACTAGAAGGCAGAATATAGGAAACTACATGAAAATATGAATAATTCAGAGAAAATAATTGTAAACAGATGATAACTCGTTTAGAACAGCTGAAAGAGATTCTCCAAGTCAATTGTTAGTGTAGAAAAGGTAGCTAAGATCCGGGAAATCCTACATTCGAGTAAAGATCACATGAAACACTGTATGAATCCAATATTGTTTACTTAAAGGAGACTAGAGTGGTAAATGTGTGATATACAAGGCAGAATATCATAGAAATACAGAAAGAAACACGTTCGGCAGCTTTGGAAAGCCTTACACTTCACTGAAATTTAGTACTACACTCTATAACACAGTTGAGAGACAATGTTCCCCAGCTGCCTCAGTTCATAAGAGTGTGTAGGAAGTTGTTTGATAAAGTGGGCAAAGATTATACTTGTACCATAACCAGAATATAGGAAACTGCATGAAAACATGGATAATTCAGAGAAAATGACAGTAAACAGATGAGAACTCTTTTAGAACAGCTTAAAGAGATTCTCCAAGTAAGTTCGTAGTGTATAAAAGGTAGCTAAGATAAGGGAAATCCTTAATTCGAGTTAAGATCACATGAAACACTGTATGAATCCTATATTGTTTACTTAAAGGAGACTAGAGTGGAAATGTGTGATATACAAGGCAGAATACCATTGAAATAGAGAAAGAAACACGTTCGGCAGCTTTGGAAAGCCTTACACTTCACTGAAATGTAGTACCACACTCTATAACACACTTGAGAGACAATGTTCCCGAGCTGCCTCAGTTGATAAGAGTGTGTAGGAAGTTGTTTGATAAAGTGGGCAAAGATTATCCTTGTACCAGAAGCAGAATATAGGAAACTGCATTAAAACATGGATAATTCAGAGAAAATGACTGTAAACAGATGCGAACTCGTTTAGAACAGCTTAAAGAGATTCTCCAAATCAGTTCTTAGTGTAGAAAAGGTAGCTAAGATCCGGGAAATCCTTAATTCGAGTTAAGATCACATGAAACACTGTATGAATCCTATATTCTTTACTTAAAGGAGACTAGAGTGGTAAATGTGTGTCATACAAGGCAGTATACCATTGAAGTAGAGAAAGAAACACGTTCAGCAGCTTTGGAAAGCCATACACTTCACTGAAATGTAGTACTACACTCTATAACACACTTGAGAGACAATGTTCCCGAGCTGCCTCTGTTCATAACAGTGTGTAGGAAGTTGTTTGTATATGTGGGCAAAGCTTATACATGGACTAGAAGGCAGAATATAGGAAACTATATGAAAACATGAATAATTCAGAGAAAATAATTGTAAACAGATGATAACTCGTTTAGAACAGCTGAAAGAGATTCTCCAAGTCAATTGTTAGTGTAGAAAAGGTAGCTAAGATCCGGGAAATCCTACATTCCAGTTAAGATCACATGAAACACTGTATGATTCCTATATAGTTTACTTAAAGGAGACTAGAGTGGTAAATGGCTGTCATACAAGACAGTATACCATTGAAATAGAGAAGGAAACACCTTCAGCAGCTTTGGAAAGCCTTACACTTCACTGAAATGTAGTACTACACTCTATTACACCGTTGAGAGACAATTTTCGCCAGCTGCCTCAGTTCATAACAGTGTGTAAGAAGTTGTTTGATAAAGTGGGCAAAGATTATACTTGTACCAGAAGGCAGAATATAGGAAACAAGATGAAAACACGGATAATTCAGAGAAAATGACTGTAAACAGATGAGAACTCGTTTAGAACAGCTGAAAGAGATTCTCCAAGGCAATTCTTAGTGTAGAAAAGGTAGCTAAGATCCGGGAAATCCTGCATTCGAGTTAAGATCACATGAAACACTGTATGAATCCTATATTCTTTACTTAATGGGGACTAGAGTGGTAAATGTGTGTCATACAAGGCAGTATACCATTGAAGTAGAGAAAGAAACACGTTCGGCAGCTTTGGAAAGCCATACACTTCACTGAAATGTAGTACTACACTCTATAACACAGTTGAGAGACAATGTTCTCGAGCTGCCTCAGTTCATAACAGTGTGTAGGAAGTTGTTTGATAAAGTGGGCAAAGATTATCCTTGTACCAGAAGCAGAATATAGGAAACTGCATGAAAACATGGATAATTCAGAGAAAATGACTGTAAACAGATGAGAACTCGTTTAGAACAGCTTAAAGAGATTCTCCAAATCAGTTCTTAGTGTAGAAAAGGTAGCAAAGATCCGGGAAATCCTTAATTCGAGTTACGATCACATGAAACACTGTATGAATCCTATATTGTTTACTTAAAGGAGACTAGAGTGGTAAATGTGTGATATACAAGGCAGAATACCATTGAAATAGAGAAAGAAACACGTTTGGCAGCTTTGGAAAGCCTTACACTTCGCTGAAATGTAGTACTACACTCTATTACACCGTTGAGAGACAATTTTCACCAGCTGCCTCATTTCATTACAGTGTGTAAGAAGTTGTTTGATAAAGTGGGCAAAGATTATACTTGTACCAGAAGGCAGAATATAGGAAACAGGATGAAAACTCGGATAATTCAGAGAAAATGACTGTAAACAGATGAGAACTCGTTTAGAACAGCTGAAAGAGATTCTGCAAGTCAATTGTTAGTGCAGAAAAGGTAGCTAAGATCCGGGAAATCCTACATTCGAATTAAGATCACCTGAAACACTGTATGAATCCTATATTGTTTACTTAAAGGAGACTAGAGTGGTAAATGTCTGTCATACAAGGCAGTATACCATTGAAATAGAGAAAGAAACACGTTCAGCAGCTTTGGAAAGCCTTACACTTCACTGAAATGTAGTACTACACTCTATTACAGCGTTGAGAGACAATTTTCCCCAGCTGCCTCAGTTCATAACAGTGTGTAAGAAGTTGTTTGATAAACTGGGCAAAGATTATACTTGTACCAGAAGGCAGAATATAGGAAACAGGATGAAAACACGGATAATTCAGAGAAAATGACTGTAAACAGATGAGAACTCGTTTAGAACAGCTGAAAGAGATTCTACAAGGCAATTTTTAGTGTAGAAAAGGTAGCTAAGGTCCGGGAAACCCTGCATTCGAGTTAAGATCACAGGAAATACTGTATGAATCCTATATTCTTTACTTAAAGGAGACTAGAGTGGTAAATGTGTGTCATACAAGGCAGTATACCATTGAAGTAGAGAAAGAAACACGTTCGGCAGCTTTGGAAAGCCTTACACTTCACTGAAATGTGGTACTACACTCTATAACACAGTTGAGAGACAATGTTCCCGAGCTGCCTCAGTTCATAACAGTGTGTAGGAAGTTGTTGGAAAAAGTGGGCAAATATTATACTTGTACCAGAAGCAGAATATAGGAAAAAGCGTGAAAACATGGATAATTCAGAGAAAATGACTGTAAACAGATGAGAACTCTTTTAGGACAGCTTAAAGAGATTCTCCAAGTAAGTTCTTAGTGTAGAAAAGGTAGCTAAATCCGAAAAATACTTAATTCGAGTTAAGATCACATGAAACACTGTATGATTCCTATATTGTTTACTTAAAGGAGACTAGAGTGTTAAATGCGTGATAATAAGGAAGAATACCATTGAAATAGAGAAAGAAACACGTTTGGCAGCTTTGGAAAGCCTTACATTTCACTGAAATTTACTACTACACTCTATAACACAGTTGAGAGACAATGTTCCCGAGCTGCCTCAGTTCATAACAGTGTGTAGGAAGTTGTTTGATAAAGTGGGCAAAGATTATCCTTGTACCAGAAGCAGAATATAGGAAACTGAATGAAAACATGGATAATTCAGAGAAAATGACTGTAAACAGATGAGAACTCGTTCAGAACAGCTGAAAGAGATTCTGCAAGTCAATTGTTAGTGTAGAAAAGGTAGCTAAGATCCGGGAAATCCTACATTCGAGTTAAGATCACCTGAAACAGTGTATGAATCCTATATTGTTTACTTAAAGGAGACTAGAGTGGTAAATGGCTGTCATACAAGGCAGTATACCATTGAAATAGAGAAAGAAACACGTTCAGCAGCTTTGGAAAGCCTTACACTTCACTGAAATGTAGTACTACACTCTAATACACCGTTGAGAGACAATTTTCCCCAGCTGCCTCAGTTCATAACAGTGTGTAAGAAGTTGTTTGATAAAGTGGGCAAAGATTATACTTGTACCAGAAGGCAGAATATAGGAAACAGGATGAAAACACGGATAATTCAGAGAAAATGACTGTAAACAGATGAGAACTCGTTTAGAACAGCTGAAAGAGATTCTCCAAGGCAATTCTTAGTGTAGAAAAGGTAGCTAAGATCCGGGAAATCCTGCATTCGAGTTAAGATCACATGAAACACTGTATGAATCCTATATTGTTTACTTAAAGGAGACTAGAGTGGTAAATGTCTGTCATACAAGGCAGTATACCATTGAAATAGAGAAAGAAACATGTTCAGCAGCTTTGGAAAGCCTTACACTTCACTGAAATGTAGTACTACACTCTATTACAGCGTTGAGAGACAATTTTCCCCAGCTGCCTCAGTTCATAACAGTGTGTAAGAAGTTGTTTGATAAACTGGGCAAAGATTATACTTGTACCAGAAGGCAGAATATAGGAAACAGGATGAAAGCACGGATAATTCAGAGAAAATGACTGTAAACAGATGAGAACTCGTTTAGAACAGCTGAAAGAGATTCTGCAAGTCAATTGTTAGTGTAGAAAAGGTAGCTAAGATCCGGGAAATCTTACATTCGAGTTAAGATCGCCTGAAACACTGTATGAATCCTATATTGTTTACTTAAAGGAGACTAGAGTGGTAAATGTCTGTCATACAAGGCAGTATACCATTGAAATAGAGAAAGAAACACGTTCAGCAGCTTTGGAAAGCCTTACACTTCACTGAAATGTAGTAATGCACTCTCTTACACCGTTGAGAGACAATTTTCCCCAGCTGCCTCAGTTCATAACAGTGTGTAAGAAGTTGTTCGATAAAGTGGGCCAAGATTATACTTGTACCAGAAGGGAGAATATGGGAAACAGGATGAAAACACGGATAATTCAGAGAAAATGACTGTAAACAGATGAGAACTCGTTTAGAACAGCTGAAAGAGATTCTCCAAGGCAATTCTTAGTGTAGAAAAGGTAGCTAAGATCCGGGAAATCCTGCATTCAAGTTAAGATCACATGAAACACTGTATGAATCCTATATTCTTTACTTAAAGGAGACTAGAGTGGTAAATGTGTGTCATACAAGGCAGTATACCATTGAAGTAGAGAAAGAAACACGTTCGGCAGCTTTGGAAAGCCTTACACTTCACTGAAATGTAGTACTACACTCTATAACACAGTTGAGAGACAATGTTCCCGAGCTGCCTCAGTTCATAACAGTGTGTAGGAAGTTGTTGGAAAAAGTGGGCAAATATTATACTTGTACCAGAAGCAGAATATAGGAAAAAGCGTGAAAACATGGATAATTCAGAGAAAATGACTGTAAACAGATGAGAACTCGTTTAGAACAGCTGAAAGAGATTCTGCAAGTCAATTGTTAGTGTAGAAAAGGTAGCTAAGATCCGGGAAATCTTACATTCGAGTTAAGATCGCCTGAAACACTGTATGAATCCTATATTGTTTACTTAAAGGAGACTAGAGTGGTAAATGTCTGTCATACAAGGCAGTATACCATTGAAATAGAGAAAGAAACACGTTCAGCAGCTTTGGAAAGCCTTACACTTCACTGAAATGTAGTAATGCACTCTCTTACACCGTTGAGAGACAATTTTCCCCAGCTGCCTCAGTTCATAACAGTGTGTAAGAAGTTGTTCGATAAAGTGGGCAAAGATTATACTTGTACCAGAAGGGAGAATATGGGAAACAGGATGAAAACACGGATAATTCAGAGAAAATGACTGTAAACAGATGAGAACTCGTTTAGAACAGCTGAAAGAGATTCTCCAAGGCAATTCTTAGTGTAGAAAAGGTAGCTAAGATCCGGGAAATCCTGCATTCAAGTTAAGATCACATGAAACACTGTATGAATCCTATATTCTTTACTTAAAGGAGACTAGAGTGGTAAATGTGTGTCATACAAGGCAGTATACCATTGAAGTAGAGAAAGAAACACGTTCGGCAGCTTTGGAAAGCCTTACACTTCACTGAAATGTAGTACTACACTCTATAACACAGTTGAGAGACAATGTTCCCGAGCTGCCTCAGTTCATAACAGTGTGTAGGAAGTTGTTGGAAAAAGTGGGCAAATATTATACTTGTACCAGAAGCAGAATATAGGAAAAAGCGTGAAACCATGGATAATTCAGAGAAAATGACGGTAAACAGATGAGAACTCTTTTAGAACAGCTTAAAGCGATTCTCCAAGTAAGTTCTTAGTGTAGAAAAGGTAGCTAAGATCCGAAAAATACTTAATTCGAGTTAAGATCACATGAAACACTGTATGATTCCTATATTGTTTACTTAAAGGAGACTAGAGTGTTAAATGCGTGGTATATAAGGAAGAATACCATTGAAATAGAGAAAGAAACACGTTCGGCAGCTTTGGAAAGCCTTACATTTCACTGAAATGTAGTACTACACTCTACAACACAGTTGAGAGACAATGTTCTCGAGCTGCCTCAGTTCATAACAGTGTGTAGGAAGTTGTTTGATAAAGTGGGCAAAGATTATCCTTGTACCAGAAGCAGAATATAGGAAACTGCATGAAAACATGGATAATTCAGAGAAAATGACTGTAAACAGATGAGAACTCGTTTAGAACAGCTTAAAGAGATTCTCCAAATCAGTTCTTAGTGTAGAAAAGGTAGCAAAGATCCGGGAAATCCTTAATTCGAGTTACGATCACATGAAACACTGTATGAATCCTATATTGTTTACTTAAAGGAGACTAGAGTGGTAAATGTGTGATATACAAGGCAGAATACCATTGAAATAGAGAAAGAAACACGTTCGGCAGCTTTGGAAAGCCTTACACTTCGCTGAAATGTAGTACTACACTCTATTACACCGTTGAGAGACAATTTTCCCCAGCTGCCTCATTTCATTACAGTGTGTAAGAAGTTGTTTGATAAAGTGGGCAAAGATTATACTTGTACCAGAAGGCAGAATATAGGAAACAGGATGAAAACTCGGATAATTCAGAGAAAATGACTGTAAACAGATGAGAACTCGTTTAGAACAGCTGAAAGAGATTCTCCAAGGCAATTCTTAGTGTAGAAAAGGTAGCTAAGATCCGGGAAATCCTGCATTCGAGTTAAGATCACATGAAACACTGTATGAATCCTATATTCTTTACTTAAAGGAGACTAGAGTGGTAAATGTGTGTCATACAAGGCAGTATACCATTGAAATAGAGAAAGAAACACATTCGGCAGCTTTGGAAAGCCTTACACTTCACTGAAATGTGGTACTACACTCTATAACACAGTTGAGAGACAATGTTCCCGAGCTGCCTCAGTTCATAACAGTGTGTAGGAAGTTGTTGGAAAAAGTGGGCAAATATTATACTTGTACCAGAAGCAGAATATAGGAAAAAGCGTGAAAACATGGATAATTCAGAGAAAATGACTGTAAACAGATGAGAACTCTTTTAGGACAGCTTAAAGAGATTCTCCAAGTAAGTTCTTAGTGTAGAAAAGGTAGCTAAGATCCGAAAAATACTTAATTCGAGTTAAGATCACATGAAACACTGTATGATTCCTATATTGTTTACTTAAAGGAGACTAGAGTGTTAAATGCGTGATAATAAGGAAGAATACCATTGAAATAGAGAAAGAAACACGTTTGGCATCTTTGGAAAGCCTTACATTTCACTGAAATTTACTACTACACTCTATAACACAGTTGAGAGACAATGTTCCCGAGCTGCCTCAGTACATAACAGTGTGTAGGAAGTTGTTTGATAAAGTGGGCAAAGATTATCCTTGTACCAGAAGCAGAATATAGGAAACTGAATGAAAACATGGATAATTCAGAGAAAATGACTGTAAACAGATGAGAACTCGTTCAGAACAGCTGAAAGAGATTCTGCAAGTCAATTGTTAGTGTAGAAAAGGTAGCTAAGATCCGGGAAATCCTACATTCCAGTTAAGATCACCTGAAACACTGTATGAATCCTATATTGTTTACTTAAAGGAGACTAGAGTGATAAATGGCTGTCATACAAGGCAGTATACCATTGAAATAGAGAAAGAAACACGTTTAGCAGCTTTGGAAAGCCTTACACTTCACTGAAATGTAGTACTACACTCTATTACACGGTTGAGAGACAATTTTCCCCAGCTGCCTCAGTTCATAACAGTGTGTAAGAAGTTGTTTGATAAAGTGGGCAAAGATTATACTTGTACCAGAAGGCAGAATATAGGAAACAGGATGAAAACACGGATAATTCAGAGAAAATGACTGTAAACAGATGAGAACTCGTTTAGAACAGCTTAAAGCGATTCTCCAAGTAAATTCTTAGTGTAAAAAAGGTAGCTAAGATCCGAAAAATACTTAATTCGAGTTAAGATCACATGAAACACTGTATGATTCCTATATTGTTTACTTAAAGGAGACTAGAGTGTTAAATGCGTGATATATAAGGAAGAATACCATTGAAATAGAGAAAGAAACACGTTCGGCAGCTTTGGAAAGCCTTACATTTCACTGAAATGTAGTACTACACTCTATAACACAGTTGAGAGACAATGTTCTCGAGCTGCCTCAGTTCATAACAGTGTGTAGGAAGTTGTTTGATAAAGTGGGCAAAGATTATCCTTGTACCAGAAGCAGAATATAGGAAACTGCATGAAAACATGGATAATTCAGAGAAAATGACTGTAAACAGATGAGAACTCGTTTAGAACAGCTTAAAGAGATTCTCCAAATCAGTTCTTAGTGTAGAAAAGGTAGCAAAGATCCGGGAAATCCTTAATTCGAGTTACGATCACATGAAACACTGTATGAATCCTATATTGTTTACTTAAAGGAGACTAGAGTGGTAAATGTGTGATATACAAGGCAGAATACCATTGAAATAGAGAAAGAAACACGTTCGGCAGCTTTGGAAAGCCTTACACTTCGCTGAAATGTAGTACTACACTCTATTACACCGTTGAGAGACAATTTTCCCCAGCTGCCTCATTTCATTACAGTGTGTAAGAAGTTGTTTGATAAACTGGGCAAAGATTATACTTGTACCAGAAGGCAGAATATAGGAAACAGGATGAAAACACGGATAATTCAGCGAAAATGACTGTAAACAGATGAGAACTCGTTTAGAACAGCTGAATGAGATTCTCCAAGGCAATTCTTAGTGTAAAAAAGGTAGCTAAGATCCGGGAAATCCTGCATTCGAGTTAAGATCACATGAAACACTGTATGAATCCTATATTCTTTACTTAAAGGAGACTAGAGTGGTAAATGTGTGTCATACAAGGCAGTATACCATTGAAGTAGAGAAAGTAACGCGTTCGGAACTTTGGAAAGCCTTACACTTCACTGAAATGTGGTACTACACTCTATAACACAGTTGAGAGACAATGTTCCCGAGCTGCCTCAGTTCATAACAGTGTGTAGGAAGTTGTTGGAAAAAGTGGGCAAATATTATACTTGTACCAGAAGCAGAATATAGGAAAAAGCGTGAAAACATGGATAATTCAGAGAAAATGACTGTAAACAGATGAGAACTCTTTTAGGACAGCTTAAAGAGATTCTCCAAGTAAGTTCTTAGTGTAGAAAAGGTAGCTAAGATCCGAAAAATACTTAATTCGAGTTAAGATCACATGAAACACTGTATGATTCCTATATTGTTTACTTAAAGGAGACTAGAGTGTTAAATGCGTGATAATAAGGAAGAATACCATTGAAATAGAGAAAGAAACACGTTTGGCATCTTTGGAAAGCCTTACATTTCACTGAAATTTACTACTACACTCTATAACACAGTTGAGAGACAATGTTCCAGAGCTGCCTCAGTTCATAACAGTGTGTAGGAAGTTGTTGGAAAAAGTGGGCAAATATTATACTTGTACCAGAAGCAGAATATAGGAAAAAGCGTGGAACCATGGATAATTCAGAGAAAATGACTGTAAACAGATGAGAACTCTTTTAGAACAGCTTAAAGCGATTCTCCAAGTAAGTTCTTAGTGTAGAAAAGGTAGCTAAGATCCGAAAAATACTTAATTCGAGTTAAGATTACATGAAACACTGTATGATTCCTATATTGTTTACTTAAAGGAGACTAGAGTGTTAAATGCGTGGTATATAAGGAAGAATACCATTGAAATAGAGAAAGAAACACGTTCGGCAGCTTTGGAAAGCCTTACATTTCACTGAAATGTAGTACTACACTCTACAACACAGTTGAGAGACAATGTTCTCGAGCTGCCTCAGTTCATAACAGTGTGTAGGAAGTTGTTTGATAAAGTGGGCAAAGATTATACTTGTACCAGAAGGCAGAATATAGGAAACAGGATGAAAACACGGATAATTCAGAGAAAATGACTGTAAACAGATGAGAACTCGTTTAGAACAGCTTAAAGCGATTCTCCAAGTAAATTCTTAGTGTAAAAAAGGTAGCTAAGATCCGAAAAATACTTAATTCGAGTTAAGATCACATGAAACACTGTATGATTCCTATATTGTTTACTTAAAGGAGACTAGAGTGGTAAATGTCTGTCATACAAGGCAGTATACCATTGAAATAGAGAAAGAAACACGTTCAGCAGCTTTGGAAAGCCTTACACTTCACTGAAATGTAGTACTACACTCTATTACAGCGTTGAGAGACAATTTTCCCCAGCTGCCTCAGTTCATAACAGTGTGTAAGAAGTTGTTTGATAAACTGGGCAAAGATTATACTTGTACCAGAAGGCAGAATATAGGAAACAGGATGAAAACACGGATAATTCAGCGAAAATGACTGTAAACAGATGAGAACTCGTTTAGAACAGCTGAAAGAGATTCTCCAAGGCAATTCTTAGTGTAAAAAAGGTAGCTAAGATCCGGGAAATCCTGCATTCGAGTTAAGATCACATGAAACACTGTATGAATCCTATATTCTTTACTTAAAGGAGACTAGAGTGGTAAATGTGTGTCATACAAGGCAGTATACCATTGAAGTAGAGAAAGAAACACGTTCGGCAGCTTTGGAAAGCCTTACACTTCACTGAAATGTGGTACTACACTCTATAACACAGTTGAGAGACAATGTTCCCGAGCTGCCTCAGTTCATAACAGTGTGTAGGAAGTTGTTGGAAAAAGTGGGCAAATATTATACTTGTACCAGAAGCAGAATATAGGAAAAAGCGTGAAAACATGGATAATTCAGAGAAAATGACTGTAAACAGATGAGAACTCTTTTAGGACAGCTTAAAGAGATTCTCCAAGTAAGTTCTTAGTGTAGAAAAGGTAGCTAAGATCCGAAAAATACTTAATTCGAGTTAAGATCACATGAAACACTGTATGATTCCTATATTGTTTACTTAAAGGAGACTAGAGTGTTAAATGCGTGATAATAAGGAAGAATACCATTGAAATAGAGAAAGAAACACGTTTGGCATCTTTGGAAAGCCTTACTTTTCACTGAAATTTACTACTACACACTATAACACAGTTGAGAGACAATGTTCCCGAGCTGCCTCAGTACATAACAGTGTGAAGGAAGTTGTTTGATAAAGTGGGCAAAGATTATCCTTGTACCAGAAGCAGAATATAGGAAACTGCATGAAAACATGGATAATTCAGAGAAAATGACTGTAAACAGATGATAACTCGTTCAGAACAGCTGAAAGAGATTCTGCAAGTCAATTGTTAGTGTAGAAAAGGTAGCTAAGATAAGGGAAATCCTTAATTCGAGTTAAGATCACATGAAACACTGTATGATTCCTATATTGTTTACTTAAAGGAGACTAGAGTGTTAAATGCGTGATATATAAGGAAGAATACCATTGAAATAGAGAAAGAAACACGTTCGGCAGCTTTGGAAAGCCTTACATTTCACTGAAATGTAGTACTACACTCTATAACACAGTTGAGAGACAATGTTCTCGAGCTGCCTCAGTTCATAACAGTGTGTAGGAAGTTGTTTGATAAAGTGGGCAAAGACTATACTTGTACCAGAAGGCAGAATATAGGAAAGAGGATGAAAACATGGATAATTCAGAGAAAATGTCTGTAAACAGATGAGAACTCTTTTAGAACAGCTGAAAGAGATTCTCCAAGTCAATTTTTAGTGTAGAAAAGTAGCTAAGATCCGGGAAATCCTTAATTCGAGTTAAGATCACATGAAACACTGTATGATTCCTATATTCTTTACTTAAAGGAGACTAGAATGGTAAATGTGTGTCATACAAAGCAGTATACCATTGAAATAGAGAAAGAAACACTTTCGGCAGCTTTGGAACGCCATACACTTCACTGAAATGTAGTACTACAGTCTATAACACAGTTGAGAGACAATGTTCCCGAGCTGCCTCTGTTCATAACAGTGTGTAGGAAGTTGTTTGTATATGTGGGCAAAGCTTATATATGGACAAGAAGGCAGAATATAGGAAACTACATGAAAACATGAATAATTCAGAGAAAATGACTGTAAACAGATGAGAACTCGTTTAGAACACCTTAAAGAGATTCTCCAAGTCAGTTCTTAGTGTAGAAAAGGTAGCCAAGATCCGGGAAATCCTTAATTCGAGTTAAGATCACATGAAGCACTGTATGAATCCTATATTGTTTACTTAAAGGAGACTAGAGGGGTAAATGTGTGTCATACAAGGCAGTATACCATTGAAGTAGAGAAAGAAACACGTTCAGCAGCTTTGGAAAGCCATACACTTCACTGAAATGTAGTACTAGACTCTATAACACAGTTGAGAGACAATGTTCCTGAGCTGCCTCAGTTCATAAGAGTGTGTAGGAAGTTGTTTGATAAAGTGGGCAAAGATTATACTTGTACCAGAAGCAGCATATAGGAAACTGCATGAAAACATGGATAATTCAGGGACAAAGACAGTAAACAGATGAGAACTTTTTTAGAACAGCTTAAAGAGATTCTCCAAGTAAGTTCTTAGTGTAGAAAAGGTAGCTAAGATCCGGGAAATGCTTAATTCGAGTTAACATCACATGAAACACTGTATGAAGCCTATATTGTTTACTTAAAGGAGACTAGAGTGGTATATGTGTGATATACAAGGCAGAATATCATTGAAATAGAGAAAGAAAGATGTTCGGCAGCTTTGGAAAGCCTTACACTTCACTGAAATGTAGTACTACCCTCTATAACACAGTTGAGAGACAATGTTCCCCAGCTGCCTCAGATCATAACAGTGTGTAGGAAGTTGTTTGATAAAGTGGGCAAAGATTATAGTTGTAACAGAAGGCAGAATATAGGAAACAGGATGAAAACATGGATAATTCAGAGAAAATGACTGTAAACTGATGAGAACTCCTTTAGAACAGCTGAAAGAGATTCTCCAAGTCAATTCTTAGTGTAGAAAAGAAGCTAAGATCCGGGAAATCCTTAATTCGAGTTAAGATCACATGAAACACTGTATGATTCCTATATTCTTTACTTAAAAAAGACTAGAATGGTAAATGTGTGTCATACAAAGCAGTATACCATTGAAATAGAGAAAGAAACACTTTCGGCAGCTTTGGAAAGCCATACACTTCACTGAAATGTAGTACTACAGTTATTAACACAGTTGAGAGACAATGTTCCCGAGCTGCCTCTGTTCATAACAGTGTGTAGGAAGTTGTTTGTATATGTGGGCAAAGCTTATACATGGACTAGAAGGGAGAATATAGGAAACTACATGAAAACATGAATAATTCAGAGGAAATAATTGTAAACAGATGAGAACTCGTTTAGAGCAGCTAAAAGAGATTCTCCAAATCAGTTCTAAGTGTAGAAAAGGTAGCTAAGATCCGGGAAATCCTTAATTCGAGTTAAGATCACATGAAACACTGTATGAATCCTATATTGTTTACTTAAAGGAGAGTAGACTGGTAAATGTGTGATATACAAGGCAGAATATCATTGAAATAGAGAAAGAAACACGTTCGGCAGCTTTGGAAAGCCTTACACTTCACTGAAATGTAGTACTACACTCTATAACACAGTTGAGAGACAATGTTCCCCAGCTGCCTCAGTTCATAACAGTGTGTAGGAAGTTGTTTGATAAATTGGGCAAAGATTATACTTGTACCAGAAGGCAGAATATAGGAAACAGGATGAAAACATGGATAATTCAGAGAAAATGACTGTAAACAGATGAGAACTCGTTTAGACCAGCTGAAAGAGATTCTCCAAGTCAATTCTTAGTGTAGAAAAGTAGCTAAGATCCAGGAAATCCTTAATTCGAGTTAAGATCACATGAAACACTGTATGATTCCTATATTCTTTACTTAAAGGAGACTAGAATGGTAAATGTGTGTCATACAAAGCAGTATACCATTGAAATAGAGAAAGAAACAGTTTCAGCAGCTTTGGAAAGCCATACACTTCACTGAAATGTAGTACTACAGTCTATAACACAGTTGAGAGACAATGTTCCCGAGCTGCCTCTGTTCATAACAGTGTGTAGGAAGTTGTTTGTATATGTGGGCAAAGCCTATACATGGACTAGAAGGCAGAATATAGGAAACTACATGAAAACATGAATAATTCAGAGAAAATAATTGTAAACAGATGAGAACTCATTTAGAGCAGCTTAAAGAGATTCTCCAAATCAGTTCTTAGTGTAGAAAAGGTAGCTAAGATCCGGGAAATCCTTAATTCGAGTTAAGATCACATGAAACACTGTATGAATTCTATATTGTTTACTTAAAGGAGACTAGAGTGGTAAATGTGTGATATACAAGGCAGAATATCATTGAAATAGAGAAAGAAACACGTTCGGTAGCTTTGGAAAGCGTTACACTTCACTGAAATGCAGTACTACACTCTATAACACAGTTAAGAGACAATGTTCCCCAGCTGCCTCAGTTCATAACAGTGTGTAGTAAGTTGTTTGATAAAGTGGGCAAAGACTATACTTGTACCAGAAGGCAGAATATAGGAAAGAGGATGAAAACATGGATAATTCAGAGAAAATGTCTGTAAACAGATGAGAACTCTTTTAGAACAGCTGAAAGAGATTCTCCAAGTCAATTTTTAGTGTAGAAAAGTAGCTAAGATCCGGGAAATCCTTAATTCGAGTTAAGATCACATGAAACACTGTATGATTCCTATATTCTTTACTTAAAGGAGACTAGAATGGTAAATGTGTGTCATACAAAGCAGTATACCATTGAAATAGAGAAAGAAACACTTTCGGCAGCTTTGGAACGCCATACACTTCACTGAAATGTAGTACTACAGTCTATAACACAGTTGAGAGACAATGTTCCCGAGCTGCCTCTGTTCATAACAATGTGTAGGAAGTTGTTTGTATATGTGGGCAAAGCTTATACAGGGACTAGAAGGCAGAATATAGGAAACTACATGAAAACATGAATAATTCAGAGAAAATAATTGTAAACAGATGAGAACTCGTTTAGAGCAGCTTAAAGAGATTCTCTAAATCAGTTCTTAGTGTAGAAAAGGTAGCTAACATCCGGGAAATCATTAATTCGAGTTAAGATCACATGAAACATTGTATGAATCCTATATTGTTCACTTAAAGGAGACTAGAGTGGTAAATGTGTGATATACAAGACAGAATATGATTGAAATAGAGAAAGAAACACGTTCGGCAGCTTTGGAAAGCCTTAAACTTCACTGAAATGTAGTACTACACTCTATAACACAGTTAAGAGACAATGTTCCCCAGCTGCCTCAGTTCATAACAGTGTGTAGTAAGTTGTTTGATAAAGTGGGCAAAGACTATACTTGTACCAGAAGCAGCATATAGGAAACTGCATGAAAACATGGATAATTCAGGGAAAAAGACAGTAAACAGATGAGAACTTTTTTAGAACAGCTTAAAGAGATTCTCCAAGTAAGTTCTTAGTGTAGAAAAGGTAGCTAAGATCCGGGAAATGCTTAATTCGAGTTAAGATCACATGAAACACTGTATGAATCCTATATTGTTTACTTAAAGGAGACTAGAGTGGTAAATGTGTGATATACAAGGCAGAATATCATTGAAATAGAGAAAGAAAGACGTTCGGCAGCTTTGGAAAGCCTTACACTTCACTGAAATGTAGTACTACCCTCTATAACACAGTTGAGAGACAATGTTCCCCAGCTGCCTCAGATCATAACAGTGTGTAGGAAGTTGTTTGATAAAGTGGCCAAAGATTATACTTGTAACAGAAGGCAGAATATAGGAAACAGGATG
The DNA here is from genome assembly GCF_964339955.1 of Pipistrellus hanaki. NCBI lineage: Eukaryota > Metazoa > Chordata > Mammalia > Chiroptera > Vespertilionidae > Pipistrellus > Pipistrellus hanaki. Next base: position 91,932,204 of record NC_140505.1, on the reverse strand, counting down.
AAAACATGGATAATTCAGAGAAAATGACAGTAAACCGATGAGAACTCCTTTAGAACAGCTGAAAGAGATTCTCCAAATGAGTTCTTAGTGTAGAAAAGGTAGCTAAGATCCGGGAATTCCTTCATTCGAGTTAAGTTTACATGAAACACTGTATGAATCCTATATTGTTTACTTAAAGGAGACTGGAGTGGTAAATGTGTGATATACAAGGCAGAATATCATTGAAATAGAGAAAGAAACACGTTCGGTAGCTTTGGAAAGCCTTACACTTCACTGAAATGTAGTACTACACTCTATAACACAGTTAAGAGACAATGTTCCCCAGGTGCCTCAGTTCATAACAGTGTGTAGTAAGTTGTTTGATAAAGTGGGCAAAGACTATACTTGTACCAGAAGGCAGAATATAGGAAAGAGGATGAAAACATGGATAATTCAGAGAAAATGACTGTAAACAGATGAGAACTCTTTTAGAACAGCTGAAAGAGATTCTCCAAGTCAATTCTTAGTGTAGAAAAGTAGCTAAGATCCGGGAAATCCTTAATTCGAGTTAAGATCACAGGAAACACTGTATGATTCCTATATTCTTTACTTAAAGGAGACTAGAATGGTAAATGTGTGTCATACAAAGCAGTATACCATTGAAATAGAGAAAGAAACAATTTCGGCAGCTTTGGAAAGCCATACACTTCACTGACATGTAGTAGTACAGTCTATAACACAGTTGAGAGACAATGTTCCCGAGCTGCCTCTGTTCATAACAGTGTGTAGGAAGTTGTTTTTATATGTGGGCAAAGCTTATACAGGGACTAGAAGGCAGAATATAGGAAACTACATGAAAACATGAATAATTCAGAGAAAATGACTGTAAACAGATGAGAACTCGTTTAGAACAGCTTAAATAGATTCTCCAAGTCAATTCTTAGTGTAGAAAAGTAGCTAAGATCCGGGAAATACTTAATTCGAGTTAAGATCACATGAAACACTGTATGATTCCTATATTCTTTACTTAAAGGAGACTAGAATGGTAAATGTGTGTCATACAAAGCAGTATACCATTGAAATAGAGAAAGAAACAGTTTCAGCAGCTTTGGAAAGCCATACACTTCACTGAAATGTAGTACTACAGTCTATAACACAGTTGAGAGACAATGTTCCCGAGCTGCCTCTGTTCATAACAGTGTGTAGGAAGTTGTTTGTATATGTGGGCAAAGCTTATACATGGACTAGAAGGCAGAATATAGGAAACTACATGAAAACATGAATAATTCAGAGAAAATAATTGTAAACAGATGAGAACTCATTTAGAGCAGCTTAAAGAGATTCTCCAAATCAGTTCTTAGTGTAGAAAAGGTAGCTAAGATCCGGGAAATCCTTAATTCGAGTTAAGATCACATGAAACACTGTATGAATTCTATATTGTTTACTTAAAGGAGACTAGAGTGGTAAATGTGTGATATACAAGGCAGAATATCATTGAAATAGAGAAAGAAACACGTTCGGTAGCTTTGGAAAGCGTTACACTTCACTGAAATGCAGTACTACACTCTATAACACAGTTAAGAGACAATGTTCCCCAGCTGCCTCAGTTCATAACAGTGTGTAGTAAGTTGTTTGATAAAGTGGGAAAAGACTATACTTGTACCAGAAGGCAGAATATAGGAAAGAGGATGAAAACATGGATAATTCAGAGAAAATGTCTGTAAACAGATGAGAACTCTTTTAGAACAGCTGAAAGAGATTCTCCAAGTCAATTTTTAGTGTAGAAAAGTAGCTAAGATCCGGGAAATCCTTAATTCGAGTTAAGATCACATGAAACACTGTATGATTCCTATATTCTTTACTTAAAGGAGACTAGAATGGTAAATGTGTGTCATACAAAGCAGTATACCATTGAAATAGAGAAAGAAACACTTTCGGCAGCTTTGGAACGCCATACACTTCACTGAAATGTAGTACTACAGTCTATAACACAGTTGAGAGACAATGTTCCCGAGCTGCCTCTGTTCATAACAATGTGTAGGAAGTTGTTTGTATATGTGGGCAAAGCTTATACAGGGACTAGAAGGCAGAATATAGGAAACTACATGAAAACATGAATAATTCAGAGAAAATAATTGTAAACAGATGAGAACTCGTTTAGAGCAGCTTAAAGATATTCTCTAAATCAGTTCTTAGTGTAGAAAAGGTAGCTAACATCCGGGAAATCATTAATTCGAGTTAAGATCACATGAAACATTGTATGAATCCTATATTGTTCACTTAAAGGAGACTAGAGTGGTAAATGTGTGATATACAAGACAGAATATGATTGAAATAGAGAAAGAAACACGTTCGGCAGCTTTGGAAAGCCTTAAACTTCACTGAAATGTAGTACTACACTCTATAACACAGTTAAGAGACAATGTTCCCCAGCTGCCTCAGTTCATAACAGTGTGTAGTAAGTTGTTTGATAAAGTGGGCAAAGACTATACTTGTACCAGAAGCAGCATATAGGAAACTGCATGAAAACATGGATAATTCAGGGAAAAAGACAGTAAACAGATGAGAACTTTTTTAGAACAGCTTAAAGAGATTCTCCAAGTAAGTTCTTAGTGTAGAAAAGGTAGCTAAGATCCGGGAAATGCTTAATTCGAGTTAAGATCACATGAAACACTGTATGAATCCTATATTGTTTACTTAAAGGAGACTAGAGTGGTAAATGTGTGATATACAAGGCAGAATATCATTGAAATAGAGAAAGAAAGACGTTCGGCAGCTTTGGAAAGCCTTACACTTCACTGAAATGTAGTACTACCCTCTATAACACAGTTGAGAGACAATGTTCCCCAGCTGCCTCAGATCATAACAGTGTGTAGGAAGTTGTTTGATAAAGTGGCCAAAGATTATACTTGTAACAGAAGGCAGAATATAGGAAACAGGATGAAAACATGGATAATTCAGAGAAAATGACAGTAAACCGATGAGAACTCCTTTAGAACAGCTGAAAGAGATTCTCCAAATGAGTTCTTAGTGTAGAAAAGGTAGCTAAGATCCGGGAATTCCTTCATTCGAGTTAAGTTTACATGAAACACTGTATGAATCCTATATTGTTTACTTAAAGGAGACTGGAGTGGTAAATGTGTGATATACAAGGCAGAATATCATTGAAATAGAGAAAGAAACACGTTCGGTAGCTTTGGAAAGCGTTACACTTCACTGAAATGTAGTACTACACTCTATAACACAGTTAAGAGACAATGTTCCCCAGGTGCCTCAGTTCATAACAGTGTGTAGTAAGTTGTTTGATAAAGTGGGCAAAGACTATACTTGTACCAGAAGGCAGAATATAGGAAAGAGGATGAAAACATGGATAATTCAGAGAAAATGACTGTAAACAGATGAGAACTCTTTTAGAACAGCTGAAAGAGATTCTCCAAGTCAATTCTTAGTGTAGAAAAGTAGCTAAGATCCGGGAAATCCTTAATTCGAGTTAAGATCACAGGAAACACTGTATGATTCCTATATTCTTTACTTAAAGGAGACTAGAATGGTAAATGTGTGTCATACAAAGCAGTATACCATTGAAATAGAGAAAGAAACAATTTCGGCAGCTTTGGAAAGCCATACACTTCACTGACATGTAGTAGTACAGTCTATAACACAGTTGAGAGACAATGTTCCCGAGCTGCCTCTGTTCATAACAGTGTGTAGGAAGTTGTTTTTATATGTGGGCAAAGCTTATACAGGGACTAGAAGGCAGAATATAGGAAACTACATGAAAACATGAATAATTCAGAGAAAATGACTGTAAACAGATGAGAACTCGTTTAGAACAGCTTAAATAGATTCTCCAAGTCAATTCTTAGTGTAGAAAAGTAGCTAAGATCCAGGAAATCCTTAATTCGAGTTAAGATCACATGAAACACTGTATGATTCCTATATTCTTTACTTAAAGGAGACTAGAATGGTAAATGTGTGTCATACAAAGCAGTATACCATTGAAATAGAGAAAGAAACAGTTTCAGCAGCTTTGGAAAGCCATACACTTCACTGAAATGTAGTACTACAGTCTATAACACAGTTGAGAGACAATGTTCCCGAGCTGCCTCTGTTCATAACAGTGTGTAGGAAGTTGTTTGTATATGTGGGCAAAGCCTATACATGGACTAGAAGGCAGAATATAGGAAACTACATGAAAACATGAATAATTCAGAGAAAATAATTGTAAACAGATGAGAACTCATTTAGAGCAGCTTAAAGAGATTCTCCAAATCAGTTCTTAGTGTAGAAAAGGTAGCTAAGATCCGGGAAATCCTTAATTCGAGTTAAGATCACATGAAACACTGTATGAATTCTATATTGTTTACTTAAAGGAGACTAGAGTGGTAAATGTGTGATATACAAGGCAGAATATCATTGAAATAGAGAAAGAAACACGTTCGGTAGCTTTGGAAAGCGTTACACTTCACTGAAATGCAGTACTACACTCTATAACACAGTTAAGAGACAATGTTCCCCAGCTGCCTCAGTTCATAACAGTGTGTAGTAAGTTGTTTGATAAAGTGGGCAAAGACTATACTTGTACCAGAAGGCAGAATATAGGAAAGAGGATGAAAACATGGATAATTCAGAGAAAATGTCTGTAAACAGATGAGAACTCTTTTAGAACAGCTGAAAGAGATTCTCCAAGTCAATTTTTAGTGTAGAAAAGTAGCTAAGATCCGGGAAATCCTTAATTCGAGTTAAGATCACATGAAACACTGTATGATTCCTATATTCTTTACTTAAAGGAGACTAGAATGGTAAATGTGTGTCATACAAAGCAGTATACCATTGAAATAGAGAAAGAAACACTTTCGGCAGCTTTGGAACGCCATACACTTCACTGAAATGTAGTACTACAGTCTATAACACAGTTGAGAGACAATGTTCCCGAGCTGCCTCTGTTCATAACAATGTGTAGGAAGTTGTTTGTATATGTGGGCAAAGCTTATACAGGGACTAGAAGGCAGAATATAGGAAACTACATGAAAACATGAATAATTCAGAGAAAATAATTGTAAACAGATGAGAACTCGTTTAGAGCAGCTTAAAGAGATTCTCTAAATCAGTTCTTAGTGTAGAAAAGGTAGCTAACATCCGGGAAATCATTAATTCGAGTTAAGATCACATGAAACATTGTATGAATCCTATATTGTTCACTTAAAGGAGACTAGAGTGGTAAATGTGTGATATACAAGACAGAATATGATTGAAATAGAGAAAGAAACACGTTCGGCAGCTTTGGAAAGCCTTAAACTTCACTGAAATGTAGTACTACACTCTATAACACAGTTAAGAGACAATGTTCCCCAGCTGCCTCAGTTCATAACAGTGTGTAGTAAGTTGTTTGATAAAGTGGGCAAAGACTATACTTGTACCAGAAGCAGCATATAGGAAACTGCATGAAAACATGGATAATTCAGGGAAAAAGACAGTAAACAGATGAGAACTTTTTTAGAACAGCTTAAAGAGATTCTCCAAGTAAGTTCTTAGTGTAGAAAAGGTAGCTAAGATCCGGGAAATGCTTAATTCGAGTTAAGATCACATGAAACACTGTATGAATCCTATATTGTTTACTTAAAGGAGACTAGAGTGGTAAATGTGTGATATACAAGGCAGAATATCATTGAAATAGAGAAAGAAAGACGTTCGGCAGCTTTGGAAAGCCTTACACTTCACTGAAATGTAGTACTACCCTCTATAACACAGTTGAGAGACAATGTTCCCCAGCTGCCTCAGATCATAACAGTGTGTAGGAAGTTGTTTGATAAAGTGGCCAAAGATTATACTTGTAACAGAAGGCAGAATATAGGAAACAGGATGAAAACATGGATAATTCAGAGAAAATGACAGTAAACCGATGAGAACTCCTTTAGAACAGCTGAAAGAGATTCTCCAAATGAGTTCTTAGTGTAGAAAAGGTAGCTAAGATCCGGGAATTCCTTCATTCGAGTTAAGTTTACATGAAACACTGTATGAATCCTATATTGTTTACTTAAAGGAGACTGGAGTGGTAAATGTGTGATATACAAGGCAGAATATCATTGAAATAGAGAAAGAAACACGTTCGGTAGCTTTGGAAAGCCTTACACTTCACTGAAATGTAGTACTACACTCTATAACACAGTTAAGAGACAATGTTCCCCAGGTGCCTCAGTTCATAACAGTGTGTAGTAAGTTGTTTGATAAAGTGGGCAAAGACTATACTTGTACCAGAAGGCAGAATATAGGAAAGAGGATGAAAACATGGATAATTCAGAGAAAATGACTGTAAACAGATGAGAACTCTTTTAGAACAGCTGAAAGAGATTCTCCAAGTCAATTCTTAGTGTAGAAAAGTAGCTAAGATCCGGGAAATCCTTAATTCGAGTTAAGATCACAGGAAACACTGTATGATTCCTATATTCTTTACTTAAAGGAGACTAGAATGGTAAATGTGTGTCATACAAAGCAGTATACCATTGAAATAGAGAAAGAAACAATTTCGGCAGCTTTGGAAAGCCATACACTTCACTGACATGTAGTAGTACAGTCTATAACACAGTTGAGAGACAATGTTCCCGAGCTGCCTCTGTTCATAACAGTGTGTAGGAAGTTGTTTTTATATGTGGGCAAAGCTTATACAGGGACTAGAAGGCAGAATATAGGAAACTACATGAAAACATGAATAATTCAGAGAAAATGACTGTAAACAGATGAGAACTCGTTTAGAACAGCTTAAATAGATTCTCCAAGTCAATTCTTAGTGTAGAAAAGTAGCTAAGATCCGGGAAATACTTAATTCGAGTTAAGATCACATGAATCACTGTATGATTCCTATATTCTTTACTTAAAGGAGACTAGAATGGTAAATGTGTGTCATACAAAGCAGTATACCATTGAAATAGAGAAAGAAACAGTTTCAGCAGCTTTGGAAAGCCATACACTTCACTGAAATGTAGTACTACAGTCTATAACACAGTTGAGAGACAATGTTCCCGAGCTGCCTCTGTTCATAACAGTGTGTAGGAAGTTGTTTGTATATGTGGGCAAAGCTTATACATGGACTAGAAGGCAGAATATAGGAAACTACATGAAAACATGAATAATTCAGAGAAAATAATTGTAAACAGATGAGAACTCATTTAGAGCAGCTTAAAGAGATTCTCCAAATCAGTTCTTAGTGTAGAAAAGGTAGCTAAGATCCGGGAAATCCTTAATTCGAGTTAAGATCACATGAAACACTGTATGAATTCTATATTGTTTACTTAAAGGAGACTAGAGTGGTAAATGTGTGATATACAAGGCAGAATATCATTGAAATAGAGAAAGAAACACGTTCGGTAGCTTTGGAAAGCGTTACACTTCACTGAAATGCAGTACTACACTCTATAACACAGTTAAGAGACAATGTTCCCCAGCTGCCTCAGTTCATAACAGTGTGTAGTAAGTTGTTTGATAAAGTGGGAAAAGACTATACTTGTACCAGAAGGCAGAATATAGGAAAGAGGATGAAAACATGGATAATTCAGAGAAAATGTCTGTAAACAGATGAGAACTCTTTTAGAACAGCTGAAAGAGATTCTCCAAGTCAATTTTTAGTGTAGAAAAGTAGCTAAGATCCGGGAAATCCTTAATTCGAGTTAAGATCACATGAAACACTGTATGATTCCTATATTCTTTACTTAAAGGAGACTAGAATGGTAAATGTGTGTCATACAAAGCAGTATACCATTGAAATAGAGAAAGAAACACTTTCGGCAGCTTTGGAACGCCATACACTTCACTGAAATGTAGTACTACAGTCTATAACACAGTTGAGAGACAATGTTCCCGAGCTGCCTCTGTTCATAACAATGTGTAGGAAGTTGTTTGTATATGTGGGCAAAGCTTATACAGGGACTAGAAGGCAGAATATAGGAAACTACATGAAAACATGAATAATTCAGAGAAAATAATTGTAAACAGATGAGAACTCGTTTAGAGCAGCTTAAAGATATTCTCTAAATCAGTTCTTAGTGTAGAAAAGGTAGCTAACATCCGGGAAATCATTAATTCGAGTTAAGATCACATGAAACATTGTATGAATCCTATATTGTTCACTTAAAGGAGACTAGAGTGGTAAATGTGTGATATACAAGACAGAATATGATTGAAATAGAGAAAGAAACACGTTCGGCAGCTTTGGAAAGCCTTAAACTTCACTGAAATGTAGTACTACACTCTATAACACAGTTAAGAGACAATGTTCCCCAGCTGCCTCAGTTCATAACAGTGTGTAGTAAGTTGTTTGATAAAGTGGGCAAAGACTATACTTGTACCAGAAGCAGCATATAGGAAACTGCATGAAAACATGGATAATTCAGGGAAAAAGACAGTAAACAGATGAGAACTTTTTTAGAACAGCTTAAAGAGATTCTCCAAGTAAGTTCTTAGTGTAGAAAAGGTAGCTAAGATCCGGGAAATGCTTAATTCGAGTTAAGATCACATGAAACACTGTATGAATCCTATATTGTTTACTTAAAGGAGACTAGAGTGGTAAATGTGTGATATACAAGGCAGAATATCATTGAAATAGAGAAAGAAAGACGTTCGGCAGCTTTGGAAAGCCTTACACTTCACTGAAATGTAGTACTACCCTCTATAACACAGTTGAGAGACAATGTTCCCCAGCTGCCTCAGATCATAACAGTGTGTAGGAAGTTGTTTGATAAAGTGGCCAAAGATTATACTTGTAACAGAAGGCAGAATATAGGAAACAGGATGAAAACATGGATAATTCAGAGAAAATGACAGTAAACCGATGAGAACTCCTTTAGAACAGCTGAAAGAGATTCTCCAAATGAGTTCTTAGTGTAGAAAAGGTAGCTAAGATCCGGGAATTCCTTCATTCGAGTTAAGTTTACATGAAACACTGTATGAATCCTATATTGTTTACTTAAAGGAGACTGGAGTGGTAAATGTGTGATATACAAGGCAGAATATCATTGAAATAGAGAAAGAAACACGTTCGGTAGCTTTGGAAAGCGTTACACTTCACTGAAATGTAGTACTACACTCTATAACACAGTTAAGAGACAATGTTCCCCAGGTGCCTCAGTTCATAACAGTGTGTAGTAAGTTGTTTGATAAAGTGGGCAAAGACTATACTTGTACCAGAAGGCAGAATATAGGAAAGAGGATGAAAACATGGATAATTCAGAGAAAATGACTGTAAACAGATGAGAACTCTTTTAGAACAGCTGAAAGAGATTCTCCAAGTCAATTCTTAGTGTAGAAAAGTAGCTAAGATCCGGGAAATCCTTAATTCGAGTTAAGATCACAGGAAACACTGTATGATTCCTATATTCTTTACTTAAAGGAGACTAGAATGGTAAATGTGTGTCATACAAAGCAGTATACCATTGAAATAGAGAAAGAAACAATTTCGGCAGCTTTGGAAAGCCATACACTTCACTGACATGTAGTAGTACAGTCTATAACACAGTTGAGAGACAATGTTCCCGAGCTGCCTCTGTTCATAACAGTGTGTAGGAAGTTGTTTTTATATGTGGGCAAAGCTTATACAGGGACTAGAAGGCAGAATATAGGAAACTACATGAAAACATGAATAATTCAGAGAAAATGACTGTAAACAGATGAGAACTCGTTTAGAACAGCTTAAATAGATTCTCCAAGTCAATTCTTAGTGTAGAAAAGTAGCTAAGATCCGGGAAATCCTTAATTCGAGTTAAGATCACATGAAACACTGTATGATTCCTATATTCTTTACTTAAAGGAGACTAGAATGGTAAATGTGTGTCATACAAAGCAGTATACCATTGAAATAGAGAAAGAAACAGTTTCAGCAGCTTTGGAAAGCCATACACTTCACTGAAATGTAGTACTACAGTCTATAACACAGTTGAGAGACAATGTTCCCGAGCTGCCTCTGTTCATAACAGTGTGTAGGAAGTTGTTTGTATATGTGGGCAAAGCTTATACATGGACTAGAAGGCAGAATATAGGAAACTACATGAAAACATGAATAATTCAGAGAAAATAATTGTAAACAGATGAGAACTCATTTAGAGCAGCTTAAAGAGATTCTCCAAATCAGTTCTTAGTGTAGAAAAGGTAGCTAAGATCCGGGAAATCCTTAATTCGAGTTAAGATCACATGAAACACTGTATGAATTCTATATTGTTTACTTAAAGGAGACTAGAGTGGTAAATGTGTGATATACAAGGCAGAATATCATTGAAATAGAGAAAGAAACACGTTCGGTAGCTTTGGAAAGCGTTACACTTCACTGAAATGCAGTACTACACTCTATAACACAGTTAAGAGACAATGTTCCCCAGCTGCCTCAGTTCATAACAGTGTGTAGTAAGTTGTTTGATAAAGTGGGCAAAGACTATACTTGTACCAGAAGGCAGAATATAGGAAAGAGGATGAAAACATGGATAATTCAGAGAAAATGTCTGTAAACAGATGAGAACTCTTTTAGAACAGCTGAAAGAGATTCTCCAAGTCAATTTTTAGTGTAGAAAAGTAGCTAAGATCCGGGAAATCCTTAATTCGAGTTAAGATCACATGAAACACTGTATGATTCCTATATTCTTTACTTAAAGGAGACTAGAATGGTAAATGTGTGTCATACAAAGCAGTATACCATTGAAATAGAGAAAGAAACACTTTCGGCAGCTTTGGAACGCCATACACTTCACTGAAATGTAGTACTACAGTCTATAACACAGTTGAGAGACAATGTTCCCGAGCTGCCTCTGTTCATAACAATGTGTAGGAAGTTGTTTGTATATGTGGGCAAAGCTTATACAGGGACTAGAAGGCAGAATATAGGAAACTACATGAAAACATGAATAATTCAGAGAAAATAATTGTAAACAGATGAGAACTCGTTTAGAGCAGCTTAAAGAGATTCTCTAAATCAGTTCTTAGTGTAGAAAAGGTAGCTAACATCCGGGAAATCATTAATTCGAGTTAAGATCACATGAAACATTGTATGAATCCTATATTGTTCACTTAAAGGAGACTAGAGTGGTAAATGTGTGATATACAAGACAGAATATGATTGAAATAGAGAAAGAAACACGTTCGGCAGCTTTGGAAAGCCTTAAACTTCACTGAAATGTAGTACTACACTCTATAACACAGTTAAGAGACAATGTTCCCCAGCTGCCTCAGTTCATAACAGTGTGTAGTAAGTTGTTTGATAAAGTGGGCAAAGACTATACTTGTACCAGAAGCAGCATATAGGAAACTGCATGAAAACATGGATAATTCAGGGAAAAAGACAGTAAACAGATGAGAACTTTTTTAGAACAGCTTAAAGAGATTCTCCAAGTAAGTTCTTAGTGTAGAAAAGGTAGCTAAGATCCGGGAAATGCTTAATTCGAGTTAAGATCACATGAAACACTGTATGAATCCTATATTGTTTACTTAAAGGAGACTAGAGTGGTAAATGTGTGATATACAAGGCAGAATATCATTGAAATAGAGAAAGAAAGACGTTCGGCAGCTTTGGAAAGCCTTACACTTCACTGAAATGTAGTACTACCCTCTATAACACAGTTGAGAGACAATGTTCCCCAGCTGCCTCAGATCATAACAGTGTGTAGGAAGTTGTTTGATAAAGTGGCCAAAGATTATACTTGTAACAGAAGGCAGAATATAGGAAACAGGATGAAAACATGGATAATTCAGAGAAAATGACAGTAAACCGATGAGAACTCCTTTAGAACAGCTGAAAGAGATTCTCCAAATGAGTTCTTAGTGTAGAAAAGGTAGCTAAGATCCGGGAATTCCTTCATTCGAGTTAAGTTTACATGAAACACTGTATGAATCCTATATTGTTTACTTAAAGGAGACTGGAGTGGTAAATGTGTGATATACAAGGCAGAATATCATTGAAATAGAGAAAGAAACACGTTCGGTAGCTTTGGAAAGCGTTACACTTCACTGAAATGTAGTACTACACTCTATAACACAGTTAAGAGACAATGTTCCCCAGGTGCCTCAGTTCATAACAGTGTGTAGTAAGTTGTTTGATAAAGTGGGCAAAGACTATACTTGTACCAGAAGGCAGAATATAGGAAAGAGGATGAAAACATGGATAATTCAGAGAAAATGACTGTAAACAGATGAGAACTCTTTTAGAACAGCTGAAAGAGATTCTCCAAGTCAATTCTTAGTGTATAAAAGTAGCTAAGATCCGGGAAATCCTTAATTCGAGTTAAGATCACAGGAAACACTGTATGATTCCTATATTCTTTACTTAAAGGAGACTAGAATGGTAAATGTGTGTCATACAAAGCAGTATACCATTGAAATAGAGAAAGAAACAATTTCGGCAGCTTTGGAAAGCCATACACTTCACTGACATGTAGTAGTACAGTCTATAACACAGTTGAGAGACAATGTTCCCGAGCTGCCTCTGTTCATAACAGTGTGTAGGAAGTTGTTTTTATATGTGGGCAAAGCTTATACAGGGACTAGAAGGCAGAATATAGGAAACTACATGAAAACATGAATAATTCAGAGAAAATGACTGTAAACAGATGAGAACTCGTTTAGAACAGCTTAAATAGATTCTCCAAATCAGTTCTTGGTGTAGAAAAGGTAGCTAAGATCCGGGAAATCCTTAATTCGAGTTAAGATCACAGGAAACACTGTATGAATCATATATTGTTTACTTAAAGGAGACTAGAGTGGTAAATGTGTGATATACAATGCAGAATACCGTTGAAATAGAGAAAGAAACACGTTCGGCAGCTTTGGAAACCTTACACTTCACTGAAATGTAGTACTACACTCTATAACACAGTTGAGAGACAATGTGCCCGAGCTGCCTCAGTTCATAACAGTGTGTAGAAAGTTGTTTGATAAAGTGGGCAAAGATTAATCTTGTACCAGAAGCAGAATATAGGAAACTGCATGAAAACATGTATAATTCAGAGAAAATGACTGTAAACAGATGAGAACTCTTTTCGAACATCTTAAAGAGATTCTTCAAGTAAGTTCTTAGTGTAGAAAAGGTACCTAAGATCTGGGAAATCCTTAATTTGAGTTAAGATCACATGAAACACTGTATGATTCCTATATTCTTTACTGAAAGGAGTTTAGAGTGGTAAATGTGTGATATACAAGGCAGAATATCATTGAAATAGAGAAAGAAACACGTTCGGCAGCTTTGGAAAGCCTTACACTTCACTGAAATGTAGTACTACACTCCATAACACAGTTGAGCGACAATGTTCCCGAGCTGCCTCTGTTCATAACAGTGTGTAGGAAGTTGTTTGTATATGTGGGCAAAGCTTATATATGGACAAGAAGGCAGAATATAGGAAACTACATGAAAACATGAATAATTCAGAGAAAATGACTGTAAACAGATGAGAACTCGTTTAGAACACCTTAAAGAGATTCTCCAAGTCAGTTCTTAGTGTAGAAAAGGTAGCCAAGATCCGGGAAATCCTTAATTCGAGTTAAGATCACATGAAGCACTGTATGAATCCTATATTGTTTACTTAAAGGAGACTAGAGTTGTAAATGTGTGTCATACAAGGCAGTATTCCATTGAAATAGAGAAAGAAACACGTTCAGCAGCTTTGGAATGCCACACACTTCACTGAAATGTAGTACTACACTCTATAACACAGTTGAGAGACAATGTTTCCGAGCTGCCTCAGTTCATAACAGTGTGTAGGAAGTTGTTTGTTAAAACGGGCAAAGATTATACTTGTACCAGAACCAGAATATAGGAAACTGCATGAAAACATGGATAATTAATAGAAAATGAAAGTAAACAGATGAGAACTCTTTTAGATCAGCTTAAAGAGATTCTCCAAATCAGTTCTTAGTTTAGAAAAGGTAGCTAAGATAAGGGAAATCATTAATTTGAGTTAAGATCACATGAAACACTGTATGATTCCTATATTGTTTACTTAAAGGAGACTAGAGTGGTAAATGTGTGATATACAAGGCAGAATATCATTGAAATAGAGAAAGAAACAGGTTCGGCAGCTTTGGAAAGCCTTACACTTCACTGAAATGTAGTACTACACTCTATAACACTGTTGAGAGACAATGTTCCCGAGCTTCCTCTGTTCATAACAGTGTGTAGGAAGTGGTTTGATAAAGTGGGCAAAGCTTATGCATGGACAAAAAGGCAGAATATAGGAAACTACATGAAAACATGTATAATTCAGAGAAAATGAATGTAAACATGAGAACTACTTTAGAACTGCTGAAAGAGATTCTCCAAGTCAGTTCTTAGTGTAGAAAAGGTAGCTAAGATCCGGGAAATCCTTAAATCGAGTTAAGATCACATGAAACACTGTATGAATCCTATATTCTTTACTTAAAGGAGACTAGAGTGGTAAATGTGTGTTATACAAGGCAGAATACCATTGAAATAGAGAAAGAAACACGTTCGGCAGCTTTGGAAAGCCTTACACTTCACTGAAATGTAGTACTACACTGTATAACACAGTTGAGAAACAATGTTCCCGAGCTGCCTCAGTGGATAACAGTGTGTAGGAAGTTGCTTGATAAACTGGGCAAAGATTATACTTGTACCAGAAGTAGAATATATAAAACTGCATGAAAACATGTATAATTCAGAGAAAATGACTGTAAACAGATGTGAATTCTTTTAGAACAGCTTAAAGAGATTCTCCAAGTAAGTTCTTAGTATACTAAAGGTAGCTAAGATCTGGGGAATCCTTAATTCGAGTTAAGATCACATGAAACACGGTTTGATTCCTATATTCTTTACTGAAAGGAGACTAGAGTAGTAAATGTGTGATATACAAAGCAGAATACCATTGAAATAGAGAAAGAAACACGTTCGGCAGATTTGGAAAGCCATGCACTTCACTGAGATGTAGTACTACAGTCTATAACACAGATGAGAGACAATGTTCCCGAGCTGCCTCAGTTCATAACAGTGTGTAGGAAGTTGTTTGGTAAAGCGGGCAAAGATTATACTTGTACCAGAAGTAGAATATAGGAAACTGCCTGAAAACAAGGATAATTCCGAGAAAATGACTGTAAACGGATGAGAACTAGTTTAAAACAGCTGAAAGAGATTCTCCAAGTCAATTCTCAGTGTAGAAAAGTAGCTAAGATCCAGGAAATCCTAAATTCGAGTTTAGATCACATGAAACACTGTATGATTCCTATATTGTTTATTTAAAGGAGACTAGAGTGGTAAATGTGTGTCATACAAGGCAGTATACCATTGAAATAGAGAAAGAAACACGTTCGGCAGCTTTGGAAAGCCATACACTTCAATGAAATGTAGTACTACACTCTATAACACAGTTGAGAGACAATGTTCCCGAGCTTCCTCTGTTCATAACAGTGTTTAGGAAGTTGTTTGTATATGTGGGCAAAGCTTATACATGGCCTAGAAGGCAGAATATAGGAAAATACATGAAAAAATGAATAATTCAGAAAGAATGACTGTAAACACAGGAGAACTCGTTTAGAACAGCTGAAAGAGATTCTCCAAATCAGTTCTTAGTGTAGAAAAGGTAGCTAAGATCCGGGAAATCCTTAATACGAGTTCAGATCACATGAAACACTGTATGAATCCTATATTCTTTACTTAAAGGAGACTAGAGGGGTAAATGTGTGTCATACAAGGCAGTATACCATTGAAGTAGAGAAAGAAACACGTTCAGCAGCTTTGGAAAGCCATACACTTCACTGAAATGTAGTACTAGACTCTATAACACAGTTGAGAGACAATGTTCCCCAGCTGCCTCAGTTCATAACAGTGTGTAGGAAGTTGTTTGATAAAGTGGGCAAAGATTATACTTGTACCAGAAGCAGAATATAGGAAACTGCATGAAAACATGGATAATTCACAGAAAATGACTGTAAACAGATGAGAACTCTTTTAGAACAGCTTAAAGAGATTCTCAAAAACAGTTCTTAGTGTAGAAAAGGTAGCTAAGATCCCGGAAATCTTAATTCGAGTTAAGTTTACATGAAACACTGTATGAATCCTATATTGTTTACTTAAAGGAGACTAGAGTGGTACATGTGTGTCATAAAAGGCAGTATACCATTGAAGTAGAGAAAGAAACACGTTCAGCAGCTTTGGAAAGGCATATACTTCACTGAAATGTAGTACTACACTCTATAACACAGTTGAGAGACAATGTTCCCGAGCTCCCTCAGTTCATAACAGTGTGTAGGAAGTTGTTTGATAAAGTGGGCAAAGATTATACTTGTACCAGAAGCAGAATATAGGAAACTGCATGAAAACATGGATAATTCACAGAAAATGACTGTAAAGAGATGAGGACTCTTTTAGAACAGCTGAAAGAGATTCTCCAAGTAAGTATTTAGTGTAGAAAAGGTAGCTAAGATCCGGGCAATCCTTAATTCGAGTTAAGATCACATGAAACACTGTATGATTCCTATATTGTTTACCTAATGGAGACTAGAATGGTAAATGTGTGTCATACAAAGCAGTATACCATTGAAATAGAGAAAGAAACACTTTCGGCAGCTTTGGAAAGCCATACACTTCACTGAAATGTAGTACTACAGTCTATAACACAGTTGAGACACAAAGTTCCAGAGCTGGCTCTGTTCATAACAGTGTGTAGGAAGTTGTTTGTATATGTGGGCAAAGCTTATACATGGACTAGAAGGCAGAATATCGGAAACTACATGAAAACATGAATAATTCAGAGAAAATGACTGTAAACACATGAGAACTCGTTTAGAACAGCTTAAAGAAATTCTCAAAATCAGTTCTTAGTGTAGAAAAGGAAGCTGAGATCCGGGAAATCCTTAATTCGAGTTAAGTTTACATGAAACACTGTATGAATCCTATATTGTTTACTGAAAGGAGACTAGAGTGGTAAATATGTGATATACAAGGCAGAATATCATTGAAATAGAGAAAGAAACTCGTTCGGCAGCTTTGGAAAGCCTTACACTTCACTGAAATGTAGTACTACACTCTATAACACAGTTGAGAGACAATGTTCCCCAGCTGCCTCAGTTCATAACACTGTGTAGGAAGTTGTTTGATAAAGTGGGCAAAGATTATACTTGTACCAGAACCAGAATATAGGAAACTACATGAAAACATGGATAATTCAGAGAAAATGACAGTAAAGAGATGAGAACTCTTTTAGAACAGTTAAAAGAGATTCTCCAAGGCAATTCTTAGTGTAGAAAATGTAGCTAAGATCCGGGAAATCCTACATTCGAGTTAAGATCACATGAAACACTGTATGAATCCTATATTGTTTACTTAAAGGAGACTAGAGTGGTAAACGTGTGTCATACAAGGCAGTATACCAATGAAATAGAGAAAGAAACACCTTCAGCAGCTTTGGAAAACCTTACAGTTCACTGCAATGTAGTACTACACTCTATAACACAGTTAAGAGACAATGTTCTTCAGCTGCCTCAGTTCATAACAGTTTGTAGGAAGTTGTTTGTATATGTGGGCAAAGCTTATACATGGACAAGAAGGCAGAATATAGGAAACTACATGAAAACATGAATAATTCAGAGAAAATGACTGTAAACAGATGAGAACTCCTTTAGAACAGCTTAAATAGATTCTCCAAATCAGTTCTTGGTGTAGAAAAGGTAGCTAAGATCCGGGAAATCCTTAATTCGAGTTAAGATCACAGGAAACACTGTATGAATCATATATTGTTTACTTAAAGGAGACTAGAGTGGTAAATGTATGATATACAAGACAAAATACCGTTGAAATAGAGAAAGAAACACATTCAGCAGCTTTGGAAATCCATACACTTCACTGAAATGTACTACTACAGTCTATAACACAGTTGAGAGAAAATGTTCCCGAGCTGCCTCAGTTCATAACAGTGTGTAGGAAGTTGTTTGTATATGTGGGCAAAGCTTATACATGGACTAGAAGGCAGAATATAGAAAACTACATGAAAACATGAATCATTCAGAGAAAATAACTGTAAACTGATGAGAACTCCTTTAGAACAGCTTAAAGAGATTCTCCAAATGAGTTCTTAGTGTAGAAAAGGTAGCTAAGATCCGGTAAATCCTTCATTCGAGTTAAGTTTACATGAAACACTGTATGAATCCTATATTGTTTACTTAAAGGAGACTGGAGTGGTAAATGTGTGATATACAATGCAGAATATCATTGAAATAGAGAAAGAAACACGTTCGGCAGCTTTGGAAAGCGTTAAGCTTCACTGAAATGTAGTACTACACTCTATAACACAGTTGAGAGACAATGTTCCCCAGCTGCTTCAGTTCATAACAGTGTGTAGTAAGTTGTTTGATAAAGTGGGCAAAGCTTATACATGGACAAGAAGGCAGAATATAGGAAACTACATGAAAACATGAATAATTCAGAGAAAATGACTGTAAACAGATGAGAACTCGTTTAGAACAGCTTAAATAGAATCTCCAAATCAGTTCTTGGTGTAGAAAAGGTAGCTAAGATCCGGGAAATCCTTAATTCTAGTTAAGGTCACAGGAAACAGTGTATGAATCATATATTGTTTACTTAAAGGAGACTAGAGTGGTAAATGTGTGATATACAAGGCAGAATACCGTTGAAATAGAGAAAGAAACACGTTCGGCAGCTTTGGAAACCTTACACTTCACTGAAATGTAGTACTACACTCTATAACACAGTTGATAGACAATGTTGCCGAGCTGCCTCTGTTCATAACAGTGTGTAGGAAGTTGTTTGATAAAGTGGGCAAAGATTAATCTTGTACCAGAAGCAGAATATAGGAAACTGCATGAAAACATGTGTAATTCAGAGAAAATGACTGTAAACAGATGAGAACTCTTTTCGAACACCTTAAAGAGATTCTTCAAGTAAGTTCTTAGTGTAGAAAAGGTAGCTAAGATTTGGGAAATCCTTAATTTGAGTTAAGATCACATGAAACACTGTATGATCCTATATTCTTTACTTAAAGGAGACTAGAGTGGTAAATGTGTGTCATACAAGGCAGTATTCCATTGAAATAGAGAAAGAAACACGTTCGGCAGCTTTGGAAAGCCTTACACTTCACTGAAATGTAGTACTACACTCTATAACACAGTTGAGAGACAATGTTCCCGAGCTGCCTCTGTTCATAACAGTGTGTAGGAAGTTGTTTGATAAAGTGTGCAAAGATTAATCTTGTACCAGCAGCAGAATATAGGAAACTGCATGAAAACATGTATAATTCAGAGAAAATGACTGTAAACAGATGAGAACTCTTTTCGAACATCTTAAAGAGATTCTTCAAGTAAGTTCTTAGTGTAGAAAAGGTAGCTAAGATCTGGGAAATCCTTAATTTGAGATAAGATCACATGAAACAGTGTATGATTCCTATATTCTTTACTTAAAGGAGACTAGAGTGGTAAATGTGTGATATACAAGGCAGAATACCATTGAAATAGAGAAAGAAACACGTTCGGCAGATTTGGAAAGCCATACACTTCAAAGAAATGTAGTACTACACTCTATAACACAGTTGAGAGACAATGTTCCTCAGTTATCTCTGTTCATAACAGTGTTCAGGAAGTAGTTTGTATATGTGGGCAAAGCTTATACATGGACAAGAAGGCAGAATATAGGAAACTACATGAAAACATGAATAATTCATAGAAAATGACTGTAAACCAATGTGAACTCGTTTAGAACAGCTGAAAGAGATTCTCCAAGTCAGTTTTTAGTGTAGAAAAGGTAGCTAAGATCCGGGAAATCATTAATTCGAGTTTAGATCACATGAAGCACTGTATGAATCCTATATTCTTTACTTAAAGGAGACTAGAGTTGTAAATGTGTGTCATACAATGCAGTATTCCATTGAAATAGAGAAAGAAACACGTTCAGCAGCTTTGGAAAGCCATACACTTCACTGAAATGTAGTACTACACTCTATAACACAGTTGAGAGACAATGTTCCCGAGCTGCCTCAGTTCATAACAGTGTGTAGGAAGTTGTTTGTTAAAGCGGGCAAAGATTATACTTGTACCAGAACCAGAATATAGGAAACTGCATGAAAACATTTATAATTAATAGAAAATGAAAGTAAACAGATGAGAACTCTTTTAGATCAGCTTAAAGAGATTCTCCAAATCAGTTCTTAGTTTAGAAAAGGTAGCTAAGATAAGGGAAATCATTAATTTGAGTTAAGATCACATGAAACACTGTATGATTCCTATATTGTTTACTTAAAGGAGACTAGAGTGGTAAATGTGTGATATACAAGGCAGAATATCATTGAAATAGAGAAAGAAACAGGTTCGGCAGCTTTGGAAAGCCTTACACTTCACTGAAATGTAGTACTACACTCTATAACACTGTTGAGAGACAATGTTCCCGAGCTTCCTCTGTTCATAACAGTGTGTAGGAAGTGGTTTGATAAAGTGGGCAAAGCTTATGCCTGGACAAAAAGGCAGAATATAGGAAACTACATGAAAACATGTATAATTCAGAGAAAATGAATGTAAACATGAGAACTACTTTAGAACTGTTGAAAGAGATTCTCCAAGTCAGTTCTTAGTGTAGAAAAGGAAGCTAAGATCCGGGAAATCCTTAAATCGAGTTAAGATCACATGAAACAGTGTATGAATCCTATATTCTTTACTTAAAGGAGACTAGAGTGGTAAATGTGTGTTATACAAGGCAGAATACCATTGAAATAGAGAAAGAAACACGTTCGGCAGCTTTGGAAAGCCTTACACTTCACTGAAATGTAGTACTACACTGTAAAACACAGTTGAGAAACAATGTTCCCGAGCTGCCTCAGTGGATAACAGTGTGTAGGAAGTTGCTTGATAAACTGGGCAAAGATTATACTTGTACCAGAAGTAGAATATATAAAACTGCATGAAAACATGTATAATTCAGAGAAAATGACTGTAAACAGATGTGAATTCTTTTAGAACAGCTTAAAGAGATTCTCCAAGTAAGTTCTTAGTATACTAAAGGTAGCTAAGATCTGGGGAATCCTTAATTCGAGTTAAGATCACATGAAACACTGTTTGATTCCTATATTCTTTACTGAAAGGAGACTAGAGTAGTAAATGTGTGATATACAAGGCAGAATACCATTGAAATAGAGAAAGAAACACGTTCGGCAGATTTGGAAAGCCATACACTTCACTGAAATGTAGTACTACACTCTATAACACACTTGAGAGACAATGTTCCCGAGCTGCCTCAGTTCATAACAGTGTGTAGGAAGTTGTTTGATAAAGTGGGCAAAGATTATACTTGTACCAGAAGCAGAATATAGGAAAAACCGTGAAAACATGGATAATTCAGAGAAAATGACTGTAAATAGATGAGAACTCGTTTAGAACAGCTGAAAGAGATTCTCCAAGGCAATTCTTAGTGTAGAAAAGGTAGCTAAGATCCGGGAAATCCTTAATTCGAGTTAAGATCACATGAAACACTGTATGAATCCTATATTGTTTACTTAATGGTGACTAGACTGGTAAATATGTGATATACAAGGCAGAATATCATTGAAATAGAGAAAGAAACACGTTCGGCAGCTTTGGAAAGCCTTACACTTCGCTGAAATGTAGTACTACACTCTATAACACAGTTGAGAGACAATGATCCCGAGCTGCCTCTGTTCATAACAGTGTGTAGGAAGTTGTTTGTATATGTGGGCAAAGCGTAAACATGGACTAGAAGGCAGAATATAGGAAACTACATGAAAACATGAATAATTCAGAGAAAATAATTGTAAACAGATGATAACTCGTTTAGAACAGCTGAAAGAGATTCTCCAAGTCAATTGTTAGTGTAGAAAAGGTAGCTAAGATCCGGGAAATATTACATTCGAGTTAAGATCACATGAAACACTGTATGAATAATATATACTTTACTTAAAGGAGACTAGAGTGGTAAATGTGTGTCATACAAGGCAGTATACCATTGAAGTAGAGAAAGAAACACGTTCAGCAGCTTTGGAAAGCCATACACTTCACTGAAATGTAGTACTGCACTCTATAACACAGTTGAGAGACAAAGTTCCCGAGCTGCCTCTGTTCATAACAGTGTGTAGGAAGTTGTTTGTATATGTGGGCAAAGCGTATACATGGACTAGAAGGCAGAATATAGGAAACTACATGAAAATATGAATAATTCAGAGAAAATAATTGTAAACAGATGATAACTCCTTTAAAACAGCTGAAAGAGATTCTCCAAGTCAATTGTTAATATAGAAAATGTAGCTAAGATCCGGGATATCCTACATTTGAGTTAAGATCACATGAAACACTGTATGAATCCAATATTGTTTACTTAAAGGAGACTAGAGTGGTAAATGTGTGATATACAAGGCAGAATATCATTGAAATAGAGAAAGAAACACGTTCGGAAGCTTTGGAAAGCCTTACACTTCGCTGAAATGTAGTACTACACTCTATAACACAGTTTAGAGACAACGTTCCCCAGCTGCCTCAGTTCCTAACAGTGTGTAGGAAGTTGTTTGATAAAGTGGGCAAAGATTATACTTGTACCAGAAGGCAGAATATAGGAAACAGTATGAAAACATGGATAATTCAGAGAAAATGACTGTAAACAGATGAGAACTCTTTTAGAACAGCTAAAAGCGATTCTCCAAGTCAATTCTAAGTGTAGAAAAAGTAGCTAAGATCCGGGAAATATTACATTCGAGTTAAGATCACATGAAACACTGTATGAATAATATATACTTTACTTAAAGGAGACTAGAGTGGTAAATGTGTGTCATACAAGGCAGTATACCATTGAAGTAGAGAAAGAAACACATTCAGCAGCTTTGGAAAGCCATACACTTCACTGAAATGTAGTACTGCACTCTATAACAGAGTTGAGAGACAATGTTCCCGAGCTGCCTCTGTTCATAACAGTGTGTAGGAAGTTGTTTGTATATGTGGGCAAAGCCTATACATGGACTAGAAGGCAGAATATAGGAAACTACATGAAAACATGAATAATTCAGAGAAAATAATTGTAAACAGATGATAACTGGTTTAGAAGAGCTGAAAGAGATTCTCCAAGTCAATTGTTAGTGTAGAAAAGGTAGCTAAGATCTGGGAAATCCAACATTTGAGTTAAGATCACATGAAACACTGTATGAATCCAGTATTGTTTAATTAAAGGAGACTAGAGTGGTAAATGTGTGATATACAAGGCAGAATATCATTGAAATAGAGAAAGAAACACGTTCGGCAGCTTTGGAAAGCCTTACACTTCACTGAAATGTAGTACTACACTCTATAACACAGTTGAGAGACAATGTTCCCCAGCTGCCTCAGTTCATAACAGTGTGTAGGAAGTTGTTTGATAAAGTGGGCAAAGATTATATTTATACCATAACCAGAATATAGGAAACTGCATGAAAACATGGATAATTCAGAGAAAATGACAGTAAACAGATGAGAACTCGTTTAGAACAGCTTAAAGAGACTCTCCAAGTAAGTTCTTAGTGTAGAAAAGGTAGCTACGATAAGGGAAATCCTTAATTCGAGTTAAGATCACATGAAACACTGTATGAATCCTATATTCTTTACTTAAAGGAGACTAGAGTGGTAAATGTGTGTCATACATGGCAGTATACCATTGAAGTAGAGAATGAAACACTTCCGGCAGCTTTGGAAAGCCTTACACTTCACTGAAATGTAGTACTACACTCTATAACACAGTTGAGAGACAATGTTCCTGAGCTGCCTCAGTTCATAACAGTGTGTAGGAAGTTGTTTTAAAAAGTGGACAAATATTATACTTGTACCAGAAGCAGAATATAGGAAAAAGCGTGAAAACATGGATAATTCAGAGAAAATGGCTGTAAACAGATGAGAACTCTTTTAGAACAGCTAAAAGAGATTCTCCAAATCAGTTCTTAGTGTAGAAAAGGTAGCTAAGATCCGGGAAATCCTTAATTCGAGTTAAGATCACATGAAACACTGTATGAATCCTATATTGTTTACTTAATGGAGACTAGACTGGTAAATGTGTGATATACAAGGCAGAATATCATTGAAATAGAGAAAGAAACACGTTCGGCAGCTTTGGAAAGCCTTACACTTCGCTGAAATGTAGTACTACACTCTATAACACAGTTTAGAGACAACGTTCCCCAGCTGCCTCAGTTCC
The DNA here is from genome assembly GCF_964339955.1 of Pipistrellus hanaki. NCBI lineage: Eukaryota > Metazoa > Chordata > Mammalia > Chiroptera > Vespertilionidae > Pipistrellus > Pipistrellus hanaki. Next base: position 91,908,080 of record NC_140505.1, on the reverse strand, counting down.
TAACAGTGTGTAGTAAGTTGTTTGATAAAGTGGGCAAAGATTATACTTGTACCAGAAGCAGAATATAGGAAAAACCGTGAAAACATGGATAATTCAGAGAAAATGACTGTAAATAGATGAGAACTCGTTTAGAACAGCTGAAAGAGATTCTCCAAGGCAATTCTTAGTGTAGAAAAGGTAGCTAAGATCCGGAAAATCCTTAATTCGAGTTAAGATCACATGAAACACTGTATGAATCCTATATTGTTTACTTAAAGGAGACTAGAGTGGTAAATGTGTGATATACAAGTCAGAATATCATTGAAATAGAATAAGAAAGACGTTTGGCAGCTTTGGAAAGCCTTACACTTCACTGTAATGTAGTACTACACTCTATCACACAGTTGAGAGACAATGTTCCCCAGCTGCCTCAGTTCATAACAGTGTGTAGGAAGTTGTTTGATAAAGTGGGCAAAGATTATACTTGTAGCAGAAGCAGAATATAGGAAAAAGCGTGAAAACATGGATAATTCAGAGAAAATGACTGTAAACAGATGAGAACTCGTTTAGAACAGTTGAAAGAGATTCTGCAGGTCATTTGTTAGTGTAGAAAAGGTAGCTAAGATCCGGGAAATTCTACATTCGAGTTAAGATCACATGAAAGACTGTATGATTCCTATATTGTTTACTTAAATTAGACTAGATTTGTAAATGTGTGATATACAAGGCAGAATACCATTGAAATAGAGAAAGAAACATGTTCGGCAGCTTTGGAAAGCCTTACACTTCACTGAAATGTAGTACTACACTCTATAACACGGTTGAGAGACAATGTTCCCCAGCAGCCTCAGTTCATAACAGTGTGTAGGAAGTTGTTTGATAAAGTTGGCAAAGATTTTACTTGTATCAGAAGGCAAAATATAGGAAAGTACAGGAAAACATGAATAATTCAGAGAAAACGACTGTAAACAGATGAGAACTCGTTTAGAATACCTTAAAGAGATTCTCAAAATCAGTTCTTAGTGTAGAAAAGGGAGCTAAGACCGGGAAATGCTTAATTCGAGTTAAGATCACATGAAACACTGTATGAATCCTATATTGTTTACTTAAAGGAGACTAGAGTGTTAAATGTGTGATATACAAGTCAGAATATCATTGAAATAGAATAAGAAAGACGTTTGGCAGCTTTGGAAAGCCTTACACTTCACTGTAATGTAGTACTACACTCTATCACACAGTTGAGAGACAATGTTCCCCAGCTGCCTCAGTTCATAACAGTGTGTAGGAAGTTGTTTGTATATGTGGGCAAAGCTTATACATGGACTAGAAGGCAGAATATAGGAAACTACATGAAAACATGAATAATTAAAAGAAAATGACAGTAAACAGATGAGAACTCGTTTAGAACAGCTTAAAGACATTCTCCAAATCAGTTCTTAGTGTAGAAAAGGTAGCTAAGATCCGGGAAATCCTTAATTGGAGTTAAGATCACATGAAACACTGTATGAATCCTATATTCTTTACTTAAAGGAGACTAGAATGGTAAATGTGTGTCATACAAGGCAGTATACCAATGAAATAGAGAGAGAGACACGTTCGGCAGCTTTGGAAAGCCATACACTTCACTGAAATGTAGTAGTACACTCTATAACACAGGTGAAAGACAATGTTCCCGAGCTGCCTCTGTTCAGAACAGTGTGTAGGAAGTTGTTTGTATATGTGGGCAAAGCTTATACATGGACTAGAAGGCAAAATATAGGAAAGTACATGAAAACATGAATAATTCAGAGAAAATGACGAGTTCTGTAAACAGATGAGAACTCGTTTAGAATACCTTAAAGAGATTCTCCAAGTAAGTTCTTAGTGTAGAAAAGGGAGCTAAGATCCGGGAAAACCTTATTTCGAGATAAGATCACATGAAACACTGTATGATTCCTAAATTGTTTACTTAAAGGAGACTAGAGTGGTAAATGTGTGATATACAAGGCAGAATACCATTGAAATAGAGAAAGAAACACGTTCGGCAGCTTTGGAAAACCTTACACTTCACTGAAATGTAGTACTACACTCTATAACACAGTTGGGAGACAATGTTCCTGAGCTGCCTCAGTTCATAACAGTGTGTAGGAAGTTGTTTGATAAAGTGGGCAAAGATTATACTTGTACCAGAAGCAGAATATAGGAAACAGCCTGAAAACATGGAAAATTCAGAGAAAATGACTGTAAACAGATGAGAACTCTTTTAGAACAGCTTAAAGAGATTCTCCAAGTAAGTTCTTAGTGTAGAAAAGGTAGCTAAGATCCGGGAAATCCTTAATTCGAGTTAAGATCACATGAAACACTCTATGAATCCTATATTCTTTACTTAAAGGAGACTAGAGTGGTAAATGTGTGTCATACAAGGCAGTATACCATTGAAGTAGAGAAAGAAACACGATCAGCAGCTTTGGAAAGCCATACACTTCACTGAAATGTGGTACTACACTCTATAACACAGTTGAGAGACAATGTTCCTGAGCTGCCTCTGTTCATAACAATGTGTAGGAAGTTGTTTGTATATGTGGGCAAAGCCTGTACATGGACAAGAAGGCAGAATATAGGAAACTACATGAAAACATGAATAATTCAGAGAAAATGACTGTAAACAGATGAGAACTCTTTTAGAACAGCTTAAAGAGATTCTCCAAATCAGTTCTTAGTGTAGAAAAGGTAGCTAAGAACCGGGAAATGCTTAATTCGAGTTAAGATCACATGAAACACTGTATGAATCCTATATTGTTTACTTAAAGGAGACTAGAGTGGTAAATGTGTGTCATACAAGGCAGTATACTATTGAAATAGAGAAAGAAACACGTTCGGCAGCTTTGGAAAGCCTTACACTTCACTGTAATGTAGTACTACACTCTATCACACAGTTGAGAGACAATGTTCCCCAGCTGCCTCAGTTCATAACCATGTGTAGGAAGTTGTTTGATAAAGTGGGCAAAGATTATACTTGTACCAGAAGGCAGAATATAGGAAACAGGATGAAAACATGGATAATTCAGAGAAAATGACTGTAAACAGATGAGAACTCGTTTAGAACAGCTGAAAGAAATTCTCCAAGTCAATTCTTAGTGTAGAAAAGGTAGCTAAGATCCAGGAAATCCTTAATTCGAGTTAAGATCACATGAAACACTGTATGAATCCTATATTCTTTACTTAAAGGAGACTAGAGTGGTAAATGTGTGTCATACAAGGCAGAATATCATTGAAATAGAGAAAGAAACACGTTCGGCAGCTTTGGGAAGCCTTAAACTTCACTGAAATTTAGTACTACACTCTATAACACAGTTGAGAGACAATGTTCCCCAGCTGCCTCAGTTCATAACAGTGTGTAGGAAGTTGTTTGTATATGTGGGCAAAGCTTATACATGGACTAGAAGGCAGAATATAGGAAACTACATGAAAACATGAATAATTAAGAGAAAATGACAGTAAACAGATGAGAACTCGTTTAGAACAGCTTAAAGACATTCTCCAAATCAGTTCTTAGTGTAGAAAAGGTAGCTAAGATCCGGGAAATCCTTAATTGGAGTTAAGATCACATGAAACACTGTATGAATCCTATATTCTTTACTTAAAGGAGACTAGAATGGTAAATGTGTGTCATACAAGGCAGTATACCAATGAAATAGAGGGAGAGACACGTTCGGCAGCTTTGGAAAGCCATACACTTCACTGAAATGTAGTAGTACACTCTATAACACAGTTGAAAGACAATGTTCCCGAGCTGCCTCTGTTCATAACAGTGTGTAGGAAGTTGTTTGTATATGTGGGCAAAGCTTATACATGGACTAGAGGGCAAAATATAGGAAAGTACATGAAAACATGAATAATTCAGAGAAAATGACGAGTTCTGTAAACAGATGAGAACTCGTTTAGAATACCTTAAAGAGATTCTCCAAGTAAGTTCTTAGTGTAGAAAAGGGAGCTAAGATCCGGGAAATCCTTATTTCGAGTTAAGATCACATGAAACACTGTATGATTCCTAAATTGTTTACTTAAAGTAGACTAGAGTGGTAAATGTGTGATATACAAGGCAGAATACCATTGAAATAGAGAAAGAAACACGTTCGGCAGCTTTGGAAAACCTTACACTTCACTGAAATGTAGTACTGCACTCTATAACACAGTTGAGAGACAATGTTCCCGAGCTGCCTCTGTTCATAACAGTGTGTAGGAAGTTGTTTGTATATGTGGGCAAAGCCTATACATGGACTAGAAGGCAGAATATAGGAAACTACATGAAAACATGAATAATTCAGAGAAAATAATTGTAAACAGATGATAACTGGTTTAGAAGAGCTGAAAGAGATTCTCCAAGTCAATTGTTAGTGTAGAAAAGGTAGCTAAGATCTGGGAAATCCAACATTTGAGTTAAGATCACATGAAACACTGTATGAATCCAGTATTGTTTAATTAAAGGAGACTAGAGTGGTAAATGTGTGTCATACAAGGCAGAATATCATTGAAATAGAGAAAGAAACACGTTCGGCAGCTTTGGGAAGCCTTAAACTTCACTGAAATTTAGTACTACACTCTATAACACAGTTGAGAGACAATGTTCCCCAGCTGCCTCAGTTCATAACAGTGTGTAGGAAGTTGTTTGTATATGTGGGCAAAGCTTATACATGGACTAGAAGGCAGAATATAGGAAACTACATGAAAACATGAATAATTAAGAGAAAATGACAGTAAACAGATGAGAACTCGTTTAGAACAGCTTAAAGACATTCTCCAAATCAGTTCTTAGTGTAGAAAAGGTAGCTAAGATCCGGGAAATCCTTAATTGGAGTTAAGATCACATGAAACACTGTATGAATCCTATATTCTTTACTTAAAGGAGACTAGAATGGTAAATGTGTGTCATACAAGGCAGTATACCAATGAAATAGAGAGAGAGACACGTTCGGCAGCTTTGGAAAGCCATACACTTCACTGAAATGTAGTAGTACACTCTATAACACAGTTGAAAGACAATGTTCCCGAGCTGCCTCTGTTCATAACAGTGTGTAGGAAGTTGTTTGTATATGTGGGCAAAGCTTATACATGGACTAGAAGGCAAAATATAGGAAAGTACATGAAAACATGAATAATTCAGAGAAAATGACGAGTTCTGTAAACAGATGAGAACTCGTTTAGAATACCTTAAAGAGATTCTCCAAGTAAGTTCTTAGTGTAGAAAAGGGAGCTAAGATCCGGGAAATCCTTATTTCGAGTTAAGATCACATGAAACACTGTATGATTCCTAAATTGTTTACTTAAAGTAGACTAGAGTGGTAAATGTGTGATATACAAGGCAGAATACCATTGAAATAGAGAAAGAAACACGTTCGGCAGCTTTGGAAAACCTTACACTTCACTGAAATGTAGTACTACACTCTATAACACAGTTGAGAGACAATGTTCCTGAGCTGCCTCAGTTCATAACAGTGTGTAGGAAGTTGTTTGATAAAGTGGGCAAAGATTATACTTGTACCAGAAGCAGAATATAGGAAACAGCCTGAAAACATGGAAAATTCAGAGAAAATGACTGTAAACAGATGAGAACTCTTTTAGAACAGCTTAAAGAGATTCTCCAAGTAAGTTCTTAGTGTAGAAAAGGTAGCTAAGATCCGGGAAATCCTTAATTCGAGTTAAGATCACATGAAACACTCTATGAATCCTATATTCTTTACTTAAAGGAGACTAGAGTGGTAAATGTGTGTCATACAAGGCAGTATACCATTGAAGTAGAGAAAGAAACACGATCAGCAGCTTTGGAAAGCCATACACTTCACTGAAATGTGGTACTACACTCTATAACACAGTTGAGAGACAATGTTCCTGAGCTGCCTCTGTTCATAACAATGTGTAGGAAGTTGTTTGTATATGTGGGCAAAGCCTGTACATGGACAAGAAGGCAGAATATAGGAAACTACATGAAAACATGAATAATTCAGAGAAAATGACTGTAAACAGATGAGAACTCTTTTAGAACAGCTTAAAGAGATTCTCCAAATCAGTTCTTAGTGTAGAAAAGGTAGCTAAGAACCGGGAAATGCTTAATTCGAGTTAAGATCACATGAAACACTGTATGAATCCTATATTGTTTACTTAAAGGAGACTAGAGTGGTAAATGTGTGTCATACAAGGCAGTATACTATTGAAATAGAGAAAGAAACACGTTCGGCAGCTTTGGAAAGCCATACACTTCACTGAAATGTAGTACTACACTCTATAACACAGTTGAGAGACAATGTTCCTGAGCTGCCTCTGTTCATAACAGTGCTTAGGAAGTTGTTTGATCAAGTGGGCAAAGATTATACTCCTACCAGAAGGCAGAATATAGGAAACAGCCTGAAAACATGGATAATTCAGAGAAAATGATTGTAAACAGATGAGAACTCGTTTAAAACAGCTGAAAGAGATTCTTCAAGTCAATTCTTAGTGTAGATAAGGTAGCTAAGATCCTGGAAATCATAAATTCGGGTTAAGATCACATGAAACACTGTATGAATCCTATATTCTTTATTTAACGGAGACTAGAGTGGTAAATGTGTGTCATACAAGGCAGTATACCATTGAAATAGAGAAAGAAACATGTTCGGCAGCTTTGGAAAGCCATACACTTCACTGAAATGTAGTACTACACTCTATAACACAGTTGAGAGACAATGTTACCGAGCTGCCTCAGTTCATAACAGTGTGTAGGAAGTTGTTTGATAAAGTGTGCAAAGATTATACTTATACCAGAAGCAGAATATAGGAAACAGCATGAAAACATGGAAAATTCAGAGAAAATGACTGTAAACAGATGAGAACTCTTTTAGAACAGCTAAAAGAGATTCTCCAAGTAAGTTCTTAGTGTAGAAAAGGTAGCTAAGATCCGGGAAATCCTTAATTCGAGTCTAGATCACATGAAACACTGTATGATTCCTATATTGTTTACTTAAAGGAGACTAGAGTGGTAAATGTGTGATATACAAGGCAGAATACCATTAAAATAGAGAAAGAAACACATTCGGCAGCTTTGGAAAGCCTTACATTTCACTGAAATGTGGTACTACACTATATAACACAGTTGAGAGACAATGTTCCCCAGCTGCCTCAGTTCATAACAGTGTGCAGGAAGTTGTTTGATAAAGTGGGCAAAGATTATACTTGTACCAGAAGGCAGAATATAGGAAACAGCCTGAAAACATGGATAATTCAGAGAAAATGACTGTAAACAGATGAGAACTCATTTAAAAGAGCTGAAAGTGATTCTCCAAGTCAATTCTTAGTGTAGAAAAGGTAGCTAAGATCCTGGAAATCCGAAATTCGAGTTAAGATCACATGAAACACTGTATGAATCCTATATTCTTTACTTAAACGAGACTAGAGTGGTAAATGTGTGTCATACAAGGCAGTATACCATTGAAATAGAGAAAGAAACACGGTCGGCAGCTTTGGAAAGCCTTACACTTCACTGAAATGTAGTACTACACTCTATAACACAGTTGAGAGACAATGTTCCCGAGCTGCCTCTGCTCATAAAAGTGTGTAGGAAGTTGTTTTTATATGTGGGCAAAGCTTATACATGGACTAAAAGGCAGAATATAGGAAACTACATGTAAACATGAATAATTCAGAGAAAATGACTGTAAACAGATGAGAACTCGTTTAGAACAGCTTAAAGAGATTCTCAAAATCAGTTCTTAGTGTAGAAAAGGTAGCTAAGATCCGGGAAATCCTTAATTCGAGTTAAGTTCACATGAAACACTGTATGAATCCTATATTGTTTACTTAAAGGACACTAGAGTGGTAAATGTGTGATATACAAGGCAGAATATCATTGAAATTGAGAAAGAAACACGTTTGGCAGCTTTGGAAAGCCTTACACTTCACTGAAATGTAGTACTACACTCTACAACACCGTTGAGAGACAATGTTCCCCAGCTGCCTCAGTTCATAACTGTGTGTGGGAAATTGTTTGATAAAGTGGGCAAAGATTATACTTGTACCAGAAGGCAGAATATAGGAAACTACAAGAGAACCTCAGTAATAAGAGTAAATAGATGAGAACTCACATAGAACATGTAGAAAGCAATCTCCAAGTCTGTTGTTAGTGTATAAAATGTATGTATGATCCAGTAAATCCTTAATTAGAGTTAAGATCACATTAAACAGTGTATGAAACCTCTTTTATTTACTGTAAGTAGCCTAGAAGTTTAAATGTGTGTTACAGAAGGATTGAAAGAGAGAAATAAGCAAATTGAGCAGCTATGGAAAGCGAAACACTTCACTGTTATGTAGCATTAAACTGTATAACATACTTGAGGGACAATGTTCCTGAGCTTCTTCTGTTCATAACAGTTTGTAGGAAGTTGTTTGTATATGTGGGCTATGCTTTTTCTTGTACAATAAGGCCTAATAATGTAAACTACATGAAAACATGAATAATTCAGAGAAAATGACAGTAAATAGATGTGAAATCATTTAGAACAGGTGAAACACATTCTCCAAGTCAGTTCTTAGTGCAGAAAAGGTATCTAAGATCCAGGAAATCTTAATAAGAGTTAAGAGTACATTAAACAGTGTATGAATCCTATATTATTTACTTAAAAGAGCCAAGAACGGTAAATGTGTGTTATACAAGGCAAAATACCCTTGAAACCAAGAAATAAACACATTTAGCAGCTTTGGAAAGCCTTGCACTTCACTGTAATGTAGCATTAAACTCTATAACATAGTTGAGGGACAATGTTATTGAGCTTATTCTGTTCATAACAGTGTTTAGGAAGTTGTTTATATATGTGGGCAATGCTTATACTTGAACAAGACGGACTAATATAGGAAACTACATGAAAACAATAATTCAGAGAAAATGACAATAAATAGATGAGAACTCGATTACAACAGGGGAAAGATAATCTCCAAGCCAGTTGTTAGTGTAGAAAAAGTATCTAACTTCCAGGAATTCCTTAATTAGAGTGAAGAGCACATTAAACAGTGTATAAATCCTATATTATTTACTCAAAGGAGGCTAGAACTATTAATGTGTGTCTACAAGACTTGAAAGAGAGAAATAAGCACAATTAAGAAGCTTGGAGAAAGACATAGACTTCACTGCAATGTAGCATTAAACTCTAAAACATAGTTGAGAGACAATATTCCAAAGCTTCTCAGGTTCAAAACAGTGTTTAGGTAGTAGTTTGTCCGTGTTCCCAATGCTTATACTTGGACAAGAAGGCCTAATAGTGGAAACAAGAAAAAAATCAGTAATTCATAGAAAATAAGAGTAAATAGATGAGAACTGGCATAGAACATATAGAAAACACTTCTCCAAGTCAGTTGTTAGTGTAGAAAAGGTATCTAAGATCCAGAAAAATGTTAATTTTACTAAAGAGATCATTAAACAGTATATGAAACCGATATTATGTACTAAAGGAGCGCAGAACACTAAATGTATGTCATACAAGACAAAAATCCTTGAAATAGAGAAATAAAAATACTTAAGCAGCTTTGGAAACCCTTACAATTCACTAAAATGGCATTAAACACTGTAACAGAGGTAAAAGACAATATTCCCTAAACCTAAACCTAACCCTAACCCTAGCCCTAACCCTAGCCCTAACCCTAGCCCTAACCCTAATCCTAAACCTAACCCTGACCACAGCCCTAACCCTCACCCTACCCATAACTCTAGCCCTAACCCTAACCCTAACCCTAGCCATAACCCTAACATGAGCCATAACCTTAGCCCTAGCCATAACTCTTGTCCTAACCCTATCTCTAACCCTAGCCCTAACACTAAAGCTAGCCCTAACCCTAACCCCAGACCTATACCTAACCCTAACCCTAACCCTAGCTTCCCAGCTTCATAACATTGTATAGCAAATTGTCCATGTGGGCAATGCTTATATTTGGATAACAAAGCCTAACATATGAAACTACAAGAAAACATGAGTAATACAGAGAAATTAAGAGTAAAAAGATGAGACCTCGTATAGAACAGCTGAAACAGATTTCTCCAAGTCAGTCGTTAGTGGAGAAAAGGAATCTAAGATCCAGGAAATACTTAATAAGAGTTAAGAGCACATTAAACAGTGTAGGAAACCTCTTTTATTTACTTAAAGTAGCCTAGAACTTTAAATGTGTGTCACACAAGGCTTGAGCTGAAAAAGTTTTGGCTCTGTTGTAGAGCTTCGGACTGCGGACTGAGGTGTCTTATGTTCGATTCTGGTTAGGGGTATGTACATCAGTTGAGGGCACATCCCTGGTAAGGGGTATGAAAGAGGCAGCTGGTCGGTGTTTATCTCTCAATGACATTGCTGGCTCTCTGTCTCTCTCCCTTTCTCTCTGTAAAAAATCAATAAAAGTATATTTTAAAAAACGAATAAATAAATAAATGTGTTTCACAAAAGGCTAGAAAGGGAGAAATAAGCACAGTTAAGCAGCTTTGGAATGCCTTACCCTTCACTGTAATGCAGAATTAAACTCTATAATATAGTTGGGGGACAATGTTCCCGAGCTTCTTCTGTTCATAATAGTGTGTAGGAAGTTGTTTGTATATATGGGCAATGCTTATATTCGGACAAGTAGAAAACTTTAGAAACTAGAACAAAACATCAGTAATTCAGAGGAAATAAGAGTAAATAGAAGGGAACTTGCATAAGACATGTAGAAAACAGTTCTCCAAGTCAGTTGTTAGTGCAGAAAAGTTATCTAAAATCCAGGAAAACCTTAATTCTATTAACGAGATCATTAAACAGTATATGAAACCAATATTATGTACTTAAAGGAGCACAGAACTATAAATGTCTGTCAAACAACATTTGACAGACATTTATAGTTCAATAATGCTTGAAATAGATAAATAAACATATTTTAGCAGTTTTGGAAACCCTTACACTTCAATGAAATGTAGCATTAAACTCTATAACAGAGGTGAAAGACAATATTCCTTAACCATAACCCTAACCCTATCCCTAACTCTAACCCTAACCCTCGAACTAAACCTAACCCTAACCCTAACCCTAACAAAAATCCCAGCCCGAAACCAAACCCTAGCCCTAACCCTAACCCCAGCCCTAAACCTAACCCTAGC